>NC_087352.1:64469788-65094788 GCF_030014295.1 Loxodonta africana
GTAGCCAATTGGTTGAAAGGAAGTTTCCTTGAGTGTGTGACCTGCATTGAATATAAGTGGACATTCTGGTGAGGATTGTGGGCTTTTGCTCATTCTGGCTCCTGCACCTGGCTCCTATTAGTCAGACCTCCCGTCTTGGAACTTGAGCTAGCCACCTACCTGAGATCTTGCCTGCCGATCTTGGGATTTGTCGATCTCAGCCTGTGAGCAAGAATCTGCTCTCCGACATGCCAATCTGGGGTTCATCAGCCCCCGGGGCTATGCGAATCAGGAGACACCTCCATCCTAACCCATGGACTTGGGGCATTCCTGCCTCTACAATTGCGTGAGCCATTTTCTTGATATAAATCTCTCTATATGTATACTTGGAAACTCTGATGGCTTAGTGGTTGAGAGCTACGGCTGCTAACCAAAAGGTCGGCCATTTGAATCTACCAGGTGCACCTTGGAAACTGTATGGGGCAGTTCTACTCGGTCCTATAGGGTCGCTGTGAATTGGAATCGACTCAACAGCAATGGGCTTTTCTTGGTTTTCAAATTATGAGTGAGATGAATAGCAATCGTTATCAAAGTTACTGAAACAAATAATAATAATAAAAAAAAGATTAAACAGAGTGATTTTGAAGGTTTGACAGACTTTTTCTTTTAGATAGAAACAAGTAAACAAGATAGTCACAGAAAGTGCAAAAACCAGGAAGAAGTCAAATTGCAATCTTTGTAAAAGTGCTCATGTACCAACATCTCCAATAATAAAGCCATGATGTGTAAATTTGGCTTCTGGCTGTGGTGTTTGTGATGGAAATCATTATTCCTGTAACCGTAGAGTGTTGTTTTCCTTTACTAAATGCTTTCAGTTCACACTTTATATTAATGTTATAAGCGCCCTATGTAGTTGTAAGACAAGCATTTGCAGAATGTGGGTATCTGAGAAGTGAATATATTGATAGAAATTGACTTTAGTAAATTATTAAGTGGCAAATTTAGGACTAAAACTCAGATCTCATATTTTTATCACATCAGTATGTCTATTTCTTCATCTAAAAAAAAAAAAAAAAAGATGTTAGCACTTAGATCCTCTACAGTTCAAAGGAGTTTTGTGAGAATTTCTAAAGCAAAAAAGTTAAACTACCAAAGATCATGAAGAAAATCATGCTAGCTATTTTATTTAGCACTGAGAGACAGAGAAGTAGCATTCTCTCTAAATAGTTCTTCCTACTTGATCTACATTGAAAGAGTTTGAAAGTAAAGAAAGATTGATAACTAAAGCTGTTTTATATCATATTTGGTAGAGAAGTGTCTGCATTCTTAATACATTTTGGTGACTCCCAAGGCCCTTTCTGAAAAAAAAAAAAAAATAGTGCCTAATGTTTTCATTATTATTCACTCCTTCGAGCTAAAAATATTGAAGGGCTTTGTTTAAATGTAAGCATTTTATCTGGGAACAATATTCCTGTTACACTGTTGATGGTGATGACGCACTTAGTAATTGCCAGAAACTAACCTACCTAATTTAATGTAATGAGCCTGCCATGAAACAGGCTCCTTTGTGATACCTTTTTACCTATGAGCCAGCTGAAGCTTCCGTATCTTCAGCAACCTGCTCAAGGTCACACAGCTAGTAAGAGTTGAAAGAAAAAGCCCAGTCTGTTCTGATATTAAATCTTAATATGTTATACTGTTGGTCTGCCAGCCATTGTTATTTTATCATCAGTTAGTTTTTTATATCAGCTTCAGGATCTTAGCACGTTCTCTAGGAAATGAAACATAAGCAGTTTCATTTTATTGGCAAATAAGATCAGGGAAGATCAGAACAAGGTCTTCTTGCATGTGGAGTGGGTAGCTAGCTCCAGGTTCTAAAAATAACACCTGTTGCTGTCAAGTCAATCCAACTCATAGTGACCCTATAGAACAGAGCAGAACTACTCCATAGGGTTTACAAGGAGTGCCTAGTGGATTCGAACCACCAATCTTTTGGTTAGCAGCCTTAGCTCTTAACCACTGTGCTACCAGGACTCCACTATAGGTCCTAGACAAGGCAATAATAGTGGGAAATTTCAGGGAGATGAGTGAGGAAAAGTAAGAGTAAGAAAGGAAGTTTCAGAGCAACTGAAAGGCCCCGTTTTCTAATCAGCTAAACAATTTTGTCCAGAGTTCATCCAGCCTATTTTTTAAAAAAAGCCCTCCTTAATTCTCAGGCAATGCTAGGTCCCAGTACTTCCATGCTCTTTGTCCCAATTTATTTTGTCTTCTGTTGTCACACTGGGATGCAGGAGGAGATAATTCCTGTTTTCTGCTTTGTAAAACCTTGAACAACCATTCAAAAGAAAAATGGTTCTATGAATGAAATGCTTTCCAAGGGTTTGGGAGCTAGATTAGAAAAGTTTAACATCAGTCAAACAGACCACGGGCTGTTTTATCCTGAAGATAGACGCGACAAACACCTCAAGGCTGATGGTCTAATTGCAGCTTGATATTCAGTTTGAGGCTTGGAGACTCTGCTCTCCACAGCCTGAGTAACTCTCTGAGTGCTGACTTGGGATCTTAATGACCCCTTATTTACTCTTTAGTGAGATGTCTAATGAAAAAAAAGTTGTTTCACTCTTTTACCAGGAAGGGCGCATGGAAGCTGCGGGGCATAGGAATTACAGAATTAAGAAAAAATAATACCTATGTACAGTTATATCGAGTACCTACTTACCTCTGCAGAGTGCCAACAGCTTTGGAGCTTATGGAAGGATTGAGTAACCCAGTCCTTGTCCTCAAGGGCTTTCTTCCCATCCTCCTCAAAAAGGCAAGTCCTGTGCTGATGAAGTAGGTAGAAGGCCATATTAAACAATAAAATTAAATGTTAAACAACATGACACTGTCCACAAGTGCAATAGTTGTTGGAAACAAGGAAAGATAATATAAGCAGCGTATTTGAGGAAGGAAGAAGCCAAATGGAGACGGATCCTGAAAAGGTAGAAAGAATCAGGTGACCACGCAGGAGTAAATTTAAAGTGGATAGAATGAAGCTGCCGAGCTGTGAACGTGCACCAGAGATGGAAATTGCTCAGTGTGGTAGGGGGAAACCATCCTGTCTAGTACTACACACATCTCAGGCATCCTCAGAATCATTTCAAAGACAGCACCTGCCTCAAAGACATATTTAATTAAAAGAAAAGTACGTAACAGAATATACTGGATATGCTGTACTGCAGTAATTAGTTGCAAATGCCACTCAAATTAAAAAAAAAAATGAGTAGTACTTCATCCATCTTTAGTCATCAGTATCTTACAAAATCCATGTAAACATATTTTCCAAATGATGAGGATTTATTTTTTTTTAATGGAAAAAAAGGTTTGGTAATTTACCCAATTTTATGAGGATAGACACTCAAATTCAACTCACGATTATTTAGTGCTATTTATCCTTCCTACATAGGAGCCCTGGTAGCACAATGGTTGCTACTAACCAAAGGGTTGGTGAATTGAACCCACCCAGTGGCTCCGTGGGAGAAAGAACTTGTGTTCTTCTTCTGTAAAGACTGCAACCAAGAAAACCCTATGGGGCAATTCTACTGTGTCACGTGGGATTACTACGAGTCAAAATCGACTTGACAGCACATAGTAACAACAAATATTCCTTCCACAGCGTTTTCTTTATATGTTACTCTTGACTTTAGTTTTTTTAAAAAACGTGAAGACGTTAACACCATTTGAGAGAGAAAACAAAACAGAGCTTAGAGTTTTAAGTAATTTATATAAACTGGTGTGTTGTAGGAAACCCTGGTGGCATAGTGGTTAAGAGCTATGGCTGCTAACCAAAAGGTCGGCCATTTGAATCCACCAGGTGCTCCTTGGAAATGCTATGGGGCAGTTCTACTGTGTCTGATAGGGTTGCTCTGAGTAGAAATCGAGTTAACGGCAGTGTGTTTTTTTTGGTAGGTTGTGGAACTAGAATTTGAATACAAATCAATGCTCTGACTCTTCCTTTTTTTTTTTTGCTTCCATATTTTTTTTATTTCTTTACCACATATTTAATAGTCACTCAATGGGTTATTGTTGTTGTTAGTTGCCATCGAGTCAGCTCCTACTCGTAGTGACCCTATGCACAACAGAAGGAAACACTGTCTGTCCTGCGTCATCCCCACTTGTTGTTATGCCTGAGCCCACTGTTGCAGCCACTGTGTCAGTCCATCTCGTTGAGGGTCTTCCTCTTTTTTCTGACCCTCTACTTTACCAAGCATGATGTCCTTCTGCAGGGACTGATCCCTCCTGACAACATGCCCAAAGTATGTGAGACGCAGTTTCACCATCCTTGCTTCCAAGGAGCATTCTGGTTGTACTCCTTCCAAGACAGATTTGTTTACTTTTTGGCAGTCGATAGTATAGTCGATATTCTTTGCCAACACCACAGTTCAAAGCTGTCAGTTCTTCTTCAGTCTTCCTTAATCACTGTCCAGTTTTCACATGCATATGTGGTATTTGAAAACACTGAGGCTTGGGTCAGGCATACCTTAGCCTTCAGGGTGACATCTTTGCTCAATGGGTAGCAATTACTTATTTAGAAACTGGGTGTACAGGAGTGAAAGAGGCTACAACATGAATGAACGTTGTAAATATTATGCTGAGTGAAGTCAGTTCCAAGAACAGAGGGAGGGGGAAGGAGGAAGCCATTGCATAGGGGCACTGAGCATGCAAAATATTTGAAATTGCAACTTTTTGTTATATATATACCTACCACAATAAAAAATGAATAATAAATAAATACGTGTGTATAAACTAAAACTACAGTGGAAGAAACAGGTACTGAACAATTTGAAAGTGTGTGTATGTGTATACATGTGTATGTGTTTATATATGTTCATTTATCAAGCATGCACAGCCAAATAGTGCTATGAATAAAATTACACTCTCATACACACGAATTCAAGTAGGGACAAGAGCTACTAAGAAAAGTAAAGTGGGGTAAGGTGATAAAGTGTGGAGCAGATGAGCGAGTGGTGGGATCTGGTTCAGCATTTGAGAGCCAATGTGGATACTGAGGAAGGAGGGTCAGACTAAATACGGCCTTTGCCTTAGTGGTTAAGAACTCAAATGCTAACCCAAAGGCTAACAGTTCAAATTCACCAGCCACTCCTTGCAAACCCTAAGGGGTAGTTCTACTTTGTCCTATAGGGTTTTTATGAGTCTGAATAAACTCAACAGCAATGAGTTTCAGTTCTTTAGGAGTCCTGGTGGTGCAGTGGTTAAAGCAATTGAGTGTTAACTATAAGGTCAGTGGTTCAGAACCACCAATGGCTCCTCGGGAGAAAGATGTGGCAATCTGCTTCTGTAGAGATTTACAGCCTTGAAAACCCTATGGGGTTGCAATGAGTCAGAATCTACTCGACAGAGGTAGGTTTGAGTTTAATTTTTGGTGTGGAGTTTGAGTTTTATTTTAAGGGTGAAGAGGAATTGTTTAACATATTTAAGCAGAGTGGTGGCATGAATGGATTTTCATTAAATCAGTCTAGCTGTTGTGGTGGGGCAAGAATGGAAGCAAGAAGGCCGGTTAGGAGAGTTTCAGTATTCAGGATGAGAAACGATGGTAGCTTGGTTGAAAGCACTAGCGCTGTCTGTTCACTGATTCCATATTCATGGAGCACACTGATATGATGACAGACAAAAAGGTTACAGTGAGGTTTGAAGACCTTTCATGTAGGGACAAACTCTAGTACATTCTTAAGTGGCACCTGATGTCGTCATTGCATTATCACACATATGGTGGTTGTCCATAATGGGCTGCTCAAGACATGGTTAGCATAAACTTAGTACATGTATTTTAGAAAGTAACAATGTATATGATCAAAAGAATCAGGCAGTCGTGGTTTTGAGCCTTTACACAGACAATTATCATGTCCTTGGAAAAATCCGTAACGGACACACGATATGCACACAAACCCCCTTCCACACTGCCCCTCTTCAAAGAATTTCTTGCTGCGGAGCTGTGGGGATTGGAGGGTATAGTGAACAGACATCTTACAGCTGTCAAGTCCTGTAGTGTCAGCCTCAGCTACACAAAGTATTCTCCTTTTGGGTCACACCCTTACTGGGGAAACCCATTTCCATTTCCGGTGGTTGAATGAGGTGTGGGCATAAAGATCCAGCTATTTCAATACAATATGGGTCAACCCTGACAGGCAGATTTTGCTCCAGAACCTCCTATTGTTTAGACAAGCCTTTGTTGGGCTTACATGGCTGTTCACCTCCTCCCGCTGCCCAATCTGGCTTCCTTTTCTTTTGTTTCACAAATGTTGATTCCTAATAAACATCTTGCACCCTAAACTGTCCTGCTTCTGTGAAATGAGAATAATAATACTTCTCCCATATCGCTAATGCATGGGTTAGATGAGATGATGTCAATAGATTGTGTATTACAGTGCTTGACAAACAGTTGTTGTTGTTAGGTGTCTTCGAGTTGGTTCCAACTCATAGCGACCCTATGCACAACAGAACGAAACACTGCCCGGTCCTGCACCATCCTCACAAACAGTAGGGACTCATTAAAAGTTAGGTACTGTCATTCTCATCCCTCACCTGAATTGTTGCAATAGTCTTCAGGTTATTATTATCCTTCTAATCTGCTGTTTTATAATTTAGAAACTAGCTAATAGAATGTATCAGAATTGTGTGAAAAATAAGAGTCATTAAATCTGGGTGAAGGCCTAGGGAGCTTTCTGATGAGCAAAGTGCATAGATTTTCCAAAATCAATTTTGAAATAATTTTCAGCTATGAAATATAGAATAGCAATTTCAAGGTATCTGAATACTGAATAAGGGCACTTTGGAGAAATTGCTACTTTCTTCCATTCGTTCATGAACTAATAAAACTGAGAAGACTGGAGACAGACAATAAACAGATAAAAAAAAAGATTATTAGCCATTCCTCAAAAGCTAAGCTAATTTTTATGAATGGAGTTGTCTCCCTAAACCAGAACAATCAATGTCACCTAGGAACTTTGTTAGAAACACAAATTCTTAGGCTCCATTGTCATCCTACTAAGCCAGAAATTCTGGGGGTAGGGCACAATAATCTATTTTAAAAAGCCCTGTAGGTAATTCTGGTACATCTTAAAGTTAGAGAACCACTGGGCTAGAGTATACATGAAAGGACATGAAGAGCCATTTTATCCTTTGGCCACTGCAGGACAGAGTTTAGAACCTACAAGTATTTCAAGGTCTTAACTGACATATTTGAGACCTAAAAGAAGAAAAAAACTGTGTGCATATGTTTTTAAAATTTTAAAAAATTAAAAATTAATTGATGCTTAAATAAAAATAATATCCTGTCTCATGTTAATAAGACAACAGTTACATGACTCAATTATTTATATACTTTGTATATATATTTATCAGTATGTGAGTGTGTGTGTACAGTATGGAATTACCTGTGGTCATCAAGTCAAGTTGATTTCGACTCACAGCAACCCTGTAGAACAGAGTAGAACTGCCCCCATAGAGTTTCCAAGGAGCACCTGGTGGATTTGAACTGCTGACCCTTTGGTTAGCAGCCATAGCACTTAACCACTACACCACCAGGGTTTCCACAGTATGGAATTAGGTAAATCTAAATATGTTTGAGATAGAGTGAGCGGGCTTTCAAAAATAAGATTGCCTAGTATCTACAAAGCTCCTAAAATGATCTTAGTGGCATGAAACATTTATGTTCAAATATCCTGTCTTCACTGATGAAAATATTGCAGATTAAATCAACTTTACAGGCAAATCTGTAATATAAAACTAAATTTTACTATATAAATATTAGACGCCTAAAAGGCTTTCCATTTGGTAGTTTCACGTTGCATTGCAAAAGAGGTTGTGTCTGCTCAACTTGAACTGATGTTGTAACTGCCACTTTCCTTACTTATTCAAATCGTGTTACACTGAGTTGTTTGGTTTTCATGGATCATTGACTGCATTTGTAAAATTGACAGGTCGGTGAAGGGATGTGGAAATCAGATTGTTTCTTTTTAAAGGAAAGAGAAAAGAAATGTATGAGAATCATATTGGTTGCATGAAATAAAGTCCAAGACTACAAAATTACTTCAGATTATCTCTGATGATTTTTGAAACCAATCACTTAAAAGAGTTGCCTCAAAAGAAAGATCTATCAAGTGGGTGAGGTTTTAAATTTCTGATAATTTTTTTCAACTCTCAGTCTTTTGACTGTACCCAATAAATGTGTGTGTGTGTAGGTATATTGAAGACTCAGGACAAATCTGTAAATTCAAAGAAATGATCTTCATCGGTTGAATTTCACACACTCTGAAACGGAAACATTTATTGTTTGAACATTGCAATTTTTTTGACATCACTTAATTACATGTTTAGGAAATTACATAATCCACCTTGTTTTTGAACTTTCACTTTTGAAATAAATATAGAATCACAGGAGGTCACAAAGAAATGATCGAGAAGTTCTGTGCACTCTCCCTCCAATGTTAACATCTTACACGACTATAAAACATTATCAACAAAAAATCAACATTGATGCAATCCATAGAATTTATTCAAATTTAACCAATTATACATGCACTCATTTGTGTGTGTGTGTGTGTATGTGTCTGTGTGTATAATTCTATGCAATTTTATTGCATATGTAATTTTGATTAGCCACGGTCACAATCAAGATACTCGAGTAAACCATCACCGTAAGACCTCCTCGTGTTAACCCTTATAGTTGCATCCATCTTCTCTCCAGCCCAGTCTCTAACTCCTGGCAGCCACAAATTCAATAGCCCATTCTCCATCTCTATATTATTTCTCAATTGTTTCATAAATGGAATCATGTAATATGTATCCTTTGCTATTGACTTTTTTATTATACTCAGCATAATTTCCTTCAGGTTTATCCAAGTTCTTATGTTTATCAGTAGTTTTTCCTTTTTCCTACTGATTACATTCAGATTTGTATGTACCACAGTTTGTTTATCCATTCACCCTTTGAAGGACATTTGGGTAGGTTCCAGGTTTTTGGCTTTTATGAATAAAGCTGCTATATTCATATACAATATCTGTGCAAAAATAAGTGTGCAATTTTCTAAGATAAATGCCCAAGGGTGCAATTGCTGGGTCATATGGTAATTCCATTTTAGGTTTTGAAAGGTGTATTTTCCGGAGTGTTTGTACTGTTTTAAATTCTCACTAGCAATTTATTAGTAATCCATTTTTTCCAAATTCTGGCCAGTATTAGATTTTCATTTTAACCAATTTGATAGGCATATAGTGATATCTCATTGTGGTTTTAATTTATGTTTCTCTAATGACTAAAGAAATTGAACATCTTTCATGTGTTTCTTTGCCTTTTTTTTTTTTTAAACTCTTTGTTTTTCAGTCACCATGACTTATCACATTTACTTCTGGAAGGAGGTTAAAAAAGACTTGAAATCTCACATCAAATTAATCCATTCAGGAGCTGAGGTGATTGGAAGCTGGGTTACAGACCCTATGAGGTCATGTCTGTATTTAATTCACCCTTATTTGGATGTTTGGGCCCCAACCCAAATCCTGGGGATAGGAGGTGTTTTCTAGCCACCCCCTCCTTGGCAGGCCCTAAACTCTCATTTTTGCCCCCAGTCCTGTGATTTTGTCTGAGTGCTGTTGAGTTTCTCAGTGAAAGAGCACAAGCCTCCGTGGGCAAAGAAGCTCTGGACTTCTGGCTCCTTACTTAGGCTTTCATTCTTCTACATTCTTCTTCATTGCCTTCATAACTCTCCAGCGCCTTCAGGCAATTGTTTTCTTTGCATTTCGACCAGCTCTATTAGCGTGTTTCAGCGGCAGAGTTGGCCCAAATTACCTTACCTACTATTGCAATAAATGAAACTCACACTCACATTTTAGTGACTCTTCTATTCTTTCGCCAGAAGACTCTCTTCTAAAGTGTTTCAAGGCTGTAGGTTCTGTACATACTGTAGATATTCCAAGTTGACCATATATTAAGTTGAATGCAAATGAATATGTTTGAATTTTAAATATTTTTTTAAAAGATTTGTGAGTTACTTTTTCCAGGGGCTGACCCCTGAAGACCTACTATCTTGATACAAGCCAGGAATACACCCATTGACCCCATATACGGGTTAGGAGAGGCAGTAGCCACCTTAGTAGACGGTAGAAGTGGGTAAGGCCGAATCAGTCACCGACAGGTGAGGCAGTTGTTATGCTAGATTCTTCTAGCCTGTGTCATATACCCTTTGAAGATTTCTTCTTTGAGCCTGTGCTTTGTTTTTCTCCATTTGCGAATGTGATGTCTTTTTCCCTTGCACTCAACCCTTCCCGTAGTCTACAGAAACCCCAATGCCCTGACCCATTTAAAAGTGGTCCTTCCCACCCCTCAAGCCAAGTTCTTTCATTGCTCCCCATCTCTTGAGTCTTAAACTATTACCGTACTAAACCATTTACTGATCACTGAACAGCACAAAACGATGTGTTCTTGTTGTATCCCTATACTTTTTAGTGCTTCTGCTTCTGCTCTTTTTGCACTGTCCAGTATTCATTGGCTTATTCATCTGCCTATACAACCTGTGTGTGCATTTGATAAAGGAAGAAACTAGATTACATAAAATCAGAAAAAAAATATTTTTTGAAGGAAGACTTTTTTTTTTTAATTAAGGAAACATTTTTTCCCCCTTTTTTTGAATGAAACACAAATCGTTAAAGGTAGGAAAGAAACAGAACATTTGAGCTAACAGCCCCATGGCACGTCCCCTTGCTAAGAAAAGGCAATTCAGAAATAAATAAGTACCTCCTCTGAAAGCACTGAACCTTGGAGATGATGATGAAAATGGTGAGAGAAGGAGACAGATAACTGGCAGGAAGCTTGGTCAAGTGCAGACCTTGAGTGTAGTATAAGGAGATTGGAAATAACTGGAAAAGCTGCGTTCCTTTCACTAGTGGGTCTCTTAATGGAGGAAACAAAGCCATTTTCATAATTGTCAGACACATTCAGGGGCAGGCAACTCAGGTTTTGAAATAATACAGTGTTCTACACAAAGCAATCTATCAGTGTTGCCGCAAGAACAAGAATAATCTCCAATTAAAATTATCCTAAGGAGCAGCAGGACAGAGGATGGAAAGGGGGTGGCTCTTCTCAAAGAAAACTGCAAGCTCAGAGGCATAGTTTGAGTTTCTAAAGTATACCATGCTACTGTTTGTTTAAATTAAAATTTATCCTTTTATCTTCTTCTAAAACTTGTTTTAATTAGAAAGGATCAAAGAATAAAGACCCTGTTCTTGTAATCAAAGGGGGGTTTTTCTTATTTAAAAAAAAAACTCACATAGTTGTAAATAACTTTAATGTAATGTGATTTTAGCAGTTTTACAAATCTATTTTGTTGTGTATCAGTATTATATGTGCATGTGTAGACATGAGAAATTATGAGAGACAGGTTTGGTTTTTATTTTGAGAATAAAAGAAAACTTGTATTATTTATGTCCTGCCTGGTGACAGATAGAGCCAGAATAATGGGTAGAGCATATAACTGCATACATACTGGGAGTTCAGGCCGACCCAGATGCTCCCAGTCACAGAACACATCCTCCGTCTTCTAACTGAAATGTGGTATTCAGTATTGGAGGACTCGTACTTTCATTCCAAGGGAGAGACAAGGCTTAAAATAAAAACGATCCTGGAAGAAGATATGTCTAAGCAGCTATATATATCTAAAATACCTCAGTTACTTTTGTTTAATAAAAGGTAAACTATTGTCTGTAAATGTAAGCCCCTCTTTTTACCTCTTCAGACTTTATCCCACTTTCTGTTATACTAAAGCAAGCCTCCCATCTATTCTCTATTTTCTCTCTTTACTTTTTATCACTAGCCCTAGACTCTGGCTGTTTTAGAGCAGAGATAATCAATATCATAAAAACATGTTTTTAGGTTCCATCAAGTCAGTTCCGACTCAGAGCCATCCTAGGTACAACACAAGGAAACACTGCCTGGTCCTGCACCACCTCACAATCGTTGCTATGTTTGAGCCCATTGTTGCAGACCCTCTTTAAGGGTCTTCTCTTTTTTGCTGACATACAAAATGTATATACCTATAAATAGTATGTATTGTTTTACCTATTTGTAAAATTTAAATAAATTATCATATGGGGTATGTGTATATCTATAGATATACATACATATTTATGGATACAGGTGTGTGTATATATATATATTCTATTTATTATTCTATATATATTTCATTTCTGTTTTTGTTCCATATTTTCTTGGTTTTCCTTTATGTTAACCTTTTCTAATATACTTATTTCATTTTTTTTCCCCCAGGGGATACATCTATTATTTTACTTTCATAGAAAGGCATACTCCCATTTGTTGATTTTGCTGGCAATGAAGACACTCATTTTTTCCTAAAAGCTTTAGAATTTTAATTTGTAAGCACCTCTTGAATTAGAGTCTCTCTTTTTCTCCCCTCTCTCCTCCATGTTTTCTGCTCTTTTCCTCTCTGTTTTTCCATGCATTTACTTTTTACTCTCTGGCTCTTTAGGGTTGCCTGTCCTGTTTTATGGAAATCCTGGTGGCGTGGTGGTTAAGTGCTATGGCTGCTAACTAAAGGGTCGGCAGTTCGAATCCACCAGGCACTCCTTGGAAACTCTATGGGGCAGTTCTACTCTGTCCTATAGGGTTGCTATGAGTCGGAATCCACTCAACGGCACTGGGTTTGTTTTTTTGTCCTGTTTATCTGTGTCCTCATTTTACAACCAGGTCTTTGGAAGGTGACTTAGGGCACCTGTCTTAAGGGTATATGCCATCATTGGTTCCTGAGAAAGGGATAGCTTAGCCAATGCGACTATCTCTGCTCCTCTTATAATCTAGAATGCCTGACAATATATCTACAGAAGCTAAGGCCGAGGTTTATGCCTCCTTTCATGGGTAGGAGTGCTCTGCTAATGCCTTTCTGCAAGCCTTTGCTCAGCATATGTCCACCCATGTGTGTGTTGTGTGTGTGTGTGTGTGTGTGATGCGCTTCAGGTCTTGTTATTCAACATAAAATGAGCTTTCACCATCAATGGCTGCTTCAGGAATCACAGAACAGTTCTCATTTAATGCGGTAATTTCTGATCATTTCTAGTACTTGAAGATACTTATTAGGGGTTTGAGCCTAGATATATTATGTTGTGTGTATGTGCGTGCATGCATGCATGTGCACACATGCCCAAATGTGTATTTAGTTTACCAATTTTACCTATTTGGAATTAAGCATGAGCTCAGATGCCATTTTGAAGGACTATGCTATACTTTATCCCTATACTAGAAAGGGGTCATTTTGAAAAGAAAATTGATATGGAGTTTGAAAGCTGAATGGTCTGTTCTGAAGACAAATGTTAGCATTTTTATTTCTTGGCCCAGGATTTGTCCTGGTGGCAAGGATCTTTCTCACATCATCAACATCATCAAATATATACAGTTTTCCTATTATGTAAAGGCGCTAAACCAAACCAAACCCATTGCTGTTGAGTCGATTCACACTCACAGTGATCCTGTAAGTCAGAGTAGAACTGCTCTACAGAGTTTCGAAGGAGCGCCTGGTAGATTCGAACTGCCAACCTTTTGGTTAACAGCTGTAGCTCTTAACCACTACACCACCAGGATTTCCATGTAAAGGCGATAGAGATACAAAAAGTAGAGCAAATGATACCAGGACAAAAGGAGCCTTGGTTGGGCGGAGAGAATTTATCCACTGTAGGATAATCAAAAAATCCAAGAACAGTCTACAAGCTACCAGGGAAAGGCACAGACAAATTTCAGAGAAAGAATAAACTTAATTGCAATAAACCCCAAATAAATGATCCAAATTTGGATTATACTGAAATTGTATGGATCTTTGGGCTCTAAGTAGATCAGGACCAGAGCCTATCAAAGTCTTGGTGCATGGCTTAAGGCTTTAGAGGTGTTTGTGGCCCATGTATTTATTTATCCAATTTCTCTCTCTAGGTAGATACTTAATTTGCAACCCAGAGACTCAGGATGTGATGGAAACATATTGGATGGAATTCTAGCTCTGAGCAAGTCATCTCAGCATCTGTACTTTAGTTTTCTCAGCCCTAAGTTGAGGTTAAAATGGGCTCTTCTTTCTGTGTGTGAAATTCTTATAAGGACCACAGTAATACATGTGGAAGTTGCTTCAAGATGCATAAAAATGTACGTTTATAAATCATGATTGAATGTGCCTCATTTTGATATTCTACAATTGCACTGTCTTATAGTAAGTGGCATGTAGACTTGTCTCTCAAAAATCTAGAACAACATAAAATTGGGACTCATGTACCAGTCATCTTTGTAGCTCCAATCTCATCACAGTGTCTGACACACATTATATGCGCTGTAAGCGCTGACTGATGAATGAGTAGAAGGATAAATGACCTGTCTTTGTGGTCATTCATATGTGCGTCTTATGTCAAAATGCTCATCTAGACCAGCCTCTTTGTTTTGATTATTATGGTTCCCCAAGTTCAGCATTTGCTGAATGTTTGGATAGCATTCTTATCCTGGCCACCAGCACATGAATAATTCACTCAGATAGGAACCTTACCCAACTTGACTTTCTACCTCTCCTATCATACTGGGAATTATTGCACATAATTGGCTCTAGTTCCTGGGAGCTAGAGATAATTTTTATTTTTGCCTCTTTATTTTATAATAACTCTAGTATTATGTATTAAAAACATGGAGACAATGAGGTGAAAGAGGTAGAAAAGCATGGAGAATAATGAAAAATTAAAGGTACTCAACATTGAGAAGCTGTCTATTTTGCACTAATAAGGTAAAGATGAACATTTGGGTATTTTTTTTTTTCCATTTGAGGATCTATCTAAAAACTGTTGTTTTATGTGGGGCAACATTCCCATAAACTTGTTTCAAAGCTTCAATGGTTTGGGAAGATGTCCACTTGAGTTTTGTTAAAATTTTGATATTAAACCTGACCTTAAAATCATTTCCTCCTCCCATGGCACGAAAAGTATTCTTTTTTTTTTTTTTTTTTTGAAGGCACCCTAACAAGACTAAGACAAATGTATTGCTGAGAGAACTTGTCTGCAGTCATCCACTGATCATAGAGACATGTTTAAACACGTTTTGTTTGGAATACACCCATGCGTGTATGAACTGGGACCCTAATAGCAATACTTTCTGACTTACCCTCGTATATCCAGCAACTTTTCTCTCCAATTCTCAGTAACACTCATTTCCTTTATTTTCAGTGTTGACATCACCTCTTTCTTGATTACATCTGTCATATCTTTATCATCATCTTAAAACTTCTCTGTGTATTTACACATCTCCATTACGATAAACTTTAGTAGCATTGCTATCATAGTAGAAGTAGAAATACTCGTTCCATTAGCAATAATAATGACTATTTTCTGGGAAGAAATACACTAAGTACTTAAGAAACTACTTTTATTTAAACTTCACAGTAACACTTTCAAGTTGATATTTTATATACACTTTTATAACAACTTTGAGATATAATTCACATACAATACAATTCACCCTTTTAAAGTACACAATTCAAAGTTTTTTAATATATCCACAAGGCTGTGCAACCATCATCATAACCACTGTGAGAACATTTTCATCCTGACACATTTATACACCTTTTATAGGTAAGCAAATAAATAAATAAGAAGTGATTTTCTTAGTTAAGATAAATAAGGTGTGATTTTCTTATTTAAGATCAGTAATTCTCAAGGACCCTTTACACTCTTAAAATGATTGAGGTTCCCAAAGAGCATTTCTTAATCTATTTCATATCCGTTGATATTTACCATTGTCAAAATCAAAACAGAAAGTTTTAATTTTTGTTTATTAATGAAAAATTCAATCTCTGCTATTCCCCCACATACTTGTTACTGAAAATACTGTCAACATTGATCTGAAAAAAAATAGAGAATTCTTTAGTAGAACACTTATCCTTTTAGGGAAGTCTCTTGTAGAATTTATACCGTCCATCAGTCAGTTTGTCATACTGTGGTGGCTTTTATGTTGCTCTGGTGCTGGAAACTATGCCATCAGTATTTCAAATACCAGCAGGGTAACCCATGGTAGACAAGTTTCAGCAGAGCTGCCAGGCTAAGACAGACTAGGGGGGAAGGCCTGGAGATCTACTTCCAAACATTAGCCAATGAAAACCTCATGGATACATTGCTGGAAGATGAGCCCTCTAATTTGGAAGGCACTCAAAATGCTCAGTGACCACAATGGGCTTGAACGTTCCAAGGATCTTTAAGATAGCACGGTACTAGGCAATGTTTTCTTCTGTTGGACATGAGGTCACCATAAGTCAGAGCCAACAGGATGGCAGCTAACAACAAAAGCATCAATCGTAGAGCCTTGAACCAGGGAGTTGATAGTGTGGTATTTAGATATAGCCTTTATACCATCGAAGGGAACCCTGGTGGTGTAGTGGTTAAGAATTAAGTCTGCTAACCAAAAGATCAGCAGTTCAAATCCACGAGGCACTACTTGAAACTCTGTGAGGCAGTTCTTCTCTGTCCCATAGGGTCCAACTATGAGTTGGAACCGAGTTGACTGCAATGGGTTTGGTATTTTGATTTTTATACCATTGAAAGAAATCCATTCACTAAGAGATATTTGCAGGTAAACTTCTTAGCTTCTTTCCTACTGAGAACTGTGGTATGAGGAAGTTATGCAGTGTAATTTAAAACTTCCCTAAACTTTATTTAAATCTGGAGATTAGCTTAATTTCAACTGCTGACTGTGTCTGACTCTGTGGCTTGGACTACTAACCTGATTTTCCATTTGGATTCTTGACTCCAAGGTGGGTTTTGTGAAAAGCCCCAGAGACATCATTTTAATATTAAAACTCATTAAATGACTATACAATACCCGTCACATTTGAGGTATTTTAATGATATCTTCAACCTAAAAGAAGCAGAACTTTCCCCAAAAATTACGCGGCATTAATTTTGTAAAATGAAAGCATCTTATTAAAAATAAAATTATCTTAAGTTTCTTAATCACACATTTAATTCAGATTAAGACACACAATGCATGCTCTGTAAATACTAATTGATTATTAAATATTGTTATTGGGATTTCATTAATAATTTACAAAATTGGTTTCTGGTTGTTCATTTTTATTAATTGTTTTGAAGTTATATAATTTCATATATATTAATTTAACTTGCTCAATTTAATAATATATGGAATCTATATGTATATATTACCGGGGGTATTGCCCAGCGGTAGAGCACACGCTTAACATGCGTGAGGTCCTGGGTTCGATGCCCAGCACTTCCACTTTACTGGAAACCCTGGTGGCATAGTCGTTAACTGCTACCACTGCTAACCAAAGGGTCAGCAGTTCGAACCCGCCTGGCACTCCTTGGAAACTCTATGGGACAGTTATACTCTCTCCTATAGGGTTGTTATGAGTAGGAATCGACTCAACAGCACTAGGTTTTTATATTACGTACAAAAAAATTTTTTTTTTTTTATTTTTACAGGTGGTATGTACTTTTATGAATGTTTATTTAAAATTATAAACTGTTGTTAAATGATGTTACATATTTTAATGCCATAAGTAATCAAAATTGTTATGGAAATTTCTTAAATTTTTTTTAGTTCCCACTTGAATTAAACATAGAAATCATAAGGGAAAATACTCTTTCTTGATATGTTTAACTATATGAATATTTCAGGTCATGTTTTCTTAGTTATTTTATAGCTAACTCATCTGAATGATGTGTGCAGAAAAAATTGCCTTGAAATTCTTCCTTTAGAAATGGAAAAAGATGCTACAAGATAGTGTTTGCTTTGAATATTATAGTATCCGAATTCCAGGTCATGTTCTCACACATTTATATCTTTGGGTGACTCCAGTGCTCAGTATTTACTGAAGGAAATGAATGTCCCAAAGCTGGGCTCCTTTTGCACATCAGATTTGCATTACCTCACTCCTTTGACCGTGAGTGAGAATAAGGGTGATCACATCAGGTCTCATGGGTCAGAACCAACATGAGCTGCAGCATTAAGGCTGCAGAAGCTTTCAATAATAGGTACTAGAAGAATGCTATTTCAGGTAATGTGAATGAGCAAATGCTGAGAAACAGCAAAGACATCTGGACATAGAAAGACCATATGAGGGTACTACATGCCACAAGACCTCACTCTCCTTGGAGGGCCTCTCAACTCTCTTATGGGATCTTTCCCTCCAGCCTCTACCTGTCTCACTACTAAGGCCCATAGTTCAAGCAACTTAATTTTCCACTACATCTCAAAGTTTCTCATATTTCAGTGTGCATGAGAATTGCCCAGGGAGGGTATAAATTTTAAAGATTCTTGTTCTTTACCTGCAGAGATTCAGATTCATTATGTCTTGGATGGGACTGCAGAATCTACCTGAAAATGAGCACTCAAGATGCTGTGGGCCACTATTTGAGAAACATTCTCCAATTTACCATGTCAATCTCCTCCTCTAACCAAAATTACATGTCTTTCTGGTTCCAAAAACTATCAAGTCAGACTTACTGCTGTGACACTGTGACAGCTCTTACCTGTACTCAAATCCTGCTATGGGTTCCTTCTCTACTCCTTTTGACCAGCCTATCAAATTATACCTCTGGTTAAGTCACTTGGACCTTATTTATTCATCCTTTGCTCACTAACCTGTTTATTCTTTGTCACTATCTTTGTATGTTGATAACGGCTCAGTCACTTCATGGTTACCTAAATCTGCCCTCTTGTCTGTCATCTTAAAAAATAAGAAAACGGCACCCATATTTCATTTTAAAAATAGTTGTGTTCTCGAGTATGCAGAATTAACTGCTATTGGATGACATTCTACAATACTTTTCTTCCACTCAATAGTCTTGGTGTTTTTGGCTTCCCAACATCTGCTGTAGATTCCTTTGAGGTCACTTTTAGCCTTTTCTGGTCCCTTCCTTGTTATCAGTGTCTGTTCTATCTAAGATACTGTATACTCTGTTTTATTCAGGAGAATCTCACTTCATGCCTGCTCTCCTGGCATCTGGTCCAGTTTAGCATTTTCCTGAATTTTTCATTTCTTAAACAAAGTATTATTAGAATTTTTTTTTTAATAGTTTTTGAATAGAACCACTTCATATGTATGCCAGCATAATGGAATAAATTTATCCATCAGTAAACAAATATTTTAAAATATATAATAAACTTAGACAAGAATTATCAATAGACCTTAAAACTACTGGGTAAAAACATAATGTTTCTCTGCTGAATATATTTTTAATTAATAGTTGTACAAAATAGAATAGTCCAATTACATTTTTACATAGTAGCTTTTTTATGTTGATGTTTCCCCAAAGCACCATTATTCTAATGTTGAATTCTGTGTCCAAATGTCCTTCTGCCTACAACCGATTTAAACTTGGAGATTGACAGAATATGAAATATCAATCAAAATATATCTTTTAAAAGAATTCAGTCAAAACTGCTAGGATTGTAACATGGAGGAAATGGGAAATGTTTCATTTTCAGAAAATTCTAGTTTGATAACAAGGATCTAGAATACATGTTTAAAGTTCTCAATGTCAAAAAACAGAAAGAGTTTTTAAAAAACTATGTGATGACTTTAATTGGTAACAGTGGTAAGCATTACAAACAATACATGGGATATCTTTGAGGGTCTAAGTATTATGATATAAGGCAATGTAGTTTTGGCAGGGGAAAAAAAATCACTAAAAAAATAAAAAGTGAGAGTGGGGTTAGGAAGTTTTGTGAGAAGTTCCTTATTCATATCCTGTCTCTAACTGCGTGAGATTGATATGGCAAACCTTACTTCCTCATTTTAAAAGTCTAGCTGAAGATTTTCCTCATTGAGGATAAGAAGGAAACATCTCTCTCTTCTTCTCTGTACTTATACGTGTGGCTTCCCCTCTCACATTGAGATACTCATAACCAAAGAACAGACCACATTTGTTGTTATGCTAGATACCAGAATGGCAAAATGAAAAGGAATTCAACCCATAGACTTAAACTTCTGTATTCAAAGGACAATTATGCTTAGTACCTCAACTTTTTTAGACACACTAGCTTCTACCAACTATCCAATAGTATAGGTACAGAAAGCTCTATCACCTTCTAAGACATATGATTGCTTTATTACACCAAAGGTTAATTTCTTCCATATAACACAGTCAATTTTATTTATAAATTCATGTCATTTAAATTCTAATTATATTTTGAGTCTTATTTTTGACTGTACTAGTTCTGCTCTTCCATCTTCTTTTGAGAGTTGACTTCACAGTCTAGTATATATCAGTATCAGAAATATTCAACATCTATTTCATTAATGTCATAATCCAGCCCATATACTGATGGATTGACTACTATATTTACTTTAAATGTGGTTCTGCTAATAACTATATTGTTGGATTTTAACTTGTTCCTTCAGCAGTCAATGAGATTCTTTCATGACCAGCAAACGACCATTAGATAAATTTGTCTTCATTGGAGCTTGAAATCTTCCCATGTTTCTTCAAGCAACTTTTGTGTCTTGGTGATGACAGTGTTCCCACTGGTTTTCCTTTGATTTCTACCAGTATTTGGCCTCCAAGAAATTCATAGTCTATGACATGTTTGCCTTTTGATGGACAATCTTTTTGTTTTGCCAGCTGCCTTGAAGATACTCACTGTTTTCACTCTGCCAGCATCCCTTCTTCTCTCCATTGTCATGTGTCATTACCACAACAGGATACATAGGGAGGTGACAGGAGGGCCATACAGCTGCAAGGACTCAGCTTGTCCCAAACACAGCTTACAATCTCACGATTGACAAATTCCTGTTTCTAAAATTGGTCTTTTAGATGCAAAGATTTCTTGAAGGGATTAATCTTATTGCTTATTCACATTTTAGTATCAACTGTTTTAATTGGCTGAGCTAAGCAACGCTTTTAAGGATATGACTTTTGACTGAGTGAGAGCAAAAGAAATCAAAGAGGAATAAAAGGATGAGATGTACACTAGCCCAGGATAGAATGGAGTCAATGGATCTTTCTATTGTTGACTCCCTTTTCCTCTTGTCCCTTATATCTTTGTTATAGATACTCGCGTATCCTCTATAAGCAGGAATAGATAAAAAAAAAAAAATCTATTTCAAAGGTGAAATTTTCATTTCTAACATGTTTCATTTCCTAATATGTCCAAACCCATGTCCTTAAGAACCTACAAGCAGACATTTTTTTAAAGAGCCTAATGTAAACCTTAGGACACCTTGTAGTGTAATGATTAAGCACTCAGCTGCTAACAAAAAGGTCAGCTGTTTGAACTCACTAGCAGCTCCAAGGGAGACAAGACCTGGTGATCTGCTCCCACCAAGATTACAGCCTAGGAAAACCTATGGGGCAGTACTACTTTGTCATATAGGGTCACTATGAGTCAGAATCAACTCAACAACACACAACAACAAAAGCATAAACTTTATGTCTCCAAATGTCATGGGCTTTGGATTTTAGGGCTAAGTGGTTATTTATATGCAGTAAAATTCCAATAAAATCTACCTACTGTAGTTATATATATACATATATATGTATATCTATATAGATTTTTTTTTTTTCTTTGCCTCAAGACCTGATGGAGGTCAAAGTAGTATGCAGATATATTCAGTATTGGTTCATACTTTGTAACTAATGCAGTTTAGACCACTTTGAAAACAGATTATTAATGTTACATTGCCAATTCAATATGCAGCCTTCTCTCAGGCAAAATTGAATGAGTTAGACAATCTTTTCATATGACAACACGATTTCAGGTAATTTTATTTAGCCATTTTTATCTCCAGGAAAAGGAGATAGTCTCAGTTTTATTTCTTATAAGCATTTGGTCACTAATGCATATTTTATATACATGATTCTAAAGTCCTTTTACTTCCCAGCAGACTTGCTGTTTTCTCCAATGGCATTTTCAAGTGTGATTTGTTTAGATTTGAAGCAACTCTGGATTCTGCGCATTAAAGGCTCAGGCAGCACAATGGCAGATAAAATTTAATGTGGGCCAAACCCTTTAGCAATGCTGATCTCAACCTCTTAAGCAGGATTATTTTCCCTGAAGCAGCAAGATATTCTAAGTATAGAGTTTTTCTTTGGGGAGGTGGGGGGAGAGGATATCCCGAATCTTAAGAATATGTATAATTCAATGGCCCCAATTAAGCTCAAATTAAAATGTTAGTTCACAAGAATTTCTAAATTATAGTAAATCCAGTCCTGGGATAGATATTTCAGAAAAAATCTTTCACTGCTGCTGGGAAAATGGTTGCCATGGATTGAATTATGTCCTTCTCCCCCAAAATGTGTGTATTAACTTGGTTATGCTATAATTCCCAGTATTCTGTGGTTGCCCTCCATTTTGTGATTGTAATTTTATGTTGAGAGGATTAGGGTGGGATTGTAACGCCCTTACTCAGAGCCAACATAAAGGGAGCTTCCCTGGGGTGTGGCCTGCACCACCTTTTATCTCTCAAGAGATAAAAGGAAGGCAAGCAAGCAGAGAGTTGGGGACCTCACACCAGCAAGAAAGCAGCACCAAGAGCAGAGCATGTCCTTTGAACATAGGGTCCCTGTACCTGAGAAGCATCTTGACCAGGGGAAGATTGAGGACAAGGACCTTTCTCCAGAGACCACAAAGAGAGAAAGCCTTCCCCTGGAGCCGATGCCCTGAATTTGGACTTGTAACCTAGCAGACTGTGAGAAAATAAATGTCTCTTTGTTATAGCCATCCACTTGTGGTATTTCTGGTATAGCAGCACTAGGTGACTATGGCAAAAAGTGCTTAGGCATATGAAAGGGTTTTTAACAATGCAAGGTAGAATACACTAAGTGCTGAATTAGTGCTCCACGTGAGAAGTTTCACAGGTGTTCAGAGGTAAAAAAAAAATCATAGTGTAGATTAAAGAAAAGGAAACCTGGTGGTGCAACAGTTATGCACTCATCTGCTAAAGGACCCAAAACCTAAAGAAGGGGTAGGCAGTTTGAACCCACAGAGGGGCCATGCAAGAGAAAGACCTGGCGATCTGCTCCTGTAAAGATTCCCATTGCCATTGAATTGACGTACTTATACCTACCTTATAGGACAGAGTAGAACTGCCCCATAGGATTTCCAAAGCTGTAAATGTTCACAGAAGCAGTCTGCTACATCTTTCTCCCGCAGATAGGCTGGTAGGTTTGAACTGCAGACCTTTAAGTTAGCACCAAATGCTTTAAATACTGTACAACCAGGGCTCCTTCATGTAAAGATTACAGCTTAGAAAACTCTATGGGGCAGTTCTACTGTGCCACATGGGGTCTCTATGAGTCGAAAAATGACACAACAGAGCCTAACAACAATAACAACAACAGATTAAAGAAGGCAAGCATGGGCTTTGGCAGGAAGTAACAGTAACAGATGCAACACTGATCTGGGCCTTTGACTTTGGGTAGGTAATTCATGGTCAATATAAATAAGATACAGATAAAATATTTTTAATTAAGTGAGTAATTTACTTAGAGTTCATAATAATCATTGTTTACAGTCTTTTAATATGGAGATAGAGGACTTTATGACAATTCAGTGAAAGTGTGTGGATGTCTGGACAGTGAGTTTAATACATCTTGAAGTGGCTGGTTTAGAAATATGAGTGTAGTGTTTATTTAGGGTTGAGGCTGAGTGTGGCATTAGGAAAAGGCAAGGAAGGGGGACTACTGGTGCCATTGATGGGTTTCCGCTCTGTTCTTCAGCTTGGACCCCATGCCCTGGACTTAGAATTATCTCTAAACTCTGCACTTATGCAGACCTTTCTTGTTTTAAGCCATTGAATGATGATCTAATTTGAATTGAGTATGCCTCTGGGGTTTTCAACCTCCTCCTTTACCCGGGAGGCTTATTAAGCCATTTCTTCCAAATATAAACTGAATAGTCCCTGACATAACTTCTAGTAAATATAGATTTCTTCATTTTTTCCTATTTCCAGGGATATCTGAGCATCTCCCACAGAATTTTACTCCAGGCAGCTGCCCTGTTGTGCCTTAATCTAGCTCTGTGTTTATGGAAAGTTTAAGAGGACACAGCTAAGACAATTTATCTTTATTATTTTTTAATTTGATTTTTTTTTTTTTTTTTTCAGATTTGACAGCATAGCTAATTGAGTGGGTCTAAAGTATCAGGCTATGTTAATGTCCTTGGCTATTACATAGGAAATGCCTAAGAGGATGTATATTCTGGACCTTTTTGATGACTCTAGCAGCCATAACACTTAACCACTACGCCACCAGGGTTTCCAAGAAATTCTCCCTCCCTCCCTCCCTCCTCTCTCTTCCTTCCTTCTTTGTTTTTTCTTCCTTTCTCCCTCTCTCCCTCCTTTTCTCTCTCTCTAGCTGCATACCTCTCTTTCCCTTTCTTTTCTCCACTCTCTTGTCCCTCCCTCCCTTCCTTCCCCCCTTTCTTGGATTTAAAGAATTGTAAAAACTAAATTTCTTGCCAAATAGGGTTTAAGGTATCTAGGAAATGGTATTAAAAAAAAAAAAAAAAAAAAACCTATCTATAATGAGATAAAAACAAAATTAAAATTCTCATTGTCGAGTATGGGGTATGTGTTTGTTTGCTTTTTATGCTACTAGTAACTTAAATGAAAATTTCTGTATGGAAGTTGTTAATACAGTAAAACCTGCGAAACTCGGAACCCGTGTAAGGCAGAAACCTGTCAGAGAAAGAAAACTCAAATATTTTCCACTAAAACGAGCAATAGAAAAGTGGTAAAGCTTCACCCTATCAAAGGCAGAAAACTTGTGAGACCTGCAAAAATAAGGCAATTTCATCACAGATTTCACTGTAATAGGATAGTGATAATGAAGAGTCCAAATAAAGAGTAACCATTCTCCCTAAAGCACAGAGACACTTAAAGTTGGAAGGTATTATAGTGATAAACTATCCTGAAGCTCTCATTTTTAAATTGAACCCACTAAAGTCAAATGATTTTCCTGAGGTCATCTCACTGGTGGCTGGAAATGGTGTCCAAATGACCTAGCTTCTTGCTTGATAATAAATGCAGATACCATAATGGCTAAATGTATCAATACATTTAATGATAATTTAAAGAAATCGTTCAAAAGAAACTGATCATTTGAAGGAGATGGAAGGGGGTTTCATCTCTTCAGATATGTGTCCTTTGTAGAAAAGAAAACAAAACATACGCATAGCACAAGGGCAAACACTGTTAACTGTGTGGAAATTCTGATCCCTACTTGACAGTATTCAGAGTAATGGAGTATTAATGGCAGCACAGCCTCATGTTCTTTCTGTATTTCTCTGCCCCTTTGTTGTCAACACAGGTGCCTGCTTATGTTACATGAGACACGGAGTGCATGTTTATCTTCTGTAATTGTATGTATAAATGTTTGATAGCAGTATACATTTTTAAAAGGAAGCTTGTCAATAATGTGTCCATCACAAAATCATTTTTCTCTTTAGCTTTGAGGCACGTTTGCCATTCACCAGCCCATTATAAAAGAAACAGATCACTGATTTTTGACTTGGGGCATTGAAAATCTACCACCTTTGTTCACTTAACACCTCCATTGGAATTAATATAATTAAGAACATAGGTCCTTGATCATACCAGGGATGCCAAGAAATTAAATCTACATGACATATTCAATGGCAAGCCTGCTTTATTTATTTTATCAGAAGAAAGCAATGCAAGTAGCTACATCAAACTATTGGTAAAATGATATAAATAAAATAATACATCTAAGGTGAAGCCCAGTGGTTCCATCCCACTGTACATGGAGTCGCCATTAGTCAGGGTGGACTCAACAGCAGCTAACAACGACGAGGTGGAGTGATACTGGAAATTTTAGCATGTGAAAAGGTAAGGAATCCTATTTGTGTAGAGGTTATTCAAATTTACTTACATACTATAATGATGCTTTGATGGATACCGCTAATGTTGAATTAGTAGAATCTCTTCATATATCAATACCTGAGGAAACTGGATCCCTTCGGTATTCATTTATTTTTGAAACAGAATAGACTAACTTCTTCTTTATATAACAGATACAATTGACTGAAATACTGTCCATTATATTAAAATGCATTTTAATTTTTATTTAGAGTATGTTATTTCTCTTACTTTCAGAGTTTCTCAAAAAAGTTTTTTCCAGGCATGACTCAACAAGTAATTTTGAATGCCTTTTTTTTTTTTTTTTTTATTCTGGTCAAAGCCATTAAAAAAACAAACAAACTGTTGTGCAGTCAATTATGACTCATAGAGATCCTATAGAGCAGAATAGAACTTCCATATAGGGCTTCCAAGAAGCAGCTTGTGGATTAGAATGGCCGACCTTTGGTTAGCAGCCAAGCTCTTAACCACTGCACTACCAAGCCTCTGGTCAAAGCCATGCTACAAGGGAAATAAGGATGCTCCCTGCTTTCTATTGTTTATAATCAAATAAAGGAAAGGATACCAAAATGTAATAAACTTTAGCTGAAGGCAAAATGTGGTTAAGAGTTAAAGTATATTCCCAAAGAGTCATTTATGTTCAGGGAAAGGAAAGTCCATTTAGGTGGGTAGGCAGGGTTGCCTTCTGTGATAGTTAAGATTGTATGTCCACTTGGCTGGGCCATGATTCTCAGTGTTTATATGTGATCATGCCCATGATGGGATCTGCTGTGAGTAGCCAATCGGTTGAAAGGGAGTTTCCTTGTGCATGTGGCCTACATCCGAATATATGTGGACGTTCTGGCTTTTGCCTGCTCTGGATCCTGCAGCTGCATCCTGTTCATCTGATCTCCGGTTCTCGAGACTTGAGCTAGGAGCTTATCCACTGAGCTTGGGATTCCTTGATCGTCACAGCCTGTGAACAAGAGCCCTCCTCTCTGACCTGCCAATCTTGGGTTCAACAGCCCCTGCAGCTATGTGAATCAGGAGAAACCTCTATCCATATCTACAGACTTGGGTCTTGCCAGCATCTAATATCTTGTGAGCCATTTCCTTGATGTAAATCTCCCTATATGTATGTTTATATGCTTTATTGGTTTTGCTTCTTTAGAGAGCCCAGCCTAAGACACCTTCCAATTCTAAGGAAAGGCTTTTGGATTTGAAAGAGTAAAGTGAAGTGTGGTAGATGACTTTGTGTGTCACAAGGCTTGTGTGCCAAATCTTTGGATCCTTCCACAGCACACAGACTTGAAGTATTTATTCCTGGAGTCTATTCCTAAGTAACCCAAGGACCATAATTCCTCAAGATCCAAACATGTAACCCCTCTGTTTGGGCAATCTCTCTTCTTGCCCAAGCACAGACACTATACCTTAAGAAAAAAAAAAGATTGGACTAAAAACACAGAACCAGCTCCAGCCAAGTGTATATGATCCAAATCTCGGGCTTTCATCCTTACAGGGAACAAGGTGGCTGTAATAATGCAAAGACAGTTCTGATAGGGATCTGACTGCATTTTTTTTTTAGCAGATTTACTGGAAAAACAAGTTTCCCAGGTCTGATATCTCTGCTTATTCAACAGAGCCCTCACTGACCCACAACAGGGAACTGAGGGCTGAAGCTCCCCAGAGACCACCTAGCCTCTTGCCTTAGGGGTCTAAGGAGGGTGACACCTACCAATCAGTAGAGGTACTTGCATTGGGGGCATAAGGTACAGCTGCAGAGCCCTCCCACCAAGGTGCTATAGGAATAGAGACACACCTACCTCACTGACACTTGGAGGAAGCCTGTCAGCATCCTGCCCCCCCGGAGTGTGAACCCCAGCTGCTAATAGAATCTGGTGCACACAACTATCACCACTACTTCTCGAGGTAGATAGATGTTAGGGTGCAGCACACACTTGATGACTCAAAATCAGATTCTACTCAAGAATAGTGAATAGACTCGGGCATGTATATCTGGCAACAGCCCAAACCAGCTGGTAATAGGTCATAAGTAAGTCAAGGGCTACAACAAACAAGACAGCACAATCTAGTAGCCCATCCACGTATATTGAAAGAAAACAAAACAAGATAAGACTCAGTGAGCAAATATAGCATAAATCACTACTATATATTAGTGATGGCTCAGAGACAGCAGT
The DNA here is from genome assembly GCF_030014295.1 of Loxodonta africana. Taxonomy (NCBI): domain Eukaryota; kingdom Metazoa; phylum Chordata; class Mammalia; order Proboscidea; family Elephantidae; genus Loxodonta; species Loxodonta africana. The sequence goes on from NC_087352.1 coordinate 64,497,858, forward strand.
CGATATCAAACCACATAAAGAGGCAGACCATGACAGCTTCTACAACTCCCCAAACAAAAGAATCAAAATCTTCCCCAAAGGAAGATACAATCCTGGAATTATCAGATACAGAATATAAAAAACTAATTTACAGAATGCTTCAAGACATCAGGGATGACCTCAGAAATGAAATAAGGCAAACTGCAGAAAAAAGCCAAGGAACACACTGATAAAACAGTTGAGGAACTCAAAAAGATTATTCAAGAACATAGTGGAAAAATTAACAAGTTGCAAGAATCCATAGAGAGATAGCATGCAGAAATCCAAAAGATTAACAATAAAATTACAGAATCAGAAAATGCAATAGGAAGTCAGAGGAGCAGACTCGAGCAATTAGAATGCAGACTGGGACATCTGGAGGACCAGGGAATTAACATCAATATAGCTGAAAAAAAAAACAGATAAAAGAATTTAAAAAAATGAAGAAACCCTAAGAATCATGTGGGACTCTATGAAGAAGGATAACTTGCGTGTCATTGGAGTCCCAGAACAGGGAGGGACACAGAGAAAATAGTTGAAGATCTGTTGGCAGAAAACTTCCCTGACATCATGAAAGACGAAAGGATAGCTATCCAAGATGCTCATCGAACCCCATTTAAGATTGATCCAAAAAGAAAAACATCAAGACATATTATTATCAAACTTGCCAAAACCAAAGATAAAGAGAAAATTTTAAAAGCAGCCAGGGAGAAAAGAAAGGTTTCCTTCAAGGGAGAATCAATAAGAATAAGTTCAGACTACTCAGCAGAAACCATGCAGGCAAGAAGGCAATGGGATGACATATACAGAGAACTGAATGAGAAAAACTGCCAGCCAAGGATCATATATCCAGCAAAACTCTCTCTGAAATATGAAGGGGAAATTAAGATATTTACAGATAAACACAAGCTTAGAGAATTTGCAAAAACCAAACCAAAGCTACAAGAAATACTAAAGGAAATTGTTTGGTCAGAAAACCAATAATATCAGATATCAGCACAACACAAGGTCACAGAACAGAACACCCTGATATCAACTCAAATAGGGAAATCACAAAAACAAATTAAGAATAATTAAAAAAAAAATATGCTCCAAACAGGGAATCATTGAAGTCAATATGTAAAAGATCACAATAATCAAAAAGGGACTAAATACAGGTGGCATAGAACTGCCATATGGAGAGGGATACAAGGTGATATAGGACAATACAAGTTAGGTTTTTACTTAGAAAAATAGGGGTAAATATTAAGGTAACCACAAAGAAGTATAACAACTCCATAATTCACAATAAAAGCCAAGAAAAACGTAACAACTCAACTAACATAAAGTCAAACACTATGAAAATGAGGATCTCACAATTTACTAAGAAAAACGCCTCAGCACAAAAAAGTATGTGGAAAAATGAAATTGTCAACAACACACATAAAAAGGCATCAAAATGACAACACTAAACACTTATCTATAATTACACTGAATGGAAATGGACTAAATACACCAATAAAGAGACACAGAGTCTCAGACTGGATAAAGAAACACGATCCATCTATATGCTGCCTACAAGAGACACACCTTCGACTTAGAGACACAAACAAACTAAAACTCAAAGGATGGAAAAAAATATATCAAGCAAACAATAAGCAAAAAAAGAAGAGGAGTAGCAATATTAATTTCTGACAAAATAGACTTTAAACTTAAATCCACCACAAAGGATAAAGAAGGACACTATATAATGATAAAAGGGACAATAGACCAGGAAGATATAACCATATTAAATATTTATGCACCCAATGACAGGGCTGCAAGATACATAAATCAAATTTTAACAGAACTGAAAAATGAGATAGACACCTCCACAATTATGGTAGGAGACTTCAACACACCACTTTCGGAGAAGGACAGGACATCCAGTAAGAAGCTCAATAGAGACACAGAAGACCTAATTACAACAATCAACCAACTTGACCTCATTGACTTATACAGAACACTCCACCCAACAGCTGCAAAATATACTCTTTTTTCTAGCGCACATAGAACATTCTCTAGAATAGACCACATATTAGGTCATAAAACAAACCTTTGCAGAGTCCAAAACATCGAAATATTACAAAGCATCTTCTCAGACCACAAGGCCATAAAACTAGAAATCAATAACAGAAAAACTAGGGAAAAGAAATCAAATACTTGGAAACTGAACAATACCCTCCTGAAAAAAGACTGGGTTATAGAAGACATTAAGGAGGGAATAAGGAAATTCATAGAATGCAACGAGAATGAAAATACTTCCTATCAAAACCTCTGGGACACAGCAAAAGCAGTGCTCAGAGGCCAATTTATATTGATAAACGCACACATACAAAAAGAAGAAAGAGCCAAAATCAGAGAACTGTCCCTAGATCTTGAACAAATAGAAAGTGAGCAACAAAAGAATCCATCAGGCACCAGAAGAAAACAAATAATAAAAATTAGAGCTGAACTAAATGAATTAGAGAACAGAAAAACAATCAAAAGAATTAACAAAGCCAAAAGCTGGTTCTTTGAAAAAATTAACAAAATTGATAAACCATTGGCCAGACTGACTAAAAAAATACAGGAAAGGAAACAAATAACCCGAATAAGAAACGAGATTTGCCTCATCACAAAAGACCCAACTGAAATTAAAAGAATCATATCAGATTATTATGAAAAATTGTACTCTAACAAATTTGCAAACCTAGAAGAAATGGATGAATTCCTGGAAAAACACTACCTACCTAAACTAACACATTCAGAAGTAGAACAACTAAATAGACCCATAACAAAAAAAGAGATTGAAACGGTAATCAAAAAACTCCCAACAAAAAAAAGCCCTGGCCCGGATGGCTATACTGCAGAGTTCTATCAAACTTTCAGAGAAGAGATAACACCACTACTGAAAGTATTTCAAAGCATAGAAAATAACGGAATACTACCCAACTCTTTCTATGAAGCCGCCATCTCCCCGATAACAAAACCAGGTAAAGACATCACAAAATAAGAAATATCCCTCATGAACATAGATGCAAAAATCCTCAACAAAATTCTAGCCAATAGAATTCAACAACATATCAAAAAAATAATTCACCACGACCAAGTGGGATTTATACCAGGTATGCAAGGCTGGTTTAATATTAGAAAAACCATTAATGTAATCCACCACATAAATAAAACAAAAGACAAAAACCACATGATCTTATCAATTGATGCAGAAAAGGCATTTGACAAAGTCCAACACCCATTTATGATAAAAACTCTCAGCAAAATAGGAATTGAAGGAAAATGCCTCAACATAATAAAGGGCATCTATACAAAGCCAACAGCCAGCATCATTCTAAATGGAGAGAGCCTGAAAGCATTTCCGTTGAGAATGGGAACCAGACAAGGATGCCCTTTATCACCGCTCTTATTCAACATTGTGTTAGAGGTCCTAGCCAGAGTAATTAGGCTAGACAAAGAAATAAAGGGCATCCGGATTGGCAAAGAGGAAGTAAAATTATCTCTATTTGCAGATGACATGATCTTGTACACAGAAAACCCCAACGAATCCTCCAGAAAACTACTGAAGCTATAGAAGAGTTTGGCAGAGTCTCAGGTTATAAGATAAACATACAAAAATCACTTGGATTCCTCTACATCAACAAAAAGAACACCGAAGAGGAAATAACCAAATCAATACCATTCACAGTAGCCCCCAAGAAGATAAGATACTTAGGAATAAATCTTACCAAGGATGTAAAAGACCAATACAAAGAAAACTACAAAGCTCTACTACAAGAAATTCAAAAGGACATACTTAAGTGGAAAAACATACCTTGCTCATGGATAGGAAGACTTAACATAGTAAAAATGTCTATTCTACCAAAAGCCATCTATACATACAATGCACTTCCGATCCAAATTCCAATGTCATGTTTTAATGTGTTAGAGAAACAAATCACCAACTTCATATGCAAGGGAAAGAAGTCTCGGATAAGCAAAGCATTACCGAAAAAGAAGAAGAAAGTGGGAGGCCTCACTCTACCTGATTTCAGAACCTATTATACAGCCACAGTAGTCAAAACAGCCTGGTACTGATACAACAACAGACACATAGACCAGTGGAACAGAATTGAGAACCCAGAGATAAATCCATCCACATATGAGCAGCTGCTATTTGACAAAGACCCTGTGTCAGTTAATTGGGGAAAAGATAGTCTTTTTAACAGATGGTGCTGGCATAACTGGATATCCATTTGCAAAAAAATGAAACAGGACCCATACCTCACACAATGCACAAAAACTAACTCCAAGTGGATCAAAGACCTAAACATAAAGACTAAAACGATAAAGATCATGGAAGAAAAAATAGGGACAACCTTAGGAGCCCTAATACAAGGCATAAACAGAATATAAAACATTACCAAAAATGACGAAGAGAAACCAGATAACTGGGAGCTCCTAAAAATCAAACACCTATGCTCATCTAAAGACTTCACCAAAAGAGTAAAAAGACCACCTACGGACTGGGAAAGAATTTTCAGCTATGACATCTCCGACCAGCGCCTGATCTCTAAAATCTATATGATTCTGTCAAAACTCAACCACAAAAAGACAAACAACCCAATCAAGAAGTGGGCAAAAGATATGAACACGCACTTCACTAAAGAAGATATTCAGGCAGCTAACAGATACACGAGAAAATTCTCTCGATCATTAGCCATTAGAGAAATGCAAATTCAAACTACGATGAGATTCCATCTCACTCCAACAAGGCTGGCATTAATCCAAAAAACACAAAATAATAAATGTTGGAGAGGCTGCGGAGAGATTGGAACTCTTATACACTGCTGGTGGGAATGTCAAATGGTACAACCACTTTGGAAATCTATCTGGCATTATCTTAAACAGTTAGAAATAGAACTACCATACAACCCAGAAATCCCACTCCTTGCAATATACCCTAGAGATACAAGAGCCTTCACACAAACAGATATATGCACACCCATGTTTATTGCAGCTCTGTTTACAATAGCAAAAAGCTGGAAGCAACCAAGGTGTCCATCAAAGGATGAATGGTTAAATAAATTGTGGTATATTCACACAATGGAATACTACGCATCGATAAAGAACAGTGACTAATCTGTGAAACATTTCATAACATGGAGGAACCTGGAAGGCATTATGCTGAGCGAAATTAGTCAGAGGCAAAAGGACAAATATTGTTTAAGACCACTATTATAAGATCTTGAGAAATAGTATAAACTGAGAAGAACACATACTTCTGTGGTTACGAGGGGGGAGGGAGGGAGGGTGGGAGAGGGTTTTTTACTGATTAGTTAGTAGATAAGAACTGCTTTAGGTAAAGGGATGGACAATACTCAATACATGGAAGGTCAGCTCAACTGGACTGGACCAAAAGCAAAGAAGTTTCTGGGATAAACTGAAGGCTTCAAAGGTCAGCAGAGCAATGGTGGGGGTTTGGGGACCATGGTTTATGGGGACTTCTAAGTCAATTGGCAAAATAATTCTATTATGAAAACATTCTGCATCCCACTGTGAAATGTGGTGTCTGGGGTCTTAAATGCTAACAAGCGGCCATCTAAGATGCATCAATTGGTCTCCACCCACCTGGAGCAAAGGAGAATGAAGAACACCAAGGTACACAATAACTATGAGCCCAAGGGACAGAAAGGGCCACATGAACTGGAGACCTACATCATCCTGAGACCAGAAAAACTAGTTGGTGCCCGGCTACAATCGATGACTGCCCTGACAGGGAGCACGACAGAGAACCCCTGAGGGAGCAGGAGATCAGTGGGATGCAGACCCCAAATTCTCATAAAAAGACCCTACTTAATGGTCTGACTGAGACTAGAGGAATCCCGGCACTCATGGTCCCCAAACCTTCTGTTGGCACAGGAGAGGAACCATTCCTGAAGACAACTCATTAGACATGAGAGGGACTGGACAGTGGGTAGGAGAGAGATGCTGATGAAGAATGAGCTAATTATATCAGGTGGACACTTGAGACTGTGTTGGCGTCTCCTGTCTAGGGGGAGGGGATGGGAGGATAGAGTGAGTTGGAAGCTGGCAAAATTGTCATGAAAGGAGAGACTGGAAGGGCTGACTCATTAGGGGGAGAGCAAGTGGGAGTACGGAGTAAGGTGTATATAAACTTATATGTGACAGTGTGACTTGATTTGTAAAGGTTCACTTGTCACTTGAAGCTCAATAAAAGTTAATTATAAAAAAAAAGAAGTGTCTGTTCTTAACATTTTTGATTTATGACACATATTTTGGGGGAACACAATTCAATCCATAATAGTGGTGTCCAAATTCATAATTTCACGTCATGGCTCTGTTTATTTATTTATCATTCACTGTATTTCCTTAGTGAAATCATTTATTTTCTCCAATCTTCAATTTCTTTGTTTATAAAATTAAAATCATAATGTATGTCATATTCATTTTAATCAGTTAGTGTGGATATACATAACGAAAATTGAAAAACTGTTTAAAACTAAGTACTCAACAAATATGAAATGCCATAATTAACACTTATATCCTTGTTAACTTGGTCAGTATTATTGCATCATGCATCAAGGTTCTGAAAGTTGTGGAAATATTCCTTCCTTCCTTCTTTTAGTAAGATATTTATTCAACAAATATTTATAGAGCACCTACTACAGACAGGCAATGAATGAAGATAGGGTCACCAGCTTTATAGAGCTTACATATTAATGTTGGGTCAAGAAAGGGAAGCCAGAAAGCAAATAAAGAAGTAAATCAGTCAGTAAGATAATTTCAGAGCATGTTCAGCTGTGAAAAGAAAATAAAACAGGGTAACGGAATAGAAGAAAGGTTTGGGATGTGGGAGTTACTCTTTTTAGGATGGTGAGGGAAATGCTTTCTATAGGAATATTATTTGAATTGTCACCTGAAAAGGGAGAAGGACCCAGCCACACAAAACCCTGGAGGAGAAGTGCCCCAGAAAACACAAGTAAAGAGGAATAAACCATCTTCGCACATCAAAAACCAACAAGAAGCCAGTGGCAAGAGCATTGGGTTGGAAGAGAGGAGTGTGATTGATAAGGTTGGAGAGGCAGCCAGGGTCAGATCAAGCTGAATTTCAAAACCACGGTAACATTATTTCTAAGAGTAATGGTAATTCATGGAAAGATTTTTAACAGGGATATGATATAATCTGATTTGTGTTTTGAGAAGACCACTCTGGTTGTTGTGTGGGAGATAAGAATGGAAGCAGGAAAACCAGTTAGGAGGCTATTTCAAGGGATAGAAGATGATGGCTGGGATGAGCGTGGTAGCAAGGAATACCGTGAGATATGGTCAGATTCAGAAAGCATTTAGGCAAAAGAACCTTGCAATGATTGCATGTAAACGACGAAGACAGGGGAAATCAGGGATAACTTCTAGATAGAATACTGGTGCCATTAATTGAGGTGCCGAAGACAAGGAGAGTGAGTTTGGGGTGGATAGGCAGGAAATCAAGGGTTCTATTTGGGATACATTCAGTTTGATAATATACCTACTAGGCATCCAAGAAGTGGTGTTAATGGGAGGACCAGAGCTCAGAGAGAGCTCATGACTAGAGATACAAATTTGTGAATTCTAACAAATGAAGTATATACTATCTCCTCTTAAAGACCTTAAAGAAAAGAAAGATAGGGTAGACAAGCATGAGATGTCTCCAGAACACATAATAGCAAAATTCCCGTACATGTAAGGCCAATTACAGTTGCAGTAATAAACATTCCTATGTGACACTGATCCAAAAAGGAAGCTACAAGTGATAGTTTATTGTCAGCTAAGGTACTGGGTAAGGTACTGGTAGAGGCAAATTTCCTGTCTAATTTGATAAACTCTGGACAAGGTGGGTGCATCTCAGGCAGCATTAAAAAGAAAAATATCATTTTCCTGATTTTTTTTTTAATAAAATAGAGCAACTCATTTGATAGTGGTAATATACGTAATCTGAAAATTAAGGACAGACTAAATCATAGAATTACAGAACCAGCTGTTCTTCATTATGAAAGAAATTCAGGGTCCATTACTTAGTTCATTATTAAAATCAAATATTACAATATAAGACGGATGAGATCAGTAATCCTCAGCACTTGGCTAAGAAAGGACTAACCTGTGAGTTTATACCTCTCCTTCCTGCTTTAAGTCAAAGATGTGAAAATGTGAATTATTTTCCTTTCCAAAATGTGCGCTTTGAGCCAAAGTGGATCATCATTTATATAATACGGTGGGGATATTTGGGAATAATGATCAGCCCCCCAATTTTTTCCCTTCATTAGCTGGCAAATTACTGGGAAAACCAAGATTAGATGGGCCCCGTTAGCTGGGGACTCCAGGTTTGTGGCACACCAGGCAGCTGCTGTTGGGTGGATTCCAACTCACAGTGACCTGTTGTGTGTCAGAGTAGAACTGTGCTCCACAGGGTTCTAAATGGCTGGTTTTTCAGAAGTAGATCACCAGGCCTTTCTTCCAAGAACCTGAACCTCTAACCTTTCAGTTAGCAGCTGAGCATGTTAACCATTTGCACCACCCAGGGACTCCTTAGGCGCACTGTCGTTGTTAGGTGCCATCGAGTTGATTCTGACTCAGCAGCCCCAGGTGTTACAGAGTAGACCTGCCTCATAGGGTTTTCTTGGCTGTAATCTTTACAAAAGCAGATCGCCAGGACTTTGTCCTGGGGAGCTGCTGAGTGAGTTTGATCCATCAACCTTTTGGTTAGCAGCCGTTTACACCACCAAGAAGATAATTTACCAATACTTCCCAGGCCCTGGTGGGTCAGTGGTTAAGAACTACTGCTACTAACCAAAAAGTCAGCAGTTCAAATTCACCAGCCACTCCTTGGAAACCCTATGGGACAGTTCTACTCTGCCCTTTTAGGGTTACTAGGACTCAGAATCAACTTGACAGCAAAGATTTTTTTAAGATCAAGCAGTTACAAGAGAAAAGCATATTAAGCAGCTTACTACTTTATTGCTTTCTAGTTTTTTTTTTTTTTCTTTTTAACCATCCATTCCCTTTAGTTAACTTGCAAAAGGAAAACTCAAATTTTTCAGGAACCTGGCAGACTCCTGATGATATCTTAAGAAGTGATTTTGTTGCTCTGATGTGTTTCTTTACCAGTCCTTCGTTAGCAACCTCAGGGCAGATGGATAATTTGTTTTCCCACATTCTGAATGATAAAGTTCTGACTAAAAAGAAAGCATTTTCTTTTGTTAAAGGTTGTATCTTAGACATCAAGAAGGCTCCTATTTTTAACAGGATATTGAATTTGTGTGGCTAATTATCTCCATGAAAAACTGTCTTTTTTGCAATGAGACCAGAGGTACTGGATGGTGACCACCTATGGTTACTGAATGTTTTGATCAAAGATTTTATAGAAGAATCCTAATCAAAAGGGGGAAAATGCAGGACACAGTTTCAAATTCTCATGGACCCCTGACTTTCTAGACCCATGGGGGCTGGATAAGCCCCTGAAACTATTACCCTGAGATAATCTATAAACCTTAAACCAAAACTATCCCCTAAACTCCTCTTGAAATCAAACAATAGTTTAGCTATGCTGGTTAAAAAAAAAAAAAAAAGTCTGCCCTGAACATTATGCTCTTTTAAGAACTATCTATGAGGGATCAAATTAACAACAGAAACTCAGAAAACTAGATAAGAACCTTAGGGACCAGTAAGTTTATGTCAATATAGGAGGAACAACTCAGAAATGGAGGGTGAGAATGGTTGCACAACTCAAAGAATGTCATCAGTGTCCCTGAAACTGCATTGTACATGTAGAAACAGTTAAGTTGGTGTATGTCTTGTTGTATATATTCTCAACAACAACAACAAAGTAAATTAAAAGGGAGGCTCCTATTTCTGTTGCTCCATATGGCAGCATCTTAGGAAATAAGACTCTGCAACTGCCAATTCTTTAACATCAAGGTGTAGAAGGTCTAGAACTCAGAGAAGTCGATAAAGTCAATAGGCATTGAAAAACTAAACATTCTAGGGAATACCAAAAAGTCTTCTAGACAATACATTGCTGTTTGAGAGGTATGCTGATGATAGCAGTTTCTTGGAGAATTGTTTTGTGACACCTACCATGAATCAGCTCTCACCAAAGGTACTTAGTAAGCCGAGGGTTTTGACCTTTGAACATATTTTAATTTCTGCTGTTGCTTCTGAACAGTTTTTCATATTAAAGGTAAAGCTTCAAATACTCCCCAGATCTACATCTCTCAGTTGTTATGGCCAATTCTACTTAGCATGCATTCATCAGCTCGTCCCAACTGCAGAGCCTGACATCATTTCTGTTGTTGTTAGTCGCTGTTGATTCCAACTCATGGCAACCCCATGTGTGTGTAGTAGAACTGCTCCATATGGTTTTCAAGGCTGTGACCTTTAGAAAGCAGATCACCAGGCCTGTTTTCGAGGCCCCCCTGGGAGGTTTGAATCTCACACCTTTCATCTTAGTTGAGTGCTAAACCATTTGTGCTACCCAGGGACTACCGATTTCATCTTAACTGCAAGGGAAGATGTAAAAACTTCTGGAACCACAGCTTATTAATTAGTTAGAACAACCTCTTTAACAGCAACATTAAAAGAAGTGTTACCCAGACTTAATGGTCTGACTGAGACTAGAAGGACCCCAGACGTCATGGTTCCCAGACCTTCTGTTAGCCCAAGACAGGAACCACTCCCAAAGCCAACTCTTCAGACAGGGATTGAACAGGACTATGGGATAGAAAATGATACTGCTGAGGAATGAGCTTCTTGGATCAAGTAGACACGTGAGACTATGTGGGCAGCTCCTGTCTGGAGGCGAGATGAGAGGGCCGAGGGGGTCAGAAGCTGGCCAGATGGACACAAAAATAGAGAGCGGAGGGAAAGAGAGTACTGTCTCATTAGAGGGAGAGTAACTAGGAGTATATAGCAGGGTGTATATAAGTTTTTGTATGAGAGACTGACTTGATTTGCAAACTTTCACTTAAAGCACAATAAAGATTAAAAAAAAAAAAAAGAAGTATTACTATTGAGCACCCATAGAATGCCAAACATTGCCCTGGATAAATATAAATATTAATATAAATACATAGATACAGTTAATACTAACCATCGAATATTTAATCTTGTATTATTAAGCCAATTTTTTCAGATGAGGAATCTGAGGCTCACAGATAATTCAATATCTTTCCCAGGTCTTACAGATAATATTGAGGTGCTTGATTCTAATAAAAGTCAGACTGACACAAAAGCCTATTCTTTTCTACTTTGCAATTTCTTTTACCCTTGGCCTCCAGGAAGTTCTTCTATGAACAAATTTGATTTCTAGAATTATAGTTTCTTCTCTAGGCTTGGACCAGCTCTGCCCTTCCACCTCCCTATCCCCACCCCCACCACCTCTGAATTTTTTACTTCAGGAACCAGAAGTCTCTTGCCTATGAGTGTCCACAAATGGCACTCTGAGGGTGGAAGCAGGAAGAATAGTGAAGACAGATTTGGGTAGGATGTGCCTATCTGAGACTACACGTGGGGGTAATTTTTGAAAGTGTCTTCTATTCAAGACACATGACATCACAAAACTGGACAGTTAGTCAGATACTCAGGTAAGAAGGGGCCCTTAAGGTAGAAAACAAGAAATGAATCCAAAAGAAAGTAGAAATGGGTCAGTTTCTATGGGGCAGTTCAATTGTGTCCTAATGAATTGCTATGAGTTAGAACTGAATCACAGAAAAGCAGAAATGGGTCCAAAGAAATGGGTCCAACCCAGAGCATACAGAGAGGGGTCGGCTTTGGGTATGATGGTAGGTAGTTTGGAATTCAGGATACAGGGTTCTTGTCACTGTACCTTTTTGAATAGATAACTTGGCATACTGCAATTAGGCTAGAGTATTAAATTTGTGTATACTGAATCACATTCCCCATAACTGAGCCCCTGTAGTCTGTTGCAGGTTACTCTAATATTTCATGATATTATGTGTTACCCACCTCTGAGCCTTCCTGAATTTGGCCATCTGGAGGCCATGCTTGACCAGGTTCTCACATCATCAATTTAGCCTGAACTCTGGAACTTTCTATTTCATGGTAGTCAGATTGTAGGAGAGATTACTATGAAATCATGCATGAACATCACTGGCTATAAAAACCTCATTAAGAATGGTCTTTCCAAAAGGTGGCTCCAGAAAGTGGTTTCGAAAAGGAGCCACTATTTTCTCTCTTAACATCCATTTTGCTGTAGGATATTTGTTAATGAACTACTAATATCTGTGTATAGTTTATCTCCTTAGTAACTCCACTAACAGAACTTTAAAGTTTAGAATCCTTAAGTATGGTAGGTCTTAACAGCGTTACATCTTTCCCCCCAAAATCACAATACAAGATGAATTAATTGAAACAAAACTGTATTCTTAAACAAATTTATAAGAAAATTTTGCTAGTAAGAATCATTGTCTACATTATGACTTTATAATATATCGACCTTGACAATTCCTAACTTTTGTTTCTAGAAACAATCTTGAATTACTTAGGACTTGAATTCTGTAATCCTCCAAGAATTCATGTGGCACTGAAGTCTTGCAAAAAGAAAAATATCGGACTTTATGTGTGTGTGTGTGCTTTTCTAGATAAGTAGCTTCTAATCCAAACACATTTAGGAGGCTGCCAGGCATCTCAATGTTATCTCATAATTAGAAAACAGCCAATCTTACTATGACCATTGTTTGTAGTTTAACTTTCACATAGCCCTCCTACCATTTGCTACGCTGGTTTATTTAATTTGTTGCATTAATGCTCTGTGCCAACAATTATGTTAACATTCATTCTGTGGCTACAAAATAACCTGCCAATCGACTCACCTAGGAAATAGATTTTCATTACATCAAGAGAAGGCAATAAAACATAAGTGCCCAGTTACCTTCTCTCTTCAAAGACCCACAACAATTAACATAATCTCCCAAATGTTCTGAGGGTTCTATCTGAACATGAAAGATGGTGATAAGAATGCTGACATTTGAAACTCTCTGTTCCATACCAAAAAAAAAAAAAAAAGTTGCCATCGAGTCAATTCCGATTCATAGTGACCCTATAGGACTGAGTAGAACTGCCCCACAGGGTTTCCAGGGAGCAGCTGGAGGACTCAAACTGCCAACCTTTTGGTTAGTAGCCGAGCTCTTAACCACTGCACCACCAGGCCTCCCTCTATTCCATAAAAAAACAACCAAACCAAACCCATTACCTCTTGATTCCAACTCCTAGCGACCCTACAGAACAGAGTGTAACTGCTCCATAGAGTTTCTAAGGAGAAGCTGGAGGATTCGAACTGCCAATCTTTTGGTTTGCCACTGAACACTTAACCACTGGGCCACCAGGGTTCCTCCTGTTCTATTAAAAAAAAAATGCCATCTAGTCTATTTCGACTCATAGATACTTTTTTTTTTTTTTTTTTTTTTTTAGGGCAGAGGAGCACTGCACCATAGAATTTCCAAGGAGTGGCTGGTTGATTCAAACTGCTGACCTTTTGGTTAGCAACAGAGCAAAACAGTGAAGATATAAATTTGTAAAATCCAGACATCTCAGTTTATTAATGGTCTATCTTTTCTTATTTTTCTATCTAGTATATTATCAGTTTTGTTATGTTAAGAGCTAAGGCTGCAAACCAAAAGGTTGGCAGTTGGAATCTACTAGCCACTCACTGGAAACCCTATGGGGCAGTTCTGCTCAGTCCTATAGAATTGCTATGAGTCAGAATAGACTCAATGGCAATGGGCTTTTTTGTTTGTTTCTTTTAATTATTATTTAAAGGATCCCTGGTGGCACAGGGGTTAAGTGCTCAGCTGCTGACCGATAGGTTAGTGGTTGGAACCCCCCAGCCACTGAGCAGTAGAAAGACATGGCAGTCTGCTTCCATGAAAATTACTGTCTCAGAAAACCCTATGGGGCAGCTCTATTCTGTCCTATAGAATTGGAATGAGTTAGAATCAACTCGTCCGCAATGGGTTTCGGTTTAATTATTATTAACCTCATCATATTGTTTTTCTGTTCAAAATAAAATAACTAATATCTGTTTTAAGTATTCATCCCTTTGTTGTCTGATGGTGGCTTTATGATGCATTTGATGAGAAACAATTGACAGAAATTAAAATGTGTTTTAGGACTTATACTTTTAAAATGTATACATAACCAGCAGCCTATCATAAAAAAAATCATACCTGCTGCCATCAAGTCAATTATGACTCATAGAGACCCTACAGGACAGAGTAGAACTGCCCATCAAAGATTACCACTTTGCCTTTATTTCCCAATTCAATTTAAAGTAAAAATTGAGAGGAGTTCATTTGGAAGAAAAAAACACATTGAATTAGTATTTTCACACATCCTAATTACTAATAAAACACTTTCTAAGAAGGAGACAGTGTGGTGTTGGGACTCAGATCCTTCAATCGTCGTGTCAGAGAACTAATGTACTCAGCTGACTTCCAGGACTGGTTCCTTGCAAATCTGTAGAATTTATTTAAAAAGTAAATAGACAAATAAGAGAGTTGATCCGATAAATTTATGGAACCAGTGATTAATCCCTGCAATTGTATACGCAAATGGTGTTAATATTTCCAAAAATTCTCACATTTAGTTCAAGTGCCTTCAGTTGTTGGTCTTCGATATCTATATGGAAATTCTTACAATATGAAAGTTAAGGAAATACTATTGTTATTCCACCTAAAGATTTATGGAAATGTATTTGTAATATTTCCAAAACGTCTCCCCACTGTGGCCTGCCATGTATTGTCCTCTAAGTGGCTACAGAGTGCTCTCCCTGTATTGTTTCCAATAATGGTTGGTGCTTTTCCAATTTGCGTTTCTGAAATGAATGTCACTTACAAAACCAAGCCACTTTTTTTTTTTTAGTTTTTTGTCTGTTTGTTTGTTTTCCACTACCGTTTTAATGTTCTTATATTAGTTTGCTGCCAGCCACAATTTTGATAGCCAAGTGTCATCTTAATCTTGACTTAAAATGAAGTAGCCACAGACTGTATTCAATATCACAACTGACTTTAAAGTCAGTCCAAGCTACTCACTTTGGAGACCTTGGTATGAACAGATTCAGTGTGAAGCTGTAAAAGAAGTTGCTGGCAATTGGCAAAGAGTGAATGAGAGCTGAGGAAGTGGAGATTTTAAATGCAGATAACCAATAATTCACTTGGCTGCTAACTGAAATGTTGGAAATTCAAGCCCACCCAGAGACACCTCAGGAAAAGGTCCCGGAGATCTACTTCCGGAAAAATCAGCCACTGAAAATCCTGTGGAGCAGAGTTCGACTCTGCCACACGTGGGATCGCCATGACCAGAGTCAACTCCAAAGCAGCTAACTGGTTTACCGGTCTGGGCAGCGAAGCAGAAGAAAGCCGCGGCCAGGTGGGGTCCGAAGGCGTCCTTGTGTGGTGTCCACTGATTGCATTATAACATTTTCTTTCTTTAACCAAAGTCTTATCTATCCTTTATTCTGTTTCCTCAGGCCTGTCAGGTGGCACTTTGTTCATCTGACAAATTAACCTGTGCTCTATGAATAATAGCAGCTTACAGGATCACTATTCTCAGTAACATAATGATACCTTGGCAGGACTCTCCAGGGACGTGATGGTGCCTCTTATCATGGGGGCAAGGATGGCGAGTGACTACCTGAGAACAAAGGAGGCATCCAGTACCTCCAGAACAACACAGCCTGAGAAGCGTACTTAACACCAATGGCCAGGAGGAGGAGAAAAACGTGACAGAAAACTATCACCCATTTTGGGAGTTGGACCTTAAGTCCTTTTGTTTCATGGTTATATGTGGAGATTTCCAAAGAGAACTTTTCTCAGATGACTAGTATTACCTTGGGTTTCTTATACTTATGACCTTAACTGTAGATATTACAGAAGAGAGAAAGAGTGATTTCCTCTGAGGGTCTGTAACCTATTTGCTGAGAAAATTCAACTGACAATCCTTGGGGACAGGCAGCCTCAGAGGATATATAAAGTTCAAAAGCTGTCAGTTCTCAGGAGGTACTACATAGATCTTGGGTTACTAGTGTCTTCTTAGAGATTCCTTTGAGATCCACTGCCTTGTTCTGTCTTTAAACTAATGAGAGTTTTAGGAACAGGTTTCTAAGCTGTTAAGTCTTAAAATATCTCAACTTTTAATGTTGTGAGATCTATAAATTGAGATTATTTGGATTATTACGTAGAACTTTATTTTCCTGCAGACATTTTTTAGCTTTTTTAGAGCTTCATGACACCCAGACTTCTATGAGATAATGTGTAAGGTGGTGGGAAAGGCACTATTCTGCTACTACTTGGCCACATAGTTTTAGGGCACTCTTTAACCCTTCTGTTCTCCTGAGGATGAAATGGTAGCAGTAGGTCTCATGATCTTTAAGGCTTCTGTTTTATAACTAATAGCTGGATTAAAGAAAAAAGTCTGTTTTCTGAACAGAGGGTCTCTCTAGACTCAAATACAGTCATCTCTGGGCATCCTTGGGGGACTGGTTCCAGGACCCCCATGGGTAACAAAATCTTTGGATGCTCAACTGTCTTATAGAAAATGGCGTAAAAGGAAAAAAAAAAAAAAAACTGCTGCCATCAAGACTACCAAGACTATTCTGACTCATAACGACCCTATAGGGCAGAGTAGAACTGCCCCATAGGGTTTCCAAGGAGTTCCTGGTGGATTCGAACTGCCGACCTTTTGGTTAGTAGCCATAGCTCTTAACTACTACACCGCCAAGGTTTCCAAATGGTACAGTATTTACATATAACCTACACACATCCTCCTGTATACTTTAAATCATCTCTAGATTACTTATAATACCTAATACAACGTAAATGCTATGCAAATAGTTGTTGTACTATATTGTTTAGGGAATAATGACAACAAAAAAAGTTTTTGTTTCCAAATGTTTTTAATCAGCGGTTAGTTGAATCTGGGGATTTTTTTTTTTTTTTTTTAATACAGAGGGCCGACTGTATCTGGGTATTTGGGATCACCCAAAATTTGAATAAAACATTTTCCTCTTTCTATGCCTTGAATCATAAAATGCTACTTCACAGGATTATTTACATATTCACAATTCAACCATATCTGAAAATAGAATTGGGGCTTCCTGCCGAGAGAAGAGATTTGTTCTTCTTCTCATATATTGGACAAAGCAAAAGGAAATTCCGGAAACCTCAAGCATTCACATATGAGATGCAATTTGCAAAAGTGCTATTTGGAATCTGTCTCCTGCTGAGGCTCTAATGTCCAATTTCTTTGACAGAGGATTTTCATATGAAGTATGATAATGTTTGGCAAGGACATTAACACAGTCATAGACGGAACAAATACAGAGTACCTGAAATTAACTATGGAGCAATTACAATGACATTGTGCACTGTGCAGTAGTCCATTAAGCAATATTAGATGACCAGCTTCCTCTTTGCCCGGTTTAATTGTCAGGAACAAAACCAACTTAGACTCAGTGGCGTTTTGTACAGTATTCAGATCTTTACATAGAGTATCACACCAGGTCTGTTTGCGGTTCTGAAACACATTTAGAAACACACACACACTTCAAACTCCAAATAGATTTAATTTTTAAAGTGCTCTTATTTTATAACTTATAGACACGTAGCTATTGGTATTTACAGAGTGAGATATTTGGGTGATATACAGTGAGAAAGTTTTATTTCTTAGGCAATGGTTTTATTAATATGAATTTATAATATGTATATTATTGTATATAATTTCACATATGATTATTGAATATTCAAATATATAAATATCAAGTGGGTAAAAAAAATCACAGAGGGGATCTTATCAAGGAAGAAGATATCACTCTACCAAATTCCCTGCCATCATGCTGATTCCAAATAGGACTTTATTCAAATCCTCTTGGATAATATCTTTATTCAGTTTGAAAATGTTCTAGAGAACACAAACTTACAACTTGCCTCTAAGTCTAATTCCAGAACAAAACTTTCTTTTCCCAAAAAAAAAAAAAATTCTACACAAAATAACCCAAATATAACCTCTTGAAGTTATGATTGTTTATTCATTATTTTTATTTTGTGTGGAAAAAGTAGTACTCATATACATACCCATCCACATGTGCAATTGAAGTGAAAACTCATGAAGGACTTTGTGCTGTTCATCACTGTGTCTTTAGCACATACAACAGTTCCTGTTACATACGAGATGTTCAATACATATATGATAATATTGGGATAGGATGCCTGTTTGGAAGATGAAGGATAGAAGCAGGTACTGGTAATAAAGCCCTATTTGCAAAAAAACTGGGCCTGCAATGACCTTCTTGATGATCAAGCCTCCAATTTTTTGTCAAAAAAATTACTTAAATGAAGCCAAAGGCATATGAGAAATCTAAGAAAGCCCTTAATTCTGCATACCTGTGCCCATTGCCGTTGAGTTGATACTGATTCATAGCGACCCTATAAGACAAAGTAGATCTGCCCTATAGGGTTTCCAAGGAGCAGCTGGTGGATTTGAACTGCTGATTTTTTAGTTAGCAGCCTGAGCTCTCAACCACTGTGCCACTAGGCTCCTAATTCTACATAAAATAGTGTACTAGAATTACAAACCACCGTTCCCATAGGCTGTGGTAGGAATTCTATGACCAGAGTAAATTACCTAATGCTCAGCATTAGATTGT
Source organism: Loxodonta africana (assembly GCF_030014295.1). Taxonomy (NCBI): domain Eukaryota; kingdom Metazoa; phylum Chordata; class Mammalia; order Proboscidea; family Elephantidae; genus Loxodonta; species Loxodonta africana. Next base: position 64,516,582 of record NC_087352.1, read on the forward strand.
GGTCCTCCTCTGGTACACACCAGTCTCTTCCAAATACTCTATTTGCCAGAGCAGAACTCCAAGCTTAGAGTTTCACTAATTGACCAATCAAGCCAGTTAACAAGCGCCAATGACCACAACCAGTGACCTTGGTACCAACTTGAGGTCTCTTGCTGACATGAAAAATCCATCACCTTTGACCGAAATTGCCTAGTCAGTTCCACCAGCCAACCAGTACACTTAGAATAAAGCATCACAGTGAATTAACTGGTTGTTGAACAGGACTGTGTTTCCTTCCGGGTCAAAGCAGCTGAAGTATATGGCCACAGTTCCAGATATAAATAACTGGCCATCACTGAATTTAACAAATGTTGCTACAAAGACAACTTATTTTTTAAATAGGATACTTGGAGGAACAGTAAATTGTCAGTCTCATGAGAAGTAACATGCTACAGTCTAAGATCTAGACACCTCACTTTCTGACCCATAAGGATTTGTAGACAGATGTCAAGTGCAGAGAGAATGGATCAGCACTGCCTCCAATTCTTTAAAGTGCCTCAGTAGCTGGATGATTTCCCATCCTTGACTACTGGTCCATTAAGCCTGCCTTTTACTGCCCACCATAAACTTGAATGGCAGAAAATAAATAGTTAAAAACTAATCAAATGGAAGGCAAGGACCCAATGTGATCTCATTTATCTGAAATAGGGAGGCATAAATGGCAACCAGGGGTTAATTTGGAAAAAGCATGAAATGCTTATTTTCTGTAGCAAGGAAGAAATAAGATCTTTATAGTCATGTGAAAGAAATATTTAAATTTAAACAGACCATGAGCTCTAAAATGATCCATCCCTGTGCCTGGAAAACAATTAAATATTGAGAGCTATGCTTCCACTATAAAACATACAGATTATGTAATTCAGAGCTTCTGGTAAGGAGGGAAAGCAAGATGGCAACATGGTTTTGAGTTGAATGATACTATATGGAGAGTCTTGGCTGCTAGTTGTTTAAATGTGCTTTGCTGCATGGTAGGTCCAGCCGATTGGGCACTGCTGATTATAAAGCATGACTAAATATAGTAAATCAACTGCTCTTTGCCCATTTAACAGCGGTCATCCCATAATTACCTGAGTTAAAAGTAAGTCCTTCCTTTTATTCCACACAGCCTGATGGATACAGGCAGGAGCAGATGCGAGCACAATTTTAGTCTTTTATCCCTTCTCACCTTTTCTCTCAGTGCTTCCCTTTGGATATTCAACTCTCCCAACTTATTGTATGGACATATATAAATAGGTGGTGCTCATAATCAGAGCCAGTTTTGTTCATTCAACCTAATAGCTCTTTGCTCTCCAATGGTATTCATTAATCCAATAAACATTTCTCACCCATGTCCTAAGTACTTGTTACTGGACATGAATGTGATATAGTTCTCACCCTTAGTGAGCACTTGATCTAATGAGCCACAGCTAGCATAATGTTGAAAGTGCCCAGAGCAAGTTATAAACAGGAAGAGGAAAAAAGTGGCATCTAACAAGCCTGAAATCCTTCCTAGAGGAGATGATATCTGAGTTGAGATTTTAAAGAAGAACTCCCATTAGTTAGATGACAAAAGAGTTAAAGAGAAAAAGCACGTCCAATTCAAAGAATTTCAGGTCACTTGTTACGTCTGAGACAGCATGTGCATGTGGAGGAGACCAGAAATAAGGATAATAAGAAAACTGGAGAGTGGCTAAGGAATAGGATCAGGATCACGGGGAGCCTGGCTTAGATGTTTACCCAAGAATTTAGATTTTACATTGACGACAAAGAGTCATTACCAGAAGTGATTTATTTACGTGTTAGAAAAGCAGTATCATTCTGGAGACTAGATACAGAGTTAACTGAAGAGGTAAAACCAGAAACAATAGTGGACTGAAGATACTACAAGAAGAAATGCAAGTATTGATGATAGCTGAACAGATAGTGGCGATGGAAAAGGAGAGAGAGAGGGGGAGAGAGACCAAGATTCAAAAGACATTGAGACAGCAGAGTCAATAAGATTTATTGACTAACTGGCTGTGAAAAACAAGTGAAACTTAGGTGTTAAACAAACTTCCATTTTTTTGTTGTGTGTGTGTGTGTGTGTGTGTGTGTTTTAACTAGCAAGTTGGTTGAGGTGCCATTCACAACAAGGTTCAAAGAACCAGAGGAACAGTAAGCTGGTAGGAGGTGAGAAAGAGATGGAGAGACAAAGAATTCTGTGTAAAACACATACATTTGCAGGTATACGTACTGTTCTGGAATAAAGGAGTGTGATTTGGGTTGGAGATTCTGGTTTCAAAGACATCAATGTATACGTAGTATCTGAAGTAGGATGAACTCACAGAGAAGGAAGATAAGACATGCAGACAGGAATCTCTGGGGAACACGATTATTTTAGGGGAAGAAGGTGGGAAAATACTTAGAAAAGAAAATGAGAAAAATAGTCATTAAACAAGATGAAGAACAAGAACAAGAACACAGATGCTGTCTTAGTCTCCTAGAGCTGCCATAACAAAATATCACAAAGTGGTCTCTTTAAAGAACCGAAATTTTTTTGTCTCACAGTTCTTGAAGCTAGAAATCTAAATTCACTATGTACACAGTGCTACGCTCTCTCTTTATCTCTATTGGTTCTAGGGAAAGATCCTTCTTTGCTACTTTCACCTTCTGGCAGCCCCAGACATTTCTGGTGTTCCTTGGCTTGTAGACAACGCTCTTTCCCCGGATGTGTGACTCTGTTTCTCTGTCTCTGTCTGCTCTCCCTTTTTTAAAATACTACCTACCCTACTACAATATGACTTAACTGCTAATATCTCAAAAGAAAGATATGTATCCAAACAAGGGATTAGCTTTTCAGCATATCCCTTTGGGGAACACAATTCAATCCATAAGAGATGGCAAAAAAAAAAAAAAGTTTAAAAAATTGAGAATGACAGAGTGGTTCCAGGTACAGATTGCAGATTGAATACATGCATACATTTTTCTATCCTCTCTAAATCCCACTGAACCAATAGTAAGGGGGCTTTTTAAAGGGATAGGCCTACAAAGTTAAAGAAAACAGAAGAGAAGATATGAGCAATAAAAACTTGGAAGCTATAAAGCAGATGCTAAGCTAGCAGTAGAAAAAGCTGAGAAATAAACTGGTTTGCACCGCAGAACTCTCTAAAGCTTCAACTATCTTGCAGGTGGAGTGAAGGTAGGGCTTAAACAGGAGGATTGCTGGGAAATCTGCATATGTATATAAATAAGTAAATATATATACATAGTTGTTGTTAGACACCGTCAAGTTGGCTCCTATTCATAGCAACCCTGTGTACAACAGAACAAAACACTGCCTGGTCCTGCGTCATCTTCACAATCGTTATGCTTGATCCCTCCAGATAATGCTTCCAAAGTATGTGAGACATAGTCTTGCCATCCTCACTTCTAAGGAGCACTCTGGCTGTACTTCTTCCAAGACAAGATTTGTTCATTCTTTTGGCAGTCCATGGTATATTCAGTATTCCTCACCCAACACCGTAATTCAAAGGCGTCAATTCTTCTTCAGTCTTCCTGATTCATTGTCCAGCTTTCGCATGCATATGATGTGATTGAAAATACCGTGGCTTGGGTCAGGTGCAGCTTAGCCTTCAAGATGATGTCTTTGTTTTTTTAACATTTTAGACAGGTCTTTTGCAAGAGATTTGCTCGATGCAATTACTCCTTTGATTTCTTGACTGCTGCTTCCATGGATGGCGATTGTTGATCTAAGTAAACATGAAATCCTTGACAACTCCAATCTTTTCTCTGTTTATCATGATGTTGCCTGGTGGATCAGTTGTGAGGACTTTTGTTTTCTTTATGGAGAGGTGTAATCGATACTGAAGGCTGTAGTCTTTGACTTCATCAGTAAAATACTTCAAGTACTTTTCACTTTCAGCAGGCAAGGTTGTGTCATCTGCATATCGTAGGTTGTTAATGAATAGCCCACCAGTCCTGATACCACATTCTTCTTCATATAATCCAGCTTCATATGGTCCAGGATTATTTGCTCAGCAGACAGATTGAATAAGTTTGGCAAAAGGATACAACCCTGACACATACCTTTCCAGACTTTAAACCACACAGTATCCTCTTGTTCTGTTTGAAAGACCGCCTCTTGGTTTAAGTACAGGTTCCTCATAAGCACAGTTAAGTGTTCTGGGATTCCCATTCTTCTCAATGTTATTCATAATTTCTTACGATCCACACAATTGAATGCATTTGCATAGTCAATAACACATGGGTAAACATCTTTCTGGTATTCCCTGCTTTCAGCCAAGATCCATCTAATATCAGCAATGATATCCCTGGTGCCACATCCTATTCTGAATCTGGCTTGAATTTCTGGCAGTTCCCTGTTGATGTACTGCTGCAGGCACTTTTGAATGATCTTCAGCAAAATTTTACTTGTGTGTGGTATTAATGATATTGTTCAATAATTTCTGCACTCAGTTGGATCATCTTTCTTGGGAATAGGCATAAATACTCAGTTGGCCAAGTAGCTGTCTTCCAAATTTCTTGGCACAGATGAGTGAGCACCTCCAGTGCTGCATCTGTTTGTTGAAACATGTCAGTTGGCATTCCATCAATTCCTGGAGCCATATTTTTTGCCAATGCCATCAGTGTAGCTTGGACCTCTTCTTTCAGTACCATCAGTTCCTGACCGTCATGGATTGAATTGTGTCCCCCCAAAATATCTGTCAGCTAAGCTAGGTCATGATTCCCAGTATTGTATGATTGACTACCATTTTGTCATCTGATGTGATTTCCCTGTGTGTTAAAAATCCTATCACTATGATGTAGTGAAATGGATTAGTGGCAGTTATCTATGAGATTAGATAGTGTCTTAAGCCAATCTCTTTTGAGATATAAAACAGAGAAGTGAGGAGAGAGACATGGGGACCTCATACCATCAAGAAAGCGGTGCCAGGAGCAGACTGTGTCCTTTGGGCCTGAGGCTCCCGCGCTGAGATTCTCCCAAATCAAGGGAAGACTGATGCATCACAAAGACCTTTCTCCAGAGCCGACAGAGAGAGAGAAAGCCTTCCCCTGGAGCTAGTGCCCTGAATTTGGACTTCTAGCCTACTGGACTGTGCAAGAATAGATTTTCCTTTGTTAAAACCATCCACTTGTGGTATTTCTGTTATAGTAGCACTAGACGACTAAGATTATGCTACCTCCTGAAATAGTTGAACATTGACCAGTTCTTTTTGGTATAATGACTATGTATTCCTTCCCATCTTCTTTTTTTGTTTGTTTGGTTTTTTATTAACTTTTTATTGAGCTTCAAGTGAACGTTTACAAATCAAGTCAGACTGTCACATATAAGTTTATATACATCTTACTCCGTACTCCCACTTGCTCTCCCCCTAATGAGTCAGCCCTTCCAGTCTCTCCTTTCGTGACAATTTTGCCAGCTTCCAACTCTCTCTATCCTCCCATCTCTCCTCCAGACAGGAGATGCCAACACAGTCTCAAGTGTCCGCCTGATATAATTAGCTCACTCTTCATCAGCATCTCTCTCCCACCCACTGTTCAGTCCCTTTCATGTCTGATGAGTTGTCTTCGGGGATCCCATCTTCTTTTGATGCTTCCTGCGTCTTTTAAAAATATTTTTCCCCTAGAATCCTTCAATATTGCAAGTAAAGCCTTGAATTTTTTCTTCAGTTCTTTCAGCTTGAGAACTGTTGAGCATGTTCTTCCCTTTTGGTGTTCTAACTCCAGATCTTTTCACATTTCATTATAATATTTTGTCTTCTTAAGCCGCCCTTTGAAACCTTCTGTTTAGCTCTTTAACTTCATCATTTCTTCCATTTGCTTTAGCTACTAGATGTTCAAGAGCAACTTTCAGAGCCTTCTCTCAACTTCGTTTTGATCTTTTCTGTCTTTCCTGCCATTTTAATGACCTCTTTCTCTGTGTATGATGCCATTGATGTCATTTCACAACCCATCTGGTCTTCAGTCATTAGTGTTCAACACATTAAGTCTATTCTTGAAATGATCTCTAAATTTAGGTGGGATATACTCAAGGTCATACTTTGGCTCTCCTGGACTTGTTCTAATGTTCTCCCACTTCAATCTGAACTTATAGATGAGTAATTGATGGTCTGTTCCACAGTCAGCACCTGGCCTTGTTCTGACTGATGAAATTGAGCTTTTCCATTGTCTCTTTCCACAGATGCAGATTTGATTCCTGTTTATATCATCTGGTGAAGTCCATGTGTGTAGTCACTGTTTATGTAGCTGAGAAAAGATAATTGCACTGAAGAAATCCTTGGTCCTGCAAAATTCTATCACAAGATCTCCCATATCATTTCTATCACTGAGGCCGTATTTTCCAACTATCGATCCTTCTTCCTCATTCAGGACTTTGGGGTTCCAATCACTGGTAATTATCAATGCATCCTGATTGCATGTTTGTCAATTTCAGACTGCAGAAGTTGGTAAAAATCTTCGTCTTTGGCATTAGTGTTTGGTGGGTAAATTTGAATAATAGTTACATTAACTGGTCTTCCTTGTAGGCATATATACATTTAAATCTAGAACGTAAGGTCTCAGAGGACATGAGTTTGTCTAATTATTCACTTGTGTATGGCACCATTTAGAACAGAGAGCCTGGAACATAGTCAGCACTTAAAAATATTTATTCATTGATGGACAGCTAACAACAGCAACAAGAAAAATAAAGTTACAGTCATAGAGATAACAAGTAAAAATATTTGAAATTTCAAAGTCTTTTTTTAAAAAAGCCTTTTTTAAGTCAAAAACAGAGTAGGGATTAAACATTAAACTGCAACATAGCTGAATATTATGAAAATCACATTAATTTAGGGTGTAGACATATGTAGCCTAATTATATGTCTTCTAGTTCTCTCTGAGGTGTCCTGATCCTTTTAATAATTTGGCAGTTTTCTCCTTTTGCTTCAGAAAAGTCTATCTCTTTATAGAAAGTGAAACTCTAAAAATGATTCTTTCCATGGGCAGTAGGAGGTAAAAGAGAGGGACAATTGCTCTTTACTCTTTGGGTACCCTGGAATAATGGAACCCCTATGACAACTTATGACAGAAAAGAGCATTGAAAACGAGAACAAATTTCCTCCATAGCAAATGTTTCATGCCATCCTTTAGTATAAGGAGTTGTCCATCTAGTGAAAACGGAGTTTAAAGCTGCGAGGAACATATCTCAAAGGGCTTGGATTTTTCATTGCTCTTTTCAGTGCTGGCAGGAGTTTTAACAATCTAGATCTCTGTATTTCACAAGAAATATTTTAACAAATGTGATAGCAGTTAATTTTTACAAGATGTTAAATTGTATAGGAACAGAGAATCACTCCTGTGAAAACCACGCCAGCATAATGTCACTTAGCGCTGTACTTCCCAGGCTATTGGCTGTTTCTTATTAGAAAAAACATGTAGTGAAATAAATATGGATCTCTAAATAAATAAACGTGAAGGATGGGTTTCTCAAAATTACTTGGGAACATGTTTTACAGTGTTATTTGTTCACTTCACAATATTCAGTAATAATGTTATTCGAGGATTTTTTTTTTCCTCCCCTTCTGATTTCTTTTGGCACAAATTGTGGAGACCAAGAAGAGCAAAGAGGCATGAAATTGAAAACAAAGCTAATTTCAACCTGACTCCTTTTTTTGTTTCATCCTAGACACTCCCTTTCCCTCTAGACCCCTAAAAGATAGTAATTCATAAGAATGATTGTTTTCAACCAATCAGTGTACTTCCTTCAAAGAAATGTTTCATACACAGCTCAATTACTATTTTGTTTCAAAATGCAGTTTTGAGTATTTGGATATTCTACTAAGATAGGAACTAGCTACCTCACTTTTGTGAGACCTCATTTCTACACTAAGAGTATTGAACTAGTAAATGGTCTGTGAGGACTTCTCCAGCTCTAATTTTTTTTTTTTTTTTTTTTTTTTACTCTGATGTAGTCCAGTGACTAACTGAATTGACAATTGTGCATCTGGTATTTGAGTTTCAGTGATTTGTGGATGCAGGGTGGATTATCCAATAGGCCAGGTAAGCACAGTGCTTACCTTGCTTACCAGATATCTGTAGTGAACAATTTTTCATCAAATCAAAGATTTCACATCTTTTCATCACATCAAAGATTCGGCTTCTAGGTGTGGCTGGCATCTGTCCCTGTCCCAACCCTACAGCACCTTCCTACAGAATCAAAGCTTCTTTTCAAATTTACAATCCCTGACAAGGACTGATGGCCCAGTAAGCAAGGTAAGCAAGAGCATACTTGTGCTTATTTACTAATCTGTAGTGAACAATTTCACACAGGTTTCACTTTGTGGGGAAGCACAAATCAACCCATGCTTACCTTGGTTATTGGGTAATCTGTCCCTGTGTGGACGCTTCAGGAGGTATCATAAGAGAACTTGTTGCAAGACTATCTCCTTCCCAAGTTCAGTGCTGATAATAGCAACATCTGAGATTAAACCCCTAGTATAAAAACATTTTTCCTCTCTCTTTGGTCCACTTGTGAAATTCAGATAGCAATCAAGCAGTGCACTGTGTTCCTAGAACTCTGTTACGGTTAAGTTGATTAGATCACTCTTCACCATGAGGCTAGGAAAGGAAATAAATGAAGGAAGGCAGGAAAGAAAGAATAAAACAAGTGAGATAAAAAAAAAAAAATATTTGGTGTGGAAATGGATAAGGGAGACCACAATGGGTTATATCAGTAATAGGGTCTATATTCATTTTTCCTGAAGCTATCAGTAATGGTAATAAAAATTATACTGATTTGCAAATGTGTTTTTTCCTTGAAACTCCTAAAATGTGATTTTAAACAATTTTGCAGCTACCTGAGGTCAATATATTCAATAAGGAGTGCACAAATGGCATCAATCAAAGTTTTGCCTGCATACCACCATGCATCTCTGTGTTTCCACATATTTGGATGCTTATTATTCATGGAGAAATCATAAAATCATAATGCAGCACTTCTTATTAGTACTTTACAATATGCTGTGCTCTTTACTCTCTCATTCAAGCTCCACAACAACCCTATAAGCTAGACATATTATCCTTACTTCCTTTAAGCAAAAAAGGCAGCTGGAGCTTAGGAAGAATAAATTAATACACCCAAAATGGAGAGACAAAATTTGAAACAAAAGGAAATAAGACTGTATCCATTGTCACTTCCCTAAAGGACAAGAATATCATGGACAAGCTGCAGAGAGACTAAAGAACTATATGGGAAAAAGGAGAAAGACTAAATAAAAGAGTGGAAGGTTGTAAGGAAAAGATGCAGTAGACAGAGATGTAGGACTAGCTGAAAAACAGGAAAGCAATACATAGAAGTGGTGGTATGTTTTAGGACGTGGCTATGCAGGGCGCCAGTCACAGTTACATGCTGATGGTTCTGGCTCTAAGTTTTTCTGCCTGCTTACATCTGAATTATGTGATTTTGAAATTAAACCACCTCAGAGGAATAGGTTTCTGGCTATACACTGTGATTCTCAGGGCACCCAGCAGCCCTAGGTGAGTCCTCTCTGCTCCTCACATGGATTTCACTTCTTTCCCCCAATTGTGGACTGATGTACAAAATCATGCTACCAGGACTTCATTTTAATGTTTTTGTGCCTAAGAAAATTTAAAACCTCTAATGAAAGAACACTTTCTCAGTTGTTTTCATGACCAGGACCTGGTTAAAGGGAGAAGTGCAGTGCATGCTGGGAACTTCCAAGTGACCTCACAGTGGCAAAGCTGGGGGTACACAAGGCAGGCTCTTGGTCCTGAACATATGAGAAAAAATAAATAAAGAATGCATTTAGCCAGATATTACTTTTTTCAGTGTTAAAAGATCTTTAAATCTAAAATCTTCAAATCTAAGGATTTCAACAAGGCAAATGAGAACAAGATTCTTCTAGTGTAAAGATTCCCATTTCAGTCACATACAAATATTAGTTGTGTTTATGCAAAACAGTTTGAACTAAAACATGGATCCTCAACAAATCTGCAAGTACAAATATGCAAAAAAAAAAAAGAAGAAAACTTCTTTTACATAGACCTCAATTAAATTACAATATTAAGTAGGCTGCAGCAGGAGTCCATTAAAGATTTAGTTACCTTCTGTGGTGAACATTAAGAAGCTATTACTCAAATTCTATTTAAACTGTTAAAAGGAATTAAAATGTATAAGAAAGACCATTACATATCACGAGCTAATTTTCTAACGAAAGCTTAGCAGCTGATGGATTGTTTAAGCCGCTCCAAGGTTTTAGTTTCCTACTCAATAATTCAGAGGCAAGAGCAGGGTTATGCTGATTCCTAATTTGCTCCCGTCTGCCTCTCAGCGGAATGATACCGTGATGCAGAATCAGGCCTCATTTCCCATCCTGTATCTAAGGCTGTGCTCTCCACGTTAAACTCAGCAATCACCAGCAAGGAAGTGACACTGTGTTCTGCCAGGGCCGCAGATCCCTCCCTTTCATGCTTTCTGATGCCTCGTTTAGTACTCTTTGCATTAGGCCATGAAGCCTCTTTTTGTCCTGAAACTGTTGCCAAGGACAGAGAAGTTATTTGTCTTTTATTATCTTACACAGTTTAACCTCCTTCCTTCCTGAAAACAAATTACTTTTAAGAATACAGGGTTTCTTCCCCTTAATTTTTTTTTTTTGAGGAAGATATTTTAAAAAGTTTGCAATATCTGTTTTCATCGTCTTGGGTATTCTTTCTGCTGAGCAGAAGAAAACTGTTGTGATGGCTAAGGACATGCGTCAACTTGGCTGGGTCATGATTCTCAGTGGTTTGGCAGTGAGGGAATGATGTAGTTTGGCGGTTATGTAATGATGCAATCACCTCCATTACGTGATCTGATATGATCAGCCAATTCGTTGTAAGGAGAGTTTCTTTGGGGGTGAGGCCTGCATCTAACACATGTGAACATTCTGGCAGAGCTTGCTGTTTTTTTCTCATTCTGGATCCAGTTCATCATCATCTGACCTCCAGTTCTTGGGGCTTGAGTCAGCGGCCTGCTATATTGCCTGCCAATCTTGGGATTCATTGACCTCCACAACTTGTGAGCCAGGAACGTGCCTTCTGACCTGCCGATCTTGGGTTTGTCAGCTTCTGAAGCTATGTGAGTCAGGAGAAGCCCCCAGCCCAAGGCCTGGCTGGAACTTGCCAGCCTCTACTACAATCACGTGAACCATTCCCTTGAAATAGATAAATCTCTCTTTCTCTCTCTCTGTCTATCTCTCTGTTTACCAATCAGAGCCCTGGTGATACAGTGGTTAAGAGCTCTCCTGCTAACCCAAAAGGTCAGCAGTTCGAACCCACCAGCTGTTCCTTGGAAACCCTATGGGGCAGTTCTACTGTCCTAAAAAAAAAAAAAAAACTAGAGGGTGGTTATTAGTCAGAATTGAATAGATGGCAATATATACACACACATTTCACTGATTTTGCTTCTCTAGAGAACCCAGCCTAAGACAAATGCTTTATCTTTCTCCCTAATGTGCTCACATAGTTTTCTTTCTTTCTTTTTTTCTTATCAAAAGATCACCAGGGAGCAGCTAGGTGAAGAACAAAAGAAATCATTTCTTTTATTAGAATTTTGTAAGATCAAAAAGGGGGGACATTATTAAGAATGAAAATGATCCCTGGTTTGCCCTCTGTGTTTTCACTCCTGAGAATTTTTCTCACACTCACAATCAATGAGTCAATAATCATTTATTGAGTGCCATCTATTATATGACCGGCATTGCTCCATGCACAGAGGGAAATCTAATTATATGAATTGTGCTATGGACTTTAAATGTAACCATTTCAACTGTAGGAAGGCTGCTTCTATTGTAGATCTTTGTTTCATTCAGCAGATAAAACACAGGAGCAAATAAATAATAGTTACATTTCAATACGAAGAAAAAACAAACTGGATATAATGGGCATCTTAATATCCCAGAAACATTTTGATTTATTTCTATAAAACAGCCCCTGCATTTCCCTTGGAGAAGCACCTGTCCCCAACCTCAGCCATATGGAGTCAGCCCCACCCTCAGCTCAGGGACTGGACTAAGCCCAAACGGCATATTCCGTCATTCTGATGACACCTGTAGTTCCCAAACTGTGTGCCCTGAAATATTGTATATTTTCAAAGGAAACATAGCAACACTCACCATTTTGCTACATTCCTTTTCATCATGTTATATGTTTGTGAAGCTGATTTTTTCGGTGATTGTCATGATATAAAACAAGCTCTGAGTGATAATCCATGTGGAACAGGAAATACGGGTACGTGTGTCCAATGTGATTCCAAGATGTGAGAAGTAGTACAGTGACCAACAGGCACATGCATCCCATTAGTAAGTAATTGTAGTTATTTAAGAATAAAAAATTAAGATATTTTTCTTTAAATTTACATATATTATTTTTTTCTAATGGCTACTGCATAGTTACCAATTGTTGCCGTCGAGTCAGTTCTAACCCTTGGTAACCCCGTATGTGTCAGAACAGACCTGTGCTCAATAGAGTTTTCGGAAGCAAATCTCCAGGCCTTTCTTCAGAGGTGCCTCTGGGTGGACTAGAACCTCTAGCCTTTCTGTTAGCAGCCGAGCATGATAACCATTTGTACCACCCAGGGACTCCCCTACATGGTCGGGACATACATATTTAAATTTACTGGACCTAACTGCATAACTTCATAAACAGAACAGTTCTGTATTTCTTTTGGCCTGAGGTACCATTAAAAAAAAAAACCATGAGACACCATCAAGTTGTGAACAAAGAAAGTTTGGGATCCCCTGGACAACAGTGATTAATTCAGAGATGCGTACATGATACAAATCCAGCTAACAAGTTCTAGGCCCAGGAAGTTTCTTCAATTGTTGTCAGGAGAATCTCTCTTCCTCCTGGCAATAATTCTGTGGTGATGCTGCATAAGTCCACTATGTGAACTCCACTATGTGAACACTGAAGAAGAAGTCAATACAATGGACCACGGGAAGAAGGAGAAGAACTGGGGCCTTGGCAGCATTTGAGCAACTATAACAAGGCACGTGTGAACCTAGTTCTGTCTCTGGACTTTTAAGCTAGAAGAACTGATAAGTTCCCTTTGTTGCCTTAGCCAGTGTGAGCAGGTTTTCTGTCACTGACTAAGTAGTGTAAAGTGACACATTAAAGGAAAACAAAATCTACCAAACCCTGGGTATTTTGTTCAGTTCATATAAAAATTTAAATATGGAGGGATCATTGTTTAAAGCACTCTCACTGAGACAAATGTGAATGGCCCTGGTATTTATTTCCTCCTTCATCGATAGCTTAGCAGGGAGCCTGTTCCCCTATACTGAATGAGTCTCTGAGACAAGGTCTTTGGCTGATGTCCACATTCCTGGAAAACAAGGTTGTTCCTAGGGCCTGTGGTATGAACTCGTTAGCATGGTTCCTGGTCCCACAGATCCCTTGATATGTACCTATAAAACCCATTGTCATTTAGAAAAACTGAGTATACTGTAGCCACTGTCAGACTGACCTATAAATATGTTACATGGTAAAGGGGTGAGGCCTGCTGCCTCTCTGAGAGCACTCTCAGTGGCAAGTCCAGCCTCCTGCCCAAGACGGGCCCCACTGCTATGCCTTTGGCTGTAAGACATACAGAACATCTGCATCTGATGGTGTAGGGATGAGTCTGGGGGACTGTATTTGCTCTGCTCTTCCTCTGCTTGTAAGTTTTCCCCCAGTGGTGTGCATTCATGACATACTGCTATCTAGAGGCAGAAATAACACCTGGCTCAAAACCTAAAAAAACTCAGTATAGATTTATTGTGTCCTCAGACACTACTTTTATTTGGAATAAATCAGATGATTCATGAATCCACTTTTATCTTGGCAATATAAAATAGGTTTAATTAGCCAACAAGCATTTGTTAATATATATCTTTCCATCATATATAGGTATCTATCACTTCTACAAAGAGTTTAAAATATAATTTATGGTTTTCCAGATGAAATATCAGACAAGGAATAATTGGAGGAAGCTAAAATGTATGTTACTGTTCATTAATGCAACCAAGTTAAAAGGGGTTAGGAGATGAGTAAGAGCAGGAGATGTCATAAAAGGCTTAATCTTAGAAGTGCTTTACAAACATTAATTGAATCATAATCTCCCATTATGAGGTAGTTATTGTAAGAGTGGCCTATTGTGTGGTGTGGGCCATCACAGTTAGAACATGTCTATTCAATAGCTGATAGCTCTGTGGTCCACGTAATAACAATGCTAACAGACTTGTTTCCATTGATGAGAAAATTAATCCTCAAGGGTGGAATACTTAGTCTTTTAGAGGAAGACTAAGCCTTTCAGGGCTTAAGGAATTATTTTAAAAAAATGTACTGTAAAATTATTAAGTAGTGTATTGGCAAAAGAGCTGGAAGTGATCTTCACTGGATTTAAGGCAAAACTTCTACCTTGATTGCTCTTCTCAGTTTTTTTTTTTTTTTTTTTCCTGATGATCTGAGCGAGGTTACCAAAGGGTACAACTTCATGCTAACCATTTACATGGAATAGAGTGAGGTGATTTTTCCTGGGTCTACCTATTAAATTAGTTTTCTGTCCAGTATTTCCTCACATATAAGATCTTCATTAGTGACATTTTAAAGGTGGATCCTTGTTTCTAAAGTGCTTGAAACTATTTAGAATGTTGTTTCATAATTATTAATTAACAAAAGCCAATCCTAGGAAAACAGAAATTATAAATGTTATAACATCTTCCTATAAGATTAGCTGTGGAGTCCTCTTTCCCGGATGGTGAAACTGGTTAACGTGCTCAGCTGCTAACCAAAGGGTTGAAGGTTCAAGTCCACCGAGAGGTATCTTAGGAGAAAGGCCTGGTGATTTACTTCTGAAAAATCAACCATTGAAAACTCTAAGCAGCATAGAAAACTATTCTGACACACATTAGGTCACATGAGACGAAATTGACTCAACACCAACTGATGGTGTTGGTATGTAGACCTCAGCTGATCTGATTATTAAGGATAATTTTGATTATCTACAGCTGTTTTCTATATAAATTTGACCCTGATGACAGAGGCAAAGCAGTCTAAATAGAAACAGTATTTTCTAACAGTTAAGTATTGACTCCAGTAGTCTCCAAGAAATCAGAATTGAGTGACTGTTATATGGAAGAGAGAAAGAGTAAATTTGTTCCACATAGATGTTAGGACTTAAGCAAAGAAAAAATTTACATGTAAACACATTTGGGGTACCATCTGGAGAAAAAAAAATCACCAATTAGAGCTCCTGGTAATGTAATGGGCTGCCCAGTAAAGTGAGATCCCCTTCTTTCAAATTGTTCAAGTCAGGGCTGTTACAGACATTTTATAATGGGATTACTGAATTGGGAGACCTGCTGGGCAAGGTGGCCGTCAAAATCCCTGATTCTCTGATATTCCAGTTTTCAATTGAATACTGTCAATAATAAATAAAAATATGCTGTCCTTCCATATAATAATCTCTGAGTCATTTGTGAGCCTTCACTGTACAAATTCCTTGTTTGGATGTTAACGAATCCTATATATATTTCTCCTCCATAAAAAAATAGTATAACATTATTCAAAAAACACTTATTAATTTAGTATAGAGTAGAATTTAAGAGCTTCCATAGTATTTATTCTGGTGCCTAGCAAATAACAAAAAACAACAAGCACTCATTAAATATTTTTAATGAAATAATGTGCAAAATAAAACAAATATCTCTTATATCTGCCATTTACTGGCAATAAGACCTTGAGAAAACTACCTACCATCTTTATCTTTAAAATGTCATGAGAAGGAGAACATGCTTGGAAAAGTAGAAGGTCAGCAAAAAAGAGAAAGACAGTCAATGAGATGGACTGACACAGAGGCTGCAACAATGGGCTCAAACATAGCAAAGGTTGTGAGGATGGTGCAGGATGGGGCAACATTTCATTCTGTTGTACACAGGGTCGCTATGAGTTAAGAACCCACTCGACGGCACCTAGTAATAGCAACAACTTTAACTCAGTCTCAGTTTCTTTAAAATAGAGTTTTAAAAATAGAGCCTATGTTCTCCCACATGACCAACATACAGTTAGCTGGTTTTATTAACAAGTTATTGAGTATGGGCATGAGACTAAAGGGACAATGAAGATAGGGTATATCAAGGAAGAAAAGAAAGGAATACACAATTGAATGGACCATTTATTTCAATTGCTTTTCTCTGAGTGTGATTGGGTAGGGGAAGTGATCAACTTATAGTACTTAGCCAGTGGTTATAAAGCCTGTAAGGAAAAATCTCTTTGAGTTCATTCTGTAGGCTGGTAAAACATGTAACACAAATTGATAAGACAAACTCTATCTTCCCCCTCAATTTCCAAACTTACTGATTTTGATTCTTCTTATGAAAAATATACACAAAGTAAAGCAATGGTTCTCAAAAATGCTCCACATGGGAGTCACTCATGGAGTTTTAGAAACTACTGTTGCCTGAGCCCCGCCCACAGAAAGTCTGATTTAATTCTTCTGGGGATCCAGAGGTTTACAGCACCTGTTGTTGTTGTTGTTAGGTGCCATCGAGTCGGTTCCGACTCATAGCGACCCTATGCACAACAGAATGAAACACTGCCCGGTCCTGTGCCATCCTTACAATCATTGTTATGCTTGAGCTTATTGTTGCAGCCACACTGTCAATCCACTTCGTTGAGGGTCTTCCTCTTTTCTGCTGACCCTGTGCTCTGCCAAGCATAATGTCCTTCTCCAGGGACTGATCCCTCCTGACAACATGTCCAAAGTATGTAAGACGCAGTCTCGCCATCCTTGCTTCTAAGGAGGATTCTGGTTGTACTTCTTCTAAGATAGATTTGTTCGTTCTTTTGGCAGTCCATGGTACATCCAATATTCTTCGCCAACACCACAATTCAAAGGCATCAACTCCTCTTCGGTCTTCCTTATTCTTTGTCCAGCTTTCACATGCATATGATGCAATTGAAAATACCATGGCTTAGTCTTCAGGGTGACATCTTTGCTCTTCGACACTTTGAAGAGGTTCTTTGCAACAGATTTGCCCAATGCAATGCGTCTTTTGATTTCTTGACTGCTGCTTCCATGGTTACAGCACCTAGATGATTCTAATATGAAGCAACTGCTGAGAACCAACCAAGATGGGTAGAATTATTTTCTTAATCATCTGCACTACTCAGAGTATTGTCTGTTGCACTGGGTGCTTAAAGGTAGAGTCTAATGAGACTGAATTCCATAGGACAGTGGTTCTCAAACTACGGTTTCCATATCAGTAGCAATAGCTGGGAACTTGTTAGAGCTACAACTTTTTAGAACAACCCAGACTTACAGAATCAGAAATCTGGAGTTAGGGACCAGCATACTGTTTTAACAAGTCCTCAGGTGATTCTAATGCACTCTCATTTGCAAATCACTGCCATAAAAATAGGACATACGAATTTCACAGAATCCCCACAAAGCCTGTTGTCAGGAATCACATTTAATTAATGTTCACATGTTAGCGAAATTGACAGTGCTAAAAGAAAAAAAAGCAAAGGCAAATCTGTGGGAGACCATAAAGAAGCATCATCCCTCCCAATTAAGGTTAAAAAAAAAAAATGTCTTATAAGGAACATTAAAGAATGCTTTCCAGTAGAATAAGAAATGCCTCAATTTTGACAAAATAAAATAGGTATTTTTGTATTTACACAAAATTTGAACATACTAAACTTTTAAAGGAGTGGAGGCACTGAATAAGAGCCCTTTAGGGAACACAGAACTAGGTGCAAATGAGCAAAATAAGACAAAAGAAATATAAAATGATTACCAGAAATATGGGATTTTAAAATTGCCTCAAGATGTTTAAATCCAAAAGAGATAGAACCCTTTAAATAGTAGGCACAGTTTATTACATCCTCTCCTCACTCATCAACATGGTTAGATTCCAAAGATGAGGTCATTATGTGAAATCAGCATTATGCAGAAATGGGAGATGATCACATCAGATCACAAAATGGAAGATGACTACATCATTACGTGCCTGTCAAATTTAATCAATATGTAACTACATAATACTGGAAATCATGGTGTAGCCAAGTTGTGCACATTTTGAGGGACATAATTCAATTCATAACAATGGCTCAGCCAAGATGACATACAAGCTTAATCATCACAGCCAGTGTTAATCTTGTGTTGCAACTTTGTGTTCATTAGTGCCAGACATATGTCATTAATGCACAAATTAGTTGTATAACAGAGTTTTTACTATTGTAAATTTGAAATATCAAAGAGTCAATAAGTGAGGAGAAGGTGTATTCAACTTAAGTGAATAATACTGTGGATGAATATAGAGTCTAAAAACAGTTGGAATTTATCTTCTAATGAAGGCTACCAAATTGCATTCCTGTTTTGTCTAAAAAGAAAGAATGACCACAGGAAAAGATGATGTCTTCTTTTTCCTTCTCATATTAGCATAAAATAAACATTGATGTAATTGTCATCTTGAATAGCACTGAACACTGATGCCTTAGTGTATGAGACCTAGAACATGGAGAAGAAAAAGGCTAATACTCTCAATGGGGGATAATGGAAGTGTAGCTGCTTAATTTGGAGGGTGGAACAGACTAAAGAGGTGTCAGAGCATGGTCATTTAATGGAGAGTTAGTGTGCTAGAGGAGTCCCTGCTGCAAACAGTTAATACACCCAGCTGCTAACGAAATATTTGGTGGTTCTAGTTCACACAGAGGCACCTCAAAGAAGGGCCTAGTGATCCACTTCCAAAAAATCAACCACTGACAATCCTGTGGAGTACATATCTACTCTGGCACACATGGGGTTGCCATGAGCCAGGGCTCACTCCACAGCAGCTGGTTAACTGGTAAGATGCTGGAACAGAGGGGAATACAAACTCTTCTTGCTTCTCAGTTTTCCTAACCTTGACTCTGCCTACACGCTTGGCTATGAAGGAGTTTGTGTTTTAATTTTGTCTTCAATGTCAATATACTTTTTACCAAATATTAAGCAATATTATGTGTCTTGTTCCTTTTTAATCATTAAATATTTCTTGAACAAGGGCTAGTAACATAGCATATGTATTACTTTAAGGTATACATTTGCAAATTGAATTTTTTAATTCAATTGGGAGTCAAAAGAAATAACCTACCAATTCCTCATGTCAACTGTGCCAAAAGCCATTATCAACAGTCACCCAATTTCAGGACATCTTCTCACAATTGCTGTGTACCTAAAATATCGTGGGGTACCTTGGCAAGAGTGGGAAGAAGCTAGGTGGGGGTAGTGCAAGCTGCCAAGCCGAAGGTCTGGTTTCACCAATAAGCCTCCCTGAGATCATATAGCTACAGAAAAAGAAATGGCAGGGTAGAATTTGCCTAGGCAGAAACTATGTAGAAGGATATCTGGGCAGAGGATACAGCCTGAAGAAGTTAGTAAAACTGCCTGTTTGAGGAGGCATGTATTATCTGGTTTTGCTAGAACTTATGTTGGATGGGCCTAAAAGTATTTAGAACATATTATGCTTGCGTGGAGAAATGGGAAGGGAGTATTTGGAGGTTAGACTCGATCTCTAAATTCTACATGTAACATATTAGTGCTAGTCACAAGCAACCTTCATAAATAAACCTTCAGGTAGCTAACACTAAAAATTTATAAAACTGGATGTTTCCTTTCTCTTCTTAGCATTCTAATTACTTATTAATTTTTTTAAATAACATTCTACAAGATTTAATAATTGATAATTTTGCTATTTGTTTGTTAACTTGTAAAAGGACTTAGAATGGATGAAGGAGTGATATCTAGAATGTATCACAAGTGTGGTAACAGTTTCCTATGTCAAAATTCATGGTAACGGTTTACATTTGCCTATTTATCTGAAATGTCATGATACACTATACTAAGACCACAAGGGAAATGTTCTGTTAAAGAATTATATTTGATTTGTGTGTGTTGATGAACTTGGTAAAGGATAAGCTTGGTTCTGAGGCACACAGGGACTTCAGCAGAAGTCCATGGTGTGAAAAGGAATGGATTGAGCCCTGGCAGACCGTGCTTAGGGGAACACGTGGACAGTCCCTGAGGAAGGTGGCCAGCTAGCCACCATCAGTCTCCAGAGCTTGTATTGGATTAGCATCAGCATTGATATGCCAGGATCTAATGTGAAGGGTTAACAAGAATAATCTCTAAATGTAAGTAACAATGCTTATGGCTCAGGTAGTCTATGCAGTTGATAACTGAGCTATAACCAGTTCAGGATATGAGGAACAGAGTCCAACCTCTTGGGAGTGAGAACTGACAAGAGTGAGTCAAGAAGTCCACACTCCAGTCAATCACACTGAAGTCTGCAGTATTCAGATCTTAGAAGAGCAACTGATGGTCCACCTGGGAAATGAGGTAGGCATTTTGGACTTTGGAGTAGGCAAAATTTTCCGTGGATAATCAAAGACTGTGAGCACAATGGTGATCTGGGTCTAGGGCAATATTCACCTGCCAGTGGGTGTGGAGGCTCCTAACAAATAGCTTGCCATCGTAAGTCTTAGTAGAGGACTAGGAGGGCTTGTAGATTGATAATTTAAGTCACTAGAATTTCTAGAAAGGCAGGGATACGAAAGCAGTATAGACTCATCCTCAGTGAAGAAGAACCATGGTTCTTTGTAACATGCACATGAAGTATCAGACTGAGTAAAAAAAAAAAATCATGTAATTACTATAGAATTTCTTCTAAAAAGACCAAGGATTTCAGTATGAATTAGTCTCTTTGAAGAGTGTCAAACTGACTGAAGAAAGGACTTTTAATTCCTTTCCTGTGCTTCCTTCATTCTCAGCCTGGGTCCTGGCCTCTGGCTAAAAACCCGTTGCTATTAAGTCAATTCCAACTCATTGAATCTCAACAGGACAATGAATGGCTGGTGGATTAGAACTGCCAACCTTTTGCTTTGCAGGTATTTCCTATAAAACAACAGTAGCCCTGGCTTTAGTTCATCGCATACCAGAGTAGAAAGCATGCAGTAGAAACGGCAATTTCTCTATTAACGATAACAGTAGAAAGGATGGCATAATTAAATGACTATTGTATACAGGGGTTTCATGGGGATTTGTGATTTACAAACTTTTTTTTTTCCATTCAGGGGCATAATGTGGAAAAAAATGAAATTGGAAAGCAACTTAAAATCTCATTAATAGTGTGGGTACCTCAAGTGTTGATACAAGTTTTATTTCATCTGTGATAATTTAGGCTTTTCAAGTAAAAGGAGACAAGCATGACAGCCAATAGGCAGGTATGACTGATTGATTAAAAAAAAAAAGTATTATTGAGTGTGCTCTGGGTCAGAGAGGTATTGAAAGGGCTGATTGATTATGTCTCACAGTGTCACCCTCATATAGTTTTTCTCCATTTCCTTAAACAGTTTTGTTATTTGATTTGTGAGTAGAGCTGCTAGTTCTGCAGATCAATTCCTTATGATATTTCATCATTATCTGTTTGTTTTCTATGAGATCGATATCTGATTTAATTTGTTTTCTTCTGTCTTCCAATTCAGAGACATCAATTCTTTATTTCTGCTTCTCTAATTCATTTAGATTTATTCTTGAAATACAGGTCTTTTGGTAGGTATATGAAGGGGATTAGATAACATTTTCTGTAACCTGATCTTCAGTTAGGATGGAGGCCTTCTGCTGTATTGAAAGTTTATACATCGGGAAAGTAACTCTCCCAGCACTGGGGAAGTAGAGAAGTGTTCAAGGAATATCATAGGAGTTAATGTAGGGGAAGAGTTGAAGAGCATGTTTTTTGGAATTTCAAGGGAGCATGTTTGGCTTCTGTCTTAGTTTCCTAGTACTGCTGTAACAGAAATATCACAAGTGGGCGGCTTTAAAGAAGAGAAATTTATCTTCTCACAGTTCTGGAGGCTAAAAGTCTAAATCAGGGCCTTAACTGTGTGGATCTCTTTCTTGTCAGTAGCCACAGAAATTCCTTGGTTCCTTGGTTGAAGGGGTCTTCACATGGCACCTGTCTTCCTCCTTTTTTTGCTTGTCTCTGTGTCTGATATGCTCTTTTGATAACTCAGAAGTGATTAAGTTTAGGTCATACCTCATTAACATAAATAAAAACCTATTTCCAAACAGGATTAGATCCACAGGTATAGGGATTAGGATTTCAACACACATTTGGGGGGGACACAGTTCAATCCATAACAGCTTCCAAATTTAACATGGAAGATATTTGTGTTATGCTTTGTAAGAGGTCCAGTAAAATTGTTTGTTACTGCCATTCAGAGAATTTTTCTCTATTGGTATATTTAATTGGAGACTTTTCTTCAGAAAAATAAGAAATAGCAGAAAACAGGAAATGTATGAGTCCAAAATTGGTACTTTTTGGGAGACATAAAAGATCCTAAGTATTAATAAATTATTCAGTATCTATTGTGCCTTCCAGCACACACTCAACCTAATTACACGTGTGATTGAAAATACAAAGAATTTGGAGATTTTCCCCCTGTTCTCAGAAGTTTCATAATTTTACTAAAAAAAACTAGAGAGGTAAAATTATCTACAATAGAGCGTTAAATTACAGTGAAAAGTGATAGCTACCCAGGAGGTGAGCCAGTGATGTGGAATGTGAGTTCCAGCCATTTGGATGTTGGGTTGCAGAGCACAGCACATGGCACATAGTACACAGTAAAGGATATTAATACAAAATGTATAAACATAGAACCTGTGAGAACTGGGCCAGGTTTTGATAGGTAGATGAAGTATACAATTGACATTACAATTTCACAAGTTATCATTTGAAAAGAATGATCTTAAATGGTTGATTCTTGCTTTTTGATTGATGCAATTGTTATTAAATGCTTTTTGTCATCATGAAGGGGGTTAAAATGTGTTTGGCCTTCATAAATCACAGCATCTGCCTGTCTGTCTGGATCATATTACTGATGTATGTAATGGTAATATTTTGAGAGGAAAGAAAGAGTAATACCCTTTTCTACTTTGTTTGCATGCATACTTTGTTTTCTCTCTCATCAGGCTAATGTATCCAACTGTCAGGGTAGAGGTTGATATTAGGGTTGTGGCAGCAGGAATACAGAGAGAAACCTGAGATAATAGGATTAATAGGGTCGAAAGTCAGGCATTCTTGAGAGAAACAGGGTTTGCTAATTTTATTTAACTTCTGTTTAGCATGTCTCTTTGGGAGATATGCTGAGGGTAGAGGGATTTTTGAAACACTTTTAGACAATCTAGAATGAGGTTACTCTGTAGAACCCTCCAACAAAATGAGTGACCCCGAACAACATAGGGAGAGTGTCAAGTAAAGAGGGTGGAACAACACGATCAAGCAGAGAGAGGGTCTCCTTTGTATTTCTGAGCTTTCCTTTGCTCTCTGGTCATGAGAATACTTAACTGAGAGCTAGCACTCCTGCCATGGGGGATAATGTGTTGAGATAGCCAGTGATATCCCCACAAAGACATGATTTGAGACTCTGAAGCAAAAACTGAAAGAAAATGTGTCAGAGATTAGAACCATGAGAGGTGAGGAATGTTTGAGTCAACTGGGAGGCACTGACATAGGGCAAAAAAGGTAGCTATCTCCTGCAGCACAAATCAGCCTCTGAGCAGTAGAAGCCAGATTGTCCAGAGATGGAATAGAAATCAGGCACACTTCAGAGGATGTTATCCTGCACTCACCTCAGTCCAGGGGAGGGATGGTCTACTTCCTTTCCCCAAGTCTCATTGTGTTACTCAAATCTCTTTCCCAAACTCATACACCATTTGAGAAAGGTAGGAGGTGGGGGAGAGGAATGTGGGATACCGAGTAAAGACCCCAATGTTAAAGGTACAGTTTGTAATCATTGGGTTCTAATGAGTTGGAATCGACTCAAAGGCAATGTCTTGTTTTGTTTTGTTTTTAACGTGCTTTAAGTAGGGCTCTGGTGGTACAGTGGTTAAGCATTTGGCTGCTAACCAAAGTCAACAGTTTGAATCTACCAGTTGCTCCTTGGAAACCCTATGAGGAAGTTCTACTCTGTCCTATAGAGTCGGTATGAGTCAGAATCCACTCGATGGCAATAGGTTAATGCGCTTTAAGGAGCTTCAGTGGCACAGTGGCTAAAGCAATAAGCTGCTAACCAAAAAGTTGGTGTTTTAGACCTACCAGAGGCTCCATGGGAGAAAGAGGTGGCAGTTAGCTTCCATAAAGATTTACAGCTTTGAAAACCCTATAGGGTTGCTATGAGTTGGAATGGACTCTATGGCAGTGGGTTTAATGAGCTTTAAAGGAGCCCTGGTGGTACAGTGATTAAGCTGATGGCTGCTAACCGAACAGCTGGTAGTTCAAACCTACCCAGCTGCTCTACAGAAGAAAATAACTGAAGATCTGCTCTTATAAAGATTACAATCTAGGAAACCTTATGGGTCAGTTCTACTCTGTCCTATAGGGTTCCTATGAGTTAGAATCAACTTCAAGGCAATGGGTGGGTTTTTAATGAGCTTTAAAGTAGATTGGTCCTATTCCAAATACAGTCGTTTTATTTTACTTCTTTACTACCTGTGAGTATGTCTTATGAAAAAAGATCACATTAGTTATAGACAAAACAAACAAACAAAAAACTGTTTTCTCTGTACATTTGAGTATACCCATTGCCATCAGGTGGATTCTGACTCACAGCCATCCTATAGTGTAGGACAGACTGACACAGAAGCGGACCGACACATCTTTCTCCCACAGAGCAGCTGGTGAGTTCCAACTACTGACCTCTCAGCAGCCAAGCTCTTTAGCCACTGCGCCACCAGGGCTCTACGTTTGAGTAAAATATGGGTAAATTTATAACCCAGATACACACACACAGGCACACATCTTTCATAAAGATAAAGATTAATTCTCAGACATAGATATATATTCAGGACAGCAAATCATTTCCTTACATGAAGTATAACCTGCCCAGACCCTTGCCATCCTGGGACTATACCTACATGACTCTACAAAATGGGGTCATTTTTCTTTTTTGTTTATCACCTACCTTGTAGGCTCTGCCTGAGGGCTTGCCCACTGGCATGAAGAATGCATACTAGGCAGTGTTTATTACAAAGCCCTCTTCAGCCCACTGAGGGCTACACAAAGGCAGGCAGAAATTATTCTGCATTTCAGGTTAGTGCCTGTAACTCAAAGTGCCTCTACTCCTGAAAATCCTTAGGTTGCAGAGCAACATGGGTGTTCATACAGAGGTAGGGAGATTGCCATTTCCCCATATGTGTTACATATTATCACCTGGAGGCCAAAAACCAACTCTACTTGAGCCCAAAATTGTAAAAAGTCTTTCATCAAAGTTATTACATCGGCTTTTGTGCTCATCTTTCTAGCTGTAGGCTCCTTCCCAGTATAAGGATCTAGAGCATCACCAGATGCTGCACAAATTCCTCCATAAATCTATTTTTGGCAGCGTACTTCTAATTAGTGTGTCCCATATACCCTGGTACAAAAGAAAGGATCCCACACAGATCAGTGGATGCAAAAGCACCCTGGGGCATGGCCACTGCATTACACAATTCCAACGTTGTATGGTGTGGAGGACCTGTCTATGGGCTGGCTAAAATATGTATGGGCAGTTGATAACTACACCAGCAACTCTGAGCTTGTTTATTCAACATGTTTTGTTCTATAAACAGGTATTTTTTTCTAGTAAATTGTTTCTATTTATTATTTTTGAGTCAATTCAATTATAACCTCATGTGTTAAGGATTTGCTAAATTAGTCTGGGGGGGGGAACAGGGTAATGAGAAATCTTATCTTATAAAAAATAGCTCAGTTTTGTTGTGGTTTGATATAAAAATGAGCTGAGGGGGGACAACATGGGTCAAGATGTTAGCTCAAGGACTTTAAAAATTGAAGGTGTCTTTGAGATGCTTTAATTCAGAATTACTGAACTGTGGCACTATTGACATTTTAGGCTGGTTAATCTTTGTTGTATGTGGTGGTCCAGTGCATTACAGGATGTTTAGCATCATCCCTGGCCTCTCCTTACTAAATGCTAATAGCCCATAAAAAATGTCCTTTGATGGGAGTGGGGGAGATTTCCCTTCCCTACCAATTGAGAACCACTTCATTTTCATAAGGGATATTGAAGCTTAGTGATTTTAAGTTAATTGCTCCTATTGTTGTTGTTGTGTGCCCTTGAGTTGATTCCAACTCACAGTGACCCTACAGGGTAGAATAGAATTGCCTTATTGGGTTTTCTAGACTGAAATCTTTATGGGAGTAGATCGCCAGGTCTTTTCTTCCCACAGAGTGGCTGGTGGGTTTGAACCACTCACCTTTTGTTTAGCACCTGAGCTCTTAAGCGCTGCACCACCAGGGCTCCTTGAATTGCTCCTAATGACAAATAATTCAATACAGAACAAAGTTACATCATTCTCGCATGACTTCTTTTCCAGTGTTCTTCCTAATATTGCCCTCAACAAAGACAGAAAAGACGTACTTGGTCTTTAAAAAATACTCAAATTCTACTAATTTTAAGATTCAACTAGAATAATGTAATAATCTATAAAGAAGTCCACTATTTATCAAATGTTTGCATATCATCCTCTTTTTTGTGGTCTTCAATTTAGTTAATAACTGAAACAAGCTGGAAAACTATATGCTATAAACAGTAGAAAGATCAGGATTCAATATGTCCTTTTAGGTTAAACTCTATAACTACTATCTACAGTGCTGACTAGACTTTTGTGAACTATTTAAAATAAGAGAAAGGTAAGATTTATAAAAGATATATTGCTAAGTAATCTACAGAAAGCCATGAGATTACAATTGCATGGTGACTTTTAGAAGGTATAATTCTGGAGAGACTCCCCTTTTCTACTTGTATGTTGGGTCAAGTGAATAGATGAATTTATTCCTTTTTCTGTTCTCATTACAGGTTATGTCAGGAAAAGTGAGTTATCACAGAATTTTATTGTGTGATACATTTGGTGAATTATAGCAGTGAACAGAAAATGGTTAACCTCTCTTATAATTGTATATCTTGAGTGACTATTCTGCCCTTTTCAAGTGCTTCTAGAATAAAAATTTACCTCTTAATCTCCATATAAATTTCAAGGCAGTAATGCTGAATTGAAAGCATTAGAAGGGTTAAGAGTATCTCCCTGATGAAGAAACTATTCTATCCAATAATCTAATCTCAAGCAAATGCAAGCTCCCACCAGTCTTGTTATCTAAAGAACACACACAAAATAAGCATTTAGAAACCACATCAGAAAACACTGTTATAAATATGTCTTAGATTTGCAAAATTTTATGCTGGTTTTCAGAGAAGAGAAAACTTGCATAATTCTCTGATTGATCTCCTACCTGGCCTAAAAGACTGTTGAATATTGACTCTCCCAAAACACTGCAATAAAAATTTGTTAATAAAGTAAATTTTTTTACACCTACTACAGTAAGGGGGAACCCTGGTGGCACAGTGGTTAAGAGTTCGGCTGCTAACCAAAACATTGACAGAATCCACCAGCTGCTCCTTGGAAACCCTATGGGGCAGTTCTGTTCTGCTCAGTCTTATAGGGTCCGTATGAGTTGGAATTGACTCAATGGCAACTTTTTTTTTTTCTTCTAGTAGTAGTGGAAAACACTCTTGATAGTAGACACTCTTAGGTGTCTCAGAAGAGGGACTTGAGAGCATGATATTTATAGGATTTTTGGTTTGAGTTTCATAATTTTAAGGTAAGTCTTGCAAGGGGAATAGATGGTTGGAATTATTCAGAGTCCATGATTTACTAGCTTCAGATTTATGGATACTGTAAGGTGAAGATCTTAAAATGAGTCTTGATAACCAAGGCGTTAGTCTTTATATATAACTATTTTAGTTGAGTCACAATCTTATCTTTCAGAAGCAAGTATTTTCTGGACCTAGGAAATTAGTTATTTGCTTGCTCTCAGTATTGTTTAAGTATGCCTGGCCCCATTGTGGTTTAATACACGGTCAGGCAAGTATGACTGATCGCGGTAATGCAAGGAAAGAAAATCGTGTTGGTTTCAGTTCCAACGGTTATTCTGAATTAGAGTTACTACTAAGACCCTAAAGAAAATGTAGAGCAGAACACTCTAGACCAGGCAGGAGGTTCAAAGCAGCCCCAAATAAGAATGCTTCCCTCCTGTGTTTTTTGGGAAGGTGGGGTGGAATTTTGTCTCTCATTTGCCTTCCTTCATAATCATAGAAGATTTTTCACTTTCTAGTCACTTATTATACATGAACTATGTTAAAGATCTTAGGCAAGAAATTAGAAGGATACAACATGAATAATAAATAAACCCCTGTTAAGGAAGCAAAAGCTGTATCATCTTACTATATGAACTATTGGTTGGAGAGTCAGGTTTGTATTAGATGTGAGTTCAAACTACTGACCATTCAGTTAGCAGCCAAGCACTTAACCCACTGTGGCACCATGGCTCCTTATTAGCTAAATAAAGATATATAGAGAGTAACCACTTTGTACTAAATTCTGGGCTATAGAATGTGAGGAACCAAAGTAGTTTAAGACATAGCCCTAGCCCTCAAGGAGTTCACAACTTAATTGTAGAGACAGGACAGATATGTAGAGAATAACATTTTTTTTTAAGGTGCTGTATAATAAGTTGCTAAATTTTATGGTACAGATAAAGGACAAAACAATGTAATAGCTCCCAGTCATATGAAATAGTGAAAGGAGGTAG
Organism: Loxodonta africana; assembly: GCF_030014295.1. Taxonomy (NCBI): domain Eukaryota; kingdom Metazoa; phylum Chordata; class Mammalia; order Proboscidea; family Elephantidae; genus Loxodonta; species Loxodonta africana. The sequence continues at coordinate 64,545,300 of NC_087352.1, forward strand.
AGAAAGAATGTATTGTTTATTTGGTCTAATTTCCACAGAACTTCCATGAGTAAATTTAATTCTTCAATCAGTGTAGAAACCCAAAGAGTTCCTCTGTAAACATTTACCACAACCTATTTTTAAACAAATTTGGGTATGTTATCAGGAGGGACCAATCTCTGGAGCAAGACATCATGCGTGATAAAGTGGAGGGTCAGTGAAAAACAGGAAGACCTTCAATGAGTTGGATGGACACAGTGGCTGCAACGATGGGCTCAAGCACAACAACAATAGTGAAGATGGTGGAGGACTGGGCAGTGTTTCATTCTGTTGTACATAGGGTCACTATGAGTCAAGGCTGACTCAACAACATCTAACAGCAATAACATTTTTAAACAGATAGGTAAGAAATTTAGGAAGAAATATACAAGTTGCATTTTTGCAGAGCCAAAAATCCCTAAAGAATCCATGCAATCAGTTAAATTATTGAGCAGGTACACAGAACTTCAATAGCCACAATAGGAGACACAGATTTATAAGAGAGCACCCTAGATTCTCAGCAATCCTGCTACAGAAGAATAATTTAAAGATTGTAATAGATACTTAAGACCTGAGTAGAGGAGTCCATAATATAAAGTAATAGATGTGGAAATGGACCCCAGAATACATGTGACCTGTATACGTTTTTATGCTTCCTTACTTCAGCTTTTATGCTGTTAGCATGCAAAGTTTAGAAAATAAAAGCTCATGAAAAAGTAACAGGAATTCAGAAAGGGCTGACTTCATTAACTTATTCCCAATGATAGGTTCAGTCATTATGCTTAGACTTAGCCTGAGCTTGTGCTAGTGACTAGGTTAGAGTTCCGACTTGCGTGTACTCAGGATTTGTGAAAATAGGGTGACTTATTACAGGCAACACAGCAGACACAACCATGACAACTCGGTGTCCATTCATTAAATCTCTCGATAGTTTAGCGGAGAGATTTACTTTTTGTTCAGCGTTATATTCATAGTAAAGCTGTAAGGAGTTAACTTTAAGCATACAGAGAAGAAAGGTATCACAAAGTTTCCTCAAGAGCCCATACAGAATTCTCAAAAAAAAAAAAAAGGTCTCAAAGGAGAATTAAGTTGAATTTATTTTAATTTTAGAGAGACATGTAAATTATGAGGCTGCTGTACACAGTTGTTGTAAAGGCAGATGTGATGTGGTTGTAGAGGGCTTGTAGCCATAAAAGAGGCAACATCTCTGAAAAGGACAGCATTTGGAAATGAAAACCCATTGCCATCTAGTTTTGCCTCTACTCCCTCTCTCTCAACATTTCCGAGCAACAAATAAATGGTAGAAGTGAGGGAAAAAAAAAAGAAAAAACCCAAGTGGAGACACCATGAAGTTATAAGACTTCAGCCAATCTCAACCCCACATTCAGCCATATCAGTTCAACTGTTCAGAGCCTTATTAGTACTCTATCATGTCTTTTAGTTCCCTGGTACTTTTAACTGCGGTCCTCTGTATTCAGTTTTCTTCAAATTATATCAAAATTGACTTTTCCTAAGTTTTAGGGCCATACTCACGGATTTAAAAGCAACAGCAAGGAGCCTGATTCACTAATTCATCTAAACATAGTAAACTATAAATGAGAGAGAGCTATATAATAATCTGCTACCATTTTACTGTCTTTAAGTGCACTCTATTTTAATAGATGTCTTCAGGACTTAATGACTTAATTTGGAAAATAAAATTTCATGGTGGACCATTGAATGTGAGATAGAATGTAACTGGTGTGTCATGTCCTTGTGGTGTACTCTAACTGCACACCAGGGGTACAGCCCTAGAGTCTGGGATCAGGCCTAGATTAGGGGGTGACTTGGCAAGGACACATCAGATTCTATGTGTCATACAGTGCCTCTCATCTCCACAGCCAGCTTCACAGAGCAAAAATTACCCATCAAAGTTAGAATTCTCAGCTATGAACTTTATCATCCTTCAAGAATGTGGAGATAGGGAAAACACATTGAAAAGAACTGTGTTTTAATTATCCCACCTATGTCTATCAATGTTTCTAGAGGTAAGACATAATAATAATAAAAAAAAAAAACCCACTGCCGTCGAGTCGATTCCGAGTCATAGTGACCCCATAGGACAAAGTAGAACTGCCTGATAGAGTTCCCAAGGAGCGCCTGGCGGATTCGAACCACCAACATCTTGGTTAGCAGCCATAGCACTTAACCACTACACCACCAGGGTTTTAAATACAACTCTGGAGAATACTTTTGGTTGCCTTTTGTTGTTTGCTTTATTTATATTTTGAACACTTAACTTCTCCATGTCCAATTCCATAATACTAAAATTATAAAACAACCTACGGGCAAAATTAGGATTTTAAAATACACTACTGGTTTACTGTCAAGACTAAGCAAGATAGCCTCTGAGGTCACCTAAAGGCTAAAAGCTAAAAGCTAAATAACAGATTGGCTTCCAAAATAAAGAATATCACCGGTGAATAATGTGTTCCCTTAGAAAGTCATCAATATGAGACCAAATGGTTAATAATTACTTTAATACAAAGGTGACAATGTAAGGGGGCAGGGAAACTAGAAAATAGAAACAGGACAACCAGAACAGAAATGTTGAGAATGTTCATGGATTGTGAAGAATGTAACCGATGTCACTGAAAAATTTGAGTAGAAATTGTGGAAGGGGAACCTAAAGTGCTGTGTAAACCTTCACCAAAAATGCAATAAAATATTATTAGAAAAAAAAATAAAGTTTAAGCAAGATTCTCTGTCAGAAAGTAAATGTTAAAGTGGAAGCATATCACAAATGTAAAGGACCAAGTGGTTCTACAGAGATAAGAAAAAGAACAGCCACCTCAAAATGTTCAGGGTCATCTGAGTAATAGCAGTCTCACTTGGCTGGATTTTTAGCATCATCTGAATAAAATAATGTAATCAGTTTAACAAGATTAGGTAAGATTTTGTTTGGTCATTAGCACTACCACTTACTTCATTAACCTATTTATTTTCCTCGTTTTGTCACTCAAGAGCACCTCGTACGCATCCACTACAGAGGCAACGTGGAGGCTAAAATAGAACGTGCTATCTGGCTCCTGGCTTCTGAGAATTATAGGGTAGTTGAGGTAACAACGGAGGAGCCCTGGTACAGTGGTTAAGTGCTCGGCTGCTAACCAGAAGGTCAGCAGTTCGAGTCTACTAGCTGCTTCATAAGAGAAAGATGTGGCATTCTGCTTTTTTAAAGATTCACAGCCTTGGAAACCCTGCGGGGTAGTCCTATCCTGTCCTGCAGGGTTACTATGAGTTGGAACTGACTCAGCAGCAATAGGTTTGGGGTTTTTGTGAGGGGTTTGAGGTAACAATGCACATAATGGGGACAGAAAAAAAAAAAAAAAAGTAGAATGCCTAATGTGTCCTTAAGACAATAACTTCAGAAAGGGATGAGCTCTGTGGCAATAAGTCTGGGGCAGTGTAAGAAAACATCCTGAGCCAAGTGGGACTTACAATCAGCACTAACGGATACATAGGGGCCCAGGGCCTCTCTGTCTTATTCTACTAGGGACTGCCACCACAAAACACCAAAAGCAGGTGGCTTTAAAGAACAGAAATTTATTTTCTACAGTTCTGGAGGCTAGAAGTCCAAATCCGGGTATTGGTAGCAACATGCACTCTCTGTCTCTAGACTCTAGAGGAAAAACCTTCCTTGTCTCTTTCAGCTTCCGTAACCTTGGGCGTATCTTGGCATTCCTTGGATTGTAGATGAATCCTCACGTGCCATCTTCCCCCTGTGCGTGGGACAGTATTTCTGTGTCGGTTACTCCTGTATGTCTTCGTTAACTGGTAACATGTGCAAAGAAAAGTCCTATTTCCCAAAACAGGTCACATTTACTGGTGCAAGGGTTAGGACTTCACATATTTCTTGGGGGGACACAATTCTATCTACAACACTTGTCAAAGAAACAAATTTAGTTAAAAGTAAAGCCTAAGGAAAATCAAAAGGTAAATGATGAGTCTTCTATGCATTGCTTCTGTGAAAATGCTCTCTTTTCATTTTTAACATTTTACATGTCTCTAAATATTGGCTTTTCTGACTGAAAAATGAAAGTGTAACTGTTTTTCATCCATTCTCAATAATCTACCCCAAGTTTTTGAAATCACTCTATCTTCTAGAAGTATCTTTGCCAGTGACTCTGCTTGGCGTGTAAAAGGAGTTCATGCGTAAAGGCTATTAACACATTCATCATGGAGTGCGGTCTGCCACCAGATTTATGTCCAGACAAACCTTACTCTTTACAATACAATCCATTAACGGTGCATAAACATGTTCAAGCAATTTAGATAATGTGGGTAATGGTGAAACTGAGTGATAGCCATGCCCCAGGGTAAAATGATTCAAAACTGGTGACATTTTGAATATCCTGGCCAGATGTTAACTGACTGTTTTTGATAGCAAATTAAACATAGAGGTAAAAGGGGGAGTATCCCAGAGAATTTCAATTGCCAGATATCTTTCTTTCTTAAAAGTCCCTATGTGACCCCAAAGTGGATTCATTATCTTTCCATTTATCTCGTTATGTTTATTTGCACACATGCACATAAACACGAATGATTTGTTTAAAGAAAAAATATACTTTCTGGAATTTTTGATGAATAGGAGAAACATGTACTTTTGGCCTTAATTTTAGAGTAGCTAGTGTATGAATTATGAGCTGTCACAGTTTAAAGGGAACTTAGAATTTATTAAATGCAACCCTAATTATAAAGATGAAAAAATTGAGGTCCAAGAAGGTTAAATGGTTTACCTCGGGTCAGACTGTTCTTTATTGGCTGAACTGAGAATCCAGCATACATCCTGCCTCCCTAGGATTTCCCAACTCATCCTGCTGGGTTGGGTTAGAGATAACTCAAATACCTTATCCGGCTTTGGTGTATATGGGTGGTAGGTAACTGGTCTTTACTGGGTAAACTTCCCATGATCTGTTGTCTGATTTAGAGAGCTCTGCAAGGAAGAGAGTTTTTCATGTTTTCCTAATTGTTGAGGCCCCACTCTCAAACTTAAAGATAATTTGGTGCTTCAATAGTACAAATATAACTATTGATGATAATCAGTAACTTTATTGAATTCTTATTGCATGTCACTTGTGCTGAGCACTTAAAAAAATAAAAAATTATTTTTTACTTTTTTATTTTAGCATATGTCATTTCTGTGTTACTGTTAATTCTCACAGTCATTAAAAAAAAAAAAAAGTTAACTATTTTGTGTTCCCTTTTACCTATGTGGAAGACCAAACCTCAGCATGTTGAATTATAATTTGTTCAAGCTCTTAAATAAAGTAAGTAAGTGGTTGTGTGTTGTGTTGGGATATGAATTCTGGTTAGTCTGACTCTAAAATATGTTTAGATGCACTGGCAAACACTTTCTGTCACTGGCAAACTCAGGAGTTAATCCTTCTGGTGTCTTGCGAGAGGAGGCCTAGAAATAGTAATCTACATGTTTACAGATCTATCGTAGACAGATGGTAACAATCCATTATTCCCTTCTCCTTAAAAATAGACAATGTCAAGGGCCCATAAAGTTGTTTTAATCACCAAGCTTGTTCAATTAATATTGTTGTTGTTAGGTGCTGTCGAGTCGGTTCCTACGCAGAGTGACCCTACATACAACAGAATAAAATGCTGCTTGGTCCTGTGCCATCGTCACAATCATTGCTATGTTTGAGCCCATTGTTGCAGCCACTATGTCAGTCCATTTCCTTGAGGATGTTCCTGTCTTTCGCTGATCCTCTACTTTACCAAGTATGATGTCCTTCTCCAGGTACTGGTTCCTCCTGATAACATCTCCAAAGTACATAAGATGAAGCCTCACCGTCCTTGCCTTTAAGGAGCTTTTCTGGCTGTACTTCTTCCGAGACAGACTTGTTCAGTCTTTTGGCAGTCCATGGTGTATTCAATAGTCTTCACCAACACCGTAATTCAAAGGCATCAATTCTTCTTCAGTCTTTTTTATTCATTGTCCAGCTTTCGCATGCATACTAGGTGATTCAAAATAGAACGTCTTGGGTTAGGTGCACTTTAGCCCTCAAAGTGACATTTTTGCTTTTTAATACTTTAATGAGTCTTTTGCAGCAGATTCAACCGATGCAATACATCATTTGATTTCTTGGCAACTGCTTCCATGGGTGTTGCTTGTGCATCCAAGTAAAATGGAATCCTTGACCACTTCAGTATTTTCTCCATTTATCATGATGTTGCTTATCAGTCCAGTTGTCAGGATTTTTATTTTCTTTATGGTGATGTGTAAGCCATACTGAAGGCTACAGTCTTTGATCTTCATCAGTAAGTGCTTTAAGTCCTCTTCACTATCAGAAAGCAGGGTCACTATGAGTCAGAAGTCACTCATGGGCATACAGCAAAAATAAGAGTCTCTTTGTGGCACAAAAGGTTTTTTTTTGTTGTTTTTTAAAGGAGAAGGAACATTGGTTTTGCAATGGTTAAAGCTTTCAGCTGCTAACTGAAAGGTTGTCAGTTTAAACCCACAAGCCACTCCATGGGAGAAAAGACCTCACAATATGCTTTTATAAAGATTACATCCTAGGAAATCCTGAGGGGCAATTGTACCCTGTTCTGCAGAGTCTCTATGAGTCAGAATTGATTCGATGGCACACGACAGCAACAGGAGTCCCTGTGTGGTGCAAAAGGTTAAGTGCTGAACTAATAACTAAAAGGTTGGTGGTACAAACCCACCCAGAGGCATCTTGGAAAACAGGTCTGGCGATCTGCTTCCAGGCTTGAAAATCCTATGGAGCAGTTCTACACAACTCTTACAACAGAACCTACGCAGTGAACCCTGCTGGGTCTTTCCTTTTGACCTACAGAGAGGTGAGCTAATAAATGTTTTGTTTTGTTTCTATTTTCCTAAATTTGCAGTAATTTGTTATACAGCAATAGAAAACTAAGACAGGCTATATCTAATAGGAATTACAAAGACAAGAGATCAGGGAATCTTTGCAGAAGATTCTGAAAAAATGTTTGCCTAGGATACTGCTAAACAAAGAGGCCGTGATCATCACCTCCTTAACCCATTGCCGTCATGTCAATGCTGACTCATAGCAACCCACTAGGGCAGAGTAGAACTGCCCCATGAGGTTTCCAAGGAGAGGCTGGTGGATTCAAACCACCGACCTTTTGGTTAGCAGCTGAACTCTTAACCATTGAGCCACCAGGCATCCCATCACTTCCTTAATTCTTATTTATTCCCACCAGAACCTGGTCTCTCTTCCAAACACCATATTTAAATTATCCTAATCAAGCTTACCAATAATTTGTTTGTTGTAAAATTTAATAGATTGTCTACATATAGTTCAGTATGTAACCACTTTGCATCATTTGAAATGGTTAACTCACCCGCCTGTCTCTGCAATCTCTTCTCTTTTCACCTGGTCTTTGTTACTTCCCTATGGAGTTTCATCTTTAACTGTCTTTGTTACTTTCTGCATATAATCCTGAGGAATCTCTTTCATTCTCATTGTTGTGATTGTCTGCATTATGGTGATGATTATTAAGTTTATTTCAAGATTTTTTACTGAGTTCTAATCCCATACATCCAATTTCTTAATTTGGATATTCTATATGTTCCTTAAAATCAAGGCATTCAAAATTGAATTCATAATTTTTCCTCAAATCTTCCTGTGTTTCTCTGGCAATAAATGGCATAATGTCTACTAAGATGCCCTAAAACCTTAAATTATCTTTGACTACCTTACCATTTCCCATAAAATTAATAAATGATTTTCATGTATTGATTGAATGCCTCTTATAACTGCTGATTGATTCTACCTTTACTCCTTCCATCCCTGCCACAGGTAACATATTACTATTTCCAGAATTTGTTTATTGTATTTTCTTCACCAAAGTAAACCCTAATTTTCTTTCAGATGCCTCCTTAGACATGAATTCCTCTGGGAAGCTTAACCTGTTTTCTGAGACTTTCTCTAAACGAAGAAACCCTGTTTGATCACTATCACTATAGCCATTGCTACAAAACTCAACAATTTTCTGATATCCAATTCTCAGTTGCATACCTGCTCTCTTAGGCTGGGTTCTCTAAAGAAACAAAACCAGTAAAGCGTATATGCATAGAGATTTATATCAAGGAAATGTCTCATCCAGTTGTAGAGGCTGCCAAGGCTCAAATCTGTGGGTCAGGCAGCAGGCTGAAGGCTTTTCTTCTCTCACATGGTTGCAGGGACTGACAAATCCAAAATCAGCAGGTCAGGTGGAAGGCTGCTGGCTCAGAGCGTTGCAGGAACTGGTGAATCTCAAGATTAGCAGGCAATACAGCAGGCTGCTGACTCACGTCCCAAAAACCGGAAGTCACAGGATGATGCGTTAGATGCAGGATACAGACAGCAAAAGCCAGCAAGCTTTGCCGTATGTAATGGATGTAGACCACACCCCTGAGGAAACTCCCCTTACAACTGATTGGCTGATCACATCAGAACACATCATGGAAGTGATTATATCAGATCATCACAAAATGGAGGATGACTACATCGTTACATAATGCCAAACAACATCATTATGTAACTGCCAACTCACTGATAATCATGGCCTAGCCAAGTTGACACATAACTTTAACAAAATTCTATGGAAATTGGTCACACTAATTTTCTAAATTGGGAAAACCGTGTACTTGCTTTATTCCAATGTCACTGGAGCCAATAAAATGATAAATGAAGAGAGTTGTGCTTTGAATCTGGAGCTCTGGATATATATATCCAGCTTTTTTCCTTTGTGGCTCTATGTGTCTGAGTTCTCAGAACTAAGCTTCCAGAAAGACAGTCACACCCTACAATGGATCTTGACCTCAGCATCAAAGAGATTAATATAAATGTATTTGATAACCTTCAAATTATTACCCTGCAATTAGTATTTTATTGCTGTCTTGATATCTTATTAGAAGGGAAATAGGAAAAGTTCATGGGAGGGACATGTAAGCAGCTGAAGACTTCTGAAAGGAGGAGACGGCATATTTTAAAGTTCATGAGTTTTAGGCACATGCTCGTTGATGTAAGGAGCTTTCATGGATGAGTTTTTAGTTTGGCGTGGTGACTCTCTCTTATTCCTTTACACAAGGTAAGTATGGTGTCTTTTCTTGTAGTTCCTATCACCCTGTGCTTATCCCTGTTGTAGCACTCATCACACTGTGAGTTGCCTATTCACCTGAATGTTTTGACCACTGTTGTTCTTGTTATTTGTTGTGGTCTAGTCTTTTTTTAATTTTTTTTAGTCAATTCCAACTGATGACAACCCCATGTAGAACTGCACTCCACAGGGTTTTCAAGGTTGTGATCTTTCAGAAGCAAATCATCAGACCTGTCTTCCAGGAGACTGCGAATATGTTTGACCCTCCAACTTTTTGGTTAGTAGCCTAGAGGTGAGCCGTTTGCATCACCCAGGGACTACTCTTTGACCACTTTGACCACTAGTCTATTGCTATTTGATGGCAGGCATTTAACATTATTTCCCATTATATCCCCAATGCTTAGTGCACAGCAGATGCTAGGTAAATATGTTGAATTTAATTGATTCCAACAAAGGCATGGTAATAGAAATATTACCGGCTTAGAAATCAATGGGAACTTGATAAACTTAATGAACTTATCTGGGCCTCAATTTTCTAATTCTTAGAATGATATTTCAATACATTACCTCTAAAAAATTTTTCATCTCTAAAAGTTTATAGTTCTCAGAGGCAAATGAAATGATCAATGGAAAGGACAAATGGTCTCAGTGCTTTCAGGAGCTCAACGGATACCATTAGGACCCGATTGTCTTCATTTATTGACTCCTCTTTTTTTGGAATGACTTCATTCTCAAATAGCCATTTCTCATGGTTGCACGATGGTCCAGCAGTACCTCTCAAGATCTATGCCAGCAGGAAAGAGATATTCTCTTTCCTAATAGTTTGAAACAAAATCTTATACTTGATTTTCATTGGCTTAAATGGGTCCCAATGCCCCATCACTATTGTGAGGGGGGATATAATTCACTGATTGTTTAGGCCTGGGTCAAGTGCATACCCTTGGATTGGGAGGGGGAGTCAGCTTCACTCAGATCATATAAATTGATAATAATTACCACATGGAAAATTAGATGTAATTGCTCAAAGAAGGGAGAAAGGAAGGAAAGTGTTCAAAAAACAACTTTACAAATGTCCGCTACAATTAATGAATGTTGTAAATATTAATACTCCCTACCTGAAATACACTAAATGACACTTCATTAACAATGACATTAACATATAACAGAGAAACCATGCCCTTCTATTATATGCCCCCGGGAACATTTATGTTAGGCTAGTAGGGACCTGGATCTAACCCAGTATTATAATTCATATGTTTCAAACGTTGCTTATTTGGCATGCATCTGTTCTGGGTTTATAGAGAAAAATAATTTCAAATGTTTATCCTTCCTTGCACTCCTCTAGCCTTAAAGTCAATACCGAACATTCGACATACACTGGCTACATGTGCGTTGGGTTATTTACTGACTGAGCTGCTAAGTGATTTGGTAGCAAGCTAGTTTAGCCATGGTTGAAGGCATCATAATAGGATATTCTTCAAGTGGTAAAACATTTCTTCTTGAAATGAATGAATGAACATTTTTCTCAGCTTATGGTAGGACTATGAAGTAGATATGTTTCCTCTAAGAGTCCCTGTCCTGGCTGTTGTGCTTAATAAACATCTTGAGGAACATATTTATAAGACTTCAAGTCACCCCACCTCCTTCAATATACATATACATAAATTAATTCTCCTATATATAGATATATTTGATAAAATGATATTTTGGGGAAATTAAAATATTTTATATCAGTAATTTATATTTGCATCTTCTATCTCTGGCTAGATAATTTATATGCTTTTGTTAGAGGATGACAGACATTGATAATAAGGGACCGAAGGCAATTTTATTCCTAGACAGTTTGATAACATCCCTGTACACTTTCCACCAGATGGAAACTAAGTTAAGTTGTGGATGATATATTTTAATGGATCAATGAATGCAAATAAAAATAACAAAGGGCAATCAGACCTGCATCACAGCAGAAGGTGAACCTGGCAGTGACCCCCTGGGGGAAAACAGCATTAATAGGCAAATCCATTTCAGGTCAACTCTCAGCAAATAAGTGCTTTTTACCTGCTTCAATTGGCTGAAAGTTCCTGGAACAATAGCGGGGGAGAAAAAAAAAAAAAAAAAAAGCACAGCAATTAAATTTACCAAGAATGAACGTGAAATCCTAACTTTATGTTTAAAAGAATCAATTAGATGGACGCAGGATGTGTATAATTGCCAACCTTTCAGTGGGCAGCCTGAACTCTTAACCACTGTGCCACCATGGCTAACTGGGGCAATATTGGGCTGGATTAATAAAAATGTTTGCTCCCCTGTACGGTCTTTGTTCCATCTAATTTGAAGTGGTCATGTATTTATAATTTAACATGCATCATCTACTAATTTTCTGTTAGAATTTAAAGACATTAGCCATCATGGAACCACATGTGTAGTCTAGAATAGTAAAAGAGAAAATTAAAGTCCACAAAGAAGAAGGGAAAACAAATATGACACAAATCAATACACTTACTTACTTTAGTGGCCTAATATAGTTATTAACAGGATATAGAAGCAGAGAGAGAAGGTCAGATCCTGAAGGAAGCTCAAGGTGTGCAGAGTTTGGACATCTTAAATTTGATGCTAATTTTGGGTTGCTAAGATATAAAGAGGAAAAATTACAGGTTACATATTTTTATTGTTAGATAAAAGAAGCAAACTATCAGGAACAAGACACGTTTTTCTAGAAATGAATGTTCAACCAAATTCAACATATAGCTATTTATAGAAGGATAGAGAGCAGCAAGATCTTTTTTTTTATTGTTCATAATTTAAGAACTCCACGTTTTCTTAAAGAAGCCTCTAGGTTTTTTTTTAGTCTAGGATTTATGGATCAGGAGCTGCTATAATGCCAACTGAAAGCTGTTTTTCTTCAAGTTTAAGGTGAGCAAGGGGTACCAGAGAAAGCAAAATGTATGTGAGCTTCCTGTGCTTGTAAACTTGATTTTTTTTTTTTAATGAGATTTTCATTAGAGCATTTATTGGAACTGACCATTGACAGCATTTTCTTACTGTATTGCCTTCCTCTTCCTAATCCAGACATTAGCTGTGTTCTGTACATTTAGAATACAGATCTGCCAATTTCTGCTTGCTCTCTACTCTTATTAGTATTCAAGTCTTATAAAACAGAGATTATGTTTAAATTTTATTGTAAACATGTCAGTCTTAAATTTAGAAGGTAGCCTAATGGTAAAGGACACAGACTTTGTCTTTTTTGTTTTGTTTTGTTTGTTTTTGTTAGGAATATATTCTTTTATTGCTCATCCAGTGATAGGAATTACAATGTGAATTCTTGCCTTATTAGAACATATGTTAACTGATAATTTTATGACTTCTTAGACAATGTAAGAGCCTTACAATGCTTTAATTCCATTTAACTCCTTACCGTATTTGGGGTTATTATTATGAATTTTAATTCTACATATTTTTAAGTCTTATGACATATTATTATTACTGTTTAAAACAGTCAGTATTAATCTAGATTTAATCACATTTTTTTTTTTTTTTTTTTACTTTTTCTAAAAATCATTCCTTCCTGAATTGTGCTTCCTTCTAGTATCATTTCTTCTGGCTGAAGGTTCCTTTTAAGTATTTCTTTTAGTGTGGGTTTTTTGGAATGACAATATCTTTATTTTGCCTTTATTTTTTAAAGGGTATTTTCACTGGGTTTAGAATTTTGGATTGACACTGTCAAAAATAATCAAAACACAAAGAAATTAAAGTATATAAGATTTATTGGAGCAGTTCATCTGTATGAATACAGGTAGACCATTATGTTGCAAAAAAACCAAATGGCTCCTCCTAGGCCAGTTACAATGAGTTTTTAAAGGAGGAAAGGAGAGGAAATACAAGGTGGGAAATGAACAGTTCATCTAACTTTAGCATAAGTAAATCACTATTCATGTCTTTTGCTCATCTTTTTTTTTTTTTTTTGCCAATAAACATAGCTCAACATCATTAGTCATTAGTGAAATGCAAATCAAAACCACAATGAGATGCCAGTTTATAAAAAACTAGGATGACTAAAATCACAAAGACAGACAATAAGCATTGGCAAGGACGTGAAGAAATGGGAACCCTCATATAATTCTACTGGGATTATAAAATGGTGCAACCACTTTGGGAAACAGCTTAGCAGTTCCTCAAAATGTTAAAAAGAGTTATCATATGATCCAGCAATTTTACTCCTAGATATATACCCAGGAGAACTGAAAATATATATCTCCACAAATAATTGTACACAAATGTTCTTATCAGTATAAATCAGAAAGTGCAGAAGATCCAAATCTCCACTGAATGATGCATAGATAAAATGTGATATACCCATACAAAGGAATATTAAAAAAATTAAAAATTGACACATGCTACAACATTGATGAAACATTATGCTAAGTGAAGAAAGATAGTCACAAAAGACCACATATTGTAGGATTCCATTTATATGAAATGTCCAGAGTAGGCAAATCCATAGCCTCAGAAGGTAGATTCATGGATGCCTGGGACTGGGGGAAGAAGGGAGTAGGATGTGACTGCTCATGAGTGCAGGCTTTCTTTTTCATTTCTTTTGATTTTGTAGATTTTGTTTTTATACAGAATTTATGTTTTTCTTCCTTAATGAGTAAGTTTGTTAACTTTACGGTTACCTTGAAATTTATCCTTATTCTCCTAGGTTTGAACCACTCTATTATTACTTGGTATCACCTTGACTTCCTTTCCATTAGAAAGTTCTATACCTATGCCATTTATTCTCTTTTTTATTTTTCTGACATTGTTGTCATTTACAGATTAACCTCTTTGGTTCCCTGTTGCAATTGTTTTGGTTTTGGATAGTCCTTGAGAGCTCATTTCCTAGGTTGGTATCTGGCTGGTGCAATCTTGCACCCTGGATTCAGGCTGTGGTCTGATGTTTGTTCTCAGACCAAAGGACTCTGTTTAATAATTCTTGTAAGTTTGGTTTTGTTTTTACATATTCCTTTAATTTCTGTTTATCCGGAAATGTCCTAATTTCACCATTATGTTTGAACAAAAGTTTTGCAGGATAGATTATTCTTGGTTGGTGATTTTTTTCTCTCAAGGTTTTATGTATGTCATCCCATTGCCTTCTTGCCTCATGGTTTCTGCTGAATAATCAGAGCTTAGTCTTACTGTTTCTTCTCTGCATGTGACTTTTTGTTTTTCTCCAGCTGCTCACAGGTTTTTTTTCTTTTTCTTTGGTTTTAGTGAGTATGATTATGATATGCTTTGGTGTTTTTCTTTAGGGGTCTATTCTATATAGGGCTCATTGAGCTTCTTGGATGCTCTTCTTTTCATCATTCATGACATTAGGGAATTTTTCTGTCAGCAATTCTTCGATGATCCTGTCTGTGTTTTCTGTTTTCTCTCCCTGTTCTGGAGCTCCATTCGCTCACAAATTTTTGCTTTTGATTGTATCCCACATAATTTTCAGGGTTTCTTCATTTTTGTTTTCTGATTTTTCCTTAGACAGAGTTGTATCCAGGTGTTTGTTTTCAATTTCGCTGATTCTGTCTTCCATCTCTTCAAACCTGCTTCTCAGCCCTTCTATGACATTGTCCATTTCTGAAATCTTGTTGTTTATCTTTTGGATTTCTAATTGTTGTTTTTGTATGATTTCTAGTTGGGAATTTATTTTGATATTTCGCTCCTGTATTACTTTCCTGAATTGTTCCATTTTTTTGTCTGTATTTTCCATGAATTTGTCTGCCTTTTCCATAAATTTGTCTATTTTTTCCTCATTTTTGTATGCTTTTTGCTTCAGCTCTTGGATTGCCCTGAATATTAGAGATTTGAATTTCCTGTCAGGTAGTTCTAGTGCCTTTTCTTTTACTGGAAAGTCATCTGGTGGTTTATTTTGGATGCCTACTGGAACCAACCTGTCCTGTCTTTTTTTTATGTGTTTTGATATTGTCTGCTGTCTTCGGGATATTCTGTAGTTATTTTCATTTCTTGATTGTAGATTTGTTTGTTTCGCCCTGCTTTTTTGTTTTATTTGGTTATGCCTGAGCAGGTGCGCTGTGCATTCTTTGTTGTTTGCTTGTTTGTAGTCATGATACTTTTCACCTCCTTGTCCAATGGGCAGAGACAGTCATTCAGCTATGGTGCAGCAGGGCAGGTCCAGCTGAAGGGGAGAGGCTGGGATTAGTTGTTTGTGGCACGTATTAGGGGCCGACAGGGTGGGCCAGGAATTGATGCTGGGCAGGTTCCAGTAGGCAGTGCCTGTACGGGTGCTCTGTCTCCTGCTGGGAACTTCATGAAGCTGCTTTCCCATACTCCCTGTCTGTGGATCTCTGATGTGGGTGGGGCAAATCCAAGTGGCATGAATGCTGTACTTCCTTGCTGGCCAAGCCACCACAGCCAGCCAGGAAGCTCTGCAGTAGAGCAGCGGGGAGAGAATGGGGGGTGGGAAAGGTTGTATCACTGGTTACCAGGTGGTCTGTCTCCTGCCGGGAGTTCCACGAAGCTGCTTGCCCATGCTCCCTGTCTGCAATTCCCTGACAGGAGTCCAAGATGGCAGATCTGTGCTGTGTTAGTTGATGGGGCCCTCTGCACATATCTCTCCTCACTCTCTGTCCTCTGTCAGTTTCTTATTCCATTCAGGGCTTGGTTGAGTTCTTTATCTCTTCATTTGGCACTTCAGGTTCCAGGAATGATGTTGGTCTCTGTTTTACTTAGTTTTTCGGGTCTTTGCTTTGAAGGGATGTGGTGGTGCTTCTGTCTAAGGCGACATATTGGCTGGAAGTCCAGGACTTTGTCATTTGACCAATGGGGTTTTGAATTCCTTGTTCTTGTACTCAAACATATTGACAAATGTCAATAAGCCTGTTTCCCCATTTGGGAATGGTAATACCTACTTTAGAGTGTTGTGAGAGTTAAAAGCAATATGTGTGCTAATCTCTTACAGCTACAGCAGTTTTTGCCTTATAGTAAGGTATGCCAGCATTAGCAAAAAAAAAAAATAAAAAACACAATGCAGGATGCCCAGTTAAATTTAAATTTCAGATTAAAAACAAATACTTTTTTAGTATGTATAAGTATGTCCCAAAATTGTGTAGCGTTCTGTATTTTATCTGACAACCCTAATGTTACATATTTGCTAAAAGGTATCTACTATGTAGCTAATGTTACAGGAATAATGACTTGTGTTACCCTTCTAGGGACACTTGTGTTTTCCAAGAAACCACTGAAGACATGATACAGTAATATGACAAAATCGGTCTACTGTGATGTACTTTCAGACTAAGGGATTTACTTGAAGGAACTTTTTAGCTCAATCAAGTCCTCAGATTACACTGTGCTATTAACCATCCACTCATAAAGTCAGCTCAGGCCAAACATGAATTCTTTCAGCTGGAGGAAATAGTTTAGATTAGTGAAAAAACACTTGGCTCCCAAGCAATTCCCATACCTCCCATTTCAGCAAAATCCAGTATTCTCACTGTATTTTTTTCTTACTTCATTCTCTCTAGCTTCTTTAATGTTTATTGATTCTGCTTCCTTTATCACTTTCCATTGATTCTTGGGTGTCTATAGTTATGCATTAGGGGTATTGATCCTGAAGGAATAGCCCTGTAATGGGGGTCAGCTGAAATTAGACATGGAGCTTGGCCCTTACCTGATTTTTGTTAATTTGGTTTATTGGGATTTTGCTCTTATTGTTCAGTGTGCAAGGATTTGTTTTGGGATGAGGGAAGATTTTTAATACGTCTACTAGCTGGGCTGGATTGTGTCATCGAAGCATCTTTCTTGTCATTCTGGGTTGGGTGTGTTGATGAGTGTTGCCAGGACTCACCTCGCTTGAGCACGTTTTTGCCGGAAGTTGCGTTGCTGGGTGAGGTGTGCATCAACTCTGGCAAGCTCCTTCTACTCAAGTAAGAGGAAGTTGTACATGCCAGTTTCAATAACATATGTAGCTGTTTTTGGTGTCTGTTCTTTTTGGTTGTAAATAACAGCTGAAACAAACTTAATTAGAAGTCATGGGCTTAAAGATATCTTTATGAACCCACAGGTTTTGGCTTTCACATTTTGTGATATGCCTTCAAACGAGAACAGAGTGTAAGTTTAAAAAGGTAACATGGCCTATAGGCATAAAAAAATATATGAAAAAAGGGGGTTTTGGAGCCAGTCCCACCTCTTTTAATAGTTTTGCTACAACAGTACCATTTATTAGCAATGTGAGCACGGACAAGTTATTTGACCTCTTAAATTTCAGTTTGCTCAACTATAAACTTGGGAGTAGTTCTTCTTACTTCATGTCAGATGAGATATATACCTAGCCTGGAGTTTTGGCTTCAGCACACATCTATGGAAATGATAACATTAACAACAACAACAAATACTATTACTATTTAGAACATGAAGAAGGACTTCTAAAAGTCATTTTGAAAAAGAGCTCCACGTCATCATGCTTTCTAGCCAAAAATGCTATTGCAAAAAAATCTTTTGAGGGATAATTTACAACAGTGCTAAAAAAGTGGGAAGAACTATTCCTAGAACCTCACTCTTCCTTGTAGAACAGAACTCAACAAAAATTCTTGGAAATCACAGAAAAAGGACACTTGCCCAAGCCCAGTCTTTGGTATGCTTTTGATCTCCCTGGAGAAAAGAAAAAGTAACTAAAATATATATATATATATATATATATATATATATATATATATATATATATATAAAGCACTGTGGGAGATATAATCAAGGATCAGATTGTGTGATGTCACGTAAGAATTGCAGCACTTCAGACTTGAGCTGGTAGAGTTTTTGTGTTGCCAAGACATCTGTACTCTCTTCTCTCTATATTTCCCCCCAAAAGTTTTTCAAGTGTTTTCCTTCTTAGAAAATACTTAGTAACGTGCTTATTTATTTTTCTACTTAATGTTTCACTGTTGCTTATCTACAGTGACCTAATTTCCTGGGACAATGTAGACACAAACCCAAAGTATGATGCCTCTATAATGTTTGTATTAATTTCAGTCAAACCTAGGTTTTAAAAAAAAAGTACAGGTTTAAAAAAAATTAAAAACAACAATGAAACCTTGGCAAAATGGCTTAATTGATCAAACCAGGACTAAAGAAAGTCCATGATTTGCCGCAAATCTCAGTGTTTTCTTTGTTTATCTTCCTTTCATGTACTTTTTTTTCCCTAATCAGGGGGACCTTGTTATCAAAGAGTTGTTTGGTGAAATTCTTATGCAATTAACCTAAGAGCTTTGAGTAGTAGTTCTGCTCAAAGTAGTCTCTTTAATCAATGCCATTTCATGAGCTGTATAAGTATAGGGGAAATAAAAAAAAGTTGAGAATAAATGTTTAGAAATTTTATAGCAGTTTAACATTGCCATGATACTCAACTCATAATCAGTTGAATCTTCTCATTGAAGAGGTTTTAGATCAGTTTGGATGTGGCTGAATTCATGTGGTGAGTACACATGGCCTGAGCTACATACTAGACATGCACAGTAGGAATATGTATCCATTTGTGACAAGCTGGAAAAAAAAAAAAGGTTCTTCCCCACAGGAAGTTTCAAAACACTGCATTAACAAACTTTAGTTGGCCAATATGAATTTCCTTTCCTAATCCATGTCTATAATGCACACAGCCACAGGGTCCTTACACAGGAGCAGCATTTTTGAGATTCTTGATATTGAAGAAGGGTTTGGCTAAAGCCTTATGCAAATCACACAGCATCTTAAAAACTGTATGGTAGTCAAATCACAACTCTCTTCCTTTTAGAGGCTGGATGTCATTGCCGTTGTTTTTAGTTGCAGTCGAGTCAGCCCCTGACTCATGCAGACCCCATGCACAATAGAAAAAATGCTGCTCAGTCCTGAGCCCTCCCCATGAATGGTTGCAGATCAGACCGTTGTGATCATAGGGCTTCCACTGGCTGATTTTCAGAAGTAGATCACCAGACCTTTCTTACTAGTTCATCTTAGCCTAGAAGATCTGCTGAAACCTGTTCAGCACCATAGCAACACGCAAGCCTCCCCGGACAGAGCTGGTGGTTGGGCATAAGGTGCATTGGCTGGAAATCTAACTCTAGTCCCTCCTGAAAGGTGTGAATTCTACCACCGAACCACCACTGCCATGCGAGGTTGGATAGAGGATGATACATTGTCTCGGAATATTTTGGTAATCTCCAGAAAAAAAAAAAAAAAACTTTCCAGTGCATTGCTTTCCCTCAACAGAAACTAAAAAAGGCTGGTGATTTTTTTCCTCTCTATTATTCTTCAAGCCATTTCTATGGGTTTGATTTTCCATTTCTTTGTGTCATTAATCCAGGGGTGGGAACAGTTGAGTTGTAATCCCCAGGAGTCTCATCTCAGTACCATTTTGAGGCAAATGATTGAAGACAGTGAAATTTGCCAACTTTGCCTCCTCACCTCCTTTTTCTGCTGTCTTCTTCCTTTCTGGCCTCCAGAGTCCAGGGTTCTCATGCTGCCTCTGGCTTTTCCACAGTCCTGGGCTTCCAAGTCAGAGCAGAGGACTTTAGTTATACTCCGTTCCCACCCATCCCACTCTATGCAGCTTCCTTTCGCCTAGCTCAGACACTCATAAGTCTACTTGCTAAGCAAAGATGTCACTTCGATGACGAAGGTGCTGACCCAAACCATGACATTTTTAATTGCCTTGTATGTATATGAGAGCTGGACAATGAAAAAGGAACACCGAAGAATTGATGCATTTGAATTATGGTGTTGGCAAAGAATATTGAGTATAGCATGGACCGACAGAAGAGTGAACAAATCTGTCTTGGAGGAAGTACAGCCAGAATGCTCCTTAGAAGCAAGGATGGCAAGACTTCATCTTACTTACTTTGAACATGTTATCAGGAGGGACCAATCCCTCAAGAAGGACACCATGCTTGATAAAGTAAAGGATCAGCAAAAAAAGAAGAAAACCCTCAACAAGATGAATTGACACAGTGGCTGCAACAATGGGATCAAACACTACAATTGTGAGGATGGCGCAGGACCAGGCAACATTCCGTTTTGTTGTACGTAAGGTTGCTATGAGTTGGTACTGACTTGTCGTGTACCTAACAACAGCCCATCAGTGCTTTCAGGAAGGCCTTAGACCAGCTATGGCCTGAAAGACGAGGAAGTGAGGTCACTTTCTTAGGAGAATTAAAAAAAGATCTAGAACGAGATAAAGGTTTTCATGTTTTTGTTTGGTTAAAATTTATGTAGCATAGCCCTTGTGGATTATTACTGTCACAATTTCTTTTGTGGCTACAACTCCGAAGTAAGGATGGGCAGCACTTAAGGAATAAGATTATACCTAAAAAAAAGGGAGCTTAAAAACTGACTAGCTCTCCCCAGTTGTCTTACAAAATAGAAAATTAAAGCCCTGAGAATTGAAATGACTTGGATACTTTTACTGCAAACAAATGCACCATTAATACTGAGAGAAAAGGTTGCATTTTTGGATAATTATGGATGTATTAATTTTATTTAAATGATTATGTCTTTTAAAAAAAAAACACAAATATTGTGGCCAAACCACAAATATTCTGGCCAGTATTTGAGAAATGGGAAACTATCGTATGAAGACTGGTGAGATGTCTTCATTACATTAAGCTACAGCTGTTTAATAATTTCCAGTCAATCTGAAAGTACCTGATTCCCCTGGTCTTACTTTCTTCCAACTGGCGACCTTATTTTTAAAGGTCGTCATTTTAGAGCACAATCATAAATTTATGTGTCTTTCTCTGCATGTTTGCATACATCCTGTTGTGCCTATTGAATTTTGGGTAAAAGCCTTTGAATAGGCAAGTAAAAGTGGGAGTTTTTAAAAGAGAATGTTGAGCCAATAGATTGGACTAGTGTAAACTTGGGGGAAATGTCTTACAAGTGTGTTAAGTGTGGTCAGAGCAGAGCATGGATTTCCAGAACATCTTGGTCTTATTAGACATAGTAAAAAGTGGATGATTTTAGCTGGAAGCTTCACAGGTTATGATTGCATTTGAACTTGAAGTAGAATCATTTGTCTCCTTACGTTGAGCAGTAGAGTGAGGACAGTTTGAGGACTCCCATTTGGCCAGCTCATTCAGCAAGATTAAATGAATTTTATTTTGTGCTTAGATAGTTTAGCAATCATGTCTGTTATGGGACTAATTTATGTCAAGCATGTCAAAAGCATTCTGAAAGATGCAATAAATTCACTATGGCATCAACTGCTTCTAGCTTAATTTGCAGGTACATATTTAAGTGGGAAAATATTGAATATATCTATTGGAGTGTGATTTTTTTTTCCTGGAAAAAATAATACAGTACTCTACTATTAGTACTTAACATCTTTTAATTGCTTTTTTAGAAAATCTTTCTATTTCTGTAAGTCAAATTTCTTTATTACTTACTAGAAATTCATTCAAATATAGCCAATCTTGTTTTCACTGGGAAGAAATTGTGAAAGCTACCCAAAACCATTGTGAAAAAGAGAGAGAACAAAATTCTATAACTCCTCCCCCATTATACATAAATAATGAAGTTGCAAATATCCAGTGATATGATGAATTTAGACAGTCCAAGCTCAGCTAAAGTACTATTTTATAAATAAGAGGGAACTTTGAGTTTGTCAAATCCAAGTCTTCCATTTATAGCTAGGAAAATTAAAGTTGACGGAGTTTATATGCATTGCCTGAGCCCACAAAATGAATTCAAGGAAGAGAAAAGTCTTGCCTGCAGACTTTTGGCCTCTCAAACCAGAAAACTTGCCATCATACCATGAACAAAATGTTCTGTGACTTTGAACAAAACGGTCAATCCGAAACAGTTCATTCCCTGTGAACTTTCTGAGTAAATGAGATTTTCCCTTCCTGGAAAAGGAGCAAAGTACAGTGGGGGAGGGGGGAAACTTTGAGGCTGACGGAGTTGACTTCACACCAGCTGAGGGATAATGGGCAAGTTACTTTAAGTAGTCTGCATTTCCCCTGTATGGAAGAGAAGTAATGTGCACTCTGAATACTTGTTGCAAGGTTTAATATAGATAGCGCAACTTAATTACTTAGTACCATACCTGACACACAGTCAGAATGACAAACTTTCTTCCCCTTTCTCGTTTGCTCAAATATATGCCTTTTTACTATAGCTGCAGTGTACCTTAAGAGCAATATTATGTTTTATATTTCCTTTAATTTTTCCTTTTAGCAATACAGACTACAATGCTTAATCAACATTTGTTGAATGGTATTAATGGGTTTGGGTTGAATTAATCAATAAGAATACATTGAATAAGAGATTGACTCCTCTAGTCTTAATTTGTGGTTGAGACAACTTAGAATTGTGACTCAGGAGAATCCGTGTGAGCCTGGGTGTGACTTTGAAGCTGCATGAACTACAAGTTATTTTACTAATTTTAGTTACATGAGAGGAGTCCCTGGGTGTCAAAACGGTTACTCATTCAACTACTAGCGGAAAGGCTGTGTGCTTCAAATTCACCCAGAGTTGCTTCCTGAGACAAGTCTGAATATCTGCTCCCAAAAGGACACAGCCTTGAAAACGCTGTGGAGCAGTTCTACTCTGCCTACGTGGGTTGCCACCAGTCAGGATCAACTCGATGGCAACTAACAACAACCAGCCGCATGAGATTGTGTACGTGAGTGCATGTCAACTGTAAAATGCTGTACAAAGTAGCTGTATTGTTGAGAGTGTTTATCCTCTCATTGAAAGGACAAGATTTGCATTCACAGACCTTTATACAGTACTATGAGAAGAAACTATTTAACTCAACAGCGAAGGTATTAGAAAGGAATGAGGTTTGAGTTACAAGCTAATAAGCTACTGTTTTGCCAACTACATTAAGAAATATTAGATAAGATCATGTATATACGATGCTTGGCTAGAAGGCCTGACATATATTTACAGGTGTGCATTTACTGTGTTCTGATAGTAGGAATTGCTTGGAAATCAGCTTCTGAGTTAAACAAAGAAAGAAAGAAAATACCTATTTTTATGACTTGTAGGTGGGATGAAGAAGTGACTAGCGTTTAAGTTTATTTCATCAGTACTTTCCATTTGGCATTTATATTATTTGTAAACAGCATCATCACATGTTGATTCCAGTCCCAACTGGGCTTTTTGCTGTTGCTTCCAACTCAGGATTAGGCCTGGTCATTGGGCTCTTTATTAAACCCAAAAAATCAAACCCATGGCCATCTAGTCGATTCTGATTCATAGTAACCCTATAGGACAGAGTCAGACTGCCCCACAGGGTTTCCAAGGAGTGGCTGGTGGATTCGAACTGCCGACCTTTTGGTTAGCAGCTGATCCTTTAACCACTATCCCACCAGAGCTCTGGACTCCTTATTACTTGGGTAAATACTAAACAGCACACACCAGATCAAAAGCTGCCTCCTCCCACTTGTTCCCTCATTCGTCACTAATTTTCAGCATTTCCTGTAACACTGCTTCTCTGGTGGAAGCCTGCTCTGAAACTCTCCTCTGAGTCTGCATCTAACCTAGGAAGAGAAAGTCAAGTACAAAAATAGGAGACATGATAGGAGCCACTCTTTGTCTTGGGCTTGTCTGGAACGTGTGTCAGAAGAAAATCAGATAGGTATCAAGGCAAGTCAGCAGTCTAGAAACTAGGAAATCAGTGCAGGGTCCCAGCCTTTGCTGGGAAGTTGTAAGCCAGAGAAGAAAGAGTTAGGAACAGTGGTTAATCACTCAGGTGGTTTCCCTGACCTTGATGTGTACTTGAGGCTGAGGAGTGCAGGGAGGACAAGGTCAACCCTCCTGGGACATCCTCTTCCCAAGTGTATTTTGTGTGCCATACCCATAGGAATTAGATCAAATGTAAGACTTGTTATTTACAGAAGTAAGCCTGATTAGAGCTTTTCTTCCTATCTCAAAGCTCTTTCCTCTCCTTTGGCCCTCTGTCACTTTTTCTGCTTTTTAGTGCTCTCTCTCTGAGCCTTCACAGTCTCCACTCCTACCCTCACCCTTAACTTTACACAGGACATACCCTTGTCTTTCTGGCACTGAGAGGAAAGGATCTGATGAACCATCCCTAAACCAAAAAAAACAGACACCATTGAGGCAATGTATATCGGAGTAGAACTGTCCTCCATACTGTTTTTAATGGGTGATTTTTCAGAAGTAGATTGCCAGGCCTTTCTTCCAAGGTGCCTCTAGGTAAACTTCAGCCTCCATTTTACTTATCAGAGGAATGTGTTAACTATTTGCAATACTTATGAACTTCAAACCATCCCTACCAAGGCAAATGTGGCCCAACTACTGGCAAATTTAAATTTAACAAAATAAAAAACAAACAATAATTCCTAATGATCCCAAAACTATGAATTAGAGAAAAAGTTAAAAAAAAAAAAAAAGGGCTCATTTTATAGGGAATGAGTGCTTCCTACTGTCCTTTAAATTGCTCTTGCTCTGAAGCATATTTGCTTGTAGATATAAAACTAGCTTTCTAAGAAAATAAGTGTTTTAACACTGAGATAATCTTAGGTGCAGATGTTTAATTCATTTGCGTGGCGAAACCATCCCTGCCTCCCATAGTATACCCAAAGAAAAGAATAAACAATCAAACATTCATTTACATAATCTGTTCACTTTAAAATGGTAATTAGTTAGTCTCAGGCTAGAATAAACAACTCAGCAGGCAAAACTAATTTTAAAATCATTAGACTTATACATCATGGTCAGGAGGTCAGCACACTTGAATGTCATTATACAGTAAGGAAAGGCACTTGCAGTTCCTAAGTGTTCTGTGCCCTTACTTAGAATAGTATGTTAGAAAATACTGTGGGGTGAAAAAGCAATTTCCACCAACCACTTTCAGGAAGAAAGTAAATTTGGTGACCCCAAGAGTCTCTTTTTAAGTAGAGAGCCTGATTATCCTCAATTCATTGAATGATCCTAGAAAAGGGGAATGGAAACCAACCCAGCAGATTATCATCAAAAAGCACTTGTTATAAGCCCATCTATGATGAAAGCAGGGTTTGCTCAAAATCTTCCTTCAACTTCCTATAGCACATATCATTTTTACACGGACAAGGTACTTTGATAAGACGGGCAGAGTAATGTGGGAGGACCCCTGACTTCTAATCTTCTTTGGCAGCTATGTTTCCAGCCCCAGGCAATAAGCAAATATCTTCCTTTATTGAGTTCTAGTAGAACTTGGGTCTATACACTTTATGGGTCAAGGTTTAATCTTCCTCCACCAGTCCAGCAAGCTCAGTGAATGTAGTCTTTCCTGGGCCATTCATGGAGGCTCTTCCTCCCTGGAACCTTCCTCAGCATCTGCGTGGGACCTTTACTGAAAGAATTCTCATGAGCATCCACGTACTCGAACAGGGTCAGATTATCTAATAGGCAAGGTAATACAGTGCTTATCTTGCTTACCAGATCATCCGTAATGGACAACTTCACATTTTTCACCATATTAAAGATTCTGCTTCTAGATATGATGGGCATCTCTCTCTCAACCCCACAGCACCTTCCTACAGAATCAAAGCCTATTTTCAAATTTACAGCCCCTGATCAGGGTAGATGACCCATTAAGCAAGGTAAGCACAGGCTTATTTGTGCTTATTTACTAATCTGTAGTGAACAATATCACATGGGTTTCACCACATGATAAACATCATAGTTACCTTGCCTACTGAATGATCCACCCCATATGCAAATAATACTAAACTATTTCTACATTGAGTATTTTACAGCAGAGAGCAGTTCATGCCACTTCAAATAACCATTGTGAGTAGAAAACAATAGACTCCGCAACACCAATCTGGGATGTCTGTTGCTTTGATAACCCCAAAACTGGTGTACCACAGAGCTCTATGGTATGAACCCATGTCCTCATCTTTTGAGACAGTGACTTACTGTCTTGCCATTTAAGGAAGTGATGCCTTAGTGGGTACAGCTGGCAAGTATCATCACTAAACTCTGCCCATGACGATCATGTGATAGAGAGGAGGTACCGCTCAAGAAGAAAAATCGGATAGCCCTGGGAACACTATTACAAATTCTCATTCGCTCTCTACTTCTACTAATTTTCTTTTTATCCCCCTCTCCTTTTCCCCACCTGTGTCTCTCGTCATCTCACTGTTTGATTGGTTGTCATTAATGCCTTTCTTCAACCCCTTTTACTTTTATATTAATATTAGTTCCTGTCATTGGTCCTAAAGTACATCTAATTTTATGTTTAACTTTTTTATTTATATTTTACCATTGATTTATTTTTCTGATAATTTAAATCTCTAAATTATCACATCTTTTATGCATTTTTTCCTTTTGCTTTTGCCACTTATACTATTTATTGTAGTTTTCATTGGTTTTTAAGCCACATCCACACCCCACATATATCGTTTCTTGTCTTAAAGGTTTTCCTTAAGTTTCCTGGAGTCTGATTTTTCCTTCTGCTGATTTTTAAGAAGCATAGACAGAAAAGTGATGTTGATTTGAGAGAGTCCAATCCAACAACAGATTGTCAGGGGCCTCCTTCTTGCCCTTGAACTGCTACTACATGCTCCTCAGAACCCTCAGAAGATCTAGTCGTTTAAGGCTGGGGCAGATTACCCAGTAAGTAAGGTACCCAAGGGCTTACAGTGAGCAAGGTATGCATAGGCCCAATTGCTTTGACTTACTAATCTGTAGTGCACAATTTCACATGAGTTTTACCACGCCTTTTGTAGTGAAACCCATGTGAAATTGTGCACCACAGATTAGTAAATAAATACAAGTAAACCCCTGCACGCCTTGCTTAGTGGGTAATTTGTTAATTATCTGGGTAATTAGATTAAGGTCCAACATACAGACACACTAAGCACACAGATAACTTTCCATAGTAAGCTGATGCCCTTACATAACGTGGCATAATTTGACTTTTTGTAAAGATATGACTTCCTGGCATCTCACACCATCCTGACTTTACATGAGAAGACTCATGTTTTACAGCATTAATATATCACTTTTACTTTTGCAGCCTTAGTTTTAAATACCTTGTTTTAAAAGCCATGATCTCCTAATATATAATAGACATTAAATTTTGGATGAACCACAGAGATTTAAAAAAAAAAAAAGGGTCTCCCTCAAAGAGGTTCCTTCTTTGTTATCTTCCACCCCCTGAATGACTGCTGAAGTATCATAGAATTGGACCTCCAGAGAGAAGGAAAATATACAGAGAACATTCAGGCTACTGGTACTAATCTACCTCTAATATACTCACTTCCAAATGCCCAAAGGCTTCCTCCAACCATCTAAGCAGGATCCCAAGAAGTTCCTGTCAATGCACACTGCTAGCAGACCAGGGCCGAGGGCTACCTACTCAGAGGAGGTAACCACTGTACTCCTGCTGTAAGAACCTCTTATTTTTTCAGGACTTATTTTAGGTAGTCTATGCCTGTTTTGAATATCAGAGCCTGAGGAGAAAGGACGCTAATTCCTCTTCTAGGACACAAGTTTAGTTCGTAGGAAACAGAGCAATAGCCAGGACTGGGCGTTTTCAGTCCTCTGTCTGCTTCCAAAGGGAGAACAGAATACTATGAATCATCAGGCTCAGCTCATGATGACAATTCCTTGAATTTCTACCTCTTTCCTTGGAATTGATGTTGCCTTTCATTTCAGTATATCATCAAGGGTCAGTTTTCATTCCACGAAGAATCTTAGCCCATTATTGCCTAACCTGACTGATTCTTCAATATTAACTCTGCAAACTTAATTGCTTTAATAGGCAACTGAGCTTGTTAATTAATTTCTGCCAAAATGAAGGACTACATGTCGACTAGTATAAAACTCAAGTTGAAAACTCACATTAAATAGAAGCCTCCCATCATGTAACAGGATGGTGTCGAGAAATTTACTGGCAAATTAGACAATGTATTTACCTAAGCAGATAGTTTGCAAGCAGATCGTCTTTAAGGATGATCCAGGTAATGCTCAAGATGAAATAGTCTATGAATACCTGACTGCGAGCTTTATTTTAATTTTAAGCAGTGCTGTGTTTGATAATAACTGCACTGACTATTTCCTAAGCTATTTTTGGGATTGATGAATACATATGTACAATGCATTAAATATTGAAAACTCACTCTCCAAATTGTTGTAAAAGTTATGGCATCTCCAGTAGGGCCTGAGAATTCCTTATCAATACATATTCTTACCAATACTTGGTATTGTCAATTTTTTTTTTTCCTGATCTGATGGGGATGAAATGGTATCTCATTGTGACCTTATTGTATATTTTTCTGATTCCTGGTGAGTTTGAACATCTTCATGTGTTTATTGACCATTCGGGTTTATTCTTCTGTGAATTATGTAATCAAAGCCTATGTCTAATTTCTAGTCTGTCATTTATTATTATTTTGTGTGGGGGCTCTTGATATATATATATATATTTTCAAAAAACAGATTCATTTTTCTCTGTTTTCTATGCCTCAAATTTCTTTACTTGGTTTTTTACTTCTCTTTTAATTTAACTTTGTTTTTGGAGTCCTTTGTTGCAAAGAAATAATGTTTATACAAATACATCCACCAATTTGTGTGTGATTTTTGCCTTTCGGGTCTAATTTAGGAGATCTTTTCCAACCCTAAGCTCACAGAATCAATCTCCTATATCTCCTACCACTTGGGTCCAAGTTTTGCTTCTTGAGTCTTTAATCCATTTGATGTTTATATCATATGTGATTCAGTAAAGGAATTGAATGCTATTTTGCTTTTTTCGTATAGAAAGATGACATTTTATCATTGTTTGTTAAAACACCCTTACTTTCTCTAACAGTTCCTAATAAAAACCAAAAAACCAAACCCAGTGCCGTCAAGTCGATTCTGACTCATAGCAACCATATAGGACAGAGTAGAACTGCCCCACAGAGTTTCCAAGGAGCGCCTGGTGGATTTGAACTGCCGATCCTTTGGTTGGCAGCTGTAGCACTTAGCCACTACGCCGCCAGGGTTTCCAATACCTCCTCTAAAATATTACATGATCCATACGCTCATTGTCATCTACACCCTTTATTCTGCTTATCCTTGTGTAAATACCATCCAGTTCTAGTTGCTATAGATAAATAAAATTGCTTCAAACCTTGAAATCACTAGGGCAAGGCTTCCCTTCCAGTCTTTTGTTTAAGAACTACATTCGTGAACCCTTCTATATGAATTTGGAGAAGAACTGATATTTTAAGTATGCCGATTACTGCCATAACTGTGATTTCTTTGTCTTCTTTTTTTAATGGGATGCTCTCAATAATATTTTATAATTTTCTCTAATAAAGACTTACTCATTTTTGTTAAATTTATTCCAAAGTATATCATATCTTATTTTGCTAACATGAAATTTAATTTTTCATAATTCACTTTCCTATTTTTTATTTTAGTGTATAGAAATGTTATTGACTTTTTAAAAATTTATCTTATATCCAGCAAATTTGCTGAACTGTCTTAATAGTCCTTATATGTTTTTCTGAAAATTCTTAGTATATTCTACATAGATTCTATTGCCTCTAAATAAATAGCATTTTTATTCCAATTCTTAAATTCCTTTTTTTTTTTTTTTTCTTTCTCTTACTGCACTGGTTAGAACTTTCTGTATAATGCCCAGTTTTGGAGGTGATAGTGAGTATTTTTGACACTTTCTTGCCTTTATGGAAATAACTGAAGTGTCAACATTAAACATGATGGCTGTTCCCAGTTTCTTTAATAGGTTTTGCTTGTTTGTTTGGTGTGGGAAGGTATGAATGTGAAATTTTATGAAACATTCTTTCCACATATCTTATGATGATTAAAGGTTTATTCTCTCTTAATCTATTTTTGTACTCAATTATAATAATAGATACATTGTTGAAATAAGCCTAACAATCCTGATGTTCAAATTCTTGCTCTCCCTTTCACTATATGAGTGTCCTTGGGAAAGTTACTTAATATCTTTATGTATGTTCAGCTTTCTCTTCTGTAACAGAGGGCTTACCTCACTAGGTGCTCTCTCATAAGTATATATAATATTTAAATATAAACTCACTATAAACATATACACATATGTATATACTCACAGATACCTTAACAAACCCCATGAAGCCTTTGTTTGATTCTCACACAAATATAAAATGAACATGTATCGACAATTTAATTTAACTGATTAATTAATGAGGAACTAGCAAGATGTTACAACTGGCTCAAAAAAGAATTTAAAGTACCACAAAAATAGGCAATAAGTAATGCTGAAATAAATTTACAAAGAGATACCAAAGTGTTCTATTCACAGGGTAATAATAAATTTTATTCCACTAGACACAAATCATTTGCATTTCTATATTCAAGAAATATTTATATTATTAACACTTTTTCACAACTTACAGAGTCATAAAGTAGCTCAAAGACAATGAAAGGCAGAGAGCCCAGATAAGGCCTTAGGATGTGCGAAACAATCCTAAATTTTCAATTAGACCTGTCCAATAATCTTTTGTTCTGTTCCAAACAAAGTGCATCATAATTTTCTCTAGAGGTTGTTGTGAATTAATATATATAAAGCAAGTAGAACAGTACAGGGCAAAAAAAAAAAAAAAAAAACTGTGTGTGTTTTCTACTGTCATTGTTATTGATATTGTTTTATAAGGCAGTCTCCGGGTTACCAATGTCTGACTTACACACTATCTGTAGTTATGAGTCAACCCCTGTAAATCTATTATATTAAAAATTTCAAGTACATACAATGGTTTCTAATAACAAATGGGCACTGCTTTGTAATACGCATTGAAACCTTATTATTATTATTACTATATTATTGTTAAAGATATTTTAGTGTATCTAGAAGTGTTTCTTTAATGTTTTTTAAGTATAGAAAGGTACATTATATGCTGTATACTAAGACAAACATCTGACTAACTGATGTTAGATATGAACCATACTTAATTGTTCCAACTTATGTACAAATTCGACTTAAAGACAGACTTAGGAATGAAATTCATTCATAATACAGGGATCGACTGTACACTGCTAGATTTGATTTGCCCATAGTTTATTTAGCATTTTCACATCTATGTACATAAGTCCAATTTTGTTCTAGTTTTCTGTAAACTGCCGTGTGTGTATTTTTTTTTTTTTAAATATATTCCAGCTAATGTTATATGGAAGTACAGGAATGGTACCTCCTTTGAGAATGTTTTAGGAAACATTTTTCAGTGCATTACTTTTGAAGAAAAAAATATTTTTGATCCTATTACTAGAAATTTTGGGTCTTCATTGAGCAATCAGTGAGTTCCTATCTTAAAGGCAATGAATTATATGCCTGGCCATATCTCCCTATTTGCACTGTCTGTTAAAAGGTTAAAGCTTAATTTATAATCCACCTCTAGCTTGTCTTTAAGACGTTATGGTATGAATTCGGCTTCATAATATATTTCTTACTGTTGTTTTTCCTTTGTC
Source organism: Loxodonta africana (assembly GCF_030014295.1). Taxonomy (NCBI): domain Eukaryota; kingdom Metazoa; phylum Chordata; class Mammalia; order Proboscidea; family Elephantidae; genus Loxodonta; species Loxodonta africana. Next base: position 64,576,851 of record NC_087352.1, read on the forward strand.
CCGTTTTCCTCATATACTTAATGTTTATTTTGTCTTGATCAATTATGTATATTTATCAAAATCTTTTTGACCAATCCAATTTAAGAAAAAAAAAAAGCCCTGAAGTGACCATTATTTTTCATTAAATTGAGAAACACAAATTTGACTGAATCACCCAGTTATTTAACTAAACTGACTGATGAATTCAGTCAAAATTATAGAACTGGTAGTGTGTGCAAAATGTCAAATTCCTACAATTAGTGGAATTGATGAGAACAGCCCAATCCAATATTTTTCTTCTGAGCCTGGAAATGGAAGTTAATTTGGTTTCATGAATATGACTGTCTGGATATGACCTTCTATCGGGCCCAGACACAACTCGTTGCAACTTTACAAATAATGTTGTGATGTTATGTGTTCTGTACTTTTCTTCTTTCTTGAAATTTTCTTCTTAGTTCTTTCTCCCTATAATGAAAAAGAAAACAAAACAAAAAACAGGGTTTAAACTAGCTTTGGCTAGAGATTCGCCTAGGAGAATAATTTGATATGGATATCATTATTAAAATTCCACTGCTTCAAATGGATTTTTAGGTTAATATATCTGCAGAGATATAAAATTATCTGATTTATAACTCTGCATTATTAGATCTGAAATGTCAGTTATTACCTCCACAGCTTAATACTTAGATTACCATATAATTTTATGCATCTTCAAGAAAAAAGGTTAAAAGTACCATGGATATGAATCTTGTGTCTACTGTTAGGATTCAAAATGTAGGGTCAAGAATAGCTGTGAATATTGCACACCCTTATATCGACTTAATTCCAAGCAAGAAGAGACAATGGTAATGGAAGTGGCAGACGTCTTCATAAGTCATTCCTTGTTTATGACTATTCTTTGTAACAGTCTAATTGACTTACATATTATGACCTTCCACCCATTCTTTTGCTTTTAAATTGTGAATGTGCGAAATTAAACCAAGAGAATTTATCAACTCAACTGTCACTCTCTTGAATGTAAAACATTCAAGGTTAACAATATGCTGCATGCTAAAGGAGAGAGGAAAAGGCTCTCATCTTTCTCATGAAGCTGTAAACTCCTGACTCTAGATGCCATTAAAGTAAAACAAAGCAAAAACAACCGGTTGCTGTCAAGTTGATTCCTACTTATGGCAACACGATGTGTGTCAGATTAGAAAGGCGCTCCACAGGGTTTTCAATGGCTGATTTTTCAGAAGTAGATCACCAGGCCTTTAGTAATAGTAAAATTAATATTGTCTTGTGATATATCAGAAACCCTGGTGGTGTAGTGGTTAAGTGCTACGGCTGCTAACCAAAGGGTCAGCAGTTTGAATCCACCAGGTGCTCCTTGGAAACTCTATGGGGAAGTTCTACTCTGTCTTATAGGATCGCTATGAGTAGGAATCGACTCAACGGCACTGGATTTAGATTTTGGATTTGTGATTTATTTACTGGCATTTATTGAATAACTATTTTATATAAATAAACACGGAAATGAGTGGAGGCTGAAAAACAATGAACTAAAGATTTTGTCTGAAAAGACAATGACTGCTATGGAATTATGCTTTACATCTACAGAGCCTTGCAAGATAATAATAACATTAAACACATGCTTGTTCAACAAACTTCTTCATTCTAGAATGGCATAAGGGTAAGGTGAAGGGGACAGTATGGATTTCAATCCTAATTCTGCCTTTTGCTCACTTTGTGAACTTGGCTCTGTGATTTCAACACTCAGTTTCCCTATGCATTAAATATGAATATCTACCTCATCAGTTTGTTGCAACATTAAGTAAGATGATGAATGTAAAAACTACTGGTATAGTATTGATGCATAATGGTTATTCAATAAATCACATTCATTGTGTTTACTATTATTATTTTTTTATTCTAATCTAATCTTATTTTACATTTTAGAACCTTAGGTACACAGAAGATAAGTTGCAACCTTAGGCGTAAACATATTAAACAGAACTAAAAGTAGAAGCTTGGCCTCTTGACTCTCCTACAATGCTATTTGCCCCAAAATATGCTTTTTTATATTAACAATTATTTAATTGCCTAATACTTGTTCCCACTGTTTTTTTTTGTTTGTTTGTTTTTTTTAATCCAAGTGCCTATATGAAGTAGATATTTGATAAATGCTTATGAAACCCAGGTGCATGGAAATAAGTACATTTTGCTTTTGTTGATTTTTTAGCCAAGCCATGTAAAAGTCAGAGCCCTGGTGGTACAATCGTTAAGAGGTTGGCTGCAACAAAAAGCTGACAGTTCAAATCTACCAGTTGCTTCTTGGAAACCCTAGTGGGTAGTTGTACTCTGTCCTATAAGGTCACTATGAGTCAGAATCAACTTTTTTTTTTTTTGGTGTAATGGTAAAATAAAAAACAACCAAATCCATTGCTGTCAAGTCAATTTCAACTCATAGTGACCTTATAGGACAGAGTAGAACTTCCCCATAGGGTTTCCAAGGCTGTAATCTTTACAGCAGAAAGACCACATCTTTCTCCTGTGGAGAAGCTGGTGGGTTCAAACTGATAACCTTTTGATTAGCAGTAGGATGCCTAACCACTGCACCACCAGGGCTCCTTTCTGTAAGGGTAATGCCTAAATATTAAAAAAAAAAAAAAAAAAACCCAGTGGATTAATTAGCTGACATATTTATCTCCATAATTTTTAGGCAAATGTGACATATTTTCTGATAAATGTTCTTACAGTTGAATTTGGCTGGCTTGGAGCTTTTATTTTGTAAAGTAGCACAACTGAGGGAGCTGGCAGAGATTTTTCCGAATAAAGATGGAAGTGAGTTATTTTTTGTCTTCACCTGTCGCAAGGCAGGCTTTGGGGTGCCTGAGTTGAGACTGTTGATACATTTGGCCCATCAAGACCTCCACAGGGTCTAGATGTCGCATTGTCACTTGCCCAATGTTGATTTCTTTGTCAGCACCTCTGGAGAAGCCCCACAGATGGTCTTGGCACCACAGCCCCCTCTGGCACAGTCTTCACACTGGGTGTCAGTTTGCTTCTTTCTCGTGCCTGAACTGTGCTTCTAAGGGTAAACTCCTGCCCTGCTGACTTTTATTGTATTTGTTACTCTTATTGGAGGTTGGCTAATATTTTGCATTCTGAATTTCATGTGGAAGCTTTATAAGCAATGTATTCCCAGTTCTTGTCTTCAAATTTCTGTGTATGTCTTTACATTTGCAAAGCACTTTATGTTTTATTATAATTCCAAAGACATAATGTCATTGTTTCCTTAAAAAGGAGAATAAGGATATTATTAATAAACCTGTATAGGAGAGAAACTAGGCACTGGTTTCCAGAAATTTCTTAATGTCATAGAGAAATTAGATTGGAGATAGAAGTAGGTTCAAAGTCTGCTGCTACTCAGTCTAATGTGCTTTCCACCATCCCTCCAGACTTGGGGCAGTGTGCTTTGGTGTCTATTAAGGTTGTACTCCAAAATATTGGAACCAAGCATTGTAGATCAAATGAACTGGAGTATGTAGTTACTGGAGTAAATTGACTTGAAACAATTTTTTTTTTTTTTTTGGTGAAGATGTACATGGCATAACATATATGTGAATTCAACAATTTCTGCATGTACAATTCAGTGACATTGGTTACATTCTTCAAGTTGTGTCCCTTTTCTCCATATCCTTTTCTGAATTGTTTCACCATCAACACAAACTCACTGCCCCCCAAGCTTCTCATCTTACTTTTTTAGTTGCTGTTGTCAAATTGATCTCATATGAATAATTCTTTAAAGGAACACAATGCTCAAGGTGTTTGGGGGAATGGGTAGGGGAATCACCCAGCTTCAATGGCTCCAGAAAGTCTGTGTTCCATGAGAATTGCAACAACTTCTTTTTAAACTTCCACCCTCATCTGTCTTCAGCAACATGGGCACATGTTTTCTTCAATAGGAATGAAATTGCCAAACAACATCAGGAGCAAAAGTTTGAATCTAGAGTTTTGTACGTGATTAGCCATTGAGCCAATTATAATTAGTGCCATTTATAGAGCATCCCCTGTAGGTGTGGAAGCTTTGAAAGGAAGAGAAGATAGTTCTTAGTTCTTAGTCTCTAGTTGAGGAGAAAAGAGCTTCAAACACAAGTGTAATAATGAAATCAAAGTACTTTACCAAGGGGACCAAAGAGTCATATAGGTTTTTGTTCAAGGTCAGGGTCCTGATGCTCATCTGTAAATCTCCATCTCCAAGCACAAATGTCTGACAGCAGAAAGATAGTGAATAAACAAATGAATATTTATTGATCAAAGCTGAATTAAACATGAATGCCAGTGATAAAATGAAAATGTAATTGAACATGCTATTTATGATAAAACCAAACCAAACCTGTTGCCATTGAGTCTATTCGAACTCAGAGCGACCCTAAAGGAGAGAGTAGAACTGCCCCCATCGAGTTTCCAAGGAACACCTGGTGAATTTGAATTGCTGGCTTAGCAGCTGTAGCACTTAACCACTACGCCACCAGGGTTTCCTTATTTATGATAGAATCATATTAAGAACATGAATTTCACTAAATTGTTCAGATAATTTAGTTAAAACCTAGGGACCTCAATAGTCATTTCAGGTCAGTTTGTGTGAATGTGATTCCCTTTTTATTATTATTATTATTACTGTTTGTTGTTTTTACTGAATTCTCCACTGACTTGAAAGAATTGAAAAGATGGATGGAACTGGCCAATGAATTCAGGCATTCCAGTTGTACATGTTAGTACAGCCATTGTTTTCCTATGTAATGTAAAACAAGAACTCAGTCTTCAAAGACCTGGGAATAACATGAACAGCACAAATTAATTGATTTTTGCAGAGTACAGGGAGTTATGAATAAAGATGTATGTTATTTAAGTACAAAACCATATAATAAAAGCTCCCTATGCTGGAGAAGACGATATCATAAATACACAACCAGGTTTGCTTTAGAAGAATAAAAACAAAACCATACCTAAAACAATAAGGATTCAACAAGACATTCTTTGCAAATAAACAGTTTATGAATTGCAATATTATCTATGTTTGACATATTGCTTACATGATATTCCAAATCTCTGGTGATTTTAATGAAATGGAGCTAAGAAGCTTCAGCATCAAGTGTTGGAATACAAATGCTAGAATTGTAGCATTTGCATTCTTTTTGCATAATCCTATTACTTGGAGAATACAAATTTGGTAACTCTAAAGATTTGGATGCTACCAGCTCCTCTAACTTCAACATTCCATCACATAAGGTGAAAAAGAGAAACGTTTGTTATGAATAAGAGTATCTCACTTTGCTCAAAGGCTGGGTTTCTTACCATCTCTCCATTTGTATTTCATTTTTCTGAACAAAGGACTTTTCTGTCTCAACATTCGTATAACATTGGGAGGGTTTTCTATTCTCTTCTAAATTTTGTACAATTTTCTCATCACACGTAACACTTGAAATAGAAATGAGAAATAGCAACAGAACATATTTTAAAGGCTCAAAATTTATGAGCCTGTTGGTGGCTGCTCCACCACCAGCCTGTCAGTTTGTCGTAGTACTGTGGTGGCTTGGGTGTTCCTATGATGTTGGAAGATATGCCACTGGTATTTCAAATACCAGCAGAGTTACCCATGGTGGACAGCTTTCAGTGAAACTGACTAAAACAGATGAGAAAGAAAGGTCTGGCGATCTACTTCCTAAAATTAGCCAGTGAAAACCCTACAGATCACAACAGATTATTGTCCAGTATAATGTTGGAAGACGAGTCCCCTAGTGGCCTGAACAATGAGCTCAAGCATACGAATGATTGTGAAGATGGCGCAGGTCCAGGCAACGTTTTGTTCTGTTGTCCATGGGGTCACCATGAGTCAGCTTACTTGACAGCTACTAACAGCATGATGACTGCAATATCCTTTCTGACTTAAATTTCTGTCCATTTTAATCCTTCCTTTGTAGAAACACCCTAATTGTTGACTTAATGCACTATCTTTATGTCACTGTTCTATCATCTTGATCCCAAATTTGCTATATCATTGTCCAAGATCCTACGTACCCAGCTATACTGACCGTGTCTCCCCAGATTCTACTTTTCACTTCAATTAGTGAAGTGTTTACAGTGCTCTGTGCTTATTGACATGTTTATTCTCAGCTGAGTGAGCATGGCCTCTTCCTGCTTGTAGCACTGTTTCCAAATCCAACCTAACATTAAAGGTCAAAAAATTAGATCCCATGACTTCCACAAAGACTTTTCTGATGGTTCTGTTATCTGAAGAGTTTATTCTTTTTTAAATATTTACATGTAAAGATTAGCACCACACATTTTACTAGTTAAGAGTCAAATTGCTTCACATGCGAGTTCTTTTCTCCAATTTCACCAAGGAAAAACAATCACATTTTATGCTTTTAAAATGTTTCCCATGGTGCCAATTGTAATATGTAGCACCGACAGGCAAGTGGACTTATAACATTACCTCAGGGGATACAGCTTGACCAGTTTTGCCCACCGTGGGCATCATGATCTTGATCAGCTAATGTGTGATCAATTCATTCTGGCTGAAAAGTTAATAATTCACATTTATATCATACTTTATATTTTTTTAAGTTTCATATACAGTATCTCATTTTATCTTAACAATTGAGCATATTAAGCAGCTATTTCATTAATAATAGTAATTACTGTTTTTAGTAAAAACTTACCTCACAAAATATCAAAATAGCATGACTAATATATTATTCTAGTATGTACTCTCATAGAAATTATAAACAAGTAGAAAAGTCATATATAAATAAATTATTCGTATTATATAATAGTATAGACTGTTCCATATTAAATAACATAATTTTTTCATACTAACCATGATGATTATTTGTTATAAATTACTACTTATTGGATGCTAGATTTGTCTCATGTACTCTGCTAGGTATTTTATTAATATGGTCTCTTATCCTGACAACAGTCCTGAAAGCTAAGTGTTATTATGAGTATTTTTTAAGAGAAAATTGAGGTTCAGAGAAGTTACAAGGCTTGTCACAGACCACACAATTACTAATTATGACATCTAATAAATGTTAACTTTTTGATGGAAGTATACATGAAGAAAGCAAAAGCTCATTAAAAAGAAAGAAAAGACCAAAATGGATGTCAGAAGAGACTCTGAAATTTGCACTTGCACTTAGAGTAGCTAAAGTGAATGGATGAAATGGTGACTTAAAAGAGCAGAACGAAGGATTTCAAAAGGCAGCTGAAGAAGACAAAGTAAAGTATTATAATGAAATGTACAAAGACCTGGACTTAGAAAAACCAAAAGGGAAGAACACACTTGACATTTCTCAAGCTGAAAGAACTGAAGAAAAAATTCGAGCCTTAAGGTACAGCTCTGAATGATTCTTTGGACAAAAACTTGAATGACACAGGAAACATCAAAAGAAGATGGAAGGAATATACAGAGTCACTGTACCAAAAATAATCTGTTGATGTTCGACCATTTCAGAAGGTAGCACATGATCAAGAACCAATGATACTGAAGAAAGAAGTACAAAGTGCACTGAAGGCATTGACAAAAACCAAGGCTCAGGAATTGATGGAATACCAATTGAGATGTTTCAACAAATGGATGCAGTGCTGAATGGGCTCACTTGTCTATGTTAAGAAATTCAGAAGATAGCTACCCGGCCAACTGACCGGAAGAGATGCATATTCTTGCCCATTCCAAAGAAAGGTGATCCAACAGAATGTGGAAATTGTAGAACAATATCATTAATGTCCCACGCAAGTAGAATTTTGCTGAAGATAATTAAAAAATGGTTGCAGCATCACATCAACAGGGAGCTGCCGGAAATTCAAGCCAGATTCAGAAGAGGATGTGGAATAAAGGATATCGTTGCTGATGTCAAATGTGTCTTGGCTAAAAGCAGAGAATACCAGAAAGATGTTTACCTGTGTTTTATTGACCATGAGAAGGCATTTGACTGTGTGGATCATAACAAATTATGGCTAACATTGCAAAGAATGAGAACTCCAGAACACTTAATTGTGCTCATGTGGAATCTGTACATAGACCAAGAGGCATACTCTGTGATTCAAACAGAACAAGGGCATACTATGTGATTTTAACTCGGGAAAGGTGTATGTCAGGGTTGTATCCTTTCACCATGCTTATTCAATCTATATACTGAGCAAATAACCTGAGAAGCTGGAGTATATGAAGAAGACTTGACATCAGAATTGGAGGAAGACTCATTGACTACCTATGGTATACAGATGACACAACCTTGTTTACTGAAAGGAAAGCGGACTTGAAGTACTTATATTGAAGATCAAAGACTACAGCCTTCATTATGGATTGAACCTCAATGTAAAGAAAACAAAAATCCTCACAACTGGACCAATAAGCAACATCATGATAAACAGAGAAAATATTGAAGTTGACGAGGATTTCATTTTACTTGGATCCACAATCAACGGCCATGGAAGCAGCAGTCAAGAAATAAATGACATATTGGATTGGACAAATCTGGTACAAAAGACCTCTTTAAAGTGTTCAAAAACAAAGATGTCACTCTGAGGGCTAAGGTGTACCTGACCCAAGCCATGGTATTTTCAACTGCCTCATATACATTTGCAAGCTGGACAATGAATGAGGAAGACTGAAGAAGAATTGGCGCCTTTGATTATGTTGTCTTGGAAGAAGTACAACCAGGTTGCTACTTAGAAGCAAGGATGGCAAGACTCATCTTACTTACTTTGAACTTGTTGTCAGGAGGAACCAGTCCCTGGAGTAAGAAGCTATGCTTGGTAATGTAGAGGGCCAGCAAAAGAGAGGAAATGTCTCCACAAGATGGATTCACACAGTGACTGCAACAGTGGGCTTCACCTATAACAACAATTGTGAGAATTGTGCAAGTGTTTCATTCTGCTGTACATAGGGTGACCATGAGTTGGAACCAACTCGACGGCACCTAAAAACAACAACAACATGGGGTTATAGTATTTTTAAACTGAATGAGCTCTCGGGAACAAAGTTATTAAAGCTTTTTATCTATATTTAAAAAATCAAAGCCTGAAGAATTGAACAGACTTGCTCAAAGTATTATAGCTAGTTATTGGCAGAGCCAGGACTAGATAATATTTCTCTTGACCATGAATCTTGTCCTTTCCCCCTGTTCCATTTTGTTTTGCTATGTAAGCTTCAATAAGAGAGTATTATTTGAACATAGTGATAATACCTGACCACCCTAGATCAACTATTTGGTAGATGATTCCACACAAATTAGAATATGCAACAGTCTCTGATGCACTCGTGTACTGCAGCTGGCTCTCATTGGCTGCACCAGCCCATACCGGCTTGTTAGAGCCAACCATGCACGAGTAACTCTTCCCAACTCTGCATTCAGTGACATCATGGTGATAGTTTGAAACTAGCCATGCTGGGAGATTGGCAAACTCTACAAATCAATTGCTTTGTGTGTTTGTTTTTAATTCTTTGACTTATGTACTTAAAGACCCAGAACTTCTACATTTATTTATGTAGAATAATCAATACTTGCACAAAAGCACCTCATGTTTCTTTAGTTATCTAATGCTTATTTGGAAAAAAAAAAAAATCTAGGTCTTTGCATTCTTTGGATACTTCACTTAGTTTTTGTAACATTTGTTTATTTTCTTTTTCCCTCACTCTGTGTGTATATATGTGTGTATGTATTCTCTTGGTAGTTTGTGGCTTTTCTTCAGTGATCATATACCTCAAATTCTAAACTGCAAATGAATCATTCAAGACCATTTGGGTTTTTCAAACAAAACAAGAAAATTTGTAGATTTTTAGATAGTATTCATTTTTACCTATTATATATTTATAACTTTTTCCTTTTTAAAAACAAAGCTCTTTCAACACACAAAAAAAGTGAAATTTTCAGACCCTCTTATTGAGGAGGCAAACACAAGTTTTAACCATTTGATGGTATATAAATTTCTGAGCTCCTGTCAGCTCTATACAGTCCGAGTGACATTCTTGGATTATTAGACATTGTCATTCCTAGTCTCAGGTATTTGTAGGAACATCAAGGCTAGTCCATCTCTATGTTTTCTGGCCATGATTCCGCCTGACAATTCTTCTTTTACATGTCCTTGCCCCGACACGTCTCTTAAAAATGTGCCTTCAATGTGAATAGTTTGTGAATTTTTCAAAAATGTTTTCTATTATTGATGATGTGCTCCTATCATTTAATATTCAGTAGGAAACCATAGATAATGCTGAAACCGCTAAAAAATCAGGGTAGTGTTTCAAAACTTTGCTAATCATTTTCTTGATCTTCTAGTCAGTCTTAATGGTAACTTAATGCCAGATGACACCTCAGGGATTAATAAGAAACAAAATATTAATATCCAAGAACTGAAAGAGGATTTCGAGGTCATCTACTCTAACTTCTCAGCCAGAACTTGAAATTTCCTACACATTCCTGAAGTTGAAAGAAATGAGTCTGGCAATCCAGACAGAGAGAATGGCATGAACAAAGGCAAAGCCAGAGGAAATTGTAAAGCTTCTTGGAGAGATAATGATTAGAAAAGTTTCTCTGAACCACAGGATTTCAGTTAAGAGAGCAGAAAATGCTAGGAAGTTGAAGCTGGGGAGAGAGTTTGTAGGCATGTTGTTAGACTGTTAAACGCTATACAAAGGAAGTAGTTTAGATTTTATGACTTAAGGTTTGGGAGCTCCACATTGGAGGCAGTAAGAAGGCATTAAAAATTTTGTGAAAAGGAGTGGCTCTGAACTTTAGCACCCGTTCTCCCCTCAAATAAATCCAAAAACTTTCTCGGGAATAGATTTAACATCATAGAAAGGGCTGTTCAAAATGGGAATAGTCATTTAGAGTCAGGTCGTTGAGATTCCTTTCTTGAGATTAATGAACTGGTCATTGCAGAGAATAACCTCTCTATTTCCAGGTAGTTGAATGCAGATGACCTAATAGTTCTCTTTCATCTTGTATTTATATGGTACTGATTACATTAATTAGGAGAAGATATAGTATAATGAAGCCTGTCAAGGAAAAAAAATTAATATGCTATTTTAATAAGTTTTGTCTGTGATTTGTGTTGCTGATATGAACAGCAATTATCCAGCTAAGTAGTGAGCACTAATGAGCATGTCTTTCTTAGATTATTTTGCAAGCGCATTAAAAGAGTTGTACTGTAAAGGCAAGCAATGATTTCTTCTCTGTAGGTAAGTAATTTTCACAAGATCATATATATATATATGATCTTGTGAAAATTGTATGTATTTATAAAAAACCCACAACAATAAACTCCACTTGTATTAGATTAGTATGACCCCAAAACATACCTCATCTAATGTTAGCCTACAATTCTTTGCCTCTTTATTTAAATATGTGTTCTTATATTTCACATGAATTCATGAAAACCTTTTTTCAAGGCTGGTTGTGAATAGTTTTATAAAAGTTTTATACAGTAGCCTCCTACAAATGAGATGGGAAAGGTTGAACATCTATCATAGTTGATAGGATCCACAGAATTTCATTCAGAACTGGCTCTTAGTGACTAAAGAATTCTGTGTGGCTTTTGAATTTATTTGATCATTCTCTAGTTTCATGGCTCGAATGGAGCCTTGCTTGACAAATGTCCACATGACATATGATCGAGCAGCTTAGTGTAATAGGGAAAACATGACACTGTGATTTGTGGTTGTGTGCAGTCAGGTCAATTCCCACTCATAGAGACCCTATAGGACAGAGTAGAACTTCCCCATAAGGTTTTCTAGTCAGTAATCTTTATAGAGAAACTCCGGTCACAGCCCTGGGGGCTCAGTGATTAAAAGCTTGCATGCCTCCCAAAAGGTCGACAGTTCAAATCCACCAGCCAGTCCTTGGAAACCCTATGGGGCAGGTCTACTTTGTCCTGTAGGATCATTATGAGTTGGAATCAACTTGACGGTAAAGAGTTTGGGTTTTTTTGTTTGTTCGTTTTTGTTCTGGTAATCTTAACGTGAGCAGATCTCCAAGTCTTTTTTGCCATGGAGCTGCTAGTGAGCTTGAACTGCCGATTTTTTGGTTGGTGCTCCAGTGGTTAACTATTGTGCCACCAGGGCTCCTTCACTAGGACTTAGGAGACCTGAATTTAAGTCTATCTCAAACCAGCTATGGAATCTCAGTCAAGGCTGTTCATCTTGTCCCTATTTTTTATTGTTGTTTCCATTTACATAAAGAATTTGGCTGCTATTTTCTCTAATTTTCCAGCTCTGAAATTTCATGACTCAAATTTGATGGTTTCCAAATTGCAAAATAATGAGATTTTTGCTTGAATCTAATAGATTGTTTTTCACTAATTATATAATGCAGTAAGTATTTATGACTTTAAATTTTTGTTTTCCCTATCTTATTTAAAACCATTGTAAAACCCTTAGAAACAAGAAGAAATCTAGCAGAAATCCTCCTCTACTATAAACACATTCTAAATGGGAAAAAAAAAAAATCTCATTGGAATGGTATTGGTATGCAACAAACTTGGGAAATTCAGATCTTTCCTGTAAAGCTTAAAAGGCCAGCATTTCTGGGGGATATTAATATTGCTTTAAATTTAGCAACTGGCACTGGTAGACAATCTAAATGGAACAATAGAATGACCAGAATTCACCCAGTATTCAGTGAATTTTTACACGGTGATAATTTACATGAACAAATTATATACTTTACTATTCTTTCAGGTACTTACAAAAGTAGACACAGATAATTGTAAGAGAAAAAAACTTACTGAACTAGGCTGCTGGTTTTCAATTTAATCTGACTACTGAGCCCCCTTTTCCTCTTACCAGGAAAAAAGATAATGAATTCTCTTAGGATTTTTTCCCTTTTTGCCAACTTGTCAAAATAAATTCAAATGATGTATATACCCACTGCTGTCAAGTCGATTCCGACTTATAAGGACCCTATACGACAGAGTAGAACTGCCCCATAGGACTTCCAAGGTTGTAATCTTTATGGAAACACACTGCCACATCTTTCTCCTGCAGAGTGGCTGGTGAATTCGAACCATCAACCTTAAGGTTAGCAGCCAAGTGCTTAACAACTGAGCCACCAGGATTCTCTCCATATGATGTATACTTAAGTTCATTTAAATAAATGATTTTCTCATGGCACCTATACTGAAATAAGGTGTAGAATTACCCCTTCCCACAGCTCTTCTCTTTAGGGACAGTTTGGGAAAAATATCTCCACAGAAAATTTTGACTTCACACGTCCTTTATGTGTGTTCTTTGCATGAGTGCATACTCTCTCTTTCTTGTGAAGTACATCATTTCCCAGATTCTCTTGATGTGATTTTTGCAAAACGCATACCTCAAGGCATGCGAAATAGCCAGTATCTGTGAAATGCAGAATTTCGTGTTAATATTTTAGTTCTTCCCAGTGGTAACACAGTCTTTCCAGAAAGCTCGCACAACACCGAGACAATAGAATAGATGCTAAATGATTTTGCTTTTGCTCCATTGAACAAAATAACCTTGAGAGATGCCATGCTCAGCCTTTCAGGAATTCATTAATCCTTTGTTCGCATTTATCCTGGCATACTAGGAATTCTGACTAGCTGGCCAACCGACAGCTCATTAGAGTCTGCTGGGCTCGTCTTCACACATGAGCCACATATGTCAAAAGAATCAGCCTTGAGTTGTTTTGTTTTGTTTTGTTTTCATTTCTCTATAGGCCAGTTTAATCAAAAACCCTTCCTTAATATCGTTAGCATTGATTGCTACCTATACCAATACCTGCAGAAACTCCCAAACAAACTCACATGTAATTTATCTCCTTTCAGATGAGATATTTACTCACTTTGTATTAAAACAATCTGGAGTCAGCCTGCGTGCTCTAAGGCATAGCAGTTCCTAAATAACAAAAACACAAGGACTAGAAATGTTGCTTTTCTTTTTATTTGATTTGGGATCTATGATATGGTTTTCAGATACCATGTTTTAAAATATCAGCAGGATTTTCAGGACACAAACACTTTATTCATGGTTGCATAAAATGTACAAAATGAACGATCCATTCTCGTAGTAAACAGAAGAGCCGAAGGTCTTTGTCTTGTCAGGAAAATCATAAGGGTGAAATGATGCACCCAGAGTAACAAGGTTATATTTTTCATTAAAATAACAAACTTATAAAGTGAAAAACTCAGAGGCACAGGATTTAAGCACCAATAATACCATGGGGTTAATGAAGTCAAAGCAGAAAAGAAGATATGAACAATTACAATCAATACAAGACTTTTTTAAATGCCACATTCCCCAATGATCACACCATAGAAATCTTCCTTCAAAGTTACCATGATAAAAACTTATTTCCCGTAAAATCCTATTTATAATTAACTGTTCTGCATTTCATCAGTATTGTTTAATATAGCCTCCTCTATTCTGCCATTAGAAGTATTGAAATTTTTATGACTATTGTATTTACAATTTCAATAGTCATTTGTCAGTAAAGTCAAACAAATTTCAGCTAATTTTTCTGCAAAGTGATAATCTAGAATGTTGTTGTGTGCAGCCGGGTTGATTCCTACTCATAGCAACCCTGTATGAGAGAGTAGAACTGCCCCCATAGAGTTTCCTAGGCTGTAATCTTTGTGGGAGCAGATCACCAGGGCTTTTTTTTCCCAGGGAGACCCTGGTGGGTTCAACCTTTTAGTTAGCAGGTGAGTGGTTAACCATTGCATCACCAGGGCTCCTTTAATCTAGAATGATTGCACTCGAAGTGTGACCCACAGATCCCTGGGAAATCCTGAGATCCTTTTAGGAAGTCAAAACTATTCTAGTAATAATACTAAGTTGTCATTAGCCTCTTTTGCTGAGTTGACATTTGCTCTGATGATGTAAAACTAAAGGTAAGTAAAGCCTCTGCACAAATCAAAGCAGTGGCACTGAACTGTACTCGTATTTAGTTTGTTCTTCACAGCCAGGCAGTTTAAAAACAAACAAAAAACAGTTTCAATTAAGATTGTCACTCACGAGGTGGTAAAAACTATTAATTTTTTAAAAAATCTCCGCCTCTGAGTACACATCTCTTTAGTATTCTGTTGACAAAATGGAAAGCCCACTTAAGGCCCTCCTGTGGCTTTCAGAAGCACAATAGCAGTTTCCAGGAGCAGCACTTGTGTGATTGGGTCCCAGGTGGAGCTAGTAGCTTTTTTTCATGGAACGCTATTTTTATTGAAAGCATGACTGACAAACTATGATTATTCAGACTTTGGTAGTTGGCAGACATATTGTACAAAGCATATGAAGTAAGTCTGTCACTTCAAGGAAAAGAACCAGTACTTGTAACCAATGACAAAATTTGAGTAAGGACAGTTAGAAATTTGGAAAGCATGTATCTGCCTCTGAGTTTGAAGTTTTCCAATGTAAAGGGTTCTCTCGTGAGCTTGGTGTTGATATTAATATATTGTATAGTCAAATGTGTTAACAATTGGAAGATCAGCCTAGCTCAAGGAATCGATATTTTCCAAATGAACAATGCATGATGGAACAAAACCAGGCATGGACAAAAGACCCAATCTAAGTGCAAGACAGAGTAATGCCTAACTGTAAGAGAGTAGGAACAGTTATGGTTTCAGATTTTTCATCACAACTTTTAGTCAAGTTTTGGTATAACAGCAAAGAAGGGTATACACAATTATCTGAAAAGACTATTGAAATACTCATCCATTTTCCAACTTTGTGAGCCCAGATTGTCTTCAAATACTTCAACTAAATAGTGTATTGCAATGTATTAAACAAAAAGCAGAAATCAGAATCCAGCTTTCTTCTCTTTGGCCAAACATTGGTGAAATTTGAGGAAAGGTAAAACAGTGCCATCCTTCTGACTAATACAAGAAGTACCATTTTTCTCACTAACATTTTGTTTTAGAAAATACATTTTTCATAAAAAAAATTATTTGCATTAGCGTATAATGGATTTATCATTGTTATTTTTAAATGAATTAATAAATATGATAAAAAAGTCTTCGTTTTAACTTTTAATATGTGAAATATCAGTAGATACAACCCATATAAACAAAAGCTTCTTTGGAGTCCTTAATAATTTATAAAAGTGTAAAGCGATCCTGAAACCAAACCTTTGAGAACCATTGGTCTAGAATCTTGGTCTTCAGGGTCACATTTTTATATCCAGAGAAAAATGGATGTTTTCTTTTGTTCTTGTTTTTGTTCTTTTGTAAAATATATGCTGGTCAAAATTAACTTAAGAATCTTCAAGCCTCACCATCAAGAACCCTCACTTTCCTTTCTGATGTCTTCACACTGCCCAGAACCCTCTCTACCTTAAATCACCTCTCCCCTTCCTGATTAAGCACATAGAGGAAAATAGAAAGTGACAAAGCCCAGGTTTTTAACTTTATCCCTAGCTGGAAATTAGAACAGGAGTTTTAGGTAATCTGCTATGGTCAGCTGCTACTGGTGGAGAATTTTAAATGGATAAGGACAACTAACCTGGGTCACAGTGGGCTGTGAGAGTTGACAGCTTCTCTGAGGACCAAAGCCATGAGTTATTTATATCCTGTTAGAAATGAATAAAAGCTTGGAGATACATGGAAGATATTTATCTTTACTTTCCAAAGCATGTAAAGCTTAATTCATGCCAGGGTGGATGTTCCTCCTTGTCCAATTTATGCTTGATCTATATTTTGTTATCCTGAAAATGCTGATGTATCTATTAAAAGTTCCCTTAGGACAACCTGTCTCTAAAGCTTATTGTCATCTCTTGTGATATATAATCTACCATCTGTGACTCTATTCTTCAATTTACTTACAAGTGGCTTGATTCACTTGTTAGTCAGAATGCATCAAGCTCCTTTGGGCCATGTTTTCCTTGACTGTAAGAAAAATTGTGAAGTTAACAGACTTCTTTCTTAAAAGCAACACAATCTAAAAACTTACCTGTACCCTGTCCTACTCAACATCTAGCCTTACGCTGGCTAATAACCATAGACGCTTGTTCTTAAAGTAGAAACATTTCTGGGTAAGTAATTAAAGCTGAGTTCTCACTGAAATTAATTTTTTTTAATGAGTGTTTCCGTTTTTATCAGAGCAATGTTGTTTGCATAATGCTTTATAGAACTGTTAATAAACACCTTGGGCAGCAACTAACATCAGGTTGAAATGTACCAAAACGTATTAATTGACCCATAAAAGATGTTCTGTTGTGTCTTATTGCTTAAATTAGATGGTGTTTCCAAGGCAACCTTTGCATCCTATAATACCACAATGGCTAAGAGAGTGCATGCTAAATTCCGTGCCCGACTTACAGAAAGGCTAACAGGAAAGCTGCACAGAAATAAAGAGTTCTCATTGTTTACACTCGACTGCAATCACACTTACACTGCCATGAGGTAGTCAGTAATAAACAATATTAGATGGAGAACAAACTAGGCCAGATACTGGTTATTTTCTGTGAACTATTGAAACTATGGCAAAGGTTTTCCATAAGGGCACTAAAGTCATATAACATGTGAGCATGAGGACATGAAATATTTACTTCCCAGTTATCCATTCCCATTGTGTGAAAAAGTAATTATTCTTGTGTTCTAAGCTGAA
Organism: Loxodonta africana; assembly: GCF_030014295.1. Classification (NCBI taxonomy): domain Eukaryota; kingdom Metazoa; phylum Chordata; class Mammalia; order Proboscidea; family Elephantidae; genus Loxodonta; species Loxodonta africana. Next base: position 64,594,429 of record NC_087352.1, read on the forward strand.
TGGTCCTACTTTTTGATTCTAAAATCTAGAAGCCTATCATTTATTAGAGCAAGTGCATTACTCAGGGTAATGCTTGCTCCCTGCTATAACAACTAACAACAAAAATCTTAGCGGCCTATCAACCTGAGGCTTTCTTTCTAGTGCATTGCATAATCTGATATAGACTAGGAAACTCTGCTGGGTGGCTTTTTTCCAAGTAGTGACTCAGGGTTCTAGGTTCCTTTTGTCTTGTGAAATAGCAGTCACTGTTGTTATTTTTAGGTGCTGTTGAGTCATTTCTGACTCACAGTGACCCTACGTACAACAGAACAAAGCACTGCCCCATTCTACACCATTCTCACAACTATTGTTATGTTTGAGCCCAACTTTGCAGCCACTGTGTCAAACCATCTCATTGAGAGTCTTCCTCTTTTTGGCTGACCCTCTACTTGGCAAGGCCATCTTCACTTCTAAGGGCCATTCTGGCTGTACTTCTTCCAAGACAGATTTTTTCATTCTTTTGGAAGTCTACTACTCCTCAGTAATTCTAAAATCCTGCTTGACAGCTATTTTGAAGTACCCTTTGTTAGGGATTAAGGAGGCTTTGTGATTAAAAAAAAACACAGTTGCTGTTGAGTCAATTCTGACTCATGGCAATCCCGTGTGTGTTAGAGTAGGACTGTGCTCTACAGGGTTTTCAATGTAAAATTTTTTAGAAGAAGATCTCCAGGTCTTTCTTCTCAGGCAATTCTGGATGGACTTGACCCTTCAGCCTTTCAGTTAGCAGGTGAGTGGATTAACCATTTGCATCACTCAGGGACTCTGTTCCATGATTAGGGCCTGTTTTTCTTCTTCATGGTCCCTGATCCTAACCTCTGATTTGGGCATTGAGGAGCATGTTTTCTTTGAAGAGCATATAGACTTAAGAGCAGTATCTTATTCATGAAAGGACAAGGACTAAAGGGTTGTTTTAAGTCTTGAACATCCAGCCATATCTAGATTAAACTCAGGGTTTCTTTGGTAATACAGTTCTCTGAAAACATTATTAGGCTTTTCTGAACACTTGATTCCAGTTAGTTCCATGAACTAGTGATGATGACTTTCAGAATTCTTTGCAAGATACAGCTCTTATGTCTGTTTTATTTTCTTTCTGCCACTGTTTCCTTTTCTAGGTTAGGAGGCAGCCACTGTACAGCTATCTGAAATAATTGAGAAAGTTGCATCTTAATCTGATCTTTGCCTGAATTACTTTATTCAACTGAGAGGTTTCATTGGGCCCTCATTGTTCAAAGACTTTTAAAATCCTAGCTCTATTTAGGTCTAGCCCTGCACTGTGCAACATGGTAGCCACCAGTCACATATGGCTCTTGAGCACGTGAAATGTAGCTAATTCAAACCAAGATGTGATGTAAGTGTAAAGTACACACTGGACCTTGAATTCTTAGTATAAAAAAAAAAAGAATGTAAAATATTTAATATTTCTATATTGATTACATGTTGAAATAATATTTTGGATAGATTTGGCTAAGTATAAGATATTAAAATTGACTTCATCACCTTCTTTTTACTTTTTTATAATTAATTTTATTTTTGTTGTTGTTGTAGAGTACTTTACAGCAGAACATACACCAACTCAACAATTTCTACACGTACAATTCCCTGACACTGAGTACATTCTTTAAGATCTGCAACCATTCTCACACTCCTTTGCTAAGTTGTCCTTCCCCCATTAACATAAACTTACTGCCCCCTAAGTTTCCTAAGTTTTGCTCACCCTCTACTTTACCAAGCATGATATTCTTCTCCAGGGACTGTTCCCCCCTGATTACATGTTCAAAATATGTGAGACGAAGTCTCGACATCCTTATATCTGAGAAACATTCTGGGATATGAGTTACCTTCTAATAACCAATTATTTAAAAAATAATCAATGGATAATTCTTTATCTGTTGGTTGAAATGTGTTCTAGCATGTTAATTATACACATAAAAAATTCTTAGTGTGATGTTCAAATATTATCAATTTTGAGTAAAATATTCTTCCCCATTTGATGCCTTATGGAGAAAAACCAGCATTACCTCACAGACAAACAGGAACTTTAAGAAAAACAAACAACAACAACGAAAACCGTTTAGAGTAGACACAATGATGCTGACCAGGATAGCCACTACATTTCTTTTCAAGAAAATTAGTATATAATATACAACTGATTAGATCAAGATCTATTTTTTGCCCCATTAATTTGACATTCAGAGAACAAAATCAAGCAATGTTGAATTTACAAGGATTTAAGTTAGCCAATACCCATTTTAACCCCAAAAGTATATAAGAATTTTTATAAGCTCACTTTATCACACTACAAACTGACTGCTTGTCAACTAACATGTCTTGAAAAAGATTAGCTTATTTAGGCTCAGCCTATCCTTCTCCTCTTATGGATGAATAATCAAGAAATTATTTCAGATATCGTTATACTTACCAGTGATTTGCAGATAATAAAAACACTTACCAAATCAATGTAAGAGCTACAAGTGATCAGAATACCAAGTTTCTACTTCAAGTGAGCTATTTGCCACTCTTCAGACTAGCTTAAAATGTAAATGTTATTTATTCTTCTGAGAAAAGAAAAAATAAATAAAACTATATCAAAAAAACTTTGGAGAATTAAAAGACGTTTCTATTTTAAACTAAGTGTTTATTTTTTCATTTCTTAACTTGTTTTTAACCTTTAAATAACAATAACCTTACAGCCTTATAACACATTAAATTCATTTGCCTACAAAACCTGTTTCTGGGGAGGTATGGTGGTATAGGAAACCATAGTAGCTCAGTGGTCAAGAGCTATGGCTGCTAACCAAAAGGTCAGCAGTTCAAATCCACCAAGCACTCCTTGGAAACCCTATGGGGCAGTTCTACTCCTTCCTGTAAGTTCACTATGAGTTGAAATTGACTCAACGGCAACAGATTTTTTTTGTTGTTGTTATTGTTATGGTGATGTAATTTGGGCTTAATTTCAAAAGAAAGAAAGGCACATAAAAATCACCTTATATCTATATTTCTTTTCCCTGAGCTAGTAAGACTCCCCCCTCCGCAAAAAAAAAAAAAAAAATTGCCCTTGAGTCAATTCCAACTCCACATACATATATATTTTTTTTCCTCTTAAAACTTATTTCATTTTGGTGAGTTGCAGTATTTTTTCCCTGACTTAAAAATGTTATAAGGATGCCATTATAAACCCATCTTAACTACCTTTCTTGAAAATTACTCACTAACAAAATATGTAATGACAATTACTACCACAATCTATTTAAATATGCCTTTTAGGGACTAAGTTTTAGTAAAATAAACAGATAAAGGAAATGACTGGATAAATTGAGAGAATGTTTCAATGAAGAGGTAAATGGAGGAAAAAGATAACTTATTAAGCTCCAGAATTACAAACTTCTCTTCTGCTGTATTATTCATAAGTAAATAAAATGTATTATTAGGAAAGGATCTTTGGAAAAGTAGAAAATTGGTCTCTGTGAATAAAAAGATATAAATATTTGTGAATCCAGAAGGTTAAAAGATACTTCTCATTTATCTTCCTAATTTATTTTAGTATTAAATAATTGGATATGTTCTTTTTTTTTTTTCTTGATAATGTGAGACTGCAAATATTTGGAATATCCAATTTAATTCACTCAAAGAACAAAATATATTTAAATAAAGAATAATTTGAGATGATGAAGTCATTGGAATTTACTAGTGATGATAGGAAGAAAGTTACTATTTCCTGAATATCTAATATATATCCAGTGCCTAGATTTAATATTCATGAGTGTTTAATTAAAAATGTATCAATGAATGAAGGATGGGTGGCACTGTTATATCCATTTTACAGATGAGGCAACCAAGACTTATAGTTGTTATGTTCTGTTGGATTAATTTTGACTCATAGCAACCCCATGTGACAGATTAGAACTGCCCCATAGTGTTTTCTAGACTTAGTCTTTATGGGAGCAGATTGCCAGGTCTTTCTCCCATGGAGCTACTGGGGTAGTTCAAGCCACCAACCTACAGTTAGCAGCCAAATACTTAACCTTTGTGCCACTAGGGCTCCTTAACTAAGACAAACAAAAACAAAACAAAACCAGTTGCCATCAAGTCAATTCCAAGTCATAGTGATCCTTATAGGACAGAGTAGAACTGCCTCATTGGATTTCCAAGGCTGTAAATCTTTACAGAAGCAGACTGCCACATCTTTTTCCCGAGGAGTGGCTGATGGGTCTGAACCGCCTCTTCCAGTTAGCAGCTGAGTGCTTAACTACTGCATCACCAGGGCTCCTAACTAAGATTTAGTCAGGTTAAATACCTTGCCCAAGGTCACAGTGCTGGCAAGTGGCCGAGCCGTGATTCCCAGGGCATTATCTAACTCCAAAGCTCATAGTTTTAATTACTATGCAATACAGACTCTTTAAAAAATGCTTAAAATGAAACATGTTAGTGAGTTTTGTTTTATTGTATAGGTAGATAGGGCATAAGATTTCCAGTTGCCTGACAACAACATGGTTTGGGATTTTAGGACACCCACGTGAAAATGTAAGAGGGCGGAAAGAAATATCTATACAAACAGCAATATCAAGAGAATCAATCCTGAACACTAATACAATAAAAGTTGTCATAGTGAGAAGACCCCCAAATGGTATTTGAAGGGCCACTGTATGAAAAAACTTGTCCAGAGTCCCAAAAGAGTTTACAAAATAGCTAATGCTCCTATCTTTTTTAGCCCTTTTTCTTTTTACCAGTGTTTCCCATTTTTATCTTGTTCAGTTTGCAAACAGGAAATGATGGTAGACAATATTGCTCAGTGTTCTTCCATATCAGTGCATACTTCCATAAATATTTTTCTTAAGACATGACAGCCAAAACTGTATACAACACTACACATATTGTCTGGCCAGTGCCAAGAGCAATAGAATTGCTGACTTTCTTATTTTAGGTTTTTTTTTCTATTTATTCAACCTAAAATTGCATTTACTTTTTGTGATCATATTATACCACTGATCATACTGAGCATATGTCATGGATGTGAATTTTGTCCCCTCAAAAATGTGTGTATCAATTTGCCTGGGCCATGATTCCTGGTATTGTGAGATTTTCCTATATGTTGTAAATCCTGCCCCTACGATGTTGTGTTAGTGAGGCAGGACTCCATCTACAAGATTGCATTGTGTCTTGAGGCAAGCTCTTGAATATAAAAGAGATAAGTGAGCAGAGAGACAGGGGGACCTCATGCCGGAAAGAAAGCAGTGCTGGGAGCAGAGAACATCCTTTGGACACGGGGTCTCCGGGCCTAAGAAGCTCCTAGACCAGGGGAAGCCTTCCTCCGTAGCCAACAGAGAGAGAAAGCCTTCCCCTGGAGCCGACGCCCTGAATTTGGACTTGTAACCTACTAGACTGTGAGAAAATAAACTTCTCTTTGTTAAAGCCATCCACCTGTAGTATTTCTGTTATGGCAGCACTAGATGACTAAGACAGCATATGATCAAATATACTCCCCCCTTCTTCTGAATGAATTGGTTTTTAAACACAAATCCCAAGCATCTTTGTAGTTTTCATAATTTTTTGAATCAAAATACAGGACTTAACATTTATCCTAGCTACAAATGTTTTTAAAATTCATGCTTTCAGGTGTGACCCTATTTTCAAGACTACCAGATTCTGACTCTGACGTTTTATATACTCAGCATTTGGACTCCCCCCTTTATGTTTTTTTGCATTATTTACAGGCCTGTTTTTTGAGCCATTTTATGGGTCAAATAAAAAATTGTAAAAAATAGGACTATGGACAGGGCTGAAGACAGACAAGTCTTTTAGCTCCTGTAATTTGATATCCAAAGTGATACTGAACAGAGGCCCAATGTCACATGCTGTAAATACATTCTTCAGCAAACTGTATCTAATTGCACTACCATCCAGTTAACATTTTTATATATTTTACAACAGACTGTCATGAGAAACACTTGTACGTAACTGTTTAAATCAAGCTTCTTCCCTCTGCAACTCAGGACATAGGACAGGGAAAGAGATAAGGGGTGGAAAAATCCAAACCAAACCTGTTGCCGCCAGTCAATTCTGACTCATAGTGACCCTATATGACAGAGTAGAACTGCCCCGTAGGGTTTCCAAGGAGCACTTGGTGGATTCAAATTGCTGACCTTTTGGTTAGCATCTGTAGCATTTAACCACTGTGCCACCAGGGCTCCAAGGAGTGGAAGTCATCAGTATTTGGTGCTCATGAAATTCATGAGAGAGGATGAAATCACCCAGGGAAAGCATGAAAAATTAAGAGAATGGAGTAGCGCACAGGATTTTGGAACACACTAAAAAATAGGAAAAATCAACCAGCATGATGGTTTAAATACAAAGCAACAAAGGAAACCAGAATCAGAGGAGGGCCACTCGAAGTTGAAAAACAGATCCTATGAAAAGTGCATACAGTTTTTAATAATTGTTAGCTTAAAGAAGGAGCTCTGGTGGCACAGTTGTTAAGAGCTTGGCTGCTAACCAAAAGGTCAGCAGTTCGAATCCACCAGCTGCTCCTATGGAGCAGTTCTACCCTGTTCCTGTAGGGTTGCAATGAGTTGGAATCGACTTGATGGCAAAGAGTTGGGTTTTTATTTCTTAGCTTAGAGAATAATAAACGCTGCGGGCAACTTGCTATCTTCACACATATAGAACCAGTTATGTATAGCTCTAAAGACTCAGACTAAGAAGGTTGGATGAAATCTGTTCTTATATTAATAGAATGACATATTTTACAAAAGAGTAGCTCAGTAATGATTTTTTTTTTTAAATGAGTGCCACTTCTTCATTTACTCTTATGATTAATGTTTATTAAGCTAGGCCATATGTAAGACACTTACACTAAGTGTCAGCAATACAGTGATGACTGAAACAGGCACGTTCTTAAATTTCGTGAAGCTTGTAGCCTAGCAGGACAAAAGGACATAAAAGTTGTATACAAATAATTATTTAAATTTCAATTATGATAAATTCAAGTAAATTCAAGAAAAAGACCTCTCATCACGTTTAGTGGGATAATTACGCTAGTTTGGGAGAGTTTGGAAAGGCTGCTCTGCATGGAGGTGAAGGTCTAGCTGAAAAGACTGCCAGCGAAGAGGTAAAGAAAGAACATGAGCAGGGGGTCTTTAGTACAAAAGCCATTCATTGCAAATAAGGAACTAGAAGAAAATGAATATGAATGGAGATCTGAGAACATGGGGAAGCATATTCTTAGACGGAACTAGAAGCTTATGCAAGAGCCAGGTCATGCAGGGTTCTAAGATATTTTATCCTTTATTTAAGATAAAAATTGATCACTGAAGAAAGGGAGTGGCATGGATTGATTTTGTTTAAGGAGATCTTCAACTATTGAGGAAAAAAAAAGTAGTGTGGTTGAAAGAGAATAAGGAAGTAACAATTAGGAGGATATAGCAAAATAGTTTAATTGGGAAATAATGGTAACCTTGGCTAGGGCAGCAGGAATAAAAATGAATGAGTGAATTCGGTATATTTTTAGACTTATTTATCTTGGTGTCCGAATAGATATGAAAGATGGTCATTTATGAAAAACGCAATAGTGATAAATTTTGCTTAGGACAAAGCGTTCAACTAGGTTATTTCTAAGGTCTCTTCCAAGAAAGCCTGTAATCCTATTATTTCATAACGTCATTATAACCTACTTATGTTATGATTCCATGAGAGGAAAGTTGCCTCTGAATCCATTGTCTCAGCTCCACTGGGGGAAGTGGTGGAACAGAATTTCATCTGGTTCACGATATTCTTTAGGTTTCTACAACCTCAGAAGGCCTGACAGAGGTGCCCTACTTATTTATTTTTCAGAATAAATAACTGCTGAAGTTAGTATGTTGACAGTGTGACAGTAGTGGAGGATAACAAGTAATTACAAACACTAAAACTAAAATAAACAGTTTATGCAATGCGACTGGCTGCATTTCCTTGGTTTGATCATGATTAAAGACCTGTGAAAATCCTCCCAAATGATTCGCCAGCATGCTGAGATCCTGAGGGGAGGGTTCTTTATGGCTCCATCTGCATCTGAGTTATCACCAGGCTCTCTATTACAGAGGGACAGGAGATTTTCAAACATGCCTTTGTGAATTAAGACAAAAACATTTCTGAAGCAATTGTCTGGAAATCAGTGGCTTCCCAATTTTCAACATGCAGCCTGGATCATTGATTGGCTGGGTGCCAATGGCTGGAGAGAGGAGTTGAGGAGAAAATATGTCAGAACTGCCTGTAAGTTGTTTGATAATTTTGCTTTCCTGCAATCCCATCCAATTTAACATATCTATATTAGTTATGTGCTATACTCTTTTTATTTTTGTAATACTTTATTTAAGCTCAATAGACATTAGGAAATGACAGCCAATGTTATAATAAACTATTAGAAATTGAATTAAAGTAAATTAGCTTTCATTAACGATATATAATTCCACTGCTTAAAAAAATAGAAGAGAGACTATTATTTGCCAGGAGTGACTTCAGTTTTAACTTTATATGACTGTGGAGTGAAATATTCTATAATACTAAGTTCACAAATCCTATTTTATGTCCCCAGAAGTAGTGGTGAATCCTAAATGAAACTTCTTGAGACAATTTATTTAATGTTTTCTGATTTCAGAACAATTTTCTCCACATAGGAAGTATTGAATGATAAGTGCTAAATGACTGAAGAGAACATAAAAAATCTCAAAACATGTATGCCAATCTTGGGTTTGTCAGCCCCTGCAGCTATATTAGTCAGGAAAAGCATCCAGCCTGATGCCTTACCCATAGACTTGGAACTTACCAGTTTCATGAGCCATTTCCTTGAAATAAATATCTCTTTCAAGATATATATACATATACATATGTATGTATATATGCATTTCACTGGTTTTGCTTCTTTAAAGAATCCAGACTAAAACAAAGAGATTTATCTCAAGGAAATGGCTCACACAGTTATAGAGGCTAGACCAGTGTCTCAAGTCCCAAGAACCAGAGATCAGATGATGATGAGCCAGATGCAGGATCCAGAGCAGGTGAATGAGCCTTGCCAGAATGTCCATACACCTACTGGATGCAGGCCACATCCCTGAGAAAACTCCCCTTACAACTGATTAGCTGATCACATCAGATCACATCATGGAGAACGACTGTATCATTATGTAACTGCCAAACCACATCATTATATAACTGCCCAACCACTGGGAATCATGGCCCAGCCAAGCTGACACATAACCTTAACCATCACAAATATCTTTTAGAATTATGTTTAAACTCTGCCACATTCTACAGTGTGAACTCAGTCTGCTCCTATTGAAAACAAGGATAAGAGAGTCTACCCCATAAAAATAACTATTGAGAGACGGTCCAATGAAAAAACCCATGCCAACCCCGGTGCACAGTACTGGATCACTGGATTAAAGAGCAAATGTGGATTTTCTTGTCTGTTTCTCTTTAGTCTCAAGGAAGGAGAAACATTTAAAATATTAATGTCAATTTTGCTACTGCCTTTGACATGTTAAAGATTTTTCTGTAAAAAAAGAAATGCCATAGCTAAACCTATGTATACCTCTCACCAGTGTCAAGTTGTTTTGTTTTTTGTTTTTTTTTGACACGTTAAAGATTTTTCTGTAAAAAAGAAATGCCATAGGTAAACCTATGTATACTTCTCACCAGTGTCAAGTTATTTGAGTTATTGTCACCATTTTTATTATGCATTATTTCTCATAATGTTGAAAGAAATCACCCCTCCCCAGTTAGCAAGGCAGTCCTTGAAGATCTTTGTATTCCTCTTTTGATAAATGACATGATATGAATCAGCTTTTATTGCACAATATGAACTGTTTCCTATAATAAAAATGCATGATAGAACAGTTCCATCGCCTTTATTAGATTTGGGTTTTTCAATTTTAGCTGTTTGCACTCAGACTTCTACGTGAACCTTTTTTTTTTTTAATCAGAGGTAGAAATCAGAGGTATAAACTGCGCCTCTATGATCTAACTCCCTATTTTAACAACAATAACAAAAAAGGCAATGCATGTTAACTTATGTTTCTATTCCTTATTATCAAGAGAATTGTGAAGAAAAATTTTTTGGAAGGAGTAAAGTAGAAGCAAGAATTGAAATTAATGGAAAAATGGCTCATTAATTAGTTAAATCCATTATTTCATATGATAAACTATACTACTAAAAAAAAAACAAAAAACCTGTTGCCATCAAGTCGATTCCGACTCATAGTGACCCTACAGGTTCGAGTAGAACTGCCCCATAGGGTTTCCAAGGAGCAACTGGTGGATTCACAGTGCCGACCTTTTGGTTAGCAGCATAGCTCTTAATCACTGGGCCACCAGGGACCCATATCATGGTTTATACAATTTAATGTGATTTCATATAAATAACCTATTTGATTTTCTTCATAGCCCTATAACCTAGGTAGATATTCTTGCATTAAAAATGAGGATTCCCAGGATTAAAAAGTAAGTGACATGCTAATGTTACCAAGCTGGTGTTAAGAGCCAGGACTAGTACTCCTTATGCCTGGTATAGTTCTCTGTCAAGTTCATATTGCATGTGTCTGAGTAGTAATATGTGGTGTAGCACCCTGACAGGTACTATGGGAGGAGGAAAAGTCGGAGAGTGTGGACTCGCCCACACCCAAAAGAATTAGCTCTTTTCTTGGGGGCAGATAAAATGCATGCTTATGGAATGATTGTATCCTTTCTTGCTCACTAATTAACAGCTAAACTGGGGAGCACAGCCAATTTAAGGGTATGACAATGTCAGAAAAAGTGCTCATTACAAAGTACTGATGACTCTCAAAACTTGACACACTCTCACTTACCTTGTTTTTACAATAAAATAGCATATGGGGAAGATACCCTATCTCAAAACAACCTCTCTTACCTGGTGTTGGATGTTTAGAGAAGTGGAATAGTAGATTGGAATTGGTTTAAGTTAAAAAAAAAAAAAATCCAGGAAATTTAACACAGATTTAATAATGATCCTTGGGCATATGGTCTTACCATTCTAAAAAATGGTGTAATTATAAACAAGCCTTTTAAAGATCACTTTTAAAACTAACACACTAAGTGATTATAATTACAGCTATTCTTACAGGGCAAATGGAAAAAAATATCAAGTCCACTAAATTTATACAAGTGAAATGAAACTTGAAGTAAAATTTGTACCAACAACATCATAGAGAAATTTAAAAAGTGCAGTATCTCCACCAGCTCCAGAAAATAGTGTTTTATTATCTTAAAATGGCTCTACTTATAAGATACTAATGCCAAAAATGATTATGACGTTTACGTAAATTTATGTCATGAAATATAAGGAGAGGGCTCAATTTAAATTAATACATTGTCATATATAATAGATTATTTTAAATCTATAAATTAAATTTTAAAAATTTAAGTAAATATGTAACTTTTTAAAAAATTCAAAACTTCTTTTGGATCTTCTCATTTGGAACTTTGGAAGCTTCTTTCTATTTGAATATTTATAGATACTTGTCTAATTATACAAAGCCAGGTTAGGACAGAAAAAGGATTCAAGTTTAGGTCTGCTTGAAAAGAAAGTACATTCTTTATTCTGTAAATCATGTCATTAAAATTTTGTGCCACTTTCTAAGAATAGTATGGTAATCCAAAGGACATTAATGGTTATTGAAGTATTTGAGTAAGACTTAACAGTAGCTGTTAGATTTGAACTGAGTACTGAATGTTAGTTGAAATTTTTATTGGCAGAAAAAGCATTGTAAGTCTTATATGAAAAACAGACTCATTCTGTTTCTAAATATCTGTTTATTATGAATAGACATGATATTTTCTCTATATTGGTGGGCTAATAAAAATGCTTACATTATTATTACCAGAATTCCTTACATTTACTGAGTTTATAGTCAAGCACCATGCAAATAATATTGGGAAATAGTCACATTCAACTCTTATAACAACTTCTGTTGTTGTTGTTAGGTAGTGTCATCAGTTCTGACTTATAGCAACCCTATATACAACAGAGTGAAACACTGCCCAGTCCCTCGCCATCCTCACTATCATTGCTATGGTTGAGCCCATTGTCACAACTACAGTGTCAATCCATCTCGTCGAGGGTCTTCCTCTTTTCTGCTGGCCCTCTACGTTACCAAGTATGAAGTCCTTCTCCAGGGACTGGTCCCTCCTTAAAACATGCCCAAAGTACAACTTTTAGGATTGCTATGATTCTTCCCACTCTAACAGAAAGAAAATTAAGGATAAGAGAGATTTAGTAACTTGCCTGATAGCACAATGAAAATAGCAGAACAATGTCCCAAACCCAACTATACCCAAATTCAACTCCTGAATTCTTAAACCATAATACTATGTTACCGTCATCCTTCATTCCATTTTATGTTCCAAAAAGTCTTGAGAGAGAGATTAGTGAAGAATTGCATTTGTCAAGGAACGCTTTATACAAGGACTATAATTTGAGCCTGGCCTTGAAGGATATGCACAATTGAGATAGGTAATTGGTAAATGGGGTAATATGATGCCAGTAAAAGGGTATAACCATGGAAGAACTGTGCATAGTAGGTATGAGAGAGGACAATGTGCACAGCCACGCTCATCTCTGTTGACAAGCAAACAAGGAAATCATGGCTCTGCTATTGTTAATTATTTTGGAATTTTCTTCCACTGAAAGTTTTTTTTGAGCAGCCCATGACCACATTTTACTAAGAGTATGTGATGCTGAGTTATGGTGATTCATCAAGGGTATAAGAAATAAATATACATAATATATTACCCAATAGAGAATAATAAACAACCTTGTCATAATGGAGTTTGTACAAATTGTTAAAGTTATAATTCAACTCTCATGTTTTTGGCCACCAAATGTTCAGAAATAAATTGTTTTTAATGTGCACACTGACAGATACATGTTCTATGATACTTGCATTATGTTTGAGAAAACCCAGGCAACATGAGCTATTGAAATGCTCTTCTTCTTGACTCACTCTTCAAAGCTACCCATGGGATACTTCAGATGGATTTACGTAGTGCTCGATGTCACTATGAACAAAGACATTTCACATGCAAGTCTCAGGCTATTTGTTCCCTTGAACTCATTCATGAGCTTCTACAAATCTAAAATTTTGTAAATTAAAAAAAAAAAAAAAAAACCACTACTTGAAATAGCAAAATTTTTTTCAGTTAATTTTATTTACGTATATTATTTCTGATAGCATCTTATAGACACAATTTTATTATCTTTGAAGTTAGTATTCAGAAGTGTATCTTAACTGCATAAGCCAAATACAATTTGGGCCTACCCATGTAAAAAGCTTCATTTTATTCTATTTATCTTGACCTCTCATTATTGATCCTTTTACGCCTTAACTCACACAATTCTGCTTGCTCTAATTTTTCCCTGGACCCTTTCTGCCTATCCATTTCTGCTCACCTATCAATGCCCACCCTAGGTTCCATTTCCTATAAGAAGTCTCTCTCAGCCACTCCAGCCCTATCTTTGCTGTCCTCTCATTTTCTTTAGTATTTAGAGTAATATGTACATGTGTCACACAATTAGCTCCACTTATGGCATCAGAATCTCCACGAGCATTTGTCTGATGAAGCACTAATACTTTAGAACCAAACTAGCAGGACTTATAAGTATTTCAAACACAAGCAACTGTAGGCTTTACGGGTATGTACTGAATCCTGGAACAACCTCGCTGGTCCACTGGGCTATGCTTGATTGTCTGGGACTGCTCCCATCAACAATTGCTCTTTTATTTCTTACCTTCTGTTACTGGCAACTTTGGGTCATCAACTTTCCAGATTTCCTAGAAATGATCTTGCTTATTTCATGTCTATCTTCAGAATTTTGCTTTCGTCCCTAAAAAAAAAAAAAAAATGTAGATATAAAATTCCACCTCCCCTGTACCCTAGGTTTAGGACTTTGTGTTGTCATTGGACCTTTAGATTTCCCACCAGAGGAATCTAGACCACACTATGTTCAGGCTTAAAACCATAATTGCTAAAGCTTACCCACTTTTTAGTTCTTGTGATTCCCCCTATGAACATGGACTTCCAGAGATCTTAAAACATTCTTAGAATATTTATTTTTCTAGCCTGTGTGGTATCATGTATGGTATTTTTCCCTTTGCCTGGATTCTCTTAAACTTATACGGTACTGTCGTCTTATACTACATATGCGTATATAGGTGTCTATCTATGTATTTACCTACCTATCTCTCTACCTACCTATCTAGCCACTGGGCCAGCCAAACATATATATGAATGAATTAGAAACTACAGGGGAAAATGTCTATGTTTGAAAATGGACCATCCTGCTGCCCTTTATGTGGCGAGACAATTCAGTTAGGAAGATTCCAGTAACACATCACTTAACGCTTAGGGCTAAAAGTGTTATTAGATACTCAGTAATTATTTGTACTCAGAATTACATGAGCAACTATTCTTAAATATTAGTGTTATTAATAATCTATAGGAATGAGGAACAATTTTCTGAGCTGCCCACCTTACTGTCTGTTGAATAAACGGTTACAATAGCTGCATGCAGATTCCTAGGGCTGATCCCATCCTTTGCATCCAGATATAATCAATATTGAATACACAAAGAAGTTGTACATTTCACCTGTGTTTTGAAAGATGTTGAATTAATGCTCTTCTAAAGTTTGAAGCTGTCATTTAATACATTTTCAAAGTGTTATTGTAATTATTTATTTTTTCGTGGTTAGAAAAGTAAAACTTGCTCATCAGGGGAAAAAAAAACCCAAATGCTAAGAATAAAAAATTTAAAAAAAAACCATCATGATTGATCCTGACTCATAGTGACCCTATAGACAGACTAGAACTGTCCCATAGGGTTTCCAAGGAGTGGCTGGTGGATTCAAACTGCCAATATTTTGGTTAACAGGCGAGCTCTTAACCACCATGCCACCAGAACAATGCAAAAAAAAAGAAAAAAAAAAAGGAAAAATTACTCATAGCCCCACCACCCAAGTCAAATGGAAGAAGTCAGTCATTTCTAGTTTTACCCTTGTCAGAACTTTGCTTATAACTATAGCTGAATGGCTTCATTTCAGTTTGCATAACTCTCCCTGTCCTTGTTTGTCCTCCAGAATGTGTTACCAAGTATGAAAATGACTGAAAAGTAATGGGCAGGAGCAAGGAGAGGCAAGAGAACCAAAATCCTGAAAAATCGGAGCTGACTTATATTCACTAGTACATTTTTACACACACAGCTATCAGTATTTGTCATTACCCAGTACCAATATTAAAAAAAAAAAATTAGCCCAGCTTAATTCTACTATCTCTCTGGGTTCTGAGGCTGCAGATTATGAGGAATATGGTAACAGATGTGTGGAGCAAGGACCTGACCTTCAGCAAGGCTGCCGCTGAGGCTCCCAGGGAGAGAAGAGAGGCTGCTCTGGGCGGGTGGCCAGGCAGAGTAAACAAAGCAATGGTTCTCCGCTCACAGGATTTCTCCCCCTTGCTTTCAGTGGGGAGAAGGCACAAATTTCCATCTGTCTTTCTCAGGATTCTGAGTAAAAACATTCACCAAGAGATTATGCTTCTGATCCAGGAACGTAGATATTTAAGCAGAGTTTCCAAATAAGTAAAAAAGAGGGATACAGATTGGTGATCTTTTAGAATGTCGTACTGCAACTGGAAACACTATCTGAAAAATACAATTTATTGAATTTATATGTTTATTACTCCTCACTTAAACGTGAATTCACAGAATCAGAGACATTTCAGAAGTCAAGAAGCTTTTCTTTTTTTTCACAATGAACAACATTCATTTCCTTTAATAATTATCTCAATTTCGATTTTTTTTCGTAAGTTTGAAAACACTTTCACAGACACGAAGTAAGTAGCAAAATATAGTGCTTCAATTTTCACTATAGGTCAATTATAATGTGATAACCTTGACCAAGATATTCACTCTTTCTTTGCCTCAGTTTCCTCCTGTGTAAAATAAGGATAACACTAGTACCACCTAAAGTTGTTGTGAGAATTGAAAAACTTAATGCAGGTAGAGCGTTTAGAACAGTACACCTGACAACTCATTTAACTATAATGTGAGACTTAAAAATATTGACTATTTTTAAGTCTCACATTATAGTTAAATGAGTTATTCCCCCATTTTATGGATAAAGAATCCAAGGTCCACAGATACAGAGCAACCTGTTCAAGGTCACAGAGTTGCCAGTAGCAGTCAGAGGTATTCTGTGCATAAAATTACCTTTTGTTTCATACAGGTGTTGATTTTGTTCCTAGACCATCTCCAAATCACACTGACTTTTTCTTTTCTGGAATCTCCGTTACCTTCGTTTTATCACTAAATTTTCTGTATGTTTTCATTTCTGTTCATTGAACGAATTTGAGCTCTGTAAGGATCAAATTGTATTCATATTTCTACTGCGTCTTTCACATCCTTTATTATGACATTTAAGACATGGTGTCATTGCTAAATATGGTTTTTTTTGGAATCAAAAAAGATATCAAACTTTTGGTTTTTATGATATGTTTTAGGTTGAACTAATATTTTTTCCAGGGGAGGAGGTTACATAAAGAAATAAAAAAAGACTTCATAGTCCATGAGTTTAATGAATGATAATCTCTTGGTTATCATCCTTTTTTTTTCAGTGCTGCCGACTGGTAGGCAGTAAAATGTATGGTCATTTTTTTCTTATGTGAGCTGTCTTTACTAATTTTCTGGTGGAATTACCCAACAGCGTCAAGGTGCTAAGAAAACTACGGAAAGTACACAAAACAAGAAATTGGCTTTTCAGGGTTAGACAGTTGAGATATTTCAATCTACGTGGAATCTTTAGCCTCCAAGACTTAAGAGAAAGGATACAGGTGTAAAATGGAGGAATAGAACTGGCCGTGGTGACTGGAGAGTAACTGGCATGGTGCTTATGGGTAAGCCCTGTGATAGCATACCAACAAAAAAACCAAACCCAGTGCCGTTGAGTCGATTCCGACTGATAGTGACCCTACAGGACAGAGTAGAACTGCCCCATAGTTTCTGAAAATGTGAGGTAACTGTATGAAGCGGGTTGCAATTTTTCTTTCAAAATGTATTTAAAATGCTCACCAAAAAAATATTAGGTCTCTCTGAAGTGTTAGATTTATATTCTGTGTCAGTTTATATGGGAAAAAAGTATCAGTACACACTGAAAAAAAAAAAATCCTTATAAAAAGTCCAGTAGATAGTCATATGTAAGTAATCTTTAGCGGTCAGCTGTTAAGATCTCACACAAAGACAGTCGATTAAAGGAAGTTGAGAAATGACTGACAGTAAGATTTCCAAGGGTTAACTAAAATTATCTGTTCACTTAATTGATGGAAAGTTACCATCTGGAGCTGCCATATTTTCTGTAAAAATCTTCTTCTTTTGATGACACTACGAGAGATGAAATGAACATATGATTCTTGTTCTGACTTCAGAAGGGAGCCGTTCAGACCTAATTAACAAAGGGGCTTAATGAAGTGGTTTTAGGATATGTGTGTCTATCACTCCCTTTCTGTGCCTTTGCTCTAAGTGAACAGCATTGAGCCACCGACATCATGACGGCTTGGAATAGCAAAGTTCCTAATGATAGCTGTAGGACAGACACACACACACACACAAGTTTTCTTGAAAGCCAATTTGCAAATGAGGACCAATAAAGGGAGTAGTAGTTAAAGTGTGAGTTAGAATGGTGCCTTGTTCTTTATTCAGTGCCAATCATTTTATGAATATATTTTTGCATATTTATGATTATTTTCTTTTCCAGAGATTTTATAGTTTGTACTAGCTAAACTGGTTATAGTTTAATGCCCAAATATTAATGACTAGAATTTGATATTCTTTCCCTATTCTAGTCTTTTATGTATGTAGTGAACTTAATCTTACAATGTATACAAAAAAACCTGACACCACTGCTTTGTCTGGTGCTGGCTACTTATACTAAGGATATGATTTGGAGGAGAAAATGCCAGTCTCTTCAATAGGGTACATCTTAAAATTTCCATTTTTCTTGGTAGTATGTTCCACAGATGAAATAAGACCATGGAATACGGCTGTATTTCTAAAAACTGCAATAAATCAGAGAAGATGGTAAACCTCTAGCTAAATGACTACATGGTTATCATCAATTAACTCTTTCATATTAAAACCCATATTTAACTCTCAGTCTACATTATTTTATCAATAACATTTGACACACTTGATCTTTTTTTTTTTTTTCCCTTGAAACTTTCAGCATTTCTCCTTTGACTTCAGGATTCCACACTCCCCAGGTTGTCTTCTTATTTTGTTGTCTACTTCTTCTAAGTCTCTTTTGGTGGTTTCTCCTTTTTCTGACCTAGAAATGTTGAAAGGGATTTGTTTACACTCAAACACTCAAGCCCGTGGCTTAAACGCCACCTATATGCTTTTTTTTATGCTATTGAATCCCAAAATTATGTCTCCAATCTTGTTTTTCTTTTTCTTGAAATCTAGATATGCATTTCCAACTGATGGACTGACATCTCTGTTTTCCCACTGGAATGTTTAGTAAGGCATCTCAAACTTAATTTTTTCAAAACACAACTTTTTTTAATGTTTTATACCCCTAAATTTCTCCTTCCATGTTTTTTTTCCCCATCTAATTAAATGGCACCACTATTCACCCAATTTCCCAGACCGCCAACAATGGGAGCCGTTCTTGTTTCCCCTTTTTCCTTATACCTACATGCAATCTGTGGGCAATACTTTCAACCTATGTGCCAAATCTGACCATTTTTCACTACCACTTCTACTTTCATTCTGATCCAAGACACTGTCATATATTTTTAAATACTTCAGTAAAATCATCTTTCTTTTTCCACCCTAGACTCCATAAAGTCTATTCTACACACAAACTGATGTTTTTGAAAATGTAACTCTGAGGCTTTCACCTCTCTTATTAATCACTTCTCCATTCCTTCTCACTATGCTTAAGCTCCTGCATAAGACCTACATGTGTTATTTTTTTAGTGTAACAATTGAGGAGTGTGGGATGTGGGGTCAGAATTCTCATATTTAAATCTAGACTCTACTGTGGGAATTTAGGCAAATTACTAAATATTTCTGAGACTTAATACCCTTGTCTGTAAATTGGCATGATAATAACACTATCTCATATGATTATTCATTAAGAAAATTAAATAAAGTATGTGATATGAAGCACTTAAACTGACATTTTTACATCTCTTATATAATTTTCAATGAGCACAAGATAATGACTTTGTAGTAAGTGGAGAATGAAGGTTAAGAACTAGCGATGAGAGGTTGATGACAGGGACAGGGTTTACCTTGTTTATTCTGTATCCAGAACTAACTGTAGGGTTATCCCATATCAGGGGGTCAGTAAGTAATTGCTGAATGAATGAATCTTATGAAAAGTTGGTCTGTTCTTATCTTCAGTTGCTTTTTCTTCTTTTGATATTTTCTTTCCCAGCTGTTCATATATTTACATTTGCCTTAGGTCTGGAAATACTTTCCTTCAGAATCAATTGCTCTTAATACTTAGTCCTTTCTCTCTGTTTATGCCCTTTTCCTACTCTGCTTTTCTTTGTACCTAAAAGCTTTACTACTGGGAGTGGTCCACTTTTATTACAAGAGCAAGCTGAACCCACCTTTGAGATTTTAAAGTTTCTCTCATGTTCCTATAACATCCATTTGTTGCCTTAAGTACTACACTTATTTCTTTACTAAATAGTACTGGAAAGAATAGAAAGTATGAGTACACACACACACACACACACACACACACACACAGAGCCCGGGTGGTGGTACAGTGGATAAGAGATCAGCTGCTGCTAACAAAAAGATTGGTAGCTCTGATCCACCAGCCACTCCTTGGAAACCATATGGGGCAATTCTACTCTTTCCTATAGGGTCGCTATGAGTCAGAATCAACTCAGCGGCAATTTTATATATATATATATATACTCGATGGCTCTAGGTTATATATATATATATATATATATACACACACACACTCACACACACGTGTGTGAGTGTGTGTGCATATGTAGCAGAGTTCTTTGCTCTAGGAATCAGGTTAGGATGTTGAGCAAAGAAGAAGTATATACATGGCTATCAGCAATCTATTTTGGTCCTGAAGTTACTTTCCACTTTGAAGAGAACATGTTGTTGTTGTGTTCCATTGGGTCAATTCCAACTCATGGTGACCTTGTAGGACAAAGTAGAATTGCCCCATAGAGTTTCTTGGGCTGTAATCTTTATGGGAGCAGATCGTTAGGTCTTTTCTCCTTAGACCCGCTGGGTGGGTTCATACGGCCGACCTTTTGGTTAGCAGCCGAGCACTTAACCATTGCACCACTAGGGCTCCTTTAAGAAAGTATGGCAGTCATTAATGCTGTTCATTAAATACATCTGGCTTTCTGCCATTAAAGCACACATTAAATTTACTCTCCATGGTACTGGTCAATAAATTTTAAGTGGGAACGATACCTGTCACTTCCAGCCCAAAGAATTTAATTGCTAGTGAGAGACCTCTCCAGACCTCTCTTTCTCTCCAACATGACAACTGGCATTATTAGATAGTGCCTGTGTCCCTAAGTGACTACAGTAAGCAGAGGCCTCAGCCAATCTGTTATGAACACTCAGTGTGTGTAAGAAATAAACTTTTCTTATGTTGTACCACTGATATTTGAGTCTTCATTATTGAAAAATAGCCTAACCTATCTTGATTTACACATAAGTTGAACTTTCTCATCAGAAATGCCATTTTCTACTTCTCCTGTCTCTTTTGCAATGAGAAAAATGTAAATGAGTACATGCCAAGTGCTCGAAACACACAATATAATTTGAAGTCTCAATCTCTGCTTTTGTATTTTGCACATAAACTGTCATTAGTAGAGAACATACATAGGTCATGGTGGTGCTCATGTTTTGTCACAACACATAGGAGATTACAGGATTTCACAGTCTAGTCTAAGCGTCTCATTCAAAAAATGTTTTGCTTGTGGGAAGACAGATAAGAACACAAAACAACTAGCTAGAAGTCTAGTTTTCTTTCTAATATTTCATGCTAATATTGATCTTAAAATATAAACAAACAAATGGGGTAAGGTTATCCATGGTGTCAAATTGTTCATTTGGTTTTGTTAAAAAAAAAGTCTGGTCAATGTGCACACCTGATACTGTGTAAAGAAAACGTCTGGTTAACTGATGAACTGGACGCCTCTGTCACATAGACGTAGTCTGGGGAAAGATAATTATGGTGCTTCTGTGCTTTACCTTACTTTTTAGCTGAGGGCGAGGCTTTCACAGAAAGTAGACTGGTAATTGTTAATCTGTGCAGTGGAAAGAGAGTATACGATTCTCAAGGAAGAAGGGAGAAAAACCTCTTTCTGGTTTTAGAGATTTTTTTCCATATAATCAAACTTACTAGACACTGTTTGAGAGAATAAGCCATCTATATTACCCATGCAGTTAGGGGAATAAGGAGAACAAGAAGAGAAAATGGCAGAAAAGAAAATGGGGTTGGGGGGAACCACTATTGAGCCTGCCACTTAAATGTGTAGGCCTTAAAACAAAAGTGACCTTGAATTGAGACTTAGAGAAGAGAAACATTTTGTAAATGGTCTTGATTGCTTTCCTTCTCTGAACTTTTATGGGTTTGGAAATTTCTTTTCAACTTTGTTTAAAGGAAGTGCTAACCTATTGGCTCCTAATGACACTGATTAATTGCTTCTCACACCATTGGTAAAATTGTCAATGTCGTTACTCTCTTATTCATGCCAGGTCCAGCATTTCCTACAAACTTTTTCTTTTTTGTAACATGTACAACATAATAGAAAAACCAAACAAAATGAAAAAGGGAGACATCTTCCTTCAAATCTTTAAAAATAATTATTCTTTTAAAGAATAAAATAGAGGAGTAATCAGCTTTTGTGTTATAGAGAGAGATAAGACTTAAGTCCAGTTACTTAATTGGATACATTCAAATCTTTATAATCACTGAAGTTCTATATAATTAGCCTTCACAGCACTTACCGTAGTTGCCATTTTATATACAATTAAATAATGAATTGCTGTCTGTTTTACTACTTAAATGTGGATTCCATGAGGACAAGGACTATATCTGATTTTGCCTACCCAGCATATAGTACAGAGCTGGCACATAATAAATGCTTAAAACAGCTTTGCTGAAAGGAGGACATATTTCAGAGTCTGTTGGCCTCTATGGGAGCCTTCGTGGTACAGTGGTTAAGAGCTTTGCTGCTAACCAAAAGGTTGGCAGTTTGAATCTACCAGCTGCTCCTTGGAAGCCCTATGGGGCAGTTCTACTCTGTCCTGTAGGGTCACTATGAATCGGAATTGGCTTGATGGCAATAGCTTTTGTATTGTCTTGTTTTTTGTGGTTGGTCTCTATGCTGGCTAACTATTTAAGGTGCCACTATTGTTAATACCTTGGTTTGCCACATCCAAGATCTAGGAAATGAACTATTTTCCTACTCATTAGTTTCTATTCCTGATATTCTTACCTTATATTGTTTTACAATATTACTGCTCTGCTCGTATCATTTATTCCAAGCATATACAAAGGGCTTCCACCATTACTTTGGGTTTAAATTGATTTCCTTTGAATTTTTTTGCTCAGTAAATCATAGATGCCTGATACGTCTCCAATTTTATGATCCATTTATAAATATTAGGGTTTTTTAAAGATTTTTATTTTATTTACATGCACATACATATTTATTAAGAGAACACCAATATTTAGTCATTACCTTACGCAGTGGGGATTAAAAACAATTTTACTTTTTCATGGATGAATAGATATTTATGGTATATAAATAAATATGCCTTTTTAGATACTGTTTAAGGCTGTAGCTCTCATTGGAGTGTGGGTTGTGCTACACCAAAGGCAGTATGTATATAATTTCCGCTTTCTTAATACTTTTCGCAGTTTCAAGGCTCTCCAGGATCACACTAACCTAATTATACAGCCACATGTAGAGAGAGTTTCCCAAAAGGTAATAACAAGCATCCTTCCAACTACACTGTCCCATCCCACATCCAAGTATCCTTTGTTGAAACAAATTCTTATGGATCAATATAAGCAAATTTAGTGTTGTATTCCTGACAGTCATCTCTAAATGAAATAGTTGCTCACTTTTACTTTCAACAAGTTTCATCCTGAATGATTGGGATTGTTGGTTAGTGGCTATAAACACATTGTTTTACTTTAGGTGTTTTGCCCCCAGTTTAATAGCCTGTGTAGAATAAATATCCAGCCTGCTTCTAAAATCCATCATCACTCTGCTCTGGAAGGTATCTCAGCAGTTCTTCAACTTTGCATTTAGGATTGCTGGTCAGAGATGGGATGTTATTTGTCAATTATTAGCTGTGTAGGTAGTGAGAGAGTCCTGGTGGCCCAGTGGCTTAAATGCACTGCTTCTAACTGAAAGATCAGCAGTTCAAACCCACCAGTTGCTCCAATGGAGAAAGATGTGGCAGTCTGCTTCCATAAAGACTTACAGTGTTGGAAAGCCTATGGGGTCGCTATGAGTCAGAATCTACTTGACAGCAGTGGATTTGGTTTGGTAGGTGGTGAGGAAGGAGAAACAGGAGTCTAAAATGAATCATTCTGCTTATAACCATTATAATATGATTCTTCCCTTCCCTCAAGTAGTTTAATTTCTAGTTAAATCAATATTACAAAGAAATGTGATAAATACTATCATCGAAGCGTACACAAGGTATATAAAATTATTTAACTCATCTTTGTGGGGCTAAAAATGGGATCACGATGAAACCAATGTTTCATCTCTGTCTTGATATATAATCAATGGGTAAGGCAGACAAGAGAGGAAAGGTAATTTCAGCTAAGAGAACAACAGGTATAGAAACTATGAGGAAAAAAAGAGCAAAGCACATTCAAAAAAATCTATGTAGTTTGGTATGGTTTGACCTAAGAGTCCAGGAGGCAAAGTGGGATATGGTCCTGGAAAGGTAAGTAGGTTAAGGTCATAGAGGTGTTATGTGAAACAGCCTGTATCTTGTGTCCAATACCAGTCCATGACAAAATTGGCACCATTTTGCCACTCAATTAAACAGGAAAACACATTCAGCAACAAAAAGACGAACAACTCAATCAAATAATTGGCAAATGGCTTGCATAGACATTTCTCTAAAGAAAATATACAAATGACCAATACCAAAAAAAGAAAAACCCACTGCCACTGAGTCAATTCTGACTCATAGCAACCTCAGAGGACACAGTAGAACTGTCCCACAGGGTCTCCAAAGCTCTAAATCTTTACAGAAGCAGACTTGCCACACCTTTCTCCCACAGAGTGGCTGATGAGTTCCAACAGCTGACCTTTTGATTAGCAGCCAAGTGCTTTAACCACTGTGCCACCAAAAAAAAAAAGAAAGAAAACCTGTTGCTGTTGAGTCAATTTTGACTCCTAGCAACCCTACAGGACATAGTAGAACCTCCCCATAGGGTTTCCCAGGAGCAGCTGGTAGATGCGCACCGTTGACCTTTAGGTCAGCAGGCAAGCTCTTAACTACTGCACCACCAGGGCTCTTTAAATGGCTAGGAAGGACATGAAAAGATGCTTAACATCATTAGCCATTAGGGGAATGCCAATAAAAAACCACAATGAGATACCATTTTACCCCTACTAGAGTAGCTATTATTGGAAGGAAAAAAAAAAGGAAAATAAGTGTTGGTAAGAAAGAAAAAATTGGAACTTTGTACATTGCTGGTGGGAATGTAAAATGATGCAACTGCTGTTGAAAACACTTTGGCAGCTCCTCAAAAAGTTAAACATAAAATTACCATATAATCCAGTAATTCCACTCAGGTATCTACCCAAAAGAATTAAAAGCGGAGACTTAAATAGGTACTGGTACCTCAACATTCACTGTAGCACTATTCACAATAATCAAAAGAAGGAAACAACCCAAATGTCTATTAACAGAATAATTTATAAACAAAATGTGGTATACACATACGATGGAATATTATTCAGCCAGAAAAAATGAATGAACTTCTAATACGTAATGCACCATGGATAAACTTTGAGAACATTATGCTAAGTGAAATAAGCCAAGCACAAAAGGACAAATATTGTATGATCCCATTTACATGAAATATCTAGAACAGGCCAATGCATAGAGACAGAAAGTAGATAAAAGTTACCAGGGGCTGGAGGGTTGGGGGTGTGTGGTGTTAATACTTAATGGGCACAGAGTTTCTGTTTGAGGTGATGGCAAAATTTCTGGAAACAAATATTGGTGATGTTTGCACAACATTTTGGATACAATTAATGCCACTGCATTGTGCACTTAAATATGGTTTAAAATGTCAGATTTTATGTTATATATATGTTATACACAAATATATACACATATATACAACCACAATAAAAAATAAAAATGATATAAAGAAATAAATACCAAAAAAAAAAAAAAAGTGTAGATGGTTCTTCGCCTTTACACTTTATGAAATGCCATTTTTTGTTTTGATATTAGTTCTTTCTTACTGATTTGCTGTTGAGGTTTGGAAATGACCTTTCTTTTTTTAAGAAATGATGGTAATAATAGGTCACATCCTTCCTTTTCACCTCCTTCCTTCCTTCCTACCCTCCATTCTTTCTTCTCTCTTTTAGTGTTTTTTATTTGGACGAGGATATTGTGTTCAGCATACTCGACTCAGAGATAGGACTAAAATCTATTTTGCTCTAGTAAGTCCACTCACACCATGAACCAGCATGGGAAAGTCAGAAATTTAATATTGTCAATTAATAAAATCTCCATCCTGTCCAGTAAATTTAAGTCCTATCATTTGGCTTATTAATCAATTCTTGCTCAATGGTCTCCCATTTCAGGTAAATATTCAACCAAGTCTAGGTGTTATTATCTGTCATGGTCAGTTCAGAGTTCTGTCTTTAAGAGCTTGGGCTAAGCTTTCACAGAACTAGAATAAGACCCATCTCAAAGAGGGGGGGATACTAATTCACCTTCCTCTTACTCCCTCTCTGTTTCATCAACCTGATTTCACTGCAGACATTGCACGAATATAAGAATGTCAAAGGCAGACAGGAATCTGGGAGAGGGGTTGGTATGTGCTTCCATTTTGATAGTAAGCTCTTCTTGGTCACTGTGACTTCTCTACTGGTTCTGGATGTTAGGGGCCATCATACAGGCTGGTCTTTGGCAGAGGCAATGGTCTGTGCTATCTGTACTACAATAGCTTGTTTTTCTTATGCCCAGGATGTCCTCTTCTCTAAAAAGATCTGACATTGGAGACCTCACAGGGCAGTTGCACTTTCTTCCTTTCCACATCCAGTGATCTCCATGTATTCCCCAGGCACCAAGCCTGGCTCTAAGGGTCAGTTTCTGGGTGGCCAGGCAGAAATTGAACCTTCTTCCCAAACCTAGCCTAGGCCAAAAGGAAACCTAGGAATCTCAGTCATGAATGCCTTGGGTCTGCAAAAACCAGTATTGGAGCTCTCCCAAATGGCATTCTACCCTTCCTCTAAGGTTCATTCCCCATAGTCTACACTCTGGCCATGGAAGCATATTCTGCAGTTCAGGAAGCATCCAGTCTCCAGCTAGGAAATGTTATGCCCTTCTTACAGACAGACCCTTCTTTTAGACGGGCCCATATTTTATTAGCTATTACTGATAGAGTGGCCCTCCTGTTTTATGATATGGGAAGGGGAGAAGGAGTGGATAATGTCCTTCTCACCAATTTCTGAGTGCCAAGTAAATAATTTTATTATTTTTTTTTCCTTTTAGTCCATTTCAAAGTATCTCTCTGGGAAGATAGGACTTCTAAAAAAATGCAAAATATGAAGTTCTAACATCAAGAATCAGGCTCCCATTGGACCTGGATATTTTAAATTTATCTTCTTTGTTTCTAACCATTTCCTGCAGTAGTCAGTAATCCCAGAGGACCAGAAAGGAGTCTCAGGCAATGCTTTACATCACTGCATAATACTTACGGAAATAAAAAGTTGGCAGCTGTATCAGTCAGAACCAACTCAGTTGCAACAGAACACCACATAAACTAGTTTAAACAACAATAAAAAACATCAAAAATGAATTTATTAGTTGAAATTTGGTAGGCTTTAGGCATAATTATATTCGGAGCCCCTAAAAATATAATCAGAATCTTTCTGTCTCTTTGCTTTTCTTACCTTTCTGTTGACTTTACTCTCAGGTAGGCACATTTCACAAACTTAGCTATTTGTACCAAGGAACAAGGCTATTTCCCAATAAAATACAAAACCAAGCCCATTGCCAAGGAACAAGGCTATTTCCCAATAAAAAACAAAACCAAACCCATTGCCATCGAGTTGATTCTGACTCTTAATGACCCTAAAGTGGTTGCAAAATTCCTGCCAGGGATCTAATTAGCCTGGCTTAGCTTACATGCTAAGCTCACAACCAAGAATTTAGCTAGAGAGATGAAGTTCTCTGATTGGTTAGGCCCAGACTATCTGCCTACCCTTCGAGTCAGGTATAGGATCAACCCCATTAACAAAATTGGGCTGAGAAATGGACAAGTGTAACTGTCCCAAAGGGAAATTGGGGTATTATTTCTAAAAGGGGAAGAAGGCCTTCTGGGAAAGTAAAATAACAGATGTATTTTATTAAAATGCCTAAAGAACCCCCTCCCCAATTAAAAAGAAAGTATCTTGACCAAGAAAACCAGAAATCTGGGAATTTCTGTTGCATGCAACATGAAATCAGTCAATAGTATTAACCAGAGAAGTAATAAAATCAGTTCTGGGTTTTAAAATGTCCATGCTATTGTGTTCTACAATTTCATTGCCTCATCCCTTTCTGTCCTTTAATTAAGGCAGGCTTTGGAAGACGTTTGTAGAAACCTAGTTTCCTCTGGTAACTAATTAGGCTAACCTCCATTGAACTCCAAGCCATCGTGTTTGTGCAAAGAGCTTCTGAGGAGTTATCATTTCACCTGTGCCCAAAACGAGGTATCCATGGAAACCTTGAACTTCTAATGACTGGTGGTTGGCAGGCTCAGGCACCCAGAGGGCAATTTATTGTTAGGCTGCCTTGAGACTAGCACTTGGGCCTGCCATCCTGATTTAGATGATTTTATTAATGGTAACTCCCTACCAAAATCTCTATTGGGCTGATCCTGATATCATTCTGACAAATTCATTCAGAAAAGTAAATGTACAAACGCAGCTAGATTAGTGAAGGTGAGAAGCAGAAATCTCCTGTAAGAACAAGTCAAGGACACGGAATGATCATGGTAACTTTTTTCTTTTTTTTACCATTATCAGGTATATAAATATAAATATATATATATATATATATATACCTTATGGAAGTGAAAAAATGAAATGCTTCATATATATACATAAATACACACTACATACTATATATATATGCACTATATATACATATATATATTATAACTATATATATATATTTTTTTATGTGTCTATGTAAGTAAAATATGGAAGTACACATTCTAGTGTATATACACATACATAAAAGAATAATCTTTCCCTTAGGCTAATGCTGAAGATCACTGATGTCGACCCACTTTGTTCTTTCAGCCTTCCTGTTCTTCCTAGACCTCGTGTTTTGCTTTTGTCCTCTCGGTATGTGAGGGCTGACCTTAGCAGAGAGCTGGCTGTCTTAAATATGGCAGGTCATCTATCAGTGCCTCCCCAGGCTGTCGGAGTTCCTTTTAATCTCACTTGTAATTTTCCAGGGAAGGTTTACAAAAGCCACAACAGAATTTTAATGCTGTAAAATAGCTTTGGAGACAGTAAATATTTCCTTGTTCATGAGGACAGGCTGTACATCAACTGGTCTCAGAAAAGACAAAGACATTTTCCAAGTTAAGGCTTATTGTACCTAAATTGTCCCTGAACGGGGTCATTTGCATTGTTCTTTTGAAATATTTACATCTTAGGCATAAACATACATTGCTTATTATTGAGTGCTTGATTCTTGAAAGATTTTTTTTCTTCTGACACAACCAAAATATTAATTGCTTTCATAATTGCAAAATATTCACCCCACTAATTTGCAAATGCATTCATTATGCATTCTAAGCATCAGATCCAGAAACTAATGGCACAATGAATGGATATTCCAAGCTCCCATTGAGAAGAAAATATAGTCCCAGGGAAGCTTACTGATGAAGGGTGGACTGAGTGCCCCTAAATATTAAGGCAGTAATGACTTTTTAAGGTAGCTAGATAAACGGACTCTGAAATTTCTCAGATCAGCTAGCAAGTCAACACTATAAACTAAATAAGGCTGCGTCACAAATTAGTTTGGTAAGTGAGCTTTTGCTTTAATTATTTATGCTAATACTTCATAGCTTTCCCAGAGATGGCACATACTTAGTGAAATAAGAAGGTTAACAGAAAATATCCCCAGAACAATCCCTTATATAAGTCTAAAGATGAAAGGATAGAATTAGTCATGCTGTGACTTTATTTATGAATTCGATTCATTCAACAAATGTTTATTAAAGCCCTGTTTTGATTATATTCCAAGGGTACAAAATGAAAAGATAGTTTCTAACCTCAAGAAGTGCTATTTGTTGGGGGAAAGGGCATTTAATCCATGAGGTACCTGAAAAGATATTTGGGGGAGGGAAGAGAAGATAATGGTTAACATCAAAAACAGTGGAGGTTAAACCTTTATGGGATAGAATGCATTCCTGGCTAACGTATCTAGATAGATAGATGGAAGTGTGCATTCTGGAAAGTACAAGTAGATTTAATGGCTAAGGTAAAGAGTATGGGGCATGGATAGCTAGCACCAGGGTGAATATTGGTTCTACTCTTGGAAATAGGACATAAAAAGAAGATTGATTCAGGAAGAGAGGGTAGGAAGGTATGGGAAGAAAAGAAGAAATAACAAGGAGCACAAGGAGTCATGGGAAGCAGGAGGTACAAATAACCTTAGAAACAATCTCATCCTCTCCCTTGATTTTATAGACAAGAAAATGGTGTCCAAATTAGCGTGGTTATTATGTTTCTTTTCAGGACACCAACTTAGCTCACCTCTTTTTAAATGAACCTTATGTATGAAAGACATCTCTAGGCTCCTTTAAAGGAGCTCTGATGGCACAAACAGTTGAACGCTTGGCTGCTAACCCAAAGGTTGTTGGTTAGAAGCCATCCAGCAGCTCCAAGGGCGAAAGATCTGGCAATCTGTTTCCGTAAAGATTACAGCCAAGAACACCCTGTGGGGTAGTTCTACTGAGTCACATGGGGTTGTTAGGAGTCGAAATCAACTTGACAGTACCTAACAAGAACAGCTTCCATTCATTTCTTCTTCCCTGGACCATTATTTGATCCAGATCATCTCCCTTTTCCTTTCCCAATGTAGAGTTGCCCACTTTAGACACAACAAGCAGACATATTATGGGGCTCATTTTGTTCATACTTTCCTGGAATATTATAGCTTAATAAATATTTATTAAGGATCCACTATTTACAAATACACTGTTCTGGTCGATTTGGAATCAAGAAAATCATTGCCAATGTCTATAAGTAGCCACTTACCAGGGAAAATGTATTTGGAGTAAGTCACTAAAGGAAGCTGTTTGCTAATAATGACATTCCCATGGGTATATTTCAGCCTCCTATATTTTTGTTTGCTTATTTGGCAAGGAAATTAAAACGCGGTGGCCCAACTATCTGCTTTTATCCCAGCAGAGGAAGTAATAAGCATGGTTATAAAACCCTTAATATCTGGTAGGGTCCAGCAGTTATACATCCTCCGTTGTTAAAATAGTAATAATCTTGTGACCAAAGGTTTCATTGTTGTTGCTGCTAATCACTTGTTTGATGGAGACTTTTTTTTTTTTTCGTCACTCGCACTCCCTAAGAACGAAACAAAGAGAGGTTGTCTACTTGTTTTTCGTTGTTTGCTTCTTTTTGTTTTGATTTATGATTCTTCGGGATAAAGGCTATCTTTTGAAAACAAGGTAGCACTATCTTCTGAGTACAAATAAGTGGTAAAAGCATGATTGGGAGATATGATTGTTGTTTTCATACATTAGAAGAGTTATCATACGGAAGAAAAGGGAAGATCATTCTGAATTATTTCATAAGGCCGGTACAAAGCCAATAGATAGGAAATTGAGGGAGAAAGGTTTTGTTAACATTATTGACGTCCTCCAGTAAGAGCTATCTGTCAGTGTCCTGGAATTCCCTCATATGTGAATACAATTATCACTGAAAGTGTCCATAAAAAGGGCTGGATTTCCCATTTCACAGGAATGTTTTAGAAATGATGGTGTCTGATATCCTTTACAACGCTGTTGTCTATGATTTCATGATTTCACGGTCTGCCTTTCTACTTAGCATGGCTTGCGCTTGAGAAAATCACAAATGGTCAGATGAACTTGGAATTTTGCCAAATGAGATGCCCCTCTGAAAGACTAAGATTTGCCCTCAAGAGCAAATTTAAGCTGCTTTAATAGTCACATAATATGAGAGGGGGTATAAAGCAAGAAGAACTGAAATCCCTGAAGAAAAAGTTGAATGATGTAAGCCGCATTAATGGAAGGGGGAGGGGGCTTTATAAACGGTGAGTTAGTCTTAGGAAATAACAGGAGCTAGGTCTTCAAGTCGATTTCACAATTATTATAGGTGTAGGAGACACAGGGGTAAAAGGAACACTCTTCTTGCACCCAAAAAACTCACTCTTGGTAAAGAATAAGAAACTGTTAAACAATTACAGTAAAAGATTGAATGATAAAAACCAAATACTTAAGAGATTTTAAAGGAGGGAGGAGTCACCCCCACTCTGGGAGATCAACAAACTGCATAATAGAGTGGAGAATTATTTTTGAAGAGCCTTAGGGATTAGTGGAATGTTGACTGGTGAGGATATAATGAAGGACAAGAGAGGTGGGAAGAAAAAGTAAAGGAAGTGGGATAATGGAGGAAAACAAGGACTATAAAAGGATATGCAGGATAAGGAAAGATAACAACTGGAGAACCGAAGCATTATCCATGGCTTTCAACAGATTGAGGAAAAAATTGACTCTACGCTGCAGTGATTGAACATAACTGTAGTTACTTTGGCAATAAAAGACTTGCGATTTTATCAAAATGCTTTTTTGATGCATTCTGTAAGATATACCCAAAGGAGGGTTCAACTATTCTGAGAACAGCTATGGTAATAGAGTCAACTATATCAGAAAAGCTCTGATAATAGAAAGCCCCCACGGCACCTTCTGGCAATGATAGTAAAGACAAGAATCAAACCTCTCACTCAGATCAGGGCTACATGTTTTCTGCATGAATAAACACACAAACAAAAAACTCCCAAATAGCATATTTAATATGTGATAAGCATAATGTTTTCTGTTAATTATCTCATATCTCTTATTAACCCCATTTTAAGATGAGTTCTAAGTTAGAGGCACTAATTAACTCAATTAAGCTCACTAAACCAGCAAGCAGCAGAGCTGGAAATTAGAACTCAGGTCTTTTGATTTCAGAAACCATCCTTTTAAATGGAATATTTCTTCCCCTTCTAACTTGGTGAGGCCTGCTGTTTTGACTAACAGAGACTATGTTCCCAGCTGCTTCTGCAGAGAACAGAACACAGATAATGTCAGTGAGCTGACAAGTTTTTGCACTGATAGTATTGTTTGCCATGTGCTCTGACATGACCAGAATCTGGAAGAGAAAACAGGTGTCACTGACTTGGAGATGCAGTCTCAGGCCACTGCTCCTTAACAGACTTGTCAAGATTACCTTGCTTATGCCACCATGCCATGAGCCCAGCCATTGAAGCAGGTTATTTAGTTCACCTGAGGAGGAACAGGGCAACTGAGACTGGGAAGCAGCAAATGGAAGGAGTTTCTAAAGCCACAGAGGGTTTTCCTGTAAAAGTTAAAAGCTGTCATCTGCGCAGCCATTTGAATCTACGTATAATATCTTCCAAATTAAGGGATGGGAACTTTCAGATATATAATCTATTATTAAAGAAATGAATTGGCTTAATTCAACAAAAATGAAAGCCCCAGCCCCACATGCCTCGGTACCCCAGCTGCACTCTTGGCCAAAATGCACCCGTTAACCTCCCTTCCCCATGCGAGACTGATTGCCCCAGAAAATCCCTCTTCTCTGAGTTCGTTCTTCCATCCTGCTCTACATCAAAAAGCACTTGTCCCATGCACAATATCTTCAGGCCTCAGTCTGTGTTCTCAGAGAAGAGGCAGTTAATGTGGTAAAAAGAGAGACCTAGGTTTTAGCTCTAACTTCAATATTAAACAACTGCTATCTCAGAATCGATTCGATGGCAACGTTTTTTTTTTTTTTATCTTGGAAATTTAGGTATCTTCAAACTGTAGTTTGTTCATTTATATAAGAAGGAATTGGAGTGTATGATGTCTAAAGACAATATCAGCTCTGAAATTTTAATTGTCTTCTGACTAACTATAAACAACAATGGCATGTGCTCATATATTAAGTGTGTTCTCACAGAAAGTAGATAGTCATTGACAGAGATGTTGTGGAAGAGACTTAGACAATGACTGGGTGGCTTAAGGAAACCCTGGTGACATAGTGGTTAAGAGCTATGGCTGCTAAGCAAATGTCAGCAGATGAAATCCACCAGGTGCTCCTTGGAAACCATATGGGGCAGTTCTACTCTGTCCTTAAGGGTTGCTATGAGTTGGAATCAACTTGATGGCAATGGGTTTGGTTTGTTTTTTGTGGGGGGCTGGCTTAAAGATGACCCTAAAAGCCATTGCAACCTTGAATTCTTTGCGCTTTGAGAATATCTCAAACCTTTCCATGCCGTTAGCTTAATTTATTACCTTTATTCTACATGAATAGTAATTAGTAATGGTTATTGAGAATATTATTTATTAGTTCTATGAGCTGGGAAAAGTACTGACCATATTACTACTTAATCTCTTGTAACTTACATAAGAGCCTTCTGAAGGATACTTCTTATTTGAAGAAGAAGGAAACTGAGGCCTGAAAAACTAAATTACTGTTCCAAAGTAAAAGATAAATCTGACTTTATCTAGTAGCAATAGCTGTAGGAATCATATCACAATTTTTGAGAACTTATTATGTGCCACTCAATGTGTTACTGATGTTGAGGGGAGAACTGAAAATACTAAAAGAACTTACACTGAAGAGCTAAATACTTGGTTTTATGTTATGGGGATCTCCCTCTGGCAAGAGTGTGAAGTTTAGGTTTGAGTGGGGCAAATCTAAAGGCAGGAAAATCATTCAGGGGATAATGACAGCTTGATGTAAGGTACTGGCCCTACAAATGGAGATGGACGATGACAGCATACGTAATAAAGGGATAGAAATTAAGTGACTTGATTAGAAATTTGTTTAAGGATATGGGCAATAAAGGAATCTAGAATGACTTCAGAGATCCTTACTTGGTTACTGGGAGTATTGGTGCCATCAGCTAAGATGAAATATTTTGAGAGGGAAAATAATTAGTTGAATTTGATCACATTAATGTTGAAGTGCTATGGGACATTCCAGAGGAGCTCCTCAGCAGAGAGCTGTACATATGGCTCTGGTCTTAAGAAGAGAAAAGAAGTTTGAAGACACTGAATCTGGGATTCATGAGCACTGTGATGATACTTAAAGTTAGAGATTTGAATAAGAGTATATAAGAAGAGGACCCCTGCTGGCATGGTGGTTAAAGTGCTGGGCTGCTAACTGAAAGGTCAGTGGTTCAAATCCACCAGCCACTTTGCAGGAGAAAGGTGTGGCAGTCTGCTTCTGTGAAGATTTACAGCCTTGGAAACCCTGTAGGGCAGTTCTACTCTGTCCTATAAAGTCGCTATGAGTCAGAATCAACTTGACAGCAGTGGGTTTTGGATTATATAAAAAGAAAAGGTCAAGTAAGAAGGAAAACAAAGAAATCAGGAACAGAATCTATGGGCACATAATTAAGAGAAGGGAGGGTAAAGAATAGTAATCTGAGACGGGACTTTAAGAAAGAGTAACCAGAAGGTAAACATATCAGGAAAGAAGGAGGTCACCAATTCAAGAGGAGCTTAAAAAAAAAGTAGTAGTCAAATTTGTCAAATATTGGGAATAGTGAACTCATATTTAACATTATGCTGGAAATCCTAGCTAAAGCAATAAGGGAAGAAAAAGAAATAAAGGGCATCCAAATGGGTAATGAAGAAGTAAAACTCCCCTTAATTGCAGATGATATGATACTACACATAGAAAACTCAAAAGACTCCACAAGAAAACTACTGGAACTAATAGAAAGATTCAGCAGAGAGCAAGATACAAGATAAACATACAATAATCAGTTGGATTCCTATACACCAATAAAGAGAATGACTAAAAAGAAATCAGGAGAACAGTACCATTTATAACCAAACCAAAACGCAGTGCCATCGAGTCGATTCCGACTAATAGCGACCCTATAGGACAGAGTGGAACTGTCCCATAGAGTTTCCAAGGCAGGCCTGGCGGATTCAAACTGCTGACCCTTTGGTTAGCAGCCATAGTACTTAACCACTACGCCACCAGGGTTTCCATACCATTTATAATAGCCCGTAAAAAAGTAAATACTTAGGAATAAATCTAACCTGCAATGCAAAAGACCCATACAGAAAAACTACAAAACACTACTGCAAGAAACCAAAAGAGACATACATAAATGGAAAAACATACCATATTCTTGAATAGGTAAACTCGACATTGTGAAAATGTCAATTATACCCAAAGCAATCTACAAATACAATGCAATCCCAATCCAAGTACCAACAACATTCTTTAAAGAGTTGGAAAAACTGATCATTAATGCTACATGGAGAGGAAAAATGCCCTAGATAAGTAAAGCACTGTTGAAGGAGAAGAATAAAGTAGGTCTTGTACTACCTGACCTCAGAACCTACTATACAGCTGTTGTAGTCAAAACAGCCTGATACTACTACAACGACAGATCCATTGACCAAAGGAACAGAATTGAGAAGCCAGATGTAAATCCATCCATCTATGGTCACCTGATCTTCAACAAGGGTCCAAAGTCCATCAAATGGGGAAAGACAGTCTTTTTAACAAAGGGGGTTGGCAAAACTGGATGTCCATCTGCAAAAAAATGAAACAGGACCCATACCTCATACCATACACAAAAACTAATTCAAAATGGATCAAAGACCTAAATATAAAACGAAAAAATATAAAGATCATAGAAGAAAAATAAGAACAATGCTACAGGCCCTAATACATGGCATTAAAAGGATACATATCATAACTAACAACACACAAGCTCCAGAAGATAAGCTAGATAACTGGAATCTTCTAATAATTAAACACTTATACTCATCAACAGACTTCACCAAAAGAGTAAAAAGAGAACCTGCAGACTGGGAAAAATTTTTTGGCTATTACAAATCAGACAAAGATCTAATCTCTAAAATCTACAGGAAAATCCAACACCTCTACAACAAAAAGATGAATAGTGCATTTTAAAAATGGGCAAAGAAAATGAACAGACACTTCACCAAAGAAGACATTCAAGCAGCCAACAGGCACAGGAGGAAATGCTGGTGATCACTAGCCATTAGGGAAACTCAAATCAAAACCACAGTGAGATACCATCTCACCCCAGCATTACTGGCACGAATAAAAAAAAACAGAAAATAACAATTGTTGGAGAGGCTTTGGGGAGATTGGAATTCTTATACACTACTGATGGGAATGAAAAATGGTACAACCATTTTGGAAAACGAAATGACACTTCCTTAAATACCTAGAAATAGAAATACCATATGATCCAGTAATCCCACTCCTAGGAATATATCCTAGAGAAATAAGAGCCGTCACACAAATGGACATATGCACACCTGTGATCACTGCAGCATTGTTCACAATAGCAAAAGGATGGAAACAACCGAGATGCCCATCAACAGATGAATGGATAAATAAACTGTGAAACATACACATGATGGAGTGCTACACATCGATAAAGAACAATGATGAATCTTCGAAGCATCTCACAACATGGATAAATCTGAAGGGCATTATGCTGAGTGAAATAAGCTAGTCACAAAGTGGACAAATATTGTATGAGACCACTACTATAAAAACTCTTCAAAAGGTTTACACACAAAAAGAAGCAATCTCTGATGGTTACAAGGGAGGGTAGAGGTGAAAAAACACTAAATAGACAATAGATTAGTGGCAACTTTGGTGAAGGGTAAGACAGTACGCAATACTGTGGAAGCCAGCACAACTTGTACAAGGTAAGGTCATGGAAGCTCCGTAGAACATCCAAACTCCCTGAGGGACTGAATTACTGGGCTGACAGCTGTGGGGACCATGGTCTCAGGGAACATCTAGCTCAATTGGCACAACATAGTTTATAAAGAAAATGTTCTACATTCTACTTTGATGAGTAGCATCTGGGGTCTTAAAAGCTTGTGAACAGCCATCTAAGATACTCCATTGGTCTCACCCAGTCAAGAGCAAGGGAGAATGAAAAAAACCAAAGGCACAAAAGAAAGATTAGTCCAAATGACTAATTGGCCACAGCTGCCACCGCTTCTACCAGACTGAGACCAGCACAACTAGATGGTGCCCAGCTACCACCACTGACTCCTGTGACAGAGATCACAATAGTAGAAGAACAGCTGGAGAAAAATCTGGAACAAAATCCTAACTCACAAAAAAAGACCAGACTTACTAGCCTGACAGGTACTAGAGAAACCCTGAGAGTATAGCCCTCAGACATGCTTTTAGCTCAGTCAAGTACAATCATAAAAAAAAAAAAAAAAAAAAAATCCCTGTAGTGGCTGTGGGGACCATGGTCTCGGGGAACATCTAGCAATTGGCATAAAATAGTTTATAAAGAAAATGTTCTACATTCTACTTTGGTGAGTAGCATCTGGGGTCTTAAAAGCCTGTGGACAGCCATCTAGGATACTCCACTGGCCTCACTCCTTCAGGAGCAAGGATGAAGAAAACCAAAGACACAATGGAAAGATGAAAAGTCCAAATGCCTCCATCAGACTGAGTCCAACACAATTAAATGGTGCCTGGCTATCACCACGGACTGCTCTGGTAGGGATCACAATTGAGGGTTTCGGACACAGCCAGGGAAAGGTATAGAACAAAATTCTAACTCAAAAAAAAAAAAAAAAGAAAGAAAGAGAGAGAGAGAGACCAGACTTACTGGCCTGACAGAGACTGAGGAAACTCTGAGATTATAGCTCCTGGACACCCTTTTAACTCAGTACTGAAGTCACTCTTGAGGTTCGCCCTTCAGCCAAAGATTAGAGAGGCCCATAAAATAAAACCAGACTAAATGGGCACAGCAGCCCAGGGGCAAGGACTAGAAGGCAAGAAGGAGCAGAAAAGGTCATAATAGGGTTCGATAAGGTGGGAATGTTGACATGCTGTGGGGTTGGCAACCAATGTCACAAAACAATATATGACAATTGTTTAGTAAGAAGCTGGTTTGTTCTGTAAACCTGCATCTAAAGTACAATAAAAAAAAATTTTTTTAAATGTTGGGGATGGTGGAAGATTATTGGAAACATCTATTGGGTTTGGCAGCAATATTTATATGCTTGCAAACCATTTCAGAAGGATGAGGGGGCAGAATCCAGATTGTGAAGGCTGATGAGCAAATCAGAAATCAATAAGAGAAGCCAGCACATAAACCAATGATGTATTTTGCTTTGAAATTGTGCATCCTTTTCTACTCACTTTCCTGTCCCAGACGCATTCTTTCTCCTTTTACCTCGTACAATTATTTTTCTGAATACATTGGATGGCAAATAAAGGAGAGCTATTTTTTTTTTTTATACGAAAGTAACTAGAATTGGACTCTTAAAATATGTGAGGCTTGCATATCTTTTCTAGAATGAAAAAGGCTGTTAAAAAGAAGGCTGAAAATATAGGACAGAGAAGAGAAAGCTGATGGTGTAGTATTGAAACAGATATAAAAGAAACTCAGTACAGATGGAAGTATAAACTTGACAGAATCAGGAACCACTCTTCATCTGAGGCTGGAGAGAGGAAGATAAGGATGTCTAATGATACAGGTGAGGTCTAGGTGCAAACCTAGGATATCAAAGTCATTCTTTTTTTGATGCTTTTATTTCCTCACTGAGGTGAAGTGAGAGGGCAAGATCATCTACTGAAAATGAGGATAGGGTCAGAGACTCAGAAGTGAAGTTTTGAAGAACTTAAATGAGGAATAGGAAAGGGCACTGACTAATAATAAGTAAAATGATTGACAAGGGCCTTGATGGCCGTGCTAAGATGGAAAGCTAAATTTATAGTGGTGTCAATAAGCACAGACATAAATTTTTCAAAAAAAACGCCCAGTTCCCTTTGTGTAAGATCACAGAATAAGAAAAGTTGGTTCCCTTTTGTCTTCTGTAGCTCCCAGTATTAGAACTTAGGTCAAGCTTATTTGTTCAGGTTCTTCCTTCATTCTTCTTTTCATGGCGTATCTTTTCTAGATATGATACAAAAGGATAAGTAGGCTGACCATGATCTTGGTGGAACGCTGATGCTTCTGGGAAACCTTGGGCTCTGCTTTGAATCTCATCAGTCATCTGTCACTGTGATCCCCAGACCCCATTCAAGCAAGCAACATACCACTGCCCTTTCTTCTTTCTGTCTAGAGGCTCTGCAATGCCCACGTTGCACGCAGACAGCACAGGTGACACAGGGCATGGATATTTTAATGGAAAGGACTCAAAATCTTCAGCAATTCAAGTGAGATTACAGCTTCTGAGTTCTCTAGTTAATTCATGGAGAGGTTCTGCTGTCGTGATTGGTTGGTCCTTCCTTGGTCACCTTTTTAGCCATCTAGCTATCTAAAAAGATAGAAAAGACATTTATCGAGAATGGCCCATGTGCACAGCACAGAGGTGTTGCTAGGAACTCAAAGTTCTTTGCCTGCATGGTTTTATATTCTGCAAGTGGTTCAGACATTTGTGTAGTTATGTAATTTATTACTTTATTATAATTGTTATATGCATTAAAATATAATACATAAGTTTCTTCTTCCTATTTTTATCTAATACAAATTTATTAATGCAGTAAATTAAGCACTGAAATGTTTTTTGGTGCTTAAAGGGTAAAATTCTGGCTACTTGGAAAACTTAGCTATCCATAATAGCTAATTCCCTGATGATTTGGGGTAACTGTTCATTTAATATACATCAAATAACACATTTATTTACTAGTGCAAATATATGAAGCTATCCTTAGGCATGCCATACATATATTTACACTTAAAC
Source organism: Loxodonta africana (assembly GCF_030014295.1). NCBI lineage: Eukaryota > Metazoa > Chordata > Mammalia > Proboscidea > Elephantidae > Loxodonta > Loxodonta africana. Next base: position 64,634,745 of record NC_087352.1, read on the forward strand.
ATATGTGCACATGCACATATATTGTACATACTGCCTATGTTTATTGATTTAAAATTTTAACAAGGTAGTAATAAAGTCCTTAGGAGAAAAATTCAAAGAAGAAACCAGATACGGCTGTTAGCAAAATATTTAGCAATAACATTCTCTTTTCCCCTTCATAACAACTACTGGCTACCATGGCAACCTTTCCCCCCAGCACACCAGAGATTCTCAGATGAAAAGCACAAGGCCTCGGAGACTTCAAATGTCTTTTATACAAAGCAGTCTAAACCCTTTACCCTAGAGCCATTACAATCCTGTGCCTCAGAATGACCGACTGCACCCATTTAATTTATTACGTCCTGCTCTTCTCTTCATTAAATCAACATCTCTCCAGAATAGCAGGAGAAAGAAAATCTATCACATTTCCTTGTGCAGAGTAAGCGCTCAAGAAATAGTGTTTTGGGTGTTTTTTGTTGTTGCTATTGTTGTTTATTACTCAGTTGATTGGCTCCACAAAAAATTCATATAAATGTAAGTAAATCGGGCATTTAAGCTCATTGGTTTCTTCTGATCGTGCTCTTCATTCTCTCTTTCCTCCTTCATGCTCTGGTTTAAACCACTGTAACTACTGATAATCCCACAAAAGCACCTTTATTACTTCTGCCTTAGGCCTTTTCAGCGTCTCTACCTGAAACTCCTTCCTGTTCCTCAAAGGCCACACCTCCAGACACCAACCTGGAGGTCTCAGATTAAGGAGCCCTCCTTCAGGAAGCGAAGAACCACCAGTACTGGGCTAGGCACTACTTGTTAATGCCTCAGTAGAGCCCTGCGCTGGCTACTGTCCTCACACTGATCATCCTGAGCTGAAATTTCCTTTGTATTTTTCTATTGCCCCAATACACAACTAGCTTCTTAATTGTAATTCCAGCTTATCCACATGGCCTGAATTCATTGGTTTTATTTTGCATATATTGAGTGCCTCCTAAGTGTCAGCCACTGAGCTAGGGGACCAGGTACGGTGGTGAGCAAGACCAACAAAATCTCTGCTCCAACAAAATTCCCACTGTGGTGGAGTGAGAGAGAAAATAAACACATATGCAAATTAAGAAGATGATTTCAGAGGGTAACTAAATGCAAAAAAAAAAGAAATAAGTCAGAGTAACAGGATAGCATTACTGGTAGTATTCAAGAACACTTTCAAGAGGATGGTTAGTTAAGGTGTCTCAGTGGAGGTGACATTTCAGGTGGGTTATGGGTAAAGAGAGGGGGAAAAAAAAGAGCAAGAGAGAGAGAAGATCTGAAGGGAACTCTTCTAGGCAGATGAGCCAACATATGCAAATACTTCAAAACAAGAAGTTTGTTCTTGGCATGTATGGGAATAAACTGAATCTTACCTACCTGTGTGGAAGAGACCTGCAAAAAAGAGACTCATTCTCAAGGATTTCCAACTGAACTGCTGCATTGGTTGCAGACTTCTTGTTCCCCACCTAGAAGAGAGAACTGAAGAAAAATAGCAGGGCAGAGACAGCGTGCTCAAATGGAACATCCTGGAAGCTCACTCTTTGGTCTGTCAAGAATGGTTGAGTTTGCCTATGTCAGTGATCAGAGCTGAGGCTGTGACAACATCTTGAAAGGGTTTTGTTTAATTTTGTTTTTTTTTTCCTATAACGAGTTTGAAATGACACCTAAACTCTTACTTTCAAATGGAAGATGATCACAAAAAAATCATAATTCTCAGATTAAATAAGTAAGTACATCTCATTAAATAAACCACTTTTATTGGAATTGTTATGGAAACTGACAAGGCCCCTCATATTGTTAAATTTATTAAAACCAATTACACAACAAAACAAAATGAAAATCCCATGATCTAAGTTCAGCAGCTACTCCATTAAGTTAACAAATAAGATGTGTTGGCCCCAAATTTCCCAGGAAACTCTGCTATGGTACCTGCTACCTTGATGATAGAAGCTGTATAATGAAAATTAATAGCTCCACGGGCAAGAACAAAGTGAAACACAGACAAGGACACATTAAAAAATAGAAAACAACTCCCAAATAGTTTGCTCTGTACACTATTTTAACAGTGCCCGGTAGCCTTAACCACAAAGATGTTTTGTTTGCGAAGCTTCTCCTTGAAGAATCAAACCCCTTTTTCTGTCAACCTCTCCTCATTCAAGGTTAGCAATTATAACAGAGCAGTATCAGAGTTTCTTTTTTGTTGTTAAGAATTACATAGCTTACTAAGCAACTATTACCCTATCTGTACAATAATTTAATGTAATTTATTTTATTTTTACCAAGTTCAGGCAAAAGCTACATAGATGTAAAGGGCTGTGAAGCTCCTAAAGTCAGCAGATTTTTGGGAATGCAGCTGTAATTGGCCAGTGTGCTTTCTGCTTCCCACTGGCAGCTGGGCCTGGGCTAGAAGAGGCTCAGCTTGCCACTGGGCCCCAGTTGTCTCATCAACCCCAATGCAGCTGTGGCTGTATTCTAATGCCTCCTCTGGCAGACGGGAAATGGCATTTTAGGGAGTACCCGGCATATTACATGGTGATCTTCCTCAACGAAAAAGGTCACATATATTAAAAGGACAGCTCCCCTGAGTTATTGAAATTTTCTATTAGTTTTATGAAACATTTTTCTTTGTTCTTTTTTTTTTTTCTGCCATTGCTTTCTGATGCCTCCAGGTGGCACATTAAATCACAAACTCACCTTCTTTGCAATTAAAGGGCAGCACTGGTGGCACAGTGGTTAAAGTGCTCAGCTGCTAACTGAGAGGTCGTCGGTTCAAACCCACCAGCCACTCCGTGATAGAAAGATGTGACAGTCTGCTTGCATAAAGATTTACAGCTTTGGAAAGCCCATGGGGCAGGTCTACTCTGTTCTATCGACAGCACTGGGTTTCACTGGGACTCTGTTCTATAGGGTCATTATGAGTTGGACTCAATTCCACAGCAGTGGGTTTGGTGGTGTAATGGTGTCTGCCTCAACTGTCCATCCCAAAAATCTTTCTGCAAAATTGTGTAGTCTGGGTCATTATTTTTCCCCTGGTGTTTCTACATTTATTTAAAATTTTTCTTTTTATGTAAATGCAAAATGAAATATTCTATGGTATTTGTTTACTGTTTCAGAATCATCTTAAATTGTAAAACTTCACGTCAGAATAATCGATTAAATATTTATGGAAAATTAGCAAAGGAAATTGGAAAGACCCCACGAGATATGCCAAAAAGGGCTAGAAACAATACTTGATGGTAGAAAGTAGAACTTGATAGTTGGTTTATCTAACTAGGTGACCCTGATAATTTGTTCAACCTTTCTGGGCCTGAAACTCCCCATTTGGGAAATAGGAGAATTTAATTCCTTTCTAACACTGTGCTGCTTTCTTAGTACTGTAATTTTACGCAGGTAATGCACACCTTCTACATTTGCTTGCCAGCCTCCCTCCCCCCATGAGGTATTTTTATAAGTGCCGCTATGACAGATCTTTTTTTTTTTTTACATGTTGCTGTAAAAAAAATTAGCGTAGCAGGTTTACGAAAACACCTCATGAGGGGAGGGGGCAGTTAGCTAACAAACATAGAAGGCATGTGTTATTTCAGTAAAATACAGTAGTTACTGTGTCACATGGATGAATACTAGTGACTTAAAAATATTTCATTTTGCTTTAAATTTGGAGAGACAAAATATATTAGACTATTTTAATTACTCTTTCTTGAATTCTGATAAAAGTTGTTACTGTCATACATGATGGTCAGTATTAGTGTGAGATGAAACTTTATTGAAACATCGGAATTTATACTTCACACTTTTAAGTTTTCTTAAAAATAACAATTTTAGGTCACTGATCTAATAAGAGTTTTTTAAGGAAACAGAAAACAGATCAGCAGTAAAATATTTTACTGAGTTTAATTTTCATTTAGGCTTAATTATAACGAATGTAGAAATGACTGTTATTCTTCAATTATAGAATATTAAGTGAATATTCTGATAATGAATCTAAAGACATATGCAAGTATATTTCATGCACTGATACATAGGATTCATGGTTCCTACATTACTTATCAAAATAATGAGTAGCCAAAGAGCTAAATATATTTCAGCCTGCTACAAACCATAAAATACACAGTATGTCATCTATTAAAGTACTGCTTTGCTGTAAATGAATCCAATCAGAATCTTTGCATGTAATTTGTTTTCTAATTTTATTTCAAGTTGAGCTTGATTGTTCCATTAGACTTTTAATTGAATTTTGGTGCCTCTTGTAATTAATTTGTGATTTTTACATTTTATAATTACACTTTTCATGTGTGTGTTTGTATAAAGATATACATATATATGCATATATATATAGTGAGAGAGAATCACATACTCACCGCCATATTTAATATATGCAAAATTTTTTGCCATAATTAGCCTATATCACTCTATTTTCAAAGGAGTGGGGAAAAAAATTGTAGCTCTTCTTGTAGCTAAAGGCTCAATACCAATCCCTTTCTATTTCTGCTTTCTCCAGAGAAAAATCACCTTTTGTGCTATTAGAAATATTCCCCAAACATCCTGGTCAATAATTATCCAAAATGATAGTTCGATGTATCTTCATTTTTCTCTCTGTTTTGGAATATCAAACCAATAATATGTCAGTCTCTCATATATTTGCTGATCTTTCTCTGGGTCCATTATTTCATCGCACTGGTCTCCTGTCCAGCCCTTATCAGTCTCATTGCCTAAACAGCTATAGCTTTATGGCGAGCCTTAATAGGGTGAGCCCAACATCATTGTTATTGTTCTTCTCCGCCCTCCTCCCACACACTCATTCTTACTAGAATTCAAACATTTCTTTCCCATTTTTCCCTTTATTCTTCCTTATGAACTTTAGTGTCCATAATGTTCTATGATGCAAAAGCTCTGATGTGATCTAAATCTGTTTAGAGACTTTACACTCTACTTACTGTAAATGTTCAAATATCTAGCTATGGAAATATTACTGTGCTTGAAGACAAGGCAATACCCCCAATTAACGGGGGTGCTACATAAATACGTTTGTTTAGTAGATTTTTATTGAAGTATCATATATAGAAAGTTCACAAATTACAAGCATACATTTCTATACATGCTCACAAAGTGCACCTACCTTGAAACCAACATACAGATAAAGGAAGACTATCAAAACCAGCCTGAAAACTCCACTGCATCCTTTCCCAAAGGAAATACTGTATTGGCTCGTGATACTAAAGATTAGTGTTGCTGTTCTTAACTTTTCTCAAGCTTTAATTGTGTACTATACTCCATGTAAATACAGGGGACACTGCATGTGAGGTATATGGGAACTATTTGTACTGTCTTGGCAATATTTCCATAAATTAAAAAAAAAATTTAAAGGTTTATTAACTCAAAACTGAAGCTACTCCTAAAGTTCACCCTTCAGCCAAAGATAAATAAAACAAAACAACACACGTGAGGAAAGTGCTTCTTAGTTCAGTCATGTGTATGAGACCAGAAGGGTAACACTTGCCCAAAAGCAATGACGAGACGTCAGGAAGGAACAGGAAAAATGGACAGATGGAAACAGGGAATTGGGGTATGGAAGGAGAGAGGGTTGACACATTGCAGGGATTGCAACCAGCATCACAAAACATTTTGTGTATAAATTGTTGAATAAGAAACTAATTTGCTTTGTAGAGTTTCACCTAAAGCACAATTAAAATTTTAAAAAAGTAACTTTTACATAATAATAAAAAAATATTTATTAAAAATTTTCCTTAGGTTTGGTTTCCTTCACTCAACATAATTACATTTGTGAAATTTATCCAAGTTGTATATAGCCATATTTTATTCATTTATATTGAACAGTATTCCATTGGATTAATATACAACAAATTATTTATCTAGTCTACTGATTATGTCATTTATGTAGCTTTTAATGTTTTTGCTATAACAAATAATGCTGCTATGAACTCTTTTGTACACGTATTTTGGTACATATATCTACAAATTTTTTTCTTTGATATACAACTGTGAGTAGAATTGTTTGGAAAAGAAAAGCAATATACTTTTAAATGTCCACTGTTGTTGTTGTTGTTAGGTGCCATCAAGTCAGTTTCGACTCATAGTGACCCATAGGACAAAGTTGAAATGCCCCATAGGGTTTCCAAGGAGCAGCTGGTAGATTTGAACTGCCAACCTTTTGATTAGCAGTCGAGCTCTTAACCACTATGCCACCAGGGGTCCTAATAGCCAATGGGTAAAAAAAAAAAAACTAAATAAAAATTAGAAATTATTTGGAACTGAATAATAACGAAACTACAGTATATCAAACGTGTGATTATCTAAAGCTTTGTTTAGGGGGATATTTATAGCATCACATACATGCTTTAGAATAATAGAAATGCTAAAAATCTAATGATCGAAGTATCCACCTCAAAGAGTTAGAAAAAGAACAGTAAAATAAACCCAAAGAATGCAGAAAGAAGGAAATCATAAAGAAAATTTGATAAAATCCTGGCAAGACAGATTAAAAGAGATAGAGCAGAAATAAATAATCTAAGAAATGACAAAGTAGACATCACTTCAGAGCCTACAAACATAAAATAGGTAATAAGGAAATATTATAAGCAAACTTGTGGGAATAAATCTGACAAGTTAAATGAAAGACAAATTAAAAAAATAATAATAATTGACTAAAACCTACACAGAATAAAAAATATGAATAATCCTATATTTCTTTTAGAAATAAAATTAAATAAAAATTAATATTATTTTTAGAAATAAAATTAAATATGTAGTAAAAATCTTTGAACAATAAAATTTCTGGGATCAAAAGACTTTTTCAACAGTTTTTACATGTACGATTCAGTGACATTAATTTCTTTCATCATAGAGGCAACCATCACCACTACCTAGTAAAAATTTGGATTTAATGCCTACTTTGTAGGATTATTGAGTCAACTGGATGGCAATGACTTTGGTTTTGTAAGATATTAGCGTCACTTTCTTTTGGTTCACATTTCGATTCAAATTTTAATCTTTCTTAATGAGTTAGAGTCAGCTCAAAGGATATGTTGCTGTTGTTAGTTGTATGCTGCATTTACATATAACTGATTGTGATGTATTCTGTTTGATAGATTCTATTGTTTCTTTAAAATTTGTCGTTTCCTCCCTACTCCTGCCATGCTTCAATGTAAGCTGGGTGTGTATCCTGCCTCATTGTTCTCTGGGCTTCTCCAGGTGACTTACTCTGACCATTCGGATGTGGGCAAAATCTCTCTACCTCTTGCTCACCTGCCCTCTATCAAGGGAATATCATTCCCTAAATAAGAGGAGCTCTTTCAGCCAGAGTCTGTCTCAGAATAAGAAGACAGGAGGAACAAACTTGAACCCAACCAACAGCCTGGAGCTGAGCTACATAGCCTGTCTGCCAACTGTTAACAGACAATATGAACAAGATTTAAATATTTTTTTTGTAAGTCACAGAGACTTGAAGCAGTTTTTTAAATAAAGTATAACATAATGAAAGTTAATTCATATAGAAAATGGTACCAGAAATTCAGTGTTGCTGTAGAAAACTTAATCCATGTGGAGTTGGCTTCGGGGAAGGGAAAATTGTTGTGGGAGACTAAAAAATAGATGGTGATCCATGCTATGCCTTGTCAAAGCATTTGCTAAGATTATCACCTGTGAAAACTTAGAACCCAGAGAAGGAATTTAATAAACTTATGACTTTGTCCAATTATTGTAAAACAGAATGTTAATAGTTTTATTTGGTTGTGTTTAGCTGCATATCTTAAGTTCCTATAAGATAGAAATGAGCTCAAAAAAAGAATAGGTCTGTTTGCCAGCAGGAATGAAAGAGAAAAAGGAGAATCCAGACATTCTGTGTCTTACAGAGTTAAAATATGACAGTTACTCATCTCTCTTTAACAGCCTTTGGTAAGGTTAACCTATCACAGACTGGAGTGAAGGGCCTGGCTTTGAGATCATATAGACCTTGTTTTATATCAGCCCAGCCACTTATTGGCAGTGAGGAGTTGTGAATTGGTTAAGAAAAGTTGGGTTATGCGCTGGTTACAAACAACTGCAAAATATCAGCAGCTTAAAAGAATAACATTTCTTTCTTAATTATTCCATATATTCAACATAGGTGATCCAGGAGCTCTGCTCATTGTAGAGTTAGTCATAGTCACTCAGGGTCCTAGACCGATGGAGACTCCCTCTCATCATATGCTCCCATATGGCAGGAAAAGTGAACATATAAATGTATAAACAAGGGGTAGCTTTCAGAAAATAAATAGACATGGTGTTGCCATGAGTCAGAATCAACTAGACGGCAACTATCAACAACAAAAACATGGAGCAAAAAATCAGCCAGACAACACTGAGTAAAGACAGTCATATTACTCTTTTCTCAGAACCAGTGTAAATAATCAGGTGGGGCTTAATGGAAGCTCTAAATTTTGAACAGGATTATTAACACCCAGCTACAGTGACATATATGGAGTCTTTGGGTGGTAAAACTGGTTGATGCACTCAGCTGTTAACTGAAAGTTTGGAGGTTTGAGTTCAAGGCACCTCAGAAGGAAGTCCTAGTGAACTAATTCTGAAAAATCAGCCAGCAAAAACCCTATGGAGAACAGTTCTACTCTGACACACATGGGGTCACCATGAGTTGGAATCAACTTGACGGCAACTGGTTTTTACAGCGACATATAATCCACTATTTAAATGTACATCATTTTAAGTTTACATTTTAATGAATATTTATTAAACCATGAGTAATTTTATTAATGATTCATTTAACATCTCTAATAGCTCTACATGTGATTTAGGCACAAGGAGCTATGCTAGACATTGAAGGGGCGATAAAGGAGGTGGGATCCCTGATCTCAATCAGCTTGTGATCCTTAAGGCCTTTTGCAGTAACATATGATATGGCATAGTTATATGCCACAAAAGGCTCATAAAGCCTTAAACCCACTCGGAAGTGCTCTGCTAGAGAAAAGTTTATCTTTCAAAATGTTGGTGTTTTGCTTTTTGTTTCTTTTGGTCTGTTTTGTCAGAAGACAGCTTTTAAATGGAACGACCAAAACACAATTAAAGAGAATGTTGACACATTGTGAAAAATGTCACTGAACAATTTGTGTCAAATTGTCAAATGGGAACATAAATTTCTGTGTCAACCTTTACCAAAAATACAATAAAGTATATTTTAAAAAGAGAGAGAGAGAAAAAGGAGACTGCTTTTAAAGTTTCATGATAACTTCATCCTGACTTATTCTTAATTAAAAACATTGGACTATAACTAACAGACCTTTAAACTATAGACCTTTAGACTAATAGACCTTTAGACGTATGCCTGACATGTTCAATGTGCCTTTTAACCCTAACAAAGAGCCTTTGAGGTAAATGTTATTATTCTATGTTACAGATGAAGAAACTCAGGCAAAAAGGTTAAAACTTACCCAAGTTTGCAGAGCTAAAAAGTAGCACAGCTGGGATTTGAAACCAAGCAGTTTAAATCCAAAGCCTTGCTTTTCAGCAGTAGGCTACATTGCTTCTTTCTTTTAAAGTCTGGAGAGCTGGGCTCTAGTTCCATTTATTGTCAGTTCTAATCAGTTGCCCTTTAGGGGACTCTGATTTCTCATTTATTCTTTCGGTTCACAAATTCTCAAAATTGTCCCTTAAAACAAACCCCCACATTTTACAGTTTGCCGTGTAACCGAGGTCCACAGCCTATGTGGGGAACATGATTTTGATTAAAGAGGCTCTCCCTTGCTCTCTTTTTAATATCATTTATTTCTCCCTTAGGTCTCTACAGAAGAAGGCTGGAGCCTGGCCCGCGAATATAACTGTGCTTTCTTTGAGACGTCTGCGGCCCTCAGATTCTGTATCGATGATGCTTTTCACGGCTTAGTGAGGGAAATCCGCAAGAAAGAGTCCATGCCCTCCCTGATGGAAAAGAAACTGAAGAGAAAAGACAGCCTGTGGAAGAAGTTAAAAGGCTCATTGAAGAAGAAGAAAGAAAACATGACATGATATCCCTACTTCTGACTCCCTCACTCTTTCTCGCTCTGAATTTTATTCGATGGACAGTTCCAGATGTAGCATTTTGCTTCAATGTTCTCTGTTTGTCTCCTTCTCTTTAAATATCTGCCTGTAGGTGCAAGCAAGATCTGTATAACTGTACCTCTTGAGATAGTTTTGTTTTGCCTCTAACAGTTGGATGGATTTTGTCAATCAGTCAGATATGCTGTTTAGTTTTTACAATATATTACTAAATAAAATTGACATTCTAATTGCCTCATTTCCCTTTACAGAGTCTAGCTTCATTTGGTATGCTGTCTGGTTATAGAGGAAATATTCAAAATTGCAGCCAGAATGATAAAAGGCTCTGGGGATCTGCCTTTGCCTGATAAGACTCTGGATGTTTGCATTTCAGGAACCTCAGTAAATAATGAAGCAGCTCAGGAAATAATTCAGAGATGAAGTCTGCAAGCTGGTCTTTCCTTAAGTGGAGAAGTCATGGTGCTTCTTCTTGAATGCTTGAGAGTTGAGCTATAGGTGAATTATTAATGGTAAGAACTGGCTTTGGGCCATTGAAGACCTAAAAAGAAATGAAATCTCCTCATATTTACAATGCGCTGCCCCTGTTAAGCACTGGCAAAACTATCACAGTGAAATCATTGGGCTGTGGCAAAAGGACATTGTCACAGAGGAGGACGGGAATGTCTGCTACAAATTTGGTGATTTACGTATTCCTTAAAGGATACACTGTTCTCTCTCAGTGAAAGGTTCCTTTTAGGACTGCTTTGCCTGCATGAGCACTGTCTGCAAGGCAAAAAGTTTGGTGACCCCAGACTCGTACATTCTTCCAATGTTGCTGAAATTCCCATTCTCCCCTTACTCAAACCAGGAAATGCCACCGGTTAAAGAGTTTATTTTGTTTATTTGCTTGTTTTACAATGGTGTCATGTATAGTGAAAATGTTAATTCACTCATTTCCCCCATTGTGTGAGCTGTCTCAATCAAATTCAAGCTCAGAAAGCACACTAGCAGAGAGGACAGTTCTGAATGCCTAACGGACAAGCATTAGGAGGAAAACCATGAGGGTTTTGGAGGAAAACCATAAAGAACAGACAGCCAAGCATGAGATGGAATCAATCAAATCAATCTTCATGTGGTGGGGGCAATTTCTATTATAAATTAGAGAGAAGGAGGGAAAAGAGGCATAGTTATCATTCAATATTCAATTATTTATTCTTTAACTCACAACGCCCCAACACTTGCTAAGCTCTGAGAACGCACGAGTGAATCTGATGGACCTGGGCCCTAACTTCTGGTAGGTTAACATCTACTGGGAGACTCAGCTGAAAGAACACTGGATGGGAGGGAAGGAGATAATGGGATCCACTGCTTAGGAGACACTGAGCTTCTGTTAAGAGTGATGGAAAATTTGGAAACATTTCATGCTGTTGGTTGCACAACCCGATGATACAACTGCTGGCACTAAATTTGACATGTGAAGAATGTCGAAATGGCAAATGTTTGGTTACATATTTACATTTTATAAAACATATTAGGCACAATAAAAAAAAAAAGTTCTTCAGTGAGAACTCAGATGAGAAGAAGACACATTTTACATAGTAACATAGATAAAGCTGCAAGAGTATTCGGAGATCAGCATTTTTCAACCGTAGGACCGAAAAACTCAGTCTTTCAGAAATTATACCTGTGGGTCTTGCTTCTATTATCTACTAACGGAATGATAATTCACTATTCTTACTCACAATCTTTTGTAAGTAGCTGCTGCCACTCTGTCCCTTGGGATTTTTTTTCAACCCACATCTTCTATGGGGTGGGCCATAGGCTAAACAGTTTTATCCATTCTTTACTGCCAGCTCCCCTGCCTTTGACTTCAGAGTTTTCTATCTCACTTCTCTCTTACTCCTTCTTTGTATTCCTCAAGTCCTGGTAAATAATTTATGTTGTTTAGGAGTTCTCAGGGAGGTTTGGATAAGGGAACAGTTATCAAGTCCAACCCTTTCATTCTACAGAAGGAAGGGGGTCTGTAAATTATCACCCAGGGGGCTGAAAGAATTTGATCATCAGCACACACAGAGGCAGACTCTGAGACACTCTTTTAAACCAGCCTTTTTTTCTAGAAGACTGGAGCAGAAGGAAATGTTCCAGAAGAATGAAATCTAGGCATTTCTGCACAATGACAATTGAGTCACTCTCTTTGGTGTCAGACAAAAAGGTTAAGATCTAGTTTCTGGTCACTATCCTTGAAAACCTCTAGGACATTTAGATCAATCTCTAAAGCTCAGAGAATCACAACGCGCATAAGGTTGCATTGCCAAGCAAGGGTCAAGGAAACTGTAGAACAATAAGCGTAGATGTCCATTGTAGACTAATTAAAGACAGTATGTGGTCACCCGACACGGTTAATCAAATAGTGACTAAACATCTACTATGCACCAAGCACTTCTCTAGATACCACAAGGCATACATGTGTGTGTTTGTTGATCAGGCACTAGGCAACTCTAAATACAGTTCTTGCCCTCCAAAACTGTATCCTGTACCTATTTTAGGGTATTTTTTATTAACTTATCTTACGAGTTCCCATGATACAATAATTTAATAATTTGTTATATCAGAGACAAATAAAAAAACCTCTTGCCATCGATTCCAACTCATAGCGACCCTACGGGACAGAGTAGAACTGCCCCATAGAGTTTCCAAGGAGCACCTGTCAGATTTGAACTGCCAACCTTTAGGTTAGCAGCCATAGCACTTAACCACTATGCCACCAGGGTTTCCTCAGAAACAAATAACAGTCTAAAATTCTGTATTTGGTGTTCAGTAGGCCCTAGTTGAGACTGGGAACTGTTATAGAAAATATCAATGAAGAAAAAAAACGTGGAAAGTGGGGCCAAACACTCCTCACATCTTGCTCAGGGATGCAAGGAAAAATAGCTACTTAATTTCTATATTATGTATCTGTTCTTTCTCATGAGCCCCTGACTAATGGGTAGGAAGGGAGAAAAATTAATTTTCCTTCGGTCCCATACCTCAGTGCTAATTTGAAACAATAAGTTAATGAATCTCTTTAACAGAACCTCTGTTTGGTGCAATCAGGTCAGTGTTTGATCATTTAAAGTCCTGCCCTATTTACTCTCCTTTCCAAAATGGTATCTGGGTATGCGGGGAAGGCATACTTTCTGTGACCTCTTGAGAGTGGCGTTTCCTCTTCTCCTCTTCTAAGCTCTGAAGGATTCTCTGTGATATCTTTAACCAAAGCTAGCCTGGCTCTGTTTACTGGACTGGTGGATTCTGGGGAGTGTACGAGACAGGGGAGCTAGGTGATGATAAAAGAGCATTCTCTACTTGAGTCCATGAACTTGCCCTTTTGCCTTTGGGTCTCAAGGTCACTCCCACCACAGTCTTTTTATTCTGATTCCCTGGTCTCTTCTGTCTCATCTCTACCAGCACTTCTTGTCCCTTTGGGGATCCTTGCCTGCCATACACAGCCCAGGGATTTGTGAACACTGCCTCAATAAGTTGTTTCAGCCTTCTGCCTCCACCTCTGTGTAGCTCATGTGTAGATTCCCAAAAGGAGTCTATATTTCTCCTAATATTCCTTGGCAAAAGTGATATATCAGCACAGACCAATTAGAATGGATGCCATCCCAATCATAATAGAAATTTCCTGCCATCAAGTTGATTCCAACTCATAGTGACCCTCTACGACAGAGTAGAACTGCCCCATAGGGTTTCCAAGGCTGTAATCTTTATGGAAGCAGACTGCCACATCTTAACAGCAGGAAAGCTCTTAACCACTGTGCCACCAAGGCTCCTTTATCAGAATGAAGGTTGCCTGTAAACAATAGTGTGTTTACACCACTGGGAAAATCTGTCACTACCCCAGTGTTCTCAGACTTCCCTGTCACCGTTTATAAGCAACCTTCCACCAAAGGGCCTGGGATCCTGTAGGGAGATGATCCAGGTGTGTGATCCATTTTCTCTTCTAGTATCTCTGATCTTCCACGAACACTCTGCTGGAAGAGGAGTAGGCCGCACATGTTCCCTTTCCCTAAGTAATCAAATGACATCATGCTGGGACCTAAAACAAATTAAAAAAACAAATTTGGTCTTCGAAAATGAGACATGATTTCCTTGTTTAAGAGAGGTTTTTGTTCTTTCTCTGAAATGCCAAAACCTATCGCTTCAAAAGTATTACATACATACATACTTAAAATAATAGGAAAACCTGTGTGCAGAGGGGAGAGGGGAATATATGGGAGCTCTCTGTACTTTCTGCACAATTTTTAGTTAAATGAACTGCTCTAAAAAAAAGGTAGTATATTAAAAAAAAGATGGAAACCCCAAGGTCAAGAAAAGTTTCAAGATGGGGAAATATATTTAAAAATATTTCAAAACATAATGGTCCCCGTCTTAGTTATCTAAAAAAAAGTGCCACTATAATGAAAATACCGCAAGTAGGTGGCTTTAACAAAGAGAAGTTTATTTTCTCATAGCTTTTTTTTAAGAGGCTAGAAGTCCAGATTCTGTGTGCTAGCTCTAGGGGAAGGCTTTTTCTCCCTGTGGGTTCTGGGGGAAGTTCCTTGTCTCTTCAGCTTTTGTTTGCTGGTTCCTTGGAAATCTCCATGTGGCTTGGCATCTCTCTTGCCCCTCTCTGCATGCTTAACCTGCTCTTTTTCTATTTTGTAAGAGATTGACTCAAGAGCCATCCTGCACTAAGCTTGTCTCATTAACATAAAAAAAGACAACCCATTCCTAAATGAGTTATAATCAGTCATAAAGGTTAGGATTTATACCATATTTTGGGGGAACACAATTCAATCCTTAACAGTCCTTTTTTTAAATGTGCAGCATTTAGACTCAGCTTTCTGACTACCTTTATATAAATAAAGGTTGTAGCTCTTTTGGTTATATGAGGAGTTGCCCTAAAATCAACCTGGCCTAAATCCTGTCTACTGCCAGCTTGCCCTTGAACCCTTCTACCTGGCCTGACGGTTCCCCATTAAATTTATATTTGTGGTTAGATAGTAAAAGCACAGTCCTTTCAGGCCATCCACTATTCTATGTAATGTAAGAAAGCAGAAAATTTAGCCATCTCTAATTCAAATGTGAACAACATAAATATACTTGTCACATGATCGAGTTGCCATTTTTTGAAAGCAGACGGGAAGGTCTTATAGTGGAAGAGGCAAAGAATAAGTAAATTCTGATGGGTAAAAAAAGATGACATAAGCCTTGCACCATTTTGGAGGGGATAAATTAGGACTAAATAGCCTACCATAGCTGGGAACTCTGAATATACGGGATAGAACCACAGAACCAGAGGACACAGGGTAAAAGGATTATGAAGGGGGATAAACAGATGCTGATTTTCAAAGCAGAGTAAGAAGCAAGAATGTAACTGAAAACTTACCTGGGTGTACTATATTTTACTCCATCTAAAAAAAAAAATCTTTTTTTTTTTTTTTAATCCTTTTACTTTTGTCCAGGTCTGTCTCTAATTCCCCATTAAATAGATGACTTGGAGTCGCTGTTTCCCTTCAAAAATACTAGTCCAGATCATTCAATTTTATGGAAGGAAAACACATCAATAAATCAACTTTTCAGACCTGTAGAAAACTGGTGTAAAGTTTCAATCATAATCTCAGTGTGATTTGTGTCCCATTCTTTTTTTTTTAATTCTGTAGTAAACTTTCTATATTAAAAAAAAAAAAACTTAAATGAAATGAAAATAGAATATTTTTAAATGACAGAGCATCAAGAAAATATATGAATCCTGATGACCCATTCCCCTCCTGTAGATGAAGAAATTGAGTACCAGAGAAAGCAAAAGGCTCCAGGTGCCTGAGGTTGGTCAGGATTGGAACCTAAACCTCCCCACCATTATTCTAGTCCTCCTATTAAAGCCCTTTATTGTCTTATAGAAACTTAATAAGCTAAGAAACACAAATATGAAAATGCCAGTGGTTTTGCTGCCCATTTATCTTATTTTCTCTCAAGGAAAAAAAAAGAGGGGGAAGATGACATGTGGCAACTTCACGTTTGTGAGATGTCAGGAACTCCACAGACCAAGTTTTGCTAGAATAGCTTTAGGTTACTATATCATCCACTCTTATTAAAAAATATCTCAAAAAAAATTTCTTTTTCTTTTTCTGAAACACCTAGTACATGCCACTAAAATCACAATTACAATTTGCTCTGTTGATAGCCTGTGTTGCAATTTGGACATCATTCAGCTTTCTCCTGAGGTGTAATTAAAACCAGCTAATAAATAAAATGAAAAATACGGCTTCCCAAATGGATCCATAATGTCTCTACAAAGCATATAAAATATGAAGACTGTTTACCTCTCTTTCCAGGTTAGGCAACTAGGAAACTGAAAGCAATGCTATTGTAAGTCACTCCTTCCAGGGTAGTGTGTTAGACAAGGGGGCAAGAGCCTCAATTAAGGGGAGTTTGTCAAAGGATTTTAATTTATTGCTGGTAAGAAGTGCTGGGCTTATAGCAATTAGTCTGTATATTTACGTTTAGAAGTGGTAAAGAGAGAAATAAAAGCACTGTCAGTACACCACCACCCTGCAGGTGTCCAGAAAGCTTAATACAACCATGAATTATAGACTGAAGAGCTTTATGTTTACATTGTGCCTGATTCACAAGCATACTTTGTGACTTTGGGTTGGTCAAATCCTTCACCTAACTGATCACTACACAGTTTCCACATAAAATGAAGACTAGGATCAAGGACACAGAAAGACGGACATTCTTTGGATGATTTATTTGGCCTTTGGCATAAATTATATAATTTATTTTATAGTATATCCTCTGAGTTTTTTAGTTTTTAATAGGTTAATAATAGAACTTATCTGCATTCTTTCAACTATCCGAAGAAGGAAGGGCTCCAGAGTATTAAATATAACCAAAGAAGTCAAACTAAAATTAGAAATTCACAAGCACCTAATTCACCCACAGATAATTCAATATTCATTTATTCATGTATTCGTTCACTTAATATTTTTTGAGATTCTATTGTGTGAAACACACTCTGCTTGTTTTTTTTTTTTTTATGTGTTACCATCTTCTCAGTAATCAAGACAAGAAGCCAAGTATTTTATTCATACATTAAGGATATATTTTCTGAGCACCTACTGTGTGTCAAGTATTGCACTAAACTCTAGGAAACCCTGATGGCATAGTGGTTAAGAGCTAAGGCTGCTAACCAAAAGGTTGACAGTTCAGATCCACCAGATGCTCCTTGGAAACTCTATAGGGCAGTTCTACCCTGTCCTGTAATGTTGTTATGAGTCAGAATTGAGTCAGTGGTAACGGTTTGGTTTGTTTGTTTGTTTTTTCCCTAGGGATACAGTTGTATGAAAATGGCTATGGTCCTTTCTATCTTGGAGCTTACAGTCACATTAAGGAGAAATATAACTTTAAAATATTTAGGTTTGTAATTATAAAGTTAGGACTGTAGCCAATACTACAAAGAGAAGCTAAAGGGAGCAAATACTGTTCGTAATAGGAGGATTTGATCTAGTTGAGGAGGTCAGGGGCTTCCCTGAAGAAGTGAGGATTGAGCTGGGATGTAAAGGATGAGGATAAATTATCTAGGCCAAGAGGAGAAGGATGGCATTTCATGGAGAGAGAACAACATGGGCATCAGTCTTATGGCAGGAAGGTGCATGGTGAGCAAGGGGGACCAGTGTGACTGGGTTGGAAAAGAGAAAAGGGATGGATCAATAGCACGATGAGATAGGAGAAAAAGAACTGGACCTAGACCATTTAGGGCTACATGGGTGAGGATTCTGAGCCTAGACTTTATCCTGTGAAAAATTAGAGGCTATTAAAGTGATTTAAAAATTGGGATGAAGTGACAATTAACTTGCCTTTTAAAATGATAATTTTGGCTCTAAAGAATGAGTTGGAAGAATGGAATAAAATACCACAATTCGATTTTATTTTTTCATCAGTTATGTAATTTAATATCTATAATTTACTCAATGCTGAACAAAAATCTAAAAAGATTGGTCATTCTCTGGACAGTTGTGATGCTGTCATTTTCACAGTGACCACATTCTTTCCTCTTCTTTACAGAGAATCTTAAAAAGCCCTTCTCCAAATAGAGCAAGAAGTTTATTCTGGGTATTCTTCAGATTTCTTTAAATTGTATCTAGGAGGATCAGGCTATTCTGAGTTACAATTTCATTGAGCATCTCATTTTCCTTAGAGCGTTTCCTGCTATGCTGATATTCTAAAAATCAATCCTTTGCCTTTTGTCACATCTGGATTTCCACACCACACTCCAATCTATAAGGTCACCTTCTTAGATTCTTAGAGAACAATTGCAAAAGCTGGTTGAGGTGGGATTATTTGGTTGTATTGTGTTGCGTTGCATTTTATTATAATAGAGAAGCCAATCAAGAGGCTATGAGGTGAGAAAAGGAAAATTGGAGATTAGCATATCAAATCTCACTAGTAGAAAACAAGGTGAGCATGCTCAATAACAGGAGACTGTTGCGAAAAGAGCACACAAGTTAGTGCTCATCATACTAAAATAAATCCCAAGTAAAAGTGAGGCTTGAAAAACCAAAACTTAAATTGGAATAAAAAGTAAACTGGTCCAGATCATGCAAATTCTTTGGAACATGTCATTGAGATATATCTTAAAAATAAAGTGTGCTATACTATGGTATTTTCTGGTGATTTGATAATAGGATTGAGCAAAGAGTGAATGACAACACTTTGATACTGAAATGCCTGAATGGGAATTCATGGGGAAGGAGGACGCAGATGTTGGAGAAACTGACCTGGGAACAGATCCTGAAAGGGCAAAATAATCAGATGAACAAGGATTGATATCTAAGTGGTACCACAATTTCCAATACTGTCCAGGCAAAGCGAAACCCACAAGTCTTAAATAAAGTAACAGAATGTGTCACCATGGGGACAGAACACAGCAAAGAAAATCTGGGAAAGGTAATACTTAGAAGTTAAAAGAGTAAACAGCCTCCCAGATGTTTGATTGGAAATAAATTTTTTTTGCAACTAAATGCAAGATGAATTGAGATGAGAAAAAGCTAGAAGACTACTTAGCAGGCATCCACTCTAACCTGGATATGAAGTTGGGAAAGTCTAGTCTAGGGTGTAGCATGGAAGTGGGGAGGGACAAATGTACAATGAGTAACTTTCCAAGTAATACATTCTCCTTTGAGCAAAAGGGAAGACTACATAAAAAAAATAGAGGATCTAAAACCCAAGACCCCTTGCTATTGAGTCTGACTCGCTGCTACCCTATAGAACAGAATACAACTGCCCGCTAGGGCTTCAAAGGCTATAATCTTTATGGAGGCAGACTGCCACATCTCTCTCCTGCAGAGTGGCTGATGGGTTCGAATCATTGACCTTTCAGTTAGTAGCCCAGGGCTCCTACATAAAGATAGCTCTTGAGAAAGCCCATTTTGTGGACCAGGGCATAGCAAGATAATAAAATCTATGTCCTTAGGGAATTCTTTTCCTCATTCATTTTGTTTGTTGCCTCTATCCTTTTAACCCTCTTGGATAAGCCTCTTTACTTAAGGCATATGACCTAATTTTGTTCTTTCAAAACTATCAGTTGATCCTCACTGGTTTCAGAATGAATGATCTTAAACAACCCAATAAGGAGTATGATGTTAGACAAGTGAAAGCTCCCTGGGCACTCTGTTTCAATTTCTTATTCTGTAATCTCTGAGCTCTGAACATCAATTTCTTAATCTGTAAATGTGAATAATAGAACAGTCTGTTTCACTTATTTGGTATAAAGAATAAATGAGATTATGTACATGTTTTAGTTACCCAATGCTGCTATAAGTGCTACACAAATAGTACGAGGGGCGGCTTTAACAAACAGAAATTTATTTTTTCATGGTTTAGGTCACTAGACGTCTAAAATGAGAGCTCCGGCTCTAGGGGAAGGCTTTCTCTTTCTGTCAGATCTAGTGGAAGTTCTTTGTCTTTTCAGCTTCTGCTTCCTGGTTCCATGGAGATCTTGGCATCTATTTTGCCACATCTCTGCTTTGCTTGCTTGCTTAATATCTTTCACATCTCAAAAGAGAGTAACTCAAGATACACCCTATGCTTCATTAACATAACAGAGACAACCCATTCCCAAATGGGTTATAATCACAGGCATAGTTAGGATTTCAAACACACAGTTTAGGGGGATGCAATTCAATCCATAACAGTACACTAAAAAGTACCACAAAATCTCTTATACAGTAAGTGCTAAGTGGTAAAAATAGTTGTACTTTTTCATAAAAGAGGAAGGAAAGTCTTACCATAACTGTGCAGGCATATGCTGTGGTAAAGTATAAAGAAGTCTACTTAGAATATAAACATTAGCTTTCTACCTTCTAGAAGCCACTCATTCAAGGTGCCTTGGGTAAAACAAAACGAAGATAATTTATAGCTCTTAAAATACAAAGAGAATGGGAAGATTTATTGCTTTTTCTCTCAAGAAAGGAAAGTCAAAAAGAAAGTTCTCCCACTATAACTTCAGCCTAGAAGGTACAACTACCGAAATGTAATGTTCGGAAAGGGGAGAAAAATGTCTTATAATGACAGTCAAGGCCATTAATAGGTACGTCATTGTTGCCCATGTTTTATTTCTTAAGTCACTGACCTTTAAAAAAGTCAATGTATTAACAACAAAAAAAAAGAGAAAATGGTTTCCACCGGTATTACAACATCAGTAAACTTATTAAATGCTCTATAATTAAACTGATGTTCAACAAAGCAATTTCCCCCTTGTGGTAGAACATCTAATATTATAAAAACAATGTCCTTATGATGCAGAGACCTGTTTAGTTCTATTTTAATTATTCAAGGAAATGGAATTTAAAAGATCTTTGATGAATATTGCTTACATTTTTACACAGGCATATTCCAGCGGATCTGTAACAGAACACAGCATAAGTAAAGGGAAGAGAAAAAAGAAAGGACATCCCAGTTATAAATACATTTTATTTCATCCAAGCTTCAAATTCCATTCAACTACAACAGTAGCAAATTTAAATCTTCAGAGAATAATCTAAGGCCTCAACATTATGAAAAGGAGGAACAGACAGCAAACAGAAATAATATATTCTGTTATAGGTGGACCTTTCTAGAAGTCACTCCTAAGTATGGAAATTTGATTTACTCGAAAAAATAATTCCAGACTAATTGTTTGGTTTGCAAACTGATTCTTAAATTACATTGATATTCACAGCGGTACTTGCAGCCCTCACCCTGACCCTGTGCATTTAGACTAGTTTTATATATGGAGAGACTAAAAGCCCTGAAAAGCACACCCAGAGCCAAGAGGCAAATACAAGACAGAGCAGAAGAGACATAAGGTCAAGAGCCTAGAGCTGTATTAACAGCATTAGTACTAAGATTATAAGACTTGTAAGAGATCAAGAAAAAGACAACTGGCTAAGGGAAAAGGTAGGAAGCAAAGCAACTGCACTGTGTATGAAGATTCAACTTGAAATAAAGAAAAATGGAAACAACAAAATTTATTAAAATAGTTAAAATGAAATCTTATCACTTCCTTGTTCCAAACCACTCCAGATTATCATCATTTTAAATCTTTAATGCAGATGCTAGATTTCTGCATGAATGGTCCCACAACTATCTCTGCTACTTGTTTTCCAGCCCCTCTCCCTTTGAACATCCAAACCAAACCCAGTGCCATCGAGTCAATTCTGACTCATAGCGACCCTATAGGACAGAGTAGAACTGCCCCCATAGAGTTTCCAAGGAGCGCCTGGCGGATTCGAAATGCCGACCCTTTGGTTAGCAGCTGTAGCACTTAACCACTACGCCAGCAGGGTTTCCACCTCACATAATACTTCTAAGTGAATTCAACTCAATAAACTTTTTCTTTACCTTCTGTATCAGTTGGAATGACTTCAGCTTTGAGTAACAGAAAACCCAACTCAGAAGCAACATTTCTAGACTTATCTCACGTCTCATTGAACAGAATTGGATCACATGTCATTGGCCAGGGGAATGCTATTACCATGACTAATTTAGACAAACCAAAATTTCCCTTCTGGCCCAGCCTTTTTTGAAGTACATAGCCTAAATCATAAAAGGGCTTTCTCACCTCACAGAAGTCTGAGGTAGGATGGCTCCAGGGTGGCTCCTGGTTGGTTACTTCAATATCTCAAAAAAAATGTCTTGAGGGAGCCACATTCTTTTGAGCTTTTACTCTGTCATCCTAATGCTTGTCTAGTTTCTTGATGATTGCAAGATGACTGTGACATCACACCATCCCATACCTTTAACCATAAAAAAGAAAGGGGATTATTTCTTCTGATTTACTAAAAGAACCAAAAAGTCTACCAAGAAGCAACATTTCTAGACTTACCTCACTTCTCATTGAACAGAATTAGGTCACATGTCATTGATGAGGAGAATGGTATCACCATGATTTATTTCGCCAAATGAAAATTCACCTCCTGTTCAAGGCTTTCTTGGAATACATAGTCTATGGAAAGAGTGATTTTATGTCAAAATCAGAGCTCCTCAGCAGAGTAAAGATTTTGAGCAGATCACCAACATTGGTTGTAACATCATCTGGGTGCCAGTTGCTTCTGTGCTAGGCTTGTGGTCCTGATGAGAAGGCAAAGATGTAATCATCATTTGAAATGTGGGGAATTATACTGTTGGTGTTTCTTGTTGTAAACCTTTCTCAGGTTAGTCGGGTGTGAGTGTCAAGACATGTCTCTCGGGGATATCAATTAGGATACTTTTATATATTACATGTTTTTCTCTTCTTAGATTCAGAACTATAAATAAATATCTCAGCAGTCAAAGAAGTCCCCCATAAATAATCATTTACCACCATATTAAATAAGCAGCATGTTGCCAAATCATGGAGAAAACAAGTGAGTTTCATTTGTATATGGCCTTCTTTCAAAATAAAAAAGGAAAGTTGTTGTTTTGATTTGTGTCTCTTCCCCATTGCTCCCATTAGTCTGTATCTTTATGTTCAATCTAATTTTGTACTTTGTATAAAAACAATAGGTACTTACATGGCATCAAAGGTATATCTCACTTCCTATAGTAGATATGTTCTTGAGAAGTGATGTGTATAACTTCTTTCATATAAACTTACAAAGTGAAAGAATCCTTTAAAGGATTTTGTGTGTAAAAATGCATATCAGTTGTATATAGTTAACACTTTTCTGTGTAATTTAACATCTAGCCCCTTTCACTAAACAGTAAACATAATTCTTAATGACCGCAAAATAGCCTATCGTATGTATATACCATACATTACTTAATCAGTCTTCTAATTTTGGACATTGAATTTGTTTCTGGATTTTCAATATTATGAGTATCATGGTGATGGCATCTTTATACACCATTTTTGTCTGCCTTTCAAATTATTTCCTCAAGAATTTAGAAGAAATTACTAAATGTGCCAAATTACATTCTAGCAAGGTTATATCAATTTACACTCCCTGAAAGGTGTGATGAATAACAATTTATTTCAGCTATAAATACAGCTAGAACTTGCTACTGGGAAAGATATAAAACACTAGTAATTTCTTAAAAGATTTGCTTTTGTTATATCATTCTAGTTGCAGATTGGAGTGCTTCTGATTTCTTTTCCTCCCTGTTCAAAAGTCAGTTCTCACTGAAAAATTAATCTCACTAAATGTCTAAGGAGCTCCTGGGTGTTGCACATGGTTAAACACTCAACTACTAGCCAAAATGTTGAGAGTTCAAATGCACCCAGAGGCACCTCGGAAGACAGGCCTGGTGATCTTCTTCTGAAAGGTTACAGCCTCAAAAGCCCTATGGAGCAGTTCTCCTGTGACACATGTGGGGTTGTCATGAGTCAGAATCGATTCCATGCCAACAATAACAACAAAATGTCTAAGGCCAATGGGGCAGCACAAAAGCCCAAAATTCACACAAATACAGACATAGCTCTATACATACATACCTTTGCTCCTTGACTGAAGTCTCCCCTATTCTCGGATTAAACCTGGCCTAACTCCTTTCTCCCATGAGCACGCAGTTGGCCATCTCGCCTCCTGGTAAACTGGGCTGCAGCAGACTCCAATCCTGGCAGAAATTGCACCTCCATGCTAACAGGCTGTGTTGCCTGCATGTTCCTCAGACTGCCTTGTCTGAGATCCAACTTAGAGAAAAACTTTGGGGACTTCAAAATAATCTGCTTGTTGCAGTTAATGATGGCAATGCAAGTCATAAAATATAACCAGCTAACTGGGAAGATATCTAAGGCACATCTTTCAACTTGCCATCTTCTAGCCAGCGTATCTGCTACTCATCTGCTCCATCTGCCAGACATATTCATTCTTGCCTCTTCATTGTTTGTCCTTATTTAGATCCCTGCTTTGCAATAAACCCTAATCCCAGCTTCCTACCTGAACCCTTAGATAGGCTGTAGGGTTTTGTGTAGGGTGACCAGTGGGAAGGGGAAATAGACAAAGTTGGATAGTCTATAAGGACCCACTTTAGCAACTGCACTTTACGCAGTGCCAAGCAGAGTAGTTTTTATTCTGAAGGATATCAGGAACCTTCCAAAAATATGCAGCAATGTGGAGAATGAATTAAAATGAAAAGAACCAGAAGCAAGAAATCTAGTTAAAAAAACCAGTCCAGTAAGTTAGTAGATAGATGATAGGTAACTGAATGAAGTGAGAGATGAAAGAGGTAGAATGGGAAAACCTTGGTGATCCGTTAGAAGTGAGCATTTTTGGCCCCTCAATTCATCTGCTTTAAAGGAGCTCCTAATGGTAATTTGGTGTTAATTTTCTTGCTCATGGGCCATTTAACAGGGTGTTTTGAAAGGCTCCATACGTAATAATAACAGCTATGTTATCCACAAGGCAGGATGCTTATTCGATTGTCAATCATCCATCCCTGAATCCATTTGGCACCAAGCCACAAGTAGCGGCCTGTAAAATCCTCAGAAGGCCCTGCCAACAAGAGCAGTTGGCAATGGCACAATTCACAAGGAGAGCTTCACAAGGAGAAACAGTGTCAGCAGTTTAGCAGGGATTGGCAAAAACAGGTGTGTCAAAACCTCGCTCCAAGTCATTCGGTTCCTTTTGCCCCTTTGGAAGCTGGGTGCTGTTTTATTAAGGGCCATGTTAGCCTGAGCTAGAATGAGGCCTAGAAGCACCTTCTGTAGATTCTTTTTTTTTTTTTTTTTTTTTGCCTTCCTGGCAGTGCAAGTGTTCTTACCCTCACCACCAAAGAGCAGGATTGCAGAGTCCCCTCAGTTATGCAGGCATCTTGCCTGATGGTTATCCTGATTGCTAAGGAGAGTAGAAAAAAAAAAAAAAAAAAGGAGAGTAGAGTTAATGAATAATAGCAGGCTGTTAGAGCAGGGGGAGTCTCTGGATGGTGCAAACTTAACTGAAAGGCTGGAAAGCTTGAATCTACTCAGCGGAGCCTCAGAAGAAAAGCCCAGAGATCTACTTCTGCAAAATCAGCCATTGAAAACCCTACAGAGCAGAGCTCTACTCTGACACACATGCGGTTGCCATGGGTTGGAATCGACCTGATGACAGCCAGCTTATAGCAACAGAAAGGGACTAGAGAAAACGCAGCACAACACTCCTCCTCCTTTTTTTTTTTTTAACAAATGAAGAAGTTGAGATCCAGACAAGTGAAGTAACTTGAATAAAGTCACTAATCTGGTAAGTAACAATGCTAACATTTGAATCCAGTTTCTCTTATTACAAATACAAATAAACTGTTCTTTCTAGTACTATAGACCTATGTGGTCACACCCAGTCATTAAGCTAATTAGAGGCCTACAGTTAAGTCTAGATTAATAGTTCGGAGATGTGAGATAAATTTTTAGGAATAACAGTAACTGGATTTTTGATTATGAAAATATTTGACTTTCCTATGGGTTTTGATGTCCTTATTTTAAAAACAGGAATAGTGAACCCTATTTACCTCCTTATCGTGAAGATCAAACCAAGTAATGATTATGGGGTAAAAATAAAATAATTTCATTAGGGAAAAGTTGCCATTGTATTCCTTAAATTTATATAAATTGTTAGAAACCTCATGTGGATGTTGAAGAAGGATGCTGGCTTCAGGTGGAAAAGAAATGTAAAATGACAAATATGACAAAGAGGTTATTATTATAAAAGAAAGACGAAATAAGGGCAGATATTTTGATAAAGTTGAATTGGAGATTCTGTTTCTTTTGAAAAATAGTCTTTTTTAACGAGCTTAAGGAGCCCTGGCGGTGCAGTGGTTAAAGCACTTGGCTGCTAACCAAAAGGTCAGTGGTTCAAACCCACTAGCCACTTCACAGGAGAAAGATGTGGCAATCTAATTCTGTAAAGATTTACAGCTTGGGGAGGGAAAATCACTAACTAGATAGTAGACAAGTGTTAACTTTGGTGAAGGGAAAGACAATACGGAATATAGGGAAAATCAGCACAATATGACCAAGGCAAAGGAAGACATTTAGACAACCACAAGAAAAAATAAATAAAAGAGGCAACCACAGTAAATACTATAGCATATACAGCCCTGCAAGAACAGTAAAAACAAACAAGTTCAAGTAGATACATAGGCAGATACATATGCTGAAAAGGGGAAGGAGGGCTTATAGGGCTATGCATACCCACATAAGTACCTAGTTTAGACTGTGGATATTTTTGTATACATATTTGCATGTACAGCATATATACTCATATATATAATACAGCACAAAGGAAGCCTGGAAGCTTCCTAGACACATCCAAACATGGTGAGAGACCAAGTTACTGGGAAAGAAGGCTGGGGACTATGGTCTCAGGGAACATCTAGGTCAATTGGCATGACATAGTTCATAAAGAAAATGGTCTATATCTTACTTTGGTGAGTAGCACCTGCAGTCTTGAAAGCTTGGGAGCAGCCATCAAATATATACCTATTGGTACCATGCCATCTGCAGCAAAGAAGAATGAAGAAAACCAAAGACACAAGGAAAATATCAGTCCAAAGGACTAATGGACCACATGAACCACAATCTTCACCAGCCTGAGCCCAGAGGAACTAGATGGTGCCCAACTACCACAACTGACCACTTTGACAGGGATCACAACAGAGAGTCCCGGACAGTGCAGGCGAAAAAAGTAGAACAAAATTCAAATTCACAAAAAAGACCAGATTTACTGATCAGACAGAGCCTGGAGGAACCTCTAAGGCTATGGTCTCCGGAAACCCTTTTAACTCAGAACTGAAGCCACTCCTGAAGTTCACCTTCTAGCCAAAGATTAGACAGGCTTACAAAACAAACAACACATGTGAGGAACGTGTTTCTTAGTTAAATCAAGTATATGAGATCAAATAGGCAACATCTGCATAAAAGTAAATATGAAAAGACAGGAAAACTGGACAAATGGACTCCGGGAGCTTGGGGTAGAAAGGGGGAGAGTGCTGATACATTGCGGGGATTGTAGCCAATGTCACTAAACAATTTGTGTATAAATTCTTGAATGAAAAACTAATTTCTTCTGTAAACTTTCACCTATGGTACAATTTAAAAAAAAAAAAAAGAGAGATTTACAGCTTTGGAAACCCTATGGGGTAGTTTGACTTGACGGCAGTAGGTTTGGTTTTTGGTTTTATAATGAGGTTTAGTGAAGGGAGACAGTGGCAAAAGAAATAATAACAAATTGTTTAAAGACATCAAGTGGAACAGAAAGGACAGGGAGGGAAAAGAGCAGAGCTGCAAGAAAAAGATCTGTGTCACAAAGAGCTCCAAGTCTAATAAAAATGGGCGTACACTATAGCCTGATGTATATATTACGGGGTACAAAAAGATCTGGGAGGATGATCCGAAAGCCTTAGGAATAAGTAAGGCAGGATCTACCCGGGTTCAGATGTAGCCATTTGGAATAAAGGATGCTAAACTTCTTATAAGGCAGTTTTTAATCCTTCTTGTGTCCTAGGTTATTGTGAGAGACTGGTGAAAGCTAAGGGAACTCAAAAAAAGAATTATGGTGGAAATGCATGATGAACGTAAGTTGATGTTACTGAACTGCACGTGAGAAGGATGTTGAAATGGCAAATATTTTGTACATGAATATTTACCACAATAAAAGAAAAAAATGCATGAAAAAATATTTACCTACACACTGGTAGAGCAGTGGTTAAGCATTTGGCTACTAACCAAAAGGTCAGCAGTTCAAATCTATCAGCTACTCCTTTGTCCTATAGGGTCACTGTGAGTTGGAATCAACTCAATGGCAATGGGCTTGATTTTTAGTTTTCACCTGTATACCCATATACCTATACCTGTATCTATACCTGCAGAAATACAAATACAAAGACCTACACTTATAACTATAGGTACAAACACATAGGCTTGTACACGTACATACACAACTTTATGAGTTTCATGGTTACCCTGAAGTTGATCTACAGACACTAAGTAAATGAACTTATAACCTCTCTACGGATTAGGTAGATTTGTTGTTTTTATGACCTGGTGTAGCTTATCTAAATAAAAGAGAAGGGAAATTTTTGAGACAGAACACACTTTTGATTCCATGGCATAACATAACAACAGTTTAATCATAACTCTTATAACCTAGTCAGTTTTAAGATAAATGGACAAGTTACTAACAATTGTACCCATTTATCAAAAAAAAAAAAAAAAAAAGTCTCATCCTAAAAATCCTATGTGATGGTAAATGAAGTGAAAAAGTTGGTTGAAAATATTTTAAAAATTCATACATACCTAAATATAGCATAAACCAGTGAGTCACTATGAGAATTTAAATATAGCATACGTATATATATAATATTTAAGTATGCTAGATTGGACACCAAATTGGTCAAAAGAACAGGAAAGGATGGAGTGCGAAAACAGCAAAGGCATGGATGTTTTTG
Source organism: Loxodonta africana (assembly GCF_030014295.1). NCBI lineage: Eukaryota > Metazoa > Chordata > Mammalia > Proboscidea > Elephantidae > Loxodonta > Loxodonta africana. The sequence goes on from NC_087352.1 coordinate 64,663,674, forward strand.
ATAATTTTTTCAAACTTGATCCTGACTATAGAAAGAAAAAATGATTTTTGCACACCCCACTTTGGGTTTTGGATTGATAGTACATCACCTTTAGAATCAGAAAGCCTTAATACTAACCCTGGGCCAGATACTCAGAAGCTAAGTAATCTCAGTCAAGTTACATAAAGACTGTTACTGGATTTGAATGACCAACGTGTCAAAGTATTTAACAAAATGTCTGTTACCTAGCAGGTTATCAATAAGTATGTTATTATTACAAAAACAACAGTAATAATAATTTCTTTGAATATAAATAAATGGAACAGGGAATGACATGTTCTCATTGCAGAGAAAACAAAGGTATAACACAAAGACCCAAAGAAGAGAGGCCAAAAATAGAGATGGCAGTGACCTTCAGAGAGAGGCATAAACATGGCGGTGTGGGGCCAGTAACTAAAATGAGAGTCTGAAAGCTTTTACCTGGGCAGGCTCTGGCCCCTAGATAGGGGTATCAGACTCTTGCCATTGTGACCACAGAGAAGAATCACATCAGTTTCAGGATAATCATTAGCCAGAAGGTAAAGTGGAAAAAACACTGAACGGGAGCCAGCACATGGCTTGTGAGTCCTGATACCAGCATCCTGAGTCAACTTGAGAAAATAATTAAGCATTTTAGCTTAATTTCCTTATCTGTAAGAGAACAGACAGACGAAAACCAGCCGAAACATCTTCTGTTATTAGTCTCACTCCTCTTTGAGCTTTCTACAAAAAAATTTTTTAAATATTTATATAGTAGATCAATGTATAATTTATATTATGTTTTAAAAATAATTGAAAATAGCTTTTCAAGGATCCCAGATTCGGAGCCACTAGATAGATTAATCCCCAAGAACTCTTCTAGATCTCAAAAAAATTATGATTTTAATACATTCTTTTATCAATAAACCTACGTAGCTAGTAAACAGCACAATTTGCTGGGTGCAGAAACTATTTTTTCTGTGCCTTTTATTATCTGCAAGATTAAAAAAAGACTTTTAGGTAATCAAAACTAGTTGCATAAATGAGACTAGGGCATAAAATAAACTTTTACTACCTTTTAAATGGCCATTTTCCCCTTTGTTTCTTAGACCAGCACATAAGCTTCCAGGTTGTCCAGAAACCAGAGTACAGGTAGTTTTTGTGCGAACACACCAGGATTTTATCTGTGTCATTAAATTCACATGTCAGACAGCTCATGCTGTAAAATCAAAGGAAGGAGATCGAATTGAGCATTTAAAAAAGTCAATTTTATTTGGCCCACAAGGAAATGATTTCTTATAATACAGACCAGAAAGGTACAAAAAGGATTGGAGTACTAAAAAGCTAATCTCTTTGTTTACCTGCAGGTTAAGCCTAAGCAAAGGATGGCTTTTATATAAGGAAAGTATAGACTTTCAGATGATAGAATTGGAAGGAAATTTAAACATCTTGACTTAAATAAACAGTTGAAGTAAATGAATTCAAGAAGTTGATTTGGCCACCGTCACTCAACTAGACAATACTAGAGTCTGAGCAAGAACCCAGGTGCTCATTGCCCTTGGTAGCAATAGAGAAACCTTTCTAGAGAAATCTTTAGAACACAGTGAAAACTCATTTACTTAGAGTGCTCTGGTTTTCAGAGAATTAAAAAAAAAAAAAAATTGGGAGTCAAAGTCTTTTTTTTTTAATTATTAAAATTAACTTACGGTCCAACTCGGTTCAACAAACATGTATGGAGTATTTACTGTATGCAAGGCACTTCCAAGGATAGATACCATCCCTATATAAAGTTATCCAGGAGGTAGAAATATGAATAATTATAACAAAAAATAAAACAAGTGCCCTTAGAGAAGAAAAAAAAAGTACAATCAGGTTGCAAAAGGAAGGTATTGTATCTGGATTGTTGTTGTTGTTAAGTATCCTCGAGTAGATTCCAACTCATAGCAACCCTATGTAAAACAGATCAAAACACTGCCAGTCTTGTGCCATTCTCACAATTGTTATGCTTGAGCCCATTGCTGCAGCCACAGTGTCAGTCCATCTCCCTAAGGGTCTTCCTCTCTTTCACAGACCCTCTACTTTACCAAGCATGATGTCCTTCTCCAGCTACTGATCCCTCCTGATGAGATGTCTAAAGTATGTGAGACAAAGCCTTGTATCCTTGTTTCTAAAGAGGATTCTGGCTGTATTTCTTCCAAGGTAGACTTGTTCATTCTTTTTGCAGTCCATGGTATATTTAATATTCTTCGCCAATACCATAATTCATAATTTCTTCGGTCCTCTTATTCATTGCCCAGCTTGGGTCAGGTGTGTCGTATCTGGATTAACTGATTCCAAAAATCTTCCATAGACAACTAGTAGGAGAATAACAATGACAAGAGCATTTATTAAATGGTTACATGTCAAACACTGTAAAGTGCTTGACATGTACCATCTAATTTAATCTGTAGATAAACTCTTTGAGATTGCTGTTGTTAGGTGCTGTCAAGTAGGTTCCGATTCATAGCAAACCTATGTACAATAGAACAAAAAATGCCCATTCCTGCACCATACTCACAATCATTGTTATGTCTGAGCCCATTGTTGCAGCCACCATGTCAATCCATCTCATCAAGGGTCTTCCTCTTTTTCCCTGACCCTCTACTTTACCAAGCATGATGTCCTTCTCCAGGGACTGGTCCCTCCTGAAAACATGTCCAAAGTATGTGAAAAATCTCACCATCCTCCTTTCCAGGGAGCCCTCTGGCTGTATTTCTTCCAAGATGGGCTTGTTTGTTCTGCTGACAGTCTGTGGTATATTCAATATTCTTCTCCAACATCATAACTCAAAACCTTCAATTCTTCTTTGATCTTCTTTATTCATTGTCCAGCTTTTGCATGCATATGAGGTGTTGCATATCATGACTCATAAGAATAAATTACACAATGAGATTTCATCTTACTCCAACAAGGCTGGAATTAATCCAAAAAACACAAAATAATAAATATTGGAGAGGCTGTGCAGAGATTGGAACACTTACGCACTGCTGGTGGAAATGCAAAATGGTACAACCACTTTGGAAATCGATTTGGCACTTCCTTAAAAAGATAGAAATAGGACTACCATACGATCCAGAAATCCCACTCCTCGGAATATATCCTAGAGAAATAAGAGCCTTTACATGAACAGATATACGCACACCCATGTTTATTGCAGCACTGTTTACAATAGCAAAAACATGAAAGCAACCAAGGTGCCCATCAATGGATGAATGGATTAATAAAATATGGCATATTCACACAACGGAATACTACACATGGAAAAAGAACAGTGAGGAATCTATGAAACATTTCATAACATGGAGGAAGCTGGAAGGCATTATGCTGAGTGAAATTAGTCAGTTGCAAAAGGACAAATATTGTATAAGACCACTGTTATAAGAACTTGAGAAATAGTTTAAACTGAGAAGAAAACATGCTTTTGTGGTTATGAGAGGGAGGAGGCAGGAAGGGTGGGAGAGGGGTATTGACTAAATAGTAGATTAAAACTACTTTAGGTGAAGGGAAAGACAACACACAATACAGGCGAGGTCAACACAACTGGACTAAACCAAAAGTAAAGAAGTTTCCTGAATAAACTGAGTGCTTCGAAGGCCAGTGTAGCAGGGGCAGGGGTTTGGGGACCATGGTTTCAGGGAACATCTAAGTCAAATGGCATAATAATATCTATTAAGAAAACATTTTGCGTCCACTTTGAAGAGTGGCATCTGGGATCTTAAACTCTAGCAAGCAGCCATCTAAGATGCATCAATGAGTCTCAACCCATCTGGATCAAGGGAGAATGAAGAACACCAAGGACACAAGGTAATTACGAGCCCAAGAGACAGAAAGGGCCACAGGAACGAGAGACTACATCATCCTGAGATCAGAAGAACTAGATGGTGCCCAGCTACAACCAATGACTGCCCTGACAGGGAACACAACAGAGAACTCCTGAGGGAGCAGGAGAACAGTGGGATGCAGACCCCAAATTCTCATAAGACCAGGCTTAATGGTCTGACTGAAACTAGAAGGACCCCAGTGCTCATAGGCCCCAGACCTTCTGTTGGCCCAGGACAGGACCCATTCCCAAAGCCAACTCTTCAGACATGGATTGGACTGGGCAACGGGTTGGAGAGGAATGCTGGTGAGGACTGAGCTTCTTGGATCAGGTGGACCCTTGAGACTATGTTGGCATCTCCTTCCTTGAGGAGAGATGAGAGGGTAGAGGGGGTTAGAAGCTGGCGAAATGGACATGAAAAGAGACAGTGGAGAGAGGGAGCAGGCTGTCTCATTAGAGGGAGAGTAACTGAGAGCATGTAGCAAGGTGTATATAAGTTTTTGTGTGAGAGACTGACTTTATTTATAAACTTTCACTTAAAACACAATAAAAATTATAAAAAAATAAAATAAAGAGTAAATTACTTGTCCAAGATCACACACTTGCAATGAGCAGAACTAGAACTCAAATTCAATTCCATTTGACTCAAGTTAATGTATTTAAACTCTAGGATATTCTGCAAATGAGAAGTGCTTTGAAAACTCCAGATAGTTTGGGTGAGGAGGGCTTTTATTTAATCCCAGGGAAAACTACATACAAAGCTTCAGCATCCTGCAAGCATATTTCCAGCAAAAAGTATAATTTCAGTTAGATTGCTACTCAGGATTTATATAGGAATATATTTTATATAGTGTGACAAGCTTATAGATAAGCTGAAATGAACTTTGGAGATCAGATATGGAGGTCTGTATTTTCTTTTTTTAGAAAATAGAGATACCAAAGAAAGGAAAGCATTTTGAGAGGGACTACAGCTTACTTCTGTATTTGTTATTGCTGCATAACAAATCACTCCAAAACTTTCATATAATATTAAAACTCAAAATAGCATTCTTTGTCTCTCACATTTTGTGCACCAGGAATCCAAGAGTGGCTGTTATGGACTGAATTGTGTTCCCCTAAAATATGTGTTGAAGTCCTGGACCCTGTACCTGTGGATGTGATTCTATTTGGATATCCGGTTTTTCTTTTGTTATGTTAATGAGGTCATACCAGAGTGAGGTGGGTCCTAAACCCAATAACCACTTCTGAGTAATAAAAGAGCATAGATAGATACAGAACACACTCAAGAGGAAGAGAAAGGCAGACAAATCTATAAATCTGGGAACACCAAGAATCACTGGAAGCTATGAGAAGCTGTAAGAGACAAAGACCTTTCCCTAGAGCTGATGCTCTAAATTAAAACTTCTTTTCTCCAGAATGTGAGGAAATAAATTTCTGTTCTTTAAAGCCACCCATTTGTGGTATGTTTCTGTAACAGCAGCTCTAGATACTAAGACAATAGCTTAGACGGGTGATTTTTATTTAGGTTCTCTCATGAGGTTGTAGTCAAGCTGTCAGCAAGGGTTGTAGTCTCATCTGAATGCTTAACTGGGGAATGATCCAATTCCAAGCTCACTGCAGAGACAGTTGGTAGACTTCAGCTCCTTGCAGGATAATGCAATAAGGGCCTCTGTTCTGCACTGGCTGTTGACCAGAAGCCTCCCTCAGTTCCTCATGACATGGACTTCTCCATAGTGAAGCTTTCAAAATAGCACTGGCTTCTCTCCCAACAAGTGATCACAAAAAGAGAGAATAAAATGGAAGACTCAGTCTTTTTGTAACCTATTTTCAGAAGTGACATGCCATAAACACTGTCACATTCTGTTCTTGAAGGAAAGAGTATCAGATCATTTGTGGACACAATTTTAAAACCAGCACAGCCTCTTTGCCTTTAAATTACATAAACAATAACTATCTAGGACTGTTGGTTATCTATCATCTTCTTAACTACCTCTCTTGAGAGCCAATTGCTTATCTCTGAGAGTCAACACCCTCGTGCTTTAAAATCTTAGGCCATATTTCCCTTTTACCCAAACCCAACCCAGTGCTGTCGAGTTGATTCCTTTTACAGGGCCTTGTAAAAAAAATAATAAAAAATCTATATGTACTTTATAAGCACTTCCTGCCCTTAAAAAAAAAAAAAAAAGTAATTAATTAGGTCACATCTTAGCCTTCTTGTCCCTAGGATAAAAGCATCCCAGAGAATGTAAGAATTATGGAATTGTGGCTCTGGAAAAGTTCAGGGGTCATCTGTTCTCAATAAGACTGCTTAAACCATACCAGCAATATACATTTAGACGCCAGAGATTTTATAGTCCCACTGTTTCATCCCATAGCTGAAGATGTGAAAGTTCAAAGGTGTACTATGATTTACCCAATTTGCAGTACTGGTGATCAACTTGGTATTAGAACCTCGATCTGTTTCTATTTCTATTTCACCATGCTGCTCTTTCATGTGCTTTTTAACTATTGATTTCCCTTCTCATCTTTCTCAATTCTCACCTAAATCCCTTTCATTTTACCTATTTATTCCCATAATTTCTACTGTGACATGTTCAGTGAGTACCATGGTAGTCTGGAAGCCATTCAATTCTCAGTGGAAATTATAGCACTCCTGACTTTTGGTTGGGAGCATACATCTGCAGGTATGATCTCAACATCAGTACCAGCACTTGAGTAACAGTTGCTTGGGGAGAAAAAATTGGGATCCCAAAAAAAAATACCAGCGGATAATAAGGCCTTGTCCTTACCTCTCTCAGAATAAAATTTAAGAGCTAACCAGAAGGCTTTTAAGAAAGAAATGGTTTCAGGAGCTAATATTCATTTGTCGGCATTTCTGGATATAGACAAAAATCTTAGTAGCCTGGGGTTACTAAAGAGGCGGGATCCCTCGGGCCGGCCAATTTGCCCAAAATGGGGCAAAAAATACAAGAGTTATAGAGACTTGGGCTAGCTACACTTGTTTTGTTTTAATAGAAAGAATCTCCTCCCTCTCTTCTTGACCTAATCCTCCTCCAAACTTCATACAAGGACAGATCTCTAGTATCTCCCCCAGCACACCTTCCTCAATCTATTCTGTGATGAGTCTTTTATCTAGAAAAAAGTCTCTGGGTTGAATTCATATTGATGAATACAGTGCCCAGATCATAACTAAAGCTCCATATGAATGATAAGTGATGGCATGCGTGAAGGAAGCCTGATCAAGGGAGCAAGAAACTCACCGATTACAAACTCCACAATTGGCGCCCCACCTAGATGGCATATAATTACTATTCTTCAAAAAAACTATGATAAACAAAGAAAAAAACAAAGTAGTTACCCTTGAGTCAATCCTGACTCATGGTGACCCCATGTGTTTCAGAACAGAACTGTGATCCATACAGTTTTTGAGTCTGTGATCTTTCAGAAGTAGATTGCCAGGCCTTTCTTCCAAAAGCTAGTTCACTGGTTTTGCTTCATGAACCCATTGCTAAATATCTTATTATTAATTCTGACATGTCACTTTTTGAAACTAATGAAAGAAGCCCTAGAGGTTGAAATGTGTATAAACAAGAGAGATGGAAACTATATAAATAATCAACAATCAGTGAGTGGTTAATACTGGTACACAGAGAGAAAACATACTGCTTAAGAAATTTTTCTATTCCAATGTAAAGATAAACTGAAACTTCAGGGAAGAAAACCTATGGTTTCAAAAAGTTGGTAGACTTATTTCTTATGGACTCATGTAGTCCCTGGGCATGTCTTCAAGTGGAAATTGTGCTAAGAAGTACTGATCTCACCATTTTCTACAGAAACATATAAAATACTCTCCCCACAGTAAGCAGGGAAAGCTGAATGTATTGTATGCTTTAGTAAAAAAACAATATATCCCATGAAATGAATTTGGAATCCCTCGATGGCACAAACAGTATTAAATGCTCAACTACTAACCAAAAGGTAGACAATTCAAATCCACTCAGAGGTGTCTCAGGAGACAGGCCTGGCTATCTGCTTCTGAAAGGTCACAGCCTTGAAATTCCTATAGAGTAGTTCTACTCTACACATGAGTCGGAATCAACTCGAGGGCAGCTAACAACAACAAAATGGATTTAGACCATCCTCTTTTTGAGAATTATTGTTTGTGCTTGTGAGAGTGTGTGTGTGTGTCGTCATGCATAAACCTATAGGAGTGAGTATGATCTAAGAGTTACCCAATGGAAGACTGGAGAAAGATGAGGAATGAAATGACGTTATCTTTTCCTGCCACTGCAAAGAGTCCACAGGTGATCAGACCTGGAGCCTCATGGCCCCCAGGCTAGACCGGTCTGCTGAGAAACATATGCTGGCCCTCCTCACCTGGCCACCCCTCACTCCACTCACTTCCCGTGTGTATTTCTGAAAATCAATACTGCAGATGTGGGGAAATGGGATGCTTTGGGGTATTGTGACTTTTTGAGGGAGTGGCAAAGTTGGAGGGAGCAGACCTCAAGACAGTGCAGCAAATCAAGGAAACAGTAAACCCAGGAAAGTTTTAATTGTTGCTCCTTTACATTGGACTCTGGGAGCTAACCTTATTGACCTCTGCTTATTCTCAATTCTTCAGTGAAGTATGCTGTACGTGTGCAGCCTTATTTCGGTGATATTCAGAAAAATTCTTCTACAGGGCAATCAAGAAGTGTGTCCTTTTCTGCATCACCCATTGGTGAGGTCAGCACTGTGGTAGCCTCACTGGATCAGAAGAGATTTGCTACGGACCTGCAGTCAGTGAACCTCTGTGGAAGGAATGGTGGCACCAAGGGAGCAGTAAACAAAAGCATGAAGAGGCAGATGCAAAATGAATTGACTCAAGAACAGTTGTGCAAACTCTCCTTTGTACAATGTTTACTAGAACAAGGTGTCCCTTGAAAGAGGAAAGGTTAATAATTGGAATTACATATAACACTTCAAATCTTATATTTGCAAAGGATATTTAATGGTCTAGGATATATGTGCATATGTATATACATATACTTTTTTTTTTTAATCACAATTGTTAAGTGGGGGAAAAGTAGGCTACAAAACTATACATGCAGTGTGATCACGATTTAAATAATGTGTGATCTCAATATACATAATACACATTTCATATAATATACAGATAATTGTAAGTATACATGTCATGTATACATTGTTGTTGTGTGCTGTTGAGTTGATTCCAACTCAAGCAACCTTATATGATAGAGCAGAGTAGAACTATTGCATAAGGTTTCCTAGGCTATAATCTTTGCAGGAGCACATTGCCAGGTCTTTCCTTCTATGGGGCAGCCAGTGGGTTCAAACCACTGACCTTTCGATTAGCAGTCAAGCACTTTACCATTGTGCCACTGGGGTTCCTTGTCAGATATATAAGAACACTTTATACACTGGTATATTATACACATATACAAATAAAAGATTGAAATTAAATACTCTAAAATTTTAGAAGTGGGTTATAGCCAGGATTTAACATTCTGACTTTAATGTCAACCTTTTCTAAATTTTCCACACTTGGCATGTATATAGTTTCCTAGGGCTGCTGAGACAAATTCTCCCGCAGTTCTAGAAGCCAGAAATCTGAAATCAAGGTGTACCTCCAAAGTTTGCAGGGGAGAATCCTTCTTTACCTCTGCCAGCTTCTGCTGGCTCCTGGTATTCCCTGACCTGTGTCAGCATAACTCCATTTTCTGCTTCCATCTTCATGTGACCTTCCTTCCTGTGTCTCTGTGTAGCCTTTTCTCTCTCTTATAAGAATACTCATTGAATTTAGGACCCATCCTAAATCCAGGGTGATCTCATCTTGATATCCTCAGCTAAATTACACTTTCAAAGATCCTATTTCTAAATCAGGTCATATTCACAGGTACTGGGAGTTAGGATTTAGATATACCTTTTTGGGAGGACAAAACTCAGCCACTATTGCTTTTGTATTTAGAAGAAAATTTATTTTTAATCCTGGAAGTCCCTATGGCAATAACCACTGAGATGGTGGTGTCTTCAGGGAAACCTTGACAATATCAGAAGGCCTCATCAGCTGTAAATTCTCACTCAATAGTTTTAAAACTAGGGTGAGCTCCATGCCAAGGCACACTGCCATTATAGCACACTAATTAAATTTAGCTTCACAATGAAGTATGGTCAAATTTATTTAATTACTACTTTTTAGCCTGGCTATTTCAGGAGAAACCAAAATGATAAGAAATATATAACTACTATTATTTCTCAAGCCCAGTTTTCATTTCACAAGGTCTCTGCTTATCCCAAGAACCTCTTGCCTTGGATCTCAACCTATCATGCTGACCTCTTTCTTCAAGATCCAATGCCAGGATTTTTTTTTTTTTTTTTTTAATAAGTCCTGTCTCTTGTTCCTATTTTATTAACAATCACTCTCATTTGACCTTTTCTCAAATATTGCCTTACTTTCTTTGCATTCACATAGCTTGTTTATGTTGCCTGTTCTGCAATGGTTCAGATGTATTGACTAGATCATAAGTATCAACAAGGTTATGAGCTCCTCATTGGCAAAAGCTCCGTCTCATGTCTTTGCTAAAATGCCACACCTTATAGAACTCTTCGTTCGTTCCTCCAGGTAACCTCTTCTTTCTCCAGGTACTAATGTGTGCCTCTCACATGACACACATTATGTCATGCCCTTTATTACAGCAATTTGTGTCCTCCCCTTGAGACAGGAAACACTTGTGTAATAGACTATAAAAGAAAACTGGATTGGTATGCAGATGACATGGATTTGCATCTAGGCTACATCATCTACTAAATGAATGATGCTGGAAAAATCATTTTGTCTAGATCACCTTGGTTTATTGTCCTATACACCTCCAGAATTCGTTCTGAGAGTCAAATGAGATAATGTACACAAAACCACTTCGTATATTATAAAGTACTTCCAAGTAACTGCAAAATGTTTATGTCATCTTCCATGATTGAAGTCCAAGGCATGGTGTATTATCATTGTGACCTTCACAACAAGTAAAACAAGATTTGGTACCTACTGCATATTCCATAAGTAATGTTATTTACACTGATAAGTAAATAATTGATAGTTGAAAAACTCGTGCAATATTGACCAAACAGAAGAGCTTGAGAACAATTCTATCCTGAACTCCTTGTAAAGATCATACTGTTCCAACTTCCTTAAAAGTTAAGGCTTTGATGTGTCCCCTGTGCCTCACATTCATTTCTTCTTATTGCCAGTTTACTAGAGCTTGCCTCATGCCTGGACAGATTGCTCCTGCCTCAGATGTCCTCCATTTACAACCACCTTTCATGCTGCCCCATATTTCCTATTGATGACTCTTTGAAAGCAAACTACCCTCTCATCCCAGCACAGTCACCACAATTCTCCTTTTGGATCTTGCTAATCTGTTTACAAGGCAACAAAACCCTCATAAACATCCTTGACACAGCCCAGTAGTGGGAAAATACATAGTAATAATGTTGGTTTCCAGTCACGTCATGAATGGTGCATCTAAATCCCAGAAGAAAGAGCATTAGAAATAATTCTAGCATCCAGCTGCCATATAACACATCATATCAATGATGCTCATGAGAACTAGTAGAAAAACACATTTTGGGATTTTATTTGATTTTGTAATGATGACAGTAGTTAAGATGATGATTAGAGTGATGATATTAATGAAAATAACTTCAGAATATGCATTTGTCAGAATATGTATTTTCATTTCTATCTCTTATTTATTTCTCTTAAAGATCTTTTGATGTAAACTGGGCATTGGTTACTAGCTCAAATAATTGATGAGGAAAGTGAGGTACCAGGTAACTTTTCATCCTCACTTTATTTATTTATTCATGCACATAAAACTTGGGTAGCCAGTCCTATGCATCCAGCAGTATTCTAGGAAGAAAACAGAGGCCTCTGTCTTCAAAGAGCCTTGGTTCTAGTAGTGGGAGTTATTTTCAAATAATCAAATAACCTATAAGATAGTTTATACAATAACGGATGCAATTAAGCAAATAAGCATGTTGATGAGGCAGGGCTTAATCTATGGAATTACGTTGTATCTTAAGTCAATCTTTTTTGAGATATAAAAGAGAGAATGGTGTAGAAGAAGGAACTCATACCACCAAACAAGTAGTGCCAGGGACAAAGCGCATCCTTTGGACCTGGGGTCCCTGTACTAAGAAGTCCCTAGACCAGAGGAAGATGGGTGACAAGGTCTTTCCTCCAGACCCTACAGAGAGAGAAAGCCTTCCCCTGAAGCTGGGGATCTCAATTCAGACTTCTAGCCTACTAAACTGTGAGAAAATAAATTTCTGTTTGTTAAAGCCATCCATTTGTGGTATTTCTGTTATAGCAGCACTGGATAACTAAGAAAAATATGAAGACAAACAATGCTTTGATGTAAAAAAAAAAAAATGCTACGTTGCCCTTCTTCCTTTTGCCTCCTTTCTCTTCTTTTTTTTCATTAGGGTTGTGGTTTTCACAGGCGTGTCAGGATGGAGATTGGGAAGCATGTTCAGTGTTAAACTTTCTGTTGTTGTGGCAGGGAGATTGGCCAAATGCAGGAAAATTGAGCAGCTAAGTAAATACTTTGAGGATGATTGGAACCAGATTTCTCATGTTGAAGAGTTACAAATATGGAAGGGACGATGACTAAACTAAACCCTGTGGTGTTGGATTAAAATTGGAGATAGTGGTGCTAACTTAGATTTTTAAGATAGACAGATTAGATAGACAGACAGATAGATTTTACAGATAGAAGGTAGAGAGAGTGAAACAGGTGAACATGTGTGTATGTGTGTGTGTTTTGATTTCTAAACTCCATTAACCATTATCTACTAAAAAAAAGAACAAACTCTCTTTGGGGAAGTGCCTGACACCAGGACTAAAGCACAGAAAATACAAGACAAGCCCAGAAGAACTTGTACCAGAAAGTAAGAAAGTGTTCAAAGAACAAGGTGAGTATGTCCGATATGCTATCAGACAACAGACAGAGGAGTCAGCTTGAAGAGAGTCTTATCTACCAAGACTGGGTAATATGTGTGTGTGTGTGTGTGTGTGTGTGTGTGTGTGTGTGCATTCAGATCTTCAGCCTTTGAGTAAAATAAGAGCCATGATTCTATTCTGTCATAAATAAATGGATGAAAAAATAAATCCAGAAGAAGTAACAGATCTACACTGCAGTAGAAATCTTAGTGTCTTCCCACAAAATACTTATTAATTCACTCATTAATTAATGATTCAAAGTACTTATTAATGAATTTTACAGTAGAAAAATCAGGCAAGCACCATCCTGAGTGATAAAACTTAATATTTCCAGTAATGGAATAAACTGACAATAGGTGTTTCCTGTTATGATGCAATGAAAAGGACATAACATCACTTTTGATGTATTTCCACATACATGCAAAAAAACATAAATAATGAGGAAATCGAGACAAATAAAAAAAAAACAAAGTAACTGGCTTCTACTCTTCATAAGCATCAAGGTTGTGAAAGACAAGGAAAGGCTGAGGAATTGTTCCAGATTGAAAGAGGTTAAAGAGACATGACAACTAAATGCAATGCATAATCAATGACATTATTGAGGTGACCAGTAAAATTTGGACATAAAATTTGGTAATAATGGATGGATATTGATTTTATTATTTTTGTTATAAGGGGGTGTCTTTTTTAGAGATATATATATATGCTATATATAATACATATCTCAATCTATATCTCGCTATATATATTGTATATATGTATTGAAGCATTAGGATTAATAAGGCATTATGTGCAGCTTCCTCTCAAATGTTATAGAAAATAAAATGAAAAAAGAAAGAGAATGCTAAGGCAAATGTGGGAAGATGTTAACAATTGAGAAAGCTGAATAAAGTGTACAATGGAGTTCTTTGTACTCTTTCAACTTTTCTGTGGATTTGAAATAAATTCAAAATAAACAATTAAAAGAAGTATTTTTCAATCTTTCAACTCAAGAATTTGGAGATCCCTGATAAAGCTAACAAGGAATTCTTAATAAAACCCTCATGCCTCAATCACAGCCATATCAATAATTATTTATAAGGTTCTGAGCAACATCAGTGGCAAGGAATATAAAAGGTATCTACTCTCTGAATCATTTCTCTAATGCTTTCCCAGGCCTTCTAAACCCCTACTCTCCCATAAATGTTATACAATTACCGGATAAATTATTCTGTGTTATTTTAAATCTAAATCATATGCATTTAAGTAGATTAAGAACAGTATATAGAAATTTCTGTAAGAACCAAGGAATCCACTAGTTGACCACGTTCTTCTTTCTTGTCTATTTCTAAAAAAAAACTATAAACTTGAAATAATAAGCATATTTTTACCCATGTTACCATCTCTAAAGGGTACACAAGAAACAAATAAAGGAGATTAAAATCTTCTCTTAGGTCATTTGTCATCAATTGTGATATCTCCTTTTCTCAAAAACTCATAGCAAATTTCTTCCACAACAACACTGATAACATCCAGATAATAAGTTTTCTAAAGGTGTACAGTGTTATGTACGTGCACGGACTCGTGTGGTGCAAGGTATTTCAGCCTAGAGTGAGGTTAACTTCAGATTCCCACTGTGCTGGCTCTGTGGAATACTGCAAGGCTGCACTGACTATGTCTTCAAAACATGAGTAAATCAAACTCAGGACACCTTCCCTGGGCAAATTGTAAACTGTCAGCTCACTGTTTCTGAAGCCGTCTTTTACTTTCAAGTTCATTACCCTTATCAAAATCAAAACGAAAGCAGTTGCTGTTGAGCTGAGTCTAACTCATGGCAACCCAATGTGTGCAGAGTAGAACTGTGCTTGATATGGTTTTAAAGGTTGTGATCTTTGGAAGCAGATTGCCAGACCTTTCTTCCAAGGTGCCTCTGGGTGGGTTTGAACCACCAACCTTTCGGTTAGTAGTCAGGTGCTTAAATGGCTGTGCCATCCATGGATTCATTACCTTTAGGAGACTGCATTTTTTTGTTGTTGTCATTAACGAGTGTTGAAGTGGAGTATGAAGCCCACAAAGAGAGCAATGTTTCTCTGGGATTCACAGTACATAGATAGCTTTTACTATGCTGCATTATGGTAATGGTAAGACCTACCACCCCGTTAGGATGAACACTCCTTGAAGGAATGAATTGTGTTTTATTTATCTTGTTATTTTCAGGATTTTGCACATGTCTGATGCATAGTAAGCGCTTAATAAATGTTTGTTGAGTCGAATGCAGGATATTTATTCTCTTTGGAAATTTGTAAATCTTAAACATCTAGAAAAGCCAAGTTCAAGAGAATAGAATGCCCAAGAGTAATGATAAATCATGGAAATAGCTTTCTAACAAAGTAGAGAGAGCTCTAACCTTTTATTTGCATTTCTGTTTAGTGGGTTTTGGCCTTAGTAAAAATTACCAGATTAAATTAACCAGAAAATATGAGAAAGATGCTGAGAGGTTATGGGAGAGGCCAAGGAAAGATCGTAAAGTAATACGACTGGTCTCTTTTTCTAAAAATGTTCATTAATATTTTTTTTTTTTAATCCCAGGAGGAAAAATTTGAATTTATAAGAAAAAAGAATTAGAGACACAATGTCTGTAGGTAACTTACAACTGCTGCTAAAGGTGTATCCATTCAGGATTCAAGATGCCTATTCTTGGTCTGCATTTTCCCACCCCAAAGGGCAAGTCCAGTGAAGACACCACTGCTTCACAGACAAATGTGTGTGTCAAGGGCTCTCTTTGCTGTTCTCTGTAGATAAGAAAGGTTTTTGTATTAAATAAAACCTAGGCTGCTGGCAAATTCTACGCTTGGGTCGTTTGCCTCAATTAGCTGAACTATGAAAAAAAAAAATAGAACTATAAGGAAGCTAAAATTAATGTTTCCAGGAGCTCAACATTTTTTCAACCTAGGAAGATAGTCTTTTTCAGGAATCAAACCTCTAGTGATGAGAATTTTTGGATAGTGATTTAAATGCCTTAGATATATGGGGCAAGGTAAAGTTCGACTTTAATTTCCAAAACCAAACCAAAGCCGTTCCCATAGAGTCAATTCCAACTCATAGCAACTCTATAGGCCAAACTAGAACTACCCCATAGGGTTCCCAAGGAGCAGCTGGTGGATTTGAACTGCCAACATTTTGGTTAGCAGCCAAGGTCTTGACCACTATGCCACTAGGGTTCTGACATTTATTTCGGCCAGTCATAAAGTTCTTAATATTCCATTAAATAGATATCAGAAACGTGTGAAAACAAAAGATAGCTGAAGACAAGTATCTTGGGTTAACCAGACATGGCATACAGTATCAAGGAGACCAACAGATGGTTTGAAACACTTAATTCCATACTTAACATAGGCTGGGAAGAAATGAGTAATTTTAAAATTTGTATTTCCCTTCACAAAATATTTAATATACTCTTACAGAAAACTTTGTTGTAGAATATTTTAAACTTGACCCATTTTATACAATTTCCCTAGTTAATTGTTCTTTAAACCTCACATGTAAACCGCTTAGCAAAGCCCTACATAGTATCAAGAATCATTTGCGTTAAGAAAACAATTGTAAACACATTACGGACATAATCCTGTAGGTAATTTTTTCTTTATAATTCTTTATCTAGGCTTACTAGTTTTCCCATATTAGTGTTGTAGACATGCCACAGTCCCTTGGAATAACACTCCATAGTACGCCTCTCTTCCTAGTGTAGGATGATGACGGTTCTACCTAAAACTTTCAAGTTTGTTGTTATCAGATCCAGAAGTCTTAATTTCTCTGACTGTAATTTGTCCCTATTTTCTGCTTTATGATTTAGTGTCTGTCTTAGTCTGGGTTCTCTAGAGGAGCAAAACCAGTGAAGTATATATAGATAAATATGCAGTTACTGGCAAGTCCCAAATTTGTGGGTCAGATGACAGGCCGAAGACCTCTGCTGGCTCACATGGTTGCAGGGGCTGACAAACCCAAGATCTGCAGGTAAAGCAATAGGCCGTAGACCCTTTGCTGGCTCACAATTTTGCAGAGGTTGGCAAATCCAAAATCTGCAGGTCAGGTGACTGCTCACCAACTTATGTCTCATGAACTGGAGGTCAGACACTGAGAAGATTGCCAGGTCCAGAGAGAGAGTAAGCTTTGCTAGAATATCCGCTTATATACTGGATGCAGGCCACAAAACCCATTGCCATCCAGTTGATTCTGATTCTGATTTACCGCAAGGAAACTCCTCTTCCAACTAATTGGCTGCTCATACCAGATCACAAAATGGGAGGTAATTACATAATTACATAGTGTCTGCCAAACCACAGAGAATCACAGTCTAGACAAGTTGACACATAACATTAACCATCACAATGTCCTTCCAGAAAATTCTCTTCTGATGAACAAACCAATTTACATGGTTTTTCACATATTTTAGGAGCCCTGGTGGTGCAATAGTTAAGCACTCAGCTGCTAACCAAAAGGTCGGTGGTTTGAATCCAGAAGCTTCTCCACAGGAAAAAGACGTGGCAGTCTGCTTCCACAAAGATTACAGCTTTGGAAACCCTATAGAGCAGTTGTACTCTGTCCTATAGGGTCACTACGAGTTGAAATTGACTCAGCAGCAATGGGTTTGTTTTTTTTTCCCCTTATATTTTGGAGTCCTCTACTCTGCTGTCTCTGTCTGCCTCATAATCCACTGCATAGCTGCTCTGTGAATGTTTCTCAATCAGACTTAACGCTGAGAATTCTGGCATTTGACACTTAGGATTCAGCAGAATCTTTTGAATGCTATCTATGACAAAGAAATGATTGACTCTCAAGATGATATCTTTCCAAAACTGAATCTACTAATTAACCTTTATATAGTTGACTATATAAACTATGTGAATTTTACTAAATCCAGACCATCTGTGTGTTTTCAATAAAAGATAATTATCAACATTTGCTTTTGGCCAAGATAGATGAATTGGAACAAGATTTATTCTCTCACCAGAAGCAATAAACAAAAGACAAAATATTTGAAACAAAAAATTTCAAGATAGTAGACATCAGGCAATAAAGAATAATGGCCCCTGAGTGGGAGGAAACAAACAACCCTATAAATGCACCCGATTACAGTCTTGAGTCTAGTGAAATGGACAAACTACCAAGCAGAGAGTCTAGGGAAATGGACAGAGACCAATGAACTCCCATAGAAAAAAATAAAACAATTAAAAAAGCATCAGTGAGCTGTGGGACAACCTCATATGGTGCATATACATGTAATTGGAGTTCCTGAATGAGAGGACAGAGAAAAGGGAATGGAAACATTTGAAAATATTGGCCACAATTTTCCAACATTCAATGGAAACTAGAAACACATAGATCCAAGAAACTTAAACCCCTGGCACAAAAACACGAAGAATACCACACCAAGGAACATCATAATCAAATTATTCAAGAGCACTGATAAGGAGAAAATCTTAAGAGCTATGGGGGGAGGGAAGCAGGGTATGGGAGAGGGTAGTGTTAGACACTGAAGAACAGAGATAAGTATGCAGTAGATTACTCTTTGGGAATAATGCAAGCTAGAAGTCAGTAGAGTTAAGTCCTTGAAGTGCTGAAAGAAAAAAACCGTCAAGTTAGAATTCTATGCTCCGTGAAAAAGTCTTTTAAAAATAAAGGCAAAATAAATACTTTTTTAGACATACAAAAGCTGTAAGAATTCATCATCAACAGGCATACAATTCAAGGAACGTGAAAGGAAGTCCTTCAGGGAAAAAGAAAATGATGCCAGATGGAAATATGGATATACCCTAAGGAGGAAGAGCACCAATAATAGTAAGTACATGGATAGATACGTAAGATTTGTATTAAACATTCAAATCACTTTAAAACATAACTGACTGTTTAAGCAAAAACAATAGCAATCTGTTGTGGGGCTCATAACATCAGGATAAGTAAAATACATGAAAAGAGTAGCTAAAAATTCAAGAGAGGAGAAATGAAGGGATGGTATTGTACTATCGTAAAATTCTTACAGTGTACATGAAGTGGCATATTATTACTTGAAAGTAGACAGTGATAGAACAAGAATGTATATTCTAAACCCTAAAGCAACCATAAAATAACAACAACAACAACAAAAAATTATAGCTAGTAGGTCAACAAAATAAAAGGAAATCATAAAAAATATTCAATTAATTTTAAAAAGGCAGGAAAAGGGGAAAAAAGAGAGCAACAACAGTCTCTTGCCTCCAAGAAAAGCACTTTAAATATAAACATGTAAGTACACTAAAGTAAAAGAATGGGGAAAATGTACCATTAGAACACTAATTAATGGAAATCTGTAATACCTGTATTAGTTTCAGAAACGTAGATTTCAGAGCAAAGGATATTACCGGGAATAAAGACAGTAATTCCATGATGATGGAGATATCAATTCATCAAAAATACATTATAATCCTAAATGTTTACATACCTAACAACTTTAAAATACATGAATAAAAACTGATAGAACTGCAGAAAGAAATCTATTAACCCATAGTTATATTTGTAGATGTCAATACCATTCTCAATAATTGGTAGAAAAAGTAGCAGAAATTACTAAGGATGTAGAAGACCTGAAGAGCACTAATTGACTTAATTGAATTGAAGTGAAACAATTCCTCTTCAATTTGTCATTCCGGCATAGTAGACCATATGATTGTCTGCTTCAAAATGGCCAATGCCAATCCATTTGAATTCACTAACCCATAGGACATCAATCTTTATGTGCTCCATTTCATTTTTTTTTTTTAATTTTTATTAAGCTTCAAGTGAACATTTACCATTCCAATCAGTCTGTCACATGTAGGTTTACATACATCTTACTCCCTTCTCCCACTTGCTCTCCCCCTATTGAGTCAGCCCTTACAGTCTCTCGTTTCGTGCCAATTTTGCCATCTTCCCTCTCTCTCTATCTTCCCATCCCTCCTCCAGTCAAGAGTTGCCAACACACTCTCCAGTGTCCACCTGATTTAATTAGCTCACTCTTCATCAGCATCTCTCTCCCCCCCGCACTGACCAGTCCTTTTCATGCCTGATGATTTGTCTTCGGGGATGGTTCCTGTCCTGTGCCATCAGAAGTTCTGGGGAGCACTGTCTCTGGGATTCCTCTAGTCGCAATCATACCATTAGGTATGGTCTTTTCATGAGAATTTGGGGTCTGTATCCCATTGGTCTCCTGCTCCCTCAGGAGTTGTCTGTTGTGCTCCCTGACAGGGCAGACATCGATTGTGGCCGGGCACCAACTAGTTCTTCTGGTCTCAGGATATTGTAGGTCTCTGGTTCAAGTGGCCCTTTCTGTCTCTTGGGTTCTTAGTTGTCGTGTGACCTTGGTGTTCTTCCTTTGCCTTTGCTCCAGGTGGGTTGAGACCAATTGATGTATCTTAGATGGCCGCTTGTTGGCATTTAGGACCCCAGGCTCCACAATTCAAAGTGGGATGCAAAGTGTTTTCATAATAGAATTACTTTGCCCATTGACTTAGAAGTCCCCTCAAACCAAGTTCCCCAGACCCCAGCCCCTGCTCCGCTGACGTTTGAAGCTTTCATTTTATCCCGGAAACCTCTTTCCTTTTAATCCAGTCCAATTAGGCTGACCTTCCTTGTATTGAGTGTTGTCTTTCCCTTCACCCAAAGCAGTTCTTATCTACAGATTGATCAATAAAAAGCCCTCTCCCTCTCTCCCTCCCTCCCCCCTTTGTAACCACAAAAGTATGTGTTCTTCTCCGTTTTTTCTATTTCTCAAGATCTTATAATAGTGGTCTTATACAATATTTGTCCTTTTGCCTCTGACTCATTTCGCTCAGCATAATGCCTTCCAGATTCCTCCATGTTATGAAATGTTTCAGAGATTCGTCACTGTTCTTTATCGATGCGTAGTATTCCATTGTGTGAATATACCACAATTTATTTACCCATTCGTCCGTTGATGGACATCTTGGTTGCTTCCAGCTTTTTGCTATTGTAAACAGAGCTGCAATAAACATGGGTGTGCATATATCTGTTTGTGTGAAGGCTCTTGTGTCTCTAGGGTATATTCCGAGGAGTGGGATTTCTGGGTTGTATGGTAGTTCTATTTCTAACTGTTTAAGATAACGCCAGATGGATTTCCAAAGTGGTTGTACCATTTTACAATCCCACCAGCAGTGTATGAGAGTTCCAATCTCTCCGCAGCCTCTCCAACATTTATTATTTTGTGTTTTTTGGATTAATGCCAGTCTAGTTGGTGTCAGATGGAATCTCATCGTAGTTTTAATTTGCATTTCTCTAATGGCTAATGATCGGGAGCATTTTCTCATGTATCTGTTGGCTGCCTGAATATCTTCCTTAGTGAAATGTGTGTTCATATCCTTTGCCCACTTCTTGATTGGGTTGTTTGTCTTTTTGTGGTTGAGTTTTGACAGAATCATGTAGATTTTAGAGATCAGGCGCTGGTCGGAGATGTCATAGCTGAATATTCTTTCCCAGTCTGTAGGTGGTCTTTTTACTCTTTTGGTGAAGTCTTTAGATGAGCATAGGTGTTTGATTTTTAGGAGCTCCCAGTTATCTGGTTTCTCTTCATCATTTTTGGTAATGTTTTGTATTCTGTTTATGCCCTGTATTAGGGCTCCTAGGGTTGATCCTATTTTTTCTTCCATGATCTTTATCGTTTTAGTCTTTATGTTTAGGTCTTTGATCCACTTGGAGTTAGTTTTTGTGCATGGTGTGAGGTATGGGTCCTGTTTCATTCTTTTGCAAATGGATATCCAGGTATGCCAGCACCATTTGTTAAAAAGACTATTATTTCCCCAATTGACTGACACTGGTCCTTTGTCAAATATCAGCTGCTCATATGTGGATGGATTTATATCTGGGTTCTCAATTCTGTTCCATTGGTCTATGTGCCTGTTGTTGTACCAGTACCAGGCTGTTTTGACTACTGTAGCTATATGATAGGTTCCGAAATCAGGTAGGGTGAGGCCTCCCACTTTCTTCTTCTTTTTCAGTAATGCTTTGCTTATTCGGGGGTTCTTTCCCTTCCATATAAAATTAGTGATTTGTTTCTCTATCCCCTTAAAGTATGACATTGGTATTTGGATTGGAAGTGCATTATATGTATAAATAGCTTTTGGTAGAATACACATTTTTACTATGTTAAGTCTTCCTATCCATGAGCAGGGTATGTTTTTCCACTTAAGTATGTCCTTTTGAATTGCTTGTAGCAGAGTTTTATAGTTTTCTTTGTATAGGTCTTTTACATCCTTGGTAAGATTTATTCCTAAGTATTTTATCTTCTTGGGAGCTACTGTGAATGGTATTGATTTGGTTATTTCCTCTTCGGTGTTCTTTTTGTTGATGTAGAGGAATCCAAGTGATTTTTGTATGTTTATTTTATAACCTGAGACTCTGCCAAACTCTTCTATTAGTTTCAGTAGTTTTCTGGAGGATTCCTTAGGGTTTTCCATGTATACGATCATGTCATCTGCAAATAGTGATAGCTTTACTTCCTCCTTACCAATCTGGATACCCTTTATTTCTTTGTCTAGCCTAATTGCCCTGGCTGGGACTTCCAACACGATATTGAATAAGAGTGGTGATAAAGGGCATCCTTGTCTGGTTCCCGTTCTCAACGAAAATGCTTTCAGGTTCTCTCCATTTAGAGTGATATTGGCTGTTGGCTTTGCATAGATGCCCTTTATTATGTTGAGGAATTTTCCTTCAATTCCTATTTTGGTAAGAGTTTTTATCATAAATGGGTGTTGAACTTTGTCAAATGCCTTTTCTGCATCTATTGATAAGATCATGTGGTTTTTATCTTTTGTTTTATTTATGTGATGGATTACATTAATGGTTTTTCTGATATTAAACCAGCCTTGCATACCTGGTATAAATCCCACTTGATCAGGGTGAATTATTTTTTTGATGTGTTGTTGGATTCTATTGGCTAGAATTTTGTTGAGGATTTTTGCATCTATGTTCATGAGGGATATAGGTCTAAAATTTTCCTTTTTTGTAATGTCTTTACCTGGTTTTGGTATCAGGGAGATGGTAGCTTCATAGAATGAGTTGGGTAGTATTCCGTCTTTTTCTATGCTTTGAAATACCTTCAGTAGTAATGGTGTTAAGTCTTCTCTGAAGGTTTGGTAGAACTCTGCAGTGAAGCCGTCTGGGCAAGGACTTTTTTTTGTTGGAAGTTTTTTGATTACCGTTTCAATCTCTTTTTTTTGTTATGGGTCTATTTAGTTGTTCTACTTCTGAATGTGTTAGTTTAGGTACGTAGTATTGTTCCAAGAATTTATCCATTTCTTCTAGGTTTTCAAATTTGTTAGAGTACAATTTTTCATAGTAATCTGAAATGATTCTTTTAATTTCATTTGGTTCTGTTGTGATGTGGTCCTTCTCGTTTCTTATTCGGGTTATTTGTTTCCTTTCCTGTTTTTCTTTAGTCAGTCTAGCCAATGGTTTATCAATTTTGTTAATTTTTTCAAAGAACCAGCTTTTGGCTTTGTTAATTCTTTCAGTTATTTTTCTGTTCTCCAATTCATTTAGTTCAGCTCTAATTTTTATTATTTGTTTTCTTCTGGTGCCTGATGGGTTCTTTTGTTGCTCACTTTCTATTTGTTCAAGTTGTTGGGACAGTTCTCTGATTTTGGCTCTTTCTTCTTTTTGTATGTGTGCATTTATTGGTATAAATTGGCCTCTGAGCACTGCTTTTGCTGTGTCCCAGAGGTTTTGATAGGAAGTATTTTCATTCTCGTTGCTTTCTAAGAATTTCCTTATTCCCTCCTTAATGTCTTCTATAACCCAGTCTTTTTTCAGGAGGGTATTGTTCATTTTCCAAGTATTTGATTTCTTTTCCCTGGTTTTTCTGTTATTGATTTCTAGCTTCATTGCCTTGTGGTCTGAGAAGATGCTTTGTAATATTTCGATGTTTTGGATTCTGCAAAGGTTTGTTTTATGACCTAATATGTGGTGTATTCTAGAGAATGTTCCATGTGCACTAGAAAAAAAAGTATATTTTGCAGCAGTTGGGTGGAGAGTTCTGTATAAGTCAATGAGGTCAAGTTGGTTGATTGTTGTAAGTAGGTCTTCCGTGTCTCTATTGAGCTTCTTACTGGATGTCCTGTCCTTCTTCGAAAGTGGTGTGTTGAAGTCTCCTACTATAAATGTGGAGGTGTCTATCTCACTTTTCAATTCTGTTAAAATTTATGTATCTTGCAGCCCTGTCATTAGGTGTGTAAACATTTAATATGGTTATGTCTTCCTGATCAATTGTCCCTTTTATCATTATATAGTGTCCTTCTTTATCCTTTGTGGCGGATTTAAGTCTAAAGTCTATTTTGTCAGAAATTAATATTGCTACTCCTCTTCTTTTTTGCTTATTGTTTGCTTGATATATTTTTTTCCATCCTTTGAGTTTTAGTTTGTTTGTGTCTCTAAGTCTAAGGTGTGTCTCTTGCAGGCAGCATATAGACGGATCGTGTTTCTTTATCCAGTCCGTGACTCTCTGTCTCTTTATTGGTGCATTTAGTCCATTTACATTCAGCGTAATTATAGATAAATAAGTTTTTAGTGCTGTCATTTTGATGCCTTTTCATGTGTGTTGTTGGCCATTTCATTTTTCCACATGTTTTTTTGTGCTGAGACGTTTTGCTTAGTAGTTTGTGAGAACCTCATTTTCATAATGTTTAACTTTGTGTTTGTTGAGTTGTTACGTTTTTCTTGGCTTTTTTCTTGAGTTATGGAATTGATATTCCTTTTTGTGGTTACCTTATTATTTACCCCTATTTTTCTAAGTAGAAACCTAACTTGTATTGTTCTATATCGCCTTGTATCACTCTCCATCTGGCAGTTCAATGCCTCCTATATTTAGTCCCTCTTTTTGATTATTGTGATCTTTTATCTATTGATTTCCATGATTCCCTGTTATGTGTATTATTTTGTTTATTTATTTATTTATTAGAATTAGTCTTAATTTGTTTGTTTTTGTGCTTTCCCTATTTGAGTTGCGTTGATATCAGGACGTTCTGTTTTGTGACCTTGTATTGTGCTGGTACCTGATATTATTGGTCATCAGGCCAAACAATCTCCTTTAGCATTTCTTGCAGTCTTGATTTAGTTTTTGCAAATTCTCTAAACTTGTGTTTATCTGTAAATATCTTAATTTCGCCTTCATATTTCAGAGAGAGTTTTGCTGGATATATGATCCTTGGCTGGCAGTTTTTCTCGTTCAGTGCTCTGTATACGTCGTCCCATTCCCTTCTTGCCTGCATGGTTTCTGCTGAGTAGCCTGAACTTATTCTTATTGATTCTCCCTTGAAGGAAACCTTTCTTTTCTCCCTGGCTGCTTTTAAAATTTTCTGTTTGTCTTTGGTTTTGGCAAGTTTGATGATAATATGTCTTGGTGTTTTTCTTTTTGGATCAATCTTAAATGGGGTTCGATGAGCATCTTGGATAGCTATCCTTTCGTCTTTCATGATGTCAGGGAAGTTTTGTGTCAGGAGTTCTTTAACTATTTTCTCTGTGTTTTCTGTCCCCCCTCCCTGTTCTGGGACTCCAATCACTCGCAAGTTATCCTTCTTGATAGAGTCCCACATGATTCTTAGGGTTTCTTCATTTTTTTTAATTCTTTTATCTGATTTTTTTTCAGCTATGTTGGTGTTGTTTCCCTGGTCCTCCAGAAGTCCCAGTCTACATTCTAATTGCTCGAGTCTGCTCCTCTGACTTTCTATTGTGTTGTCGAATTCTGTAATTTTATTGTTAATCTTTTGGATTTCTACATGCTGTCTCTCTATGGATTCTTGCAACTTATTAATTTTTCCACTATGTTCTTGAATAATCTTTTTGAGTTCTTCAACCGTTTTATCAGTGTGTTTCTTGGCTTTTTCTGCATTTATCCTAATTTCATTTGTGATATCTTTAAGCATTCTGTAAATTAGTCTTTTATATTCTGTATCTGATAATTCCAGGATTGTATCTTCATTTGGGAAAGATTTTGATTCTTTTGTTTGGGGAGTTGGAGAAGCTGTCATGGTCTGCTTCTTTATGTGGTTTGATATGGACTGCTGTCTCCGAGCCATCACTGGGAAACTAGATTTTCCAGGTAATCAGCTAAAAAAAAATGCAGTCAGATCCCTATCTGAATTCTCTCTCTGGCTCCGGGTATTCGGATGTTAATGGGGTCGCCTGGGGAGGGTGGGGGAGGGATCTGAGAGCTAGGAGTGTAGCACCACAGAATATAGAGCTGAACACTGCGTTCACGCTCCGCCCCCGTCCGCCAAAATCCAGGCGGGACGGGTCCCCGGCTGGGATGCTGCTTTCCCCTCTCCGAGACCAGTCACTTCCTCCCAGGGACTTCTCCCTCCGGTGCGCCGCGCCTGCTTCCCGCCAAACTCCCGGCGGGACGGCTCCCCTGCTGGGACGCTGTTCTCTCCACTCCCAGATCAGTCACTGCCTCCCAGGTGCTTCTCCCTCCGGCTGTGCCGCTACGCCGCCTGCGCCAACCAGCTAGACTTCCTCCCGGGATGGTTTCGGGGGGGAAGGGCTGGGCCCCCCTTCTGTGCCGTCTGCCCCCCTGGGCTCTGCCCCAGATCGGGCTCCAAAGGTCACCTGCCTGGTACGCTGGCTCCTAGTTCTGAAAACGGTCGCTGTCTGCCCGTATTTGTTTGTTTTCCGTCTCTAAGTCTGTGCTAGTTGTTCAAAGTTCGTAGATTGTTATGTATGTGATCGATTCCCTTGTTTTTCCGAGTCTTTGTTGCAAGACGGATCCGCGGTAGCGTCCACCTAGTCCGCCATCTTGGCCCCGCCCCCTCCATTTCATTTTTGATGACTTCCAATTTTCCTAGATTCATACTTCTTACTTTCCACAGTCTGATTTCTAATGGATGTACACAGCTGTTTCTTCTCATTTTGAGCCATGCCACATCAGCAAATAAAGGTCCTGAAAGCTTGACTCCAGCCATGTCATGAAGGTTGACTCCTTTGAGGAAGTAACTCTTCCTCAGTCAAATTTTGAGTACCTTCCAACCTGAGGGGCTCATCTTCTGGCACTGTATCAGAAAATGTTTGGCTGCTATTCATTAGGCTTTCACTGGCCAATTTTTCAGAAGTAGATTACCAGACCCTTCTTCCTAGTCTGTCTTAGTTTTAGGATGCTAGAATTCTGAATTCAGGGCACTGACTCTAGAGGAAGGCTTTCTCTCTGTGTCTGCTCTAGGAGAAATTCTTTGTGTGTTCATATTATTTCTTGGTTCCCTGGAGATCTCCAAGAGGCTTGGTATATTTCTTCCCCAATCTCTGCTTCTTTTTTTTTTTTTTTTTTGCCTTTTTCATATCTTTTATACATCAAATGAGACTGTCTTAAGACACACCCTACACTAATTCTGACACATTAATATAACAAAGATAATCCATTCCCAAATAAGATTATGTCATGAAGGTTAGGATTTAAATGCATATTCTGGGGCGACATAATTCAATCCATAGCACCGCTAAAGCAGGGTTTAGACTAGGAATTGATTCAATGACAATGTTTTTTTTTTGGGGGGGGGTTATAGTATTTTTTTTGTAATGTGTATATTAGAAAAAACAAACATCTTAAATCAATGTCCTCAGTTCCATCTTTTAAGAAGTGGAAAAAAGAGCAAATTAAACCCAAAATGAGCTGAAGAAAGGAAAAATACATATAATAGCACAAATTAATGGAATGGAGAGCAGAAAAACAATATAGAAAACGAATAAAACCAAGCTGTCATTCCTGGAGAAAAAAATCAATAAATTCATACATGTCTATGCAAGCTGATGGAAAAAAAAAAAAAAAAAAGACACAATTTTCCACAATCAATACTGACAGGTGACATCAGAACAACTTTATGCCAATAAAAAATTTGAAAATTTAGCAAAATGGATTACTTCTTTGAAAGACACAAACAACAAAAGCTCACTAACAAAGAAATAAACAAGCTTAATATCTCTATATCTAATATAGAAATTGAGATTGTAATAAAGCATCTGGCAGTTTGTCTTACCATGAGGGCTTATATATTACTGTGATGTTGGGAGCTATGCCAGCACCGTCACCCATGGCAGACAGGTTTCAGTTCAGCTTCTAAAGTAAGAAACACTAGGAAGAAGAACCTGGCGGTCTACTTCTGAAAGAAATTAATCAGTGAAAATCTTCTGAATTGTTGTTAGATGCCGTCGAGTCAGTTCCGACTCATAGCGACCATATGCACAACAGAACGAAACACTGCCCAGTCCTGAGCCATCCTTACAATCGTTGTTATGCTTGAGCTCATTGTTGTAGCCACTGCGTCAATGTACGTCGTTGAGGGTCTTCCTCTTTTCAGCTGACCCTGTACTCTGCCAAGCATGATGTCCTTCTCCAGGGACTGATCCCTCCTGACAACATGTCCAAAGTATGTAAGACACAGTCTGGCCATCCTTGCCTCTAAGTAGCATTCTGGCCACACATCTTCCAAGACAGATTTGTTCGTTCTTTTGGCAGTCCATGGTATATTCAATATTCTTTGCCAACGCCACAATTCAAAGGTGTCAACTCTTCTTCGGTCTTCCTTATTCACTGTCCAGCTTTCACATGCATATGATGTGATTCAAAATACCATGGCTTGGGTCAGGCGCACCTTAGTCTTCAAGGTGACATCTTTACTCTTCAAAACTTTGAAGAGGTCCTTTGCAGCAGATTTGCCCAATGCAATGCGTCTTTTGATTTCTTGACTGCTGCTTCCATGGCTGTTGATTGTGGATCCAAGTAAAATGAAATCCTTGACAACTTCAATCTTTTCTCTGTTTATCATGATGTTGCTCATTGGTCCAGTTGTGAAGATTTTTGTTTTCTTTATGTTGAGGTGTAATCCACACTGAAGGCTGTGGTCTTCAATCTTCATTAATAAGTGCTTCAAGTCCTCTTCACTTTCAGCAACCAAGGTTGTGTCATCTGCATAACGCAGGTTGTTAGTCTTCCTCCAATCCTGATGCCCCGTTCTTCTTCATATAGTCCAGCTTCTTGTATTATTTGTTCAGCATACACATTAAATAGGTATGGTGAAAGAATACAACCCTGACGAATACCTTTCCTGACTTTAAAGCAATCAGTATCCCCTTATTCTCTGTCTGAGCAACTGCCTCTTGATCTATGTAAAGGTTCCTCATGAGCACAATTAAGTGTTCTGGAATTCCCATTCTTCGCAGTGTTAGCCATAGTTTGTTATGATCCACACAGTCAAATGCCTTTGCATAGTCAATAAAACACAGGTAAACATCCTTCTGGTATTCTCTGCTTTCAGCTAGGATCCATCTGACATCAGCAATGATATCACTGGTTCCATGTCCTCTTCTGAAACCGGACTGAATTTCAGGCAGTTCCCTGTCGATATACTGCTACAGCCATTTTTGAATGATCTTCACCAAAATTTTGCTTGTGTGTGATATTAATGGTATTGTTCTATAATTTCCACATTCGGTTGGATCACCTTTCTTGGGAATAGGCATAAATATGGATCTCTTCCAGTCAGTTGGCTAGGAAGCTGTCTTCCATATTTCTTGGCAGAGATGAGTGAGCACCTCCAGTGCTGCATCTGTTTGTTGAAACATCTCAATTGATATTCCATCCATTCCTGAAGCCTTGTTTTTTGCCAATGCCTTCAGAGCAACTTGGACTTCTCCCTTCAGTACCATTGGTTCCTTATCATATGCCACCTCTTGAAATGATTGAACATTGACCAGTTCTTTTTGGTATAATGACTCTGTGTATTCCTTCCATCTTCTTTAGATGCTTCCTGCGTCATTTAATATTTTCCCCATGGAAACCTTCACTATTGCAACTGGAGGCTTGAATTTTTTCTTCAGTTCTTTCAGCTTGAGAAATGCCAAGTGTGTTCTTCCCTTTTGGTTTTCCATCTCCAGCTCTTTGCACATGCCATTATAATACTTTGTCTTCTCGAAAGACCCTTTGAAATCTTCTGTTCAGTTCTTTTACTTCATCAATTCTTCCTTTTGCTTTAGCTACCCAACACTCAAGAGCAAGTCTCAGAGTCTCCTCTGACATCCATCTTGGTCTTTTCTTTCTTTCCTGTCTTTTCAGTGACCTCCTGCTTTCTTCATGGATGATGTCTTTGATGTCATTCCACAACTTATCTGGTCTTCGATCACGAGTGTTCAATGAGTCAAATCTATTCTTGAGATGGTCTCTAAATTCAGGTGGGGTATACTCAAGGTCATATTTTGGCTCTCGTGGACTTGCTCGGATTTTCTTCAGTTTCAGCTTGAATTTGCATATGAGCAATTGATGGTCTGTTCCACAGTCGGCCCTTGACCTTGTTCTGACTGATGATATTGAGCTTTTCCATCATCTCTTTCCACAGATGTAGTCAATTTCATTTCTGTGTGTTCCATCAGGCGAGGTCCATGTGTATAGTCAGCGTTTATGTTGGTGAAAAAAGGTATTTGCAATGAAGAAGTCAACATTGTCTTGTATAGTGCTGGAAGATGAGCCCCCCCGCCCCGCCCAGGTTGGTAGGCACTCAACAGATGACTGGGGAAGAGCTGCCTCCTCTAAGTAGAGTCGACCTTAATGTCGATCTTAATGACATGGATGGAGTAAAGCTTTCAGGACCTTCATTTGCTGATGTGGCATGGCTCAAAATGAGAAGAAAGAGCTGCAAACATCCATTAATAATTGGAACCTGGAATGTATGAAGTACGAATCTAGGAAAATTGGAAATCATCAAAAATGAAATGGAACACATAAACATCAATGTCCTAGGCATTAGTGAGCTGAAATGGACTGATATTGGACATTTTGAATCAGACAATCATATAGTCTACTATGCTGGGAATGACAACTCGAAGAGGAATGGTGTTGCATTCATAGTCAAAAAGAATGTTTTAAGATTTATCCTGAAGTACAACGCTGTCAGTCATAGTATAATAACCATACACCTACAAGGAAGGCCAGTTAACACGACTATTATTCAAATTTACACACCAACCACTAGGGCCAAAGATGAAGAAATAGAAGATTTTTATCAGCTGCTACAGTCTGAAATTGACTGAACATACAACCAAGATCCATTGATAATTACTAGCGACTGGAATGCGAAAGTTGGAAACAAAGAAGAAGGATCAGTGGTTGG
Organism: Loxodonta africana; assembly: GCF_030014295.1. Classification (NCBI taxonomy): domain Eukaryota; kingdom Metazoa; phylum Chordata; class Mammalia; order Proboscidea; family Elephantidae; genus Loxodonta; species Loxodonta africana. The sequence continues at coordinate 64,694,683 of NC_087352.1, forward strand.
AAAATATGGCCTTGGCAATAGAACAAAATCTCATGAATAGCAGTGGAAATTGTCTGACACAGTGCCAGAAGATGAGCGCTTCAGGTTGGAAGATACTCAAAATATGTCTGGGGAAGAGCTGCCTCCTCAAAGTAGAGTCGTTAATGACATGGATGGAGTCAAGCTCTCAGGACATTCATTTGCTGATGTGGGGTGGCTCAAAAGGAGAAGAAACAGCTGCATATATCCATTAGCAATTGAACTGTGGAATGTACAAAGTATGAATCCAGGAAAATTGGAATTCATCAAAAATGAAATGGAACACTTGAAGATTGATGCCCTAGGCATTAGTGAGCTCAAACGCACTGGTATTGGCCATTTTGAATCAGACAATCATATGGTCTACTATGCCGGGAATGGCAAAGTAAAGACGAATGGCATTGCATTCACCATCAAAAGGAACATTTCAAGAACTACCCTGAAATACAATGCTATCAGTGATAGGATAATATCCATACGCCTACAAGGAAAACCAGTTAATACGACTATTATTCAAATTTACACATCAACCACTAAGGCCAAAGATGAAGAAATTAAAGATGTCAGTTTGAAATTGATCAAATACGCAATTAGGATGCATTAATAATTACCAGTGTTTGGAATGCCAAAGTTGGAAACAAAGAAGGATAGGTAGTTGAAAAATATGGCCTTGGTGATAGAAAAGATGCCAGAGATCATGTGACAGAATTTTGCAAGACCACTGACTTCTTCATTGCAAATACCTTTTTTTCACCAACATAAATGTTAACTATACATGCGGACCTCGCCAGACGGGAAACACAGGAACCAAATCGACTACATCTGTGGGAAGAGATGATGAAAAAGTGCAATATCATTAGTCAGAACAAGGCCAGGGGCCAACTGCAGAACAGACCATCAATTGCTTATATGCAAGTTCAAGTTGAAGCTGAAAAAAATTAGAAGCAGTCAACAAGAGCCAAAGTAAGATCTTGAGTATATCCCACCTGAATTTAGAGACCACCTCAAGAATAGATTTGATGCATTGAACACTCATGACCAAAGACCAGACGAGTTACAGAATGGCATAAAGGATATCATAGATGAAGAAAGCAAGAGGTCATTAAAAAGACAGGAAAGAAAGAAAAGACCAAAATGGGTGTCAGAAGAGACTCTGAAACTTGCTCTTAAACATCAATTAGCTAAAGTGAATGCAAGAAATGAAGTAAAAGAGATGAACAGAAGATTTCACATGGCAGCTCAAGAAGACAAAGTGTTTTAATGACATGTGCAAAGACCTGGAGTTAGAAAACTAAAGAATACACCCAGCATTTCTCAAGCTGAAGTAACTGCAGAACAAATTCAAGATTCAAGTTGCAATATTTAAGGATTCTATGGGCAAAATACTGGATGAAGCAGGAAGCATCAAAAGAAGATGAAAGGAATACAGAGAGTCACTGCATCAAAAAGTATTGATTGACGTTCAGTCATTTCAGGAGGTAGCATATGATTAAAAACCAATGGTACTGAAGGAAGTAGTCCAAGCTGCACTGAAGACATTGACAAAAAAACACTTGAGATGTACAAACAGACGCTGAGCTGGACGTATTCATTTGTCTATGCCACGAGATTTGGAAGACAGCTACCTGGCCAACTGACTGGAAGAGATCCATATTTATGTCTATTCCAAAGAAAGGTGATCCCAATCGCATGTAGAAATTATCAAACAATATCAATAATATCAAACACAACTAAAGTTTTGTTGAAGATCATTCAAAAGCAGCTGCAGCAGCCCATGGATAGGGAACTGCCAGAAATTCAAGCCAGATTCCAAAGAGGATGTGGAATGAGGGATATCACTGCCGATGTCAGATAGATCTTGGCTGACAGCAGAGAATACCAGAAAGATGTTCGTGTTTTATCCACTATGCAAAGGCATTCGACTGTGTGGATTATAACAAATTATGGATAATATTGCAAAGAATGGGAATTCCAGAACACTTAATTGTGCTTATGAGGAAGTCATTCAAACAGAACAAGGGGATACTGCGTGGTTTAAAGTCAGGAAAGGTATGCATCAGGATTGTATGTTTTCACCATTCTTATTCAACCTGTATGCAGAGCAAATAATCTGAGAAGCTGGACTATATACAGAAGAACTTGGCATCAGGATTGGAGGACGAGTCATTAACAATTTGTGCTATGCAGACGACACAATCTTCCTTGCTGACAGGGAAGAGGACTTGAAGTATTTACCTGTGAGGATCAAAGACTACAGCCTTCAGTATGGATTACACCTCAACATAAAGAAAACAAAAATTCACACAGCTGGATCAATAAGCAACATCATGATAAATGGAGAAAAGATTGAAGTTGTCAAAGATTTCATTTTACTTGGATCCACAATCAACACCTATGGAAGCAGAAGTCACAAAATCAAGGGACTCATTGCATTGCACAAATCTGCAGCAAAAGACCTCTTTATAATGTTAAAAAGCAAAGATGTCATTTGGAGGGCTAAGTTGAGCCTAACTCAAGCCATGGTTTTTTCAGTTGCCTCATATTCATGTGAAACCTGGGCAAAGCTGGGCAATAATAAGGAAGACTGAAGAAGAATTGATGTCTTTGAGTTATGGCGTTAGTGAAAAAAATAAAATAATATTTTCTGGGCTCCCAGAAGGATGAACAAAACTGTCTTGGAAGAAGTACAGCCAGAATGCTTCTTAGAAGGAAGGTTGGTGAGACTTCATCTCACATACTTTGGACATGTTATGAGGAGGGACCAGTCCCTGGAGAAGGACATCATGCTTGGTAAAGTAGTGGGTCCACAACAAAGAGGAAGACCCTCAACAAGATGGATTGACACAGTGGCTGTAATAATGGGCTCAAGCATAACAATGATCACGAGGATGGCACAGTTTTGAGCAGTGTTTCGTTCTGCTGTACATAGGGTGGCTATGAGTCGGAACCAACTCCTCGGGACCTAACAATGATAACAACAGTAAAGCAAAGCACAACAAAGACAACTTTCAGACATAGAAAAGCCCAGGGTAGATAGCTTCTATCATGAATTTAATCGTGCGTGTTGTAAGCCCTAACATCTATGCCTGTGGTTACAATTCCATTTAGGAATGGATTGTATTTGTTATGTTAATGAGCCAGGATTAGTGTAGGGTGTATCTTAAATCAATCTCTTCTGAGATATAAAAGAATTTAAACAAGCAAGCTAGAGCAGCATAGATAGGGTAAGATAGATACCAAGCCACATGGAGGTCTCCAAGGAATCAGGAAGCAGAAGCTAAAGAGACAGAGACTTTCCTCCAAAGCTGACAGAAAGTGTTCTCCTAGATCCAGTGCTCTGAGTTCAGACTTAACAGGCTCCTAAACTGTGAAAACATAAATTTCTGTTTGTTAAATCTACCCTCTTGTGGTATTTCAGTTACAGCAGCACTGAATAACTAAGATAGCGTCACCGAAGAATTCTCTCAGACATCTAAGAAATACATAACAGCAATGTTACAAAACTCTTGCAAAAAACTGAAGAGGAGAGAGTACTTCTCAACTCATTTTCTGAGGTCAACATCACCTTTATACCAAAACCAGACAAAAACAATACTATAAAAGAAAACTATGGTCATATATTCTCATGAAATCAATGGAAAAATTCTAAAGTAAATTTTAGAAAATTGAATATAAAGATATGTAAAAAGTACATCATGACCAAGCATAATATTTGAAAATCAATCAATATAATTCACCGTATTGAGAGATTAAAAGCAGAAAAAGTTATATAATCATCTCAATAGACACAGAAGAAGCATTTGACAAAGTCCAACAACCATTCCTGAGGATAAAAACTAATAACAAACGAAGAATAGAATGGAACTCCCTCAGCCTGATAAAGGCCATGTAGAAAAATCTACAGCCAAAATTAGACCTAATGAGAAAAGACTAAATGGTTTTCTCTTAAGATCGGTAGCAAGACAAAAGGTATTTACTCTCATCACTTCTATTCTTAATACATCAGAGTTCCTAGCTAGTGTAACAGAGCAAAAAAAAAATAAAAATAAAGAAACTAAGGCATACAGAATAGAAAGGAATAGAACTGTCATTATTCACTGACCATATAATTGTTGTTGTTGTTTTTAGTGCTGTCTAGTCGGTTTCAACTCATAGCAACAACAGAACAAAACATTGCCAGGTCTTACGCCATCCTCAATCTTTATTATACTTGAAACCACATAATTATCTACGTAAATACATAATGGAATCCTCAAAAAAGCTACCGGAACTTTTAACAACTTTGGAAAGATTTCAGAATACAAGAGAAATAGATAAAAATTAATCATATTTTTATACACTAGCAATAAGTAAAAAGTAAAGGGTCAGTAAAGAAAAGGAAGACCCTCAACAAGACGGATTGACAGCAGTGGCTGCAACAATGGGCTCCAGCATAACAACGATCTTGAAAATGGCACAGGACTGGGCAATGTTTCGTTCTGTTGTACATAGGGTCACTACGAGTTGGAACCAACTCGATGGCACCTAACAACAACAACAGCAATAAACAATACAATTTATAATAGCCTGGAAATACGAAATATATTGAGAAAACATAAAAAAGATGTGAAAATTCTACATAGTATAAACTACGAAACATTGCTGAGATAAAGAAAATCTAAATAAATAGAGAAACATACACATTTTCTTTCTTTTTCCAGCTCAAGTAATAAATATTTACTGAGAATTCTTGGGTTGGTGGTTGCAGTATCTCCTCTCAACCTTGAGTGACAGAACAAATACTGTAGGAAATCACTGAGAAATTACACACTGTCCCAACACCCCTGGACAAAACAGGGAAGAGAGAAGTCATTTCTCAAAAAAAGTGTCAGAGTTCATTAATCCAAGAGGGATTGGGTGTCCAATGCAGAGGGGAGAGCCACATGATGCTGGGGAGGGTTAGGGAGTATGCAGGACCCTAGCTGACTCCTCAAAAACCAAGGGGAGACATAGATCCACTTCCTCTCTGGGATAAAGTTCTTGGTCACCAGGCTCATTTCTTACCCTTGATTAGGTTGTCACTTCCTTGAGTGAAATTTTCCTTCTGTAGGTGTAGCCTGACAGAGGGTAAAGGACTTCAGTCTCATCCTGGATGATGTAGCCATCACAGAGCTGTAGAAGCCAAACGTGTGGCTCAGCGGGAGGCCCAGCCAGCCTCATTATTGGTGGAAAAAGCAAAGCAGGAAGTGGCAGAAGATCGTGCAAACTGAGGGTGAGGCTTAGGCTGCCAGGATGCTTGGAGAGGCGCTGAGCAAGAACCCTGGCTACCTCAAACTGGGCAAGATCCAGGCAGCCCAGAACATCTCCAAGATGATAGCCACATCATAGAATCGTATCTTATCTCACTGCTGACAATCTTGTGCCAAAACTACAGGAGACATACCTTCTTCCTAGCTCAGAAGATTCACTGTTGTTAGGATGACAAATTCTCCAAATGATGTATAAAGAAGGAGGGAAGAGTAACCATAAAAACCAAAAAATCCATTGCCATGGGGCTGATTCTGGCTCATAGTGATTCTATAAGACTGTACCGGACTGCCCCATAGGGTTTGCAAGGCTGCAAATCTTCACAGAAGCTGACTGCCATTTCTCCCCCAGAAGTGGCTGATGGGTTCAAACTGCCAACTTTTGCTTAGCAGCCCAGAGCTTTAACCACTATGCAAGCAGGACTCCTCATGGGAGGGGCGAGGGTGATGAAACCAATCTAAGATTTCAGAGAATAAACTATAAGTATTAAAATAACAGAGAAATAACTCAAAGTGTGTCTTTAGCACACAATTTGGCCAGGTGTGCAATTCTGACCGTCTGAATTCCTTTGTTAAGAGGGTAAAAGATGAGGATTGCCACTCGTTTTCACTTCTCCATAGCAAACCAAATCAAACTTGTTGCCGCCACCTCATGGCGACCCCACGTGTTACAGGGTAGAACTGCTCCACAGGGTTTTCTTGGCTGTAATCTTTACAGGAGCAGAATGCCAGGCTGTTCATCTATGGCGCTATTGGGCATGTTCAAACCCACTAATGGTTAGGTTAGCAGACAAGTGCAAACTGTGCTAACCAAGGACCTCTATAGAAATTCCCATGGATGTACTATTCCCCAATTATACATGCCACTGTTGCAGGAAAAACAATTCTTTCACCTTAGTCTGAGGCTATAATTAGTCTTGAGAAAAATAACGAAAGAGAAGCCAAAGCATTGGCAGGCATTTATGTGAGCACAGATTTTTCTGTCCTACCTTCGTTCAGCCTGGCCACAGATGGAACGGTTGGCACAGCACACAGGAGCGCAGAGCCAGGCTCTTTTCCATTTGGGCCTGCACAAATGTCTTTTCCTCCATTCCTTTGGACATTTCTACTTCTTGATTCTTTATTTAGTTGTTTCCCATTCCAGCAGCAAAACACAGCCCTGAATAATTGATAATTCCAGTAGGGGCAAGTTCCAGTTGTCACTCCTGTGGCTTCGTTGGCATATTGACAGAGTTTCCAATCATAGAGCATCCCTCTTCCATTTAACTATCCTTTTCCTAACTGTAAGTAGGAAGTTGGGAGAGTCAAGTGAATTTATTTTGAGCAAACTGTTTTTATCTAATGTAATTGAGCAGAGAGACTTGGAATCCATGTTGATTATGTAAATTGCTTATGCATGCCTGCACAGAGTTTGTGGACAAGCTGTCTTTTCTTTTGAAAATGTTTTTTTTAATTTTCATTCCTTCTTTCTTTTCCCCTAGAGCCCTTTTCAGAAACTAGGAGCAGATAACCACACCCATCTTTTCACAAACACAAGACCTCTATCTCTTTGATTCCTTTCACAATGAGTTTTTGCAAAGCAAGCAGAGAGGAAAGGCTTGAGAAGGCACAGGCTCAGGGAGGTTTAAGTTGAGGGTAGTGAACATTCAAATCCCCAGCTTACTTAGAAATAAAGAGAGAAGGCTTTTTGTGGGTGACACCTTGCAAGGTCTGAACGGCCCAGAAAGGGCGTTTGGATTTCATCCAAATGGTAACTCTTGAAGGGTTATCAATGGATGAGGAATTTGGAGATTAGGGAAGATGAATCTAGTAACAGTCTGCAAATGAGGACAAGGTGGAGGGGAGGGACTGAGTTAAAGTATACACACATTCCACAGAACGAGCCTTCTAGACTTCCTCACTAGTACAAGTTGTTTACCAGATGGCCAGGTGCCCTCCGCACCCCCCCCACACACATCAAGGTGTGCTCTTTTAACAGCGTGCTTCCCCGTAGAGACCAAGGCTGAGAAAAATACACACATCTACATACACATATATATTCACATTGTAATACACTCAATCTTAAGGTAAGCATTTTATAGCATATAAAATGTATATTAAGTTACATTTCAATAACAAATAGCATCCAGGTTATCAAATGATTTAATACAAGATGTCCTTATTAATTCAGCTCTGCGAGGCTGTGCCCGTGGCAGATCGAGGACCCTGGCGTGCTTTTGGCAGCATTATTTATTTAACTCTGCTTTTCCAGGTGTCCGTATTCCTCCTCCAAAAAGGAGCTTCTCAAAAGCACTTCAAAAACGTGTTACTATTATCTCCGCAAATCCATACCTCATTTAATAATACCAAACCAAAACCAAACCCAGTGCCGTCGAGTCAATTCCGACTCATAGCGACCCTACAGGACAGAATAGAACTATCCCATAGAGTTTCCAAGGAGGGCCTGGTGGATTTGAACTGCAGACCCTTTGGTCTGCAGCCGTAGCACTTAACCACTACGCCACCACGGTTTCCCATTTAATAACAGCACCTCCTTTTTCCCTTAGTCACTTCCCTTAGATTTCCCATTGTGGCCCTGTTTATTTGTTGAAGAAAGACAACTTTTTCAGTGTGAGCTCAGTGTGTACGCTGGTGAGTACATGTCAAAGGACACTGCCTTCAAACTATGAATTCAGTACCGGCAAAAGGCAATCCCTTCTCTCATCTCTCTCTTCTCCTGGTTAGCTAACGTACTTAAATTGCTAGCTCAAAATTATAAAGCCTAAGCACTGGGACCTCAGTCCAGCCAATTTTATTGTATATTAACTCTTGGATTCTATTTGGAGACAATAAAAACCATTGAAGAATTTGAGACCCAGGGTGGCTAGTTCCCTCCCCAACCTTATAATAAGCATTGCATTGAAAGCAAGTTGTGTATCAAATTTTGTCTGATAAATGATATTTAGTACATGTCCATCAACAGATGAATGGATTAATAAAATGTGGTGCATACATACAATGGAGTATTACTCAGTCATAAAGAGAAATGAAGTCTGGATACATGCTATCACATGGATGAATCTTGAAAACAAGTCAGTCCCAAAGAGACAAGCATTGAATGATTCCACTTACCTGAAATATCTAAGGTAGGCAAGTGTGTAGAGACTAAAGTTTATTAGTGGTCACAGGGGCAGATGGGAGGGAGGAAGGAAGGGAGGCTCACTGCTTAGAGACCACTGAGTTTCTGTTAAGGGTGATAGGAAAATTTAGAAATGGATACTGAATGGTAATTGTTGAACAGCATGATAAACATAAATGTCACTGAATTGCATATATGAAGAATGTTGAGAAGGCAAAAAATTTGTTACATATATATTTACTACAATAAACAAAATCGCAAAGAAGAAAAATTGTATGCTTTTATTTGTAAGCAGGCACAAACCGTCCCTTAACCTGTTATGTGATTTTGTCCTTGCTCTCCTTTTCAATGCTCTGACCACCACCTTATCTGGAAGGTCCACTCAAGGCAGACATGACATCTTTCCAGAGGAAGAATTTTAATACAGTTATCATCATCATCCTCGGGCACTATACATTCTCTTAAACCAATGGCAGGACCATATGGCCTTGAGTGCCGCACCTGACATAAAGACTCTGGGTCTGACTGCATTTGTATACCCTGTTGTCAAAAAGGCAGGAGTGACTCTAAAAGTTTTGGTCAAACCACTTAACTTGAACATTTTCAAATTTCACCAATAAACATCCATTTTTATCACTTACCAATCTAATTACCAGAAAACTAATTTCACCAATAAAAATCTGTTTTTCATATCCATCACAGGCTAACTAGCAAAATATGAGGGTTGATCAAGATACCTTGTAGTAGCTGTTTCTAGAATATGGACTTTTTCACTTACTACAAGCTATCTCTGCAGTGTGGATTCTCGGTGAGGGCAACTCTTCCTAGAACTGAAGCTTGAGCTATTGAGAACACATATAACATCACACTGTCTGTGCCACAGTGCAGACTCCTGGTGATGCAGTGGTTAAGTGTTTGCCTGATAACAAAAAGATCCACAGTTCAAATCCAGCAGCCACTCCTTGGAAACCCTATGGGGCAGTTCTGCTATATCCTATAGGGTTGCTGTAAGTTGGAATCCACTCGAAGGCAACAGGTTTTTTTTGTTGTTGTTTTGAGTTTTCTTTTTTTTGGAGGGGGGAGGGTTTATGCCACACCATTTTAAAGTAAATTGTAGATATCACAAGCTAGCTAACATATTAAAAAATACTGGACTGGGATCATATAAAACAGTAGTCTACATATGAATATGCTACAAATAATATTCATGACCTCAGAAATGTTACTCATTCTAGTCCTTAGTTTCCTTCCTTCCTTCCTCTTCATTTATTGAATAAGCAATCCCTTTCTAGTCCTAATATTAAATACCAACTAACATTGCATAGCACATTACCCTTTATAGCATGTCAGACTGGTATTGTCATTACTGCTTTAGAGATGGAAATGAAGCTCAGAGAGCAGATGCACTGGAGCCTCTAATGGGCGCAATTTGGTTGATATTCTGTGGTCAAGAGCAAGAAAATTTCATTCTCTATTTTTCCGACATGTTCTGTTAGAGGTTTATCAATTCAGAGCCACCTTAATCTCTACTAACCAACTCAAGTCTTACTAAAAACATATTTTTCAAATGTTTTCTTACAGTCCTACCTCCCAGTCTTTTAGGTTTGACTATGAGGCCAAGAGGAGACCCTGGGTGGCAAAAACAGTTAAGCACTTGGCTACTAGTCAAAAAATTGGTGGTTCAAACCCACTCAGAGGCATCTCAGAAGACAGGCCTGACAATCTGCTTCTTAAAGATCACAGCCTTGAAAATTCTATGGAGCAGTTCTACTCAATGGCTTCTAAACAATAACATGAGCCTGAGTTCAAATTCAAGACTCACAAAAACCCTCTAATGACTAGGGTTGTGTTACTGACTCAGTCAAGCTTCTCTGTTTGATTGTTCTCTTAAGATGAAGTCTCTGCAATGAGATTTCTCAGTCCTTTAAATAACTAGACTTCTGGTGAATATGTGCTATAAATTGGTCACCCATGAATTTACCTGCCATTCACCCTTGGCAATAAATCTTTCCATTTCTACATAAGCGTTATTAAAAAAAAAAAAAAAAAAACTGTTGAAAAGTGAAGGCATTGGCAGTCTCTAACCTTATCAGTCTTTTAAACTGCTCCCAGAGATATCAACACCCAACATGAAAGGTCCTGAGCTATATGGATGGCTTCTTCCCCTGTTTGTTAGAGCAGTAGCTGTGTAAGTAGATTTGGCCAAAGATTAGACGTCTCACCTCTTTGTTCTAAAAAATCTTCTACTCCCCTAGAACTTTCCATCCTAGAGGATAGCATCTCTGGTTCCTTTAGTCTGCCATACTTTGGGGGATAAACAGCAAAGGAGTTGCAGGCTCAAAAGTCATTGTACACTGGGTTGAGGCCTGTATATATTTCCCTGGCCCAGAATTTAATGGCAGTCCCTTTCTCCTTCCTCATCTTCTCTGCTTCACAACGAGGTTAAAAAAAAAAAAAAAAAGAGGGGCCTCTAAATCCTTTCCGCAGAGTTCGTCTTTTCCCTGACTTTCCCTGTGTCAACTGGGCTCCACAGTAGCTAGGCAGCAATCCCCATAAGTCATCATGTAGGCAGAAGATGCTGCTTTATAACATGCCAAAGTTAGAGACCCTTTCCTCCTCAGGAAGTGAGTGAATTTTGTTTTCATAATTGGAAGGAGTTAAACATTTGAGGAATCAAAGGACAGAAACTGGTGAAAGTGTTTACAAGAACTTTTACTCTATCGAATGCAATGGCCAGACTGTATTTGTCAATTTTCTCCACTGCATTCAATCTTCTGTCTGAAGGCCAGAAGCTCACTTCTCTGAGTGGACCTCCCATTGCTCTCCTGTGATTATGGCAAACAACATGTGCAATAGTTACAGTCTGCAGCAGTGGCCCCACTCCAGCAAGGTAGGGATATTCTCACCTGTTTTGTACCTCTTTTGGGATAAAGACTAGACAGCTCATGGTAAATTATTATGATATGCCCCCTTGTGTTATACCTCCACCACTGGCAAAATGCCATTAGACTTTCCTTTTTTGCTTTATTTGGTCAACAAAGGGATACATCTCCACATCAATAGGTTAAAGGCATCCATTTCAAATGATAAGTTAGCCACATTGCTAAAGCAGGGGGACTTAAGCAGGAGATAGGTATATGCTATTCGTTCTCCCACAATCCACCACAGATACCTTTTGGGGAATATACAGCAACTTGATACCAATGATGGCCATAAATTGTTGACTCCACTGTTCTTGAGAACTGTTCACATGGCAGAATCCAGGATGTTCAAGTTCAGAATGGGATTTTCCCAAGAAATTCCCATAACTGTGATTCCTGTCTCTATTTATACTTGTGTCACTTTCTATCTGAAGTTTGTCTCATCATAGGTAGTTGGTTTTATCCACCATCATACCAACCAAAAACCAAACCCACTGCCGTTGAGTCAATTCCAACTCGTAGTGATCCTACAGGACAGAATAGAACTGTCCCATAGAGTTTCCAAGTAGCACCTGGCAGATTTGAACTGCCGACCTCTTGGTTAGCAGCCGTAGTACTTAGCTACTATGCCACCAGGGTCTCCCCACCATCATAAAAAAAAAAAAAAAAAAATAGGATATAATTCCCTTAGGAGTCAGTGGTTTCATCCTTTTCAGACATGTCCGTTTTATAAAGAATTATCATTTCTAGCACTGCTTTGGAGCAACATACTGTGGGTTAACGCTTTTTAGTATTGCAGTTGTGGTCACATTTTCAGTTTCTTAATGTTCTCTGTTAAGTTTAAGCACATACAGATTGAGGTTTCTGAGTGCTTACTGTTATCATTCACTCCACAGTAGAGATATATGTCATTATCCTTCATGGCGCTGTAGGCAAGCATCAGGAATATTACTTGCAGGCCAATTTGTTCCAAAGATATGCAAAATTATGCAACTGAATCTCTGGAATGCTAGATGCATTTACAACATAATAGTGTGATGCTAGTTGGCACAGGGTTTAGTTTACTTTACATCAACCAGCTGGTTGCCTCCTTGAAGGCAGCCCTACTCTTTTAGCTCTGCCACTTAAAGTAGGCCCCACTATCTAGGAATCTCAACAGCCCTGACTTCCTCACTGTGGATGTTTTGGTGTTCTGTAGATGTGGCCAATGAAAAGAAGGAATGTCTTGCTAAGCCCAAACATAACATGCACCTTACAGTCACAGTCAGGTAACACAACCAGCAACCACTGGCCAAGTCTGTCTAGCTTGATACCAGTGATAAAACAAGTTACAGAACTCTTGTTATTTCACACCTGGAAAGAAATGTCATATGTATATTTCTAGATCATCTCTATGACTTCTCACTCCAGAACCAAGAACTCAATTTTTGACAAAACTTCTGTTAATAAAACCTATAGGCTTCTTACCTATTTATTTTTATACTTGCATAGCTTCAAGACTTCAGAAAGTTGTTGTTAGTGACAAATATACAGGACTTAGCAGGATTTATAAGTATCTTTCCTGGAGACTGAATAGGAAAGTCCATCGAAGTCTTCTACCATAGCTTTATTGACTTCCCACACTGATTCCTGACTTTTCACACTGGTTCTCCCTTGTCCATAGAATAGCCCTTTGGGCATCCATTGTCCACTAGGGTCCCAGCTCCTACTTGGAACCCATTGGTCAGATTTTTGATGATGGGCTAGTTCTTCATAAATATCCCAGAGCATACATTGCACTCTAAGGAGGTCTTAAGCCCTCAGGGACTGGTGGTTGTGGCTGGAATTCATTGAAGAAATCTCCCTAATTGGTGATTATCCCCACCAAGGTCAATGTAACCCAAATATTTCAAAGAGACTCAACAGATTAATATATGTTCAGGAGCTATTTCAAATGAACATCACACATAGCAATTTGGAATATGAAGAAGTTACCTCTCATGCAATGTCCTGCCATCTGAATGTATACTATCACCTTTCCAAAGTCTGTATCAACTACCACCCTGCCCTGCGGTTGTTGGAGATTTAAGGATTGTCTGCTTTCCCAATGACAAGCTCTGTGACTTTAGTTCTATCTAGGGTTGTCAGATCTAGAAAATAAAATTAAAAAAAAGGACATTCAGTTAAATTAGAATTTCAGATAAACATGCAATACAAATATTTCATTGGGATACACTTATACTAAAATATTATCTGTTGTTATTCTGAAATTCAAATTTAGTTGGGTGCACTGTATTTGATCTGGCAATGCTAGTACTATCACTTTAACAAAATTTCATTTTCCCCATTTCAAAAACACTGCCTTCAATAACCTGCTTAACACATTAAACATGTGAATGGTCAAGAAGTGTTCGGTCATTGTGATGGTTAAGGTTGTATGACAACTTGGATGGGCCATGATTCTCAGTATTTTGACAGTTGTATGATGTTGTGCTTACTTCCCTGTTGAAATCTGATCCATGAACACCCCCATGATGGAATCTGCAGAGAAGTGCTGGTGGGTGTGGGGCCTGTGTGGTCACTACCCCCTCGGCCTTCATCTCCCCACCCTCCTCGGCTTACTTCCTTCCTGCTCACCTTGCCAGGGCTTTTGCTTGTTCCAGATCCAGCAGCTGGCTCCAATTCGTCTAGCCTCCAGTTCTTGGGACTTGGGCTAGCAGCTTACTGGCATCTTGCCTGCCAACTCTCAGTCTTCACAGCCTGTGGCAGCACTGCTTTCAGGTCTGCTGATCTTGGGTTCACCAGCCTGCAGCTACGTGAATCAGGAGAATTCTTTCCTGCCTCATGGACTTGAGACTTACAGCCTCTAAAAGCCATTTCCTTGATATACATATGTTTATGTACATATATATATATATTTTTTATGTATATATATACATATATATATATACATATACTTTACTGGTTTTGCTTCTCTAGAGAACACAGCCTGAGACAGACAACTATAAAGAATTAGTCATGTTGTTACTACTACTACTTCTGATACTGTTTCTACCTTCCAGTCAGGTAATCTTTATTTCCATAAGGTCGTGTTTAATCTACTTCCAAGTAAATTATTTAAATATTTTAATAGGAATATTATACTTTTTTTCAAACATGCTGAAACAATGTTCTCTTTTTTTTAAGCAACTTTTTAAGACTATGGTTTGGTGTCTATGGTCATGGGAGCAATTTTCTCTCAGTTTCCCCTACATTGATGGATTGCCTGCTTCTTTTGTACAAACAGTTTTGGTGAAACAGTGGGAAACAGAGTTCCAGTTGACTTTCCTCCCTGAAATATTCTAAGCATATGGTGAAGTGGCAAGAGTCTGGTCTCAGGGTAGGAATTTTCAGAGGGAGAGGGAGCCTACATTTTCACACCACTCAGTGGGATCACTGGGGCCCTTATTAGCAGGATCATCTCAGGAAAAAGTGCCAAAATAGCTAGGTTCCCTTCCATTCACAGTTAAGATGACAGAATTTAGGCAATCTTAGATGCTAGAAATCAGCAAAAGATTCTTTGTTAAGAAAAAAATTACTTAGCATTTTCAAATAAGAGTTTGCATTTTGGGAGAATAGGAGAAAAAAATAATAATAGAAAAAACTACAATTGTTGTCTTTAAATCAAAATATCTAATCAAATCTCCATAGTCGGTATACTTTGCATATTTAAAATCAAAACAAAGGAAACAAACAACAACAGTGAAAAAAAAAAAAGCAAAAAACCTTCACACAAACATTCTAGTCAGAATTGAAGAAATTCAAGAAGGAGGGTTTTTGTATTTGGTTCCTTTGTAATTTAATCCACTTTTAGCAGACAGAGCCACCTTCAGAAATGAAAACCCTGAATAGTAGGGCACTTTCTTACAAGATCGGAGGAGGCCTCTTTGAGGAAGTGTCATTTAACCTGAAACACATGGAAGAGAGAGGAAAAAGAGTTTTCCTCCAGAGGGAAGATCACGTGAGAAATTCCTGTGGTAGAAAAATGCTTAGATCTTTCAAAAACTGTCAAAAAAAGGACAATATGGCTACAGAATGATCAAAACAGACAGTACCACAACTTGAGGATGT
This sequence comes from Loxodonta africana, assembly GCF_030014295.1. NCBI lineage: Eukaryota > Metazoa > Chordata > Mammalia > Proboscidea > Elephantidae > Loxodonta > Loxodonta africana. The sequence continues at coordinate 64,710,114 of NC_087352.1, forward strand.
AAACGCATGGGTCAAATCATGCCCAATGGGGGCCAAGTTCAAGATTTTTTTTTTCCTCAAGTGTGATGGATTTTGAATAACAAAGTGACAAGATACAGTGGATGTTTTCATAAGTTATGTCACACAGCTGAGAATTAAGAGGTCGTGGAGCGTGGAGGGATAAAAGTAGAAGGTATAAATAAAGAGAAAGACCTTGTAGTGTCATTGAGTAATGCAGGGGATGGAGATTGAAATTACTCACTCTTGCCTTTGCTGTTTTGCCAGATCACCCCTGCTTTCGCCACCAGGTCACTGAAAACCACCACATGGAGCATCTATATTCAACCAGGCTGACAGAGTTGGACATTTCCTAGTATGTGCCCCCCGTCCCCAAGATCATGAAAACAAATTTAAATGCATTGTTGGGTCCCTAGACAAACCTGCTATGTCAGGAAAGGGGGGAAAAAAAAGCGGGTTTATAAGGACATCTTTCTATAATGACTTGTCCATAAAGACAAGTGTATGACAGTCATAAAAACCCATTGCCATTGAGTCAATTCTGACTCAGAGGTGCACTATAGGACAGAATAGAAATGCCTGACTGTTCATCAATCCTATCGCTAAGCAAGACTTCATCAAATGGACCGACCAGTGATAAAGAAGGTCTGTCTTTTTTTTTTTTTTAAAGGGCCATGGTGGTGCAAATGGTTTGCAACCAAAGGGTTGGTGCAACAGAAAGGTTGGCAGTTCAAATCCACCCAGTGGTGCCATGGAAGAAAAGCCTGGCAATCTGCTTTCATAAAGGTTACAGCCTAGAAAATCCTATGGAGTGCTGTGCTACTCTGTAACACATAGGGCTGCCATGAATCAAAATCAACTCAGTGGCAAGGGGTTTTTCTTTCTTTCTGTGTTTTTTTTTTTTTTTTTTGTCATTTTTAAAGACACCAGAGAAGTTGAGTCAACAATATGACTCAAAACAAAGAATTCAAAAATGCCAGAGATACTTGTGTTAAATTTTCTTTGTTATTAGTGTGTTTTAGAAGTATGATTTGCTTAAAATTAACTTGGGACATATCTACAATGGAAGCAACAAAGGAAAAAAAAAATGCTCCTGTGAATACGCAATAAGGAGGTACCTGATCTGGTGGTGAGTTTTAAAACTCAGTGGATCTTTCCCTAGAGCCTTAGAGAGAAGATGGCCCTGCCTACACCCTGAATTCAGACTACTAACCTCCAGAACTGAGACAATACATTTCTGTTGCTTAAAGCAAAAAAAAAAAAAAGAACTGTGAGAACTAAAAATCGGTCTAAAATTACCAGCTACTTTTTCTCACATTAGGAAACAATCAGTTTGATGGAATCTTTTTTTTTTTTTTTTTTCCTCTCATGAATTGGCAGTTAGTTTTGGTCATGCACTAAATATATCATTTTAATCACAAAGGTACTTTCACCAATAAGACAGTTGGATTTACAGGGCATCGTATTTATAAATAGTAAAATGTTGCATGTTAATTGAAAAATACAAACAGAGTATGCCCTGGTTAGGCTAACCAAAGCTGTTGTGGTATGTAACAAGAGACCCAACCATGATTTAGTGGCTTAGGAAATAAAGTGGTCTGCTTCTCCCTCATGGAATGATCCAGGGTAGATTTTCTAGGCCAGTGGGCAGCTCCCTACATGACATGATTCAGACACCCAGGGGACAGTGGTTCTGCCAGCTTTAACACATGGCTTCACGTGTAGGTATGATCTGGTTATCTCAGCCAGCAGAAAGAAAGAAAAGAGCAGGCAAGGCATATGAGGTTTTGGGGGCCAAACACAAATTCAGTTACTTGATAATGCCCAGTGGCAAAGAGGGCTGTGATATGTGGTCCTAGCCCAGGTCTATTATTTTCAAAGAAGGAGAACATGAATGCTAGTGTACACCTTTTTCCATCAGGTGTTTAGAAGACTATACATATATTTTAGAAGCATATAATTCAAATACCTAAAAAATAATTCACAGAGGGTTAAAATTTAAGCTCTGTCCTCAGTCCTCATGTGGACCTGTGGAACGCTGACCACTAGCAAACGGGGCAGTCGTGAGGGAGATGTTGCTGCATGGAGAATGGTGACAATTGTAACTCTGACACGTAACAGCTGTGTGATCTCAAGTGTTCTCATGATGATGTTTACCTCACAGGGGTGTGGTGCTAGTTTGATGACTTTAAGTGAGATAGTAAAGAAAAACAAATAACTCAGTGATGAGCACAGCCTGTGAGCTCAATGGATGAGATTTTGTGCTGCTCTTTTCTATGTCTTGTCCCCAGAGAGGTTTCATCTTGTGATGGAACCAAATTTAGACAGCTTCAGGCAACACAGAGCTGTCCCTTCCCAATTCCAAGGGATTCAAGGATTAGAATATGTTTGCAGATTAGCTGAGATTTACAGTTCTACTGGATGATACTTGGCTTAATCTAAGAAAGTCTATGGCCCCTTCTGCCCTTCTACCCTGGTATTCCCAGAGGGAGCTACACACACACAGACGCACACACAGAGACACACATGCAGAACAGGGTTACTTTATTTTAGCCATGTACCCATTCAAGCCCTGGGGGTGAAGTGGTTAATAGCGTTCAGCTGCTAACTGAAAGTATGGCAGTTACAATCCACCAGCTGCTCTGCGAGAGAAAGATGTGACAGTCTGCTTCATAAAGATTTACAGCCTTGGAAACCCTATGGGGAGTTTGACTCTGTCCTATAGGGTAGCTATGAGGCAGAATCGACTCAACGGCAATGGGTTTTACCCATAAGTCTCGTGGCACAAACGGTAAAGAACTTGGCTGCTACAAAATGTTGGCCGTTCAAACTCATCCAGTGGCTCCATGAGAGAAAGACCTGGCAATCTTCTTCAGTAAGGATTACAGCCAAGAAAACCCTATGGAGCCATTCTATTCTGTCACACAGGGTGGCTATAAGTTGGAATCTGCTTGATGGTACGTAACAACAACACGCGTAAGTCTCAATGCAAGAATTCCTGCCACTGTGCCAGAACTCACAGCCTGGGCTTCCCTCTCTTTCTCTCTCTCTGAGGGAAAATCAAGATCTTAATTGAGAGTGCATTCAAGTGAGAAGAAAGGATTGTGATGAGGGCAAAAGAAAAAAATATAAAAGAAGGAACTGGTTCTACATAGTGAACTTCCTCAGCCAGCCAAATGGAAGAAGAAAATGGATTGAAAAGGTCCATTAGCAGGGGATGACCATGCACACAGAAACCTAGCACCCAAGTGTGCATGGCCCAGCCAGTGTTCTGGGGTTTGATCCATCTGATTAGTTGGACACCTTTTTCTTGAAAAGTGAAGAGGAAGGTGCTACAAGAAAGCAGATTTCATCTACTCCCACACAGGAAGGAGCGTCCATGTTTTGTTAGCAAGGGTGAGTGACAGGACTACTACATCAAATTTCTGGAGAGAGATAATCAACTCAAATAAAGAAGACTAAAGCTCATATGGCATTGTACTAGAATATGAAAATCTCTAAATAATTTTGTAACAAATGCATCTAAATAAATAATATCTGTGCTTTTTATGGGAAAGAGAGTTAAATATTTAATATTAAACTTACGCTTGTCAAAAGGAGGCAAGGAGGAACTAGGTTACTGTTTCTGGAAACATGTGCAAGCAATGAGATAAATTTTTTGTAAGTTGTAGTTTTATAAGTTTGCTGTAAACAGCATTGCTGAATAATTTCTGATAAATTGTACAGGAAATTGGCATCCTTTAAATCTTCTGAGGAGTCAAATAGTAATAGAATATATTAGAATGAAACATGGTCACAATTTATGGTAAGCATCAAAGACAGGGGATAAATTTGTTTTAAATGAGGAAAGTTTATGAAATAATTAAACTATTTTCCAGCTAGGAAAAAAAAAATTGTTTAGTTCTATAGAACTAGCAAATTTCTTTGTTCGCAGGGGTTGAATTTTATGGAAATATAAGTGCCAAAGGGATTTGACAACCTGTAATGTGTCTAAAGAAGGGAAAGCTATATCTGCACAGAAATTGTTAAAAATGAAAAATTGCTCAGTCTTTGGCATATTTAGTCAATAGATACTCTGAAAGTCTGAACTATGTGGGGCTATGGTGTGTAAGATAAAATCTCAGCTCTCAGAGCAACTGTACTCAGCCTCATGTTGTAGAAATATTCCATAAGATAATAAGTAATCTTTTCTCAAACTCATGTAATCAAAATGCTTGTTCTGCTAAAATGCAGTTGTTTTTGATAATAGAAGATTTTGTAAAAGTATAACAGAGTTATAATAACAGTTGTTTCACAGAAACGAGGGTGCACGGCTAAGGTGTTACAGATACACTAACATCAAAGTTTTTTTTTTTTTTAATGGTGTACATTTAAAAAGCTGTAAGAATATAATTTTAAGACCCAAGCACTATTGAACTAATCCAAAAGTGATTATATCTCTCATTTGCTCAAGAGTAACGTCTTTCTTTTCCTATTGCCACCAGAACTGTGGCTAACCCAAATTTTACTCATTATACACTTTCTTAATCATATTCTCACTGTTGTCAAGATAGATATAGCAACTGTGCTTAGGCTTTGCCATTTCAGTATAAGCCATCACAGTTCATGTAGGAAATCACATATTCTCCCTATTTCAATTTCAAGTTGTACAACAATGAATTGCAGATACACACACACACATACACACATCCAAATCTACTGTTGTTGTATTCTCTGATTCATTGATTTCTGCTTTTGTCTTTATTGTTTCCTTTCTCGAGCTTTCTTTTAGTTCTTCTTTTCTAGTTTCTTGAGCTGGGTATTTCATTTATTTTTATTCTTTCATTTTTACTGGTGAAAGTGTGCTGTGAATTGTCCTCTGATCATTGCTTGAAGTATTTTTTTAAGTTGTGTTTATGATTCTTATATGTAGTACTTTTATTATTTAGTTTACTTTCAACTTGTATTTCCCTATTTCACCCAAGAGTTTTTCCATAGAAGGTGTTTAAAACATCTCCTAGTGGAGGTGTCTTTTAAACTTATGATTTTGTTAATAATTTCTAGCTATTTTTCATTGTATTCAGAGAATATTGTTTGTAGTATTTTACTTTAAATCTTTCATTACTGTTGGATTAAAGATATATCAGCCGCTTTTTTATGCCCCTGGACATAAGAGGTAAGGCAGTATTCCAGCTCTGTTCTAATACATTTAGCATCAAGATGGGTCCCTTTTGAGATGCATGAAGTTCAGCAGACCAGAGTTGGAGCCTCTTTGTTGTGTAGGTTGAGCATTCTATTAGGTGATGCTCCTGGACGTGTTATTTTTGTAAATCTATGCCTTTTTTTTTTTTTTTTTTCCTGTATTTCTGTGACATAAGGTTTGCAGGCTTAATTATGGCTTTTCTATGTGATAGTTAGGGAGCCCTGGTGGGCTTGTTTTGTTTTTTCTGTGTCATATTTGGAAAATCAGAGCTTCTGCATGTAATCTAATGGAAAGGCGTCCACAACAAATTATTTATATAGCTTTTATTGGTATATTGTCATACCACATATCAGTGGCACCACAGTGCCACTCACCTGATTGGTGGCTTGTAATACCAGATCATATTTCTCATAACCCATATTGCCAACCAAAAGTTTAAACACACTCAATTAGTAAGAATGCATTCCAATACTGAAAACACAAGCCATCAAAAAAAAAAAAGGGAGAAAAATGGAGGAACGGAAGGGTTAAAGTACTTATCGATGTTTGCCTTGTGACTAATGTTTGAAAAACTTTCTGAACGTTACATGAGAACTTAAGAAGAAAGCATGTTTTCTATTTATCAGGGTCTAAAATTGATATATATCTATAAGATCTACTATTGATTATACTGTTTAGTTCTTCTAGCTCCTTAATTTTTTTGGTCCATGTCTTTGCCTAAGAGTGGTGTATTAAAATCTTCTACTATTATAATATTTCTATGTCTCCTTTCATCTTCTGTAGTTTTTACTTCATTATTGTGGCTGCCGTATTACCATATTTTTACACAAATAACACTCACCTTCTACGTTTGTTTGTCATCCAGTTCCTCCCACCCACCCCAGGTATTTTCGAAAGCACCTCTAGTTCTAATTTTTTTTTTCCCTCATCAACATGTAAAATAAAAAAATTGGTATAGTTGCGCTTATGAAAATATTTGGAGCGGGGAGAAGGGAGAGGGGGTGGTTGGCAAACAAACCCAGAAGTTGCGCATTTCTTTCGTTAATACGATACTACATTTGCTACGTTTATTTCTTTACAAAATGTACACTGCTCTTTAATTTTAAAAGTTGTAATTAGGAAAGATTGCATTTTTATTCTAATAGTTACCTTTTTGTTTATATCTTTTATAATGTCTTTAGTCCCTGCTTTCTTATTTAACCACATACTCTCTGGTTGGTTTGTTTTTGATGGCATTCTTTAAATTCTGCCTATTGCCTATACAACAAACAATGAGCTTATTCTACTGTCTGCTTCCCCTCTCTCTTCTCTCATTTTAAGTTGCTTTATTTCTGCTTTGTCATAAAATATAACATCTACATTTTAGTCTTCCATCCTCATTCCCATCTTTGTTTTAATTTTAAAGCATTTGTATGCATTATAATGCTCATCATCCGTCCTTTGCTGAAGTTTTCCCGTTCATGTCTTGGTTAAATGAAGCTCATCTAGTGTGTTTCTTATGAAGGGCTCATGGGTAGAGAACACTCTAAGTTGTTTAAAAGTTTTTCTATAGACTTGATGTTTGACAAACAGCTTAGCTGGATATAAAAATGTGTGTTCACACATTTATTGAGTTTTTTGTTTGTTTGTTTTTTTAAAGCTACTCCATTGTTGCCTTTCTTTGTATGTTGTATTTTAAAAGTCTGATGCTAGTCTAATTCTTCTGCCTTTGTAATTTATTTGATCTTTTTGACTGGAGGCCTTAATCTTTTTTTTTTTTAAGTCTGATAGTTTTCCTCGAGTATATCTTGTAGTTGATCATTCTGGGTTAATTTTCCCAGGTCCCTACTGGGTCCTTTTAATATGTAGATTCAGGTATTCTTTTATTTCTGGAAGTATTCTTGTTTTATAGTATAAAATATTAATTCAGCTTCACTGTTTGCATTTTTTCTTCAGGGATTCTGATTGTATCAATAGTACTCTTGTTTTGTCTGCTTCCCATTTCCATTGCTTTCCCTCTGGCCCTTTTTAGTTCTCTTATTTTTCAGTTTCTTAGATACTTTCCTGCCTTTCTTCAACAGTCTTCATTTGAGAAATGTTTCATCTTTTTTTTTTTTTCCTGAGTACAATCAACTCTCTTTTTATTGCTTCCTGAGTTTTTCTGTTCATTTATTTGTATGCTTTGGGTTCATATTTGATTCTAAGTGGTTTATCATATCCCTGAATGCATATCTAATTACATTTCATTCTTTTTGGAGTGTAATGTTACAATTTTCTTCTTCTTCTTTGTGTTTTTATAAGAGAAAAATCTTTATCAGTTGAGGTGTGCCAAATCATATTTTTTTGATATTTTACAGTAATTTTGTAAGGATTTACTCAGCTTGCTTCTGCTGTCTTTGTGGATTTAGAATGGTTTACAGGATTACAAGTTCAATGGCACATTCTTCTGTTAGTCAGTGTATCAAAGTCCAGATTCTTTGGTGAATTTTGTGAGGATTTTTCCCCCCTGAGGGGGAGAGATTGAAATCCTCCAGTTGGTTAGTTTGTTTTTGTTTTCTTTTATCTTGAAGAGCCCAACAATTTCCACTTGGGCTTTTCTCTTTCACTGCCACATTTCCAAAGGATGCTTCTCCCTTCCTTCTGGCACCTTTTCTTCACCGCAGGTATGCACATGCCTTTGAAACCCTTTCCTTGTTATCTATTCTCTGTTCTCTTAGAATGCCTTTTTAGCTTATTCACATTTACAGTGGGCTTGTTCTTTCTGATAGTGGTTTTAGCTCAGCTTTTTAAGTACCATCACTAGTTCCTTCTTGGTTTTTTGTTGTTGTTGCTGCTGTTTTTGCATTTTCTGAACTTTTTCTCAGATCGCTCTTGCAAAAGTCTAATGACATAGGAGGGTCATAAGAAATAATTTGCTGAGATTTGAGGGGGGCTTTCTTTCTTTCTTTTCTTTTTTTTGTTTACAATTATTTTGAAATTCAGCCATATTCTATCTTTAAGTTATCTGGAGCATGTTGTGTAGTGTGGTCTTCGTCTTTCTTATTTTTCTGTGTTATTTTGGAGGAAATATTAGGGAACACAGACCTAGGTACTGCTAGTATCTTCAGATACTATCTTCACTTTTTTTTTTTTTTTTTCAAGAAAAAATCTGAGTTCAAACACCCTCTGCAGGGAGTAGCTAGAAGGAATTACCCAAATGCTTCTCAGCCTGTGGTTTATCCTATTCTTATTTCTATCTAAGCCTAAGACAAATTTACGTTAAAATTCTCCTTATTAGAAATGTCTTCATTTGTTCCCTTAAAAATACTTAATCTTCCCAAAGTGAGAAAACAAACTGCTGAGTCTTTAATCAGCAGGCCTCCTACCTTCTACATGCCCAAAGTCCCAACATAAATAACTCAAGGGTTATGATCCCCTGAATGTTTGTCTTGTGAATATTAAGTACTTTGTGGCTTTACCATGGAAGCTCAAGCCTAAAAGAGCTTTGGAGAGTGTCTGGTTTGAAGAAAATATGAACCTAAGCAAATAAAACAACTTTTTAAAATTGTCATGGGTATTGGCTGAGTCATTATCAGAGCCAGGTCTCCTGATTTTCAGTCCAGTGCTCTGTTTGTTATGCTTTAATGCCTAGCTTGTATGAGAAAATGCTTTGTGATGCTCTAATGCCTAGCTTGTATCAGAAACTCCACAAACATTAAGGATTAATTTTAGCTCCACAACCTGAACAGAAAACTCAGATCTACATAAATCACTTTTCTGCCAACCGAGCTTCCGAAAATCACAGAGGACACAAATAATAGTGTTATTTGTGCTCTGAGTTGGTATCAAATTAGTTGAAACCAAAAAAAATTGATATTTATAGCAACCAGTAAATGTACTATTTTCAGCAAGTTTTCTGAAATGTTGAAAATTATTGTAAATACATTTCTACCTTTATAGTTCTCATGGGGTTCTGTGGATCTCAAGAAGGGAACGCATGAACTAATTTTTTTTTTTTAATCCCTGTTAACAACTACATTCTTTGTCTCTCTGATACTATATATCCAATCATATTATGAAACAGAAGCCCAAATGTACCTCCTTCACTACAAATACGCTAATTGGCAATAAGAAATTTGGATTTTATTTTATTTGTTCTCCCATCACCCTTTTCTTCCATCATGAAAAAAAAAAATAGTGTATTTATGTATGTGAACCAAAAAAACCCAAACTCAGTGCCATCAAGTTGATTCCGACTCATAGTGACCCTATAGGACAGAGTAGAACTGCCCCATAGAGTTTCCAAGGAGCACCTGGCACATTCGAATTCCTGACCCTTTGATTACCAGCTGTTGCACTTAACCACTATGCCACCAGCGTTTCCCTATGTATGTGAAGGCAGGGTAAAAACTGGTCAAGATGGGCTTTTGTGATCTATTCAACTCTGAAATACTTGAGCCTCTTTTTAATATAGTCTTTTTTTTTTTTTTTTTCCAATCTAGGATGAATTAAACAGATTGGTTTTGCTAGAAATACTTTTTGTTATTTGTCACCACTATTATCCATGGGTATTGCATACATTGATGTATGCTGCTTTGTTTGAGAAGGGAAAAGGGTAAGACCAAGTACTTATAAACTGGCTTTCACATAAGTGACATTTTCTCATGTCAGCATCCAATTTTCCATCCATGCACTTATAAGTTTTCACAAACAGTCAAATGCAAATGTGACACTAACCCTGAATGAAGCATGGCTATCCTTTTAGATAGAGGCTTTGGTGCTGAAACAATGGCAAATCGTAAACACCTTACCATTCTCATATTTTCACTCTGAAGTTTCTTCTTGTGAACTCACCAACAACTTTTGACCTCTGGACCTAGAGGCCATAAATTACCCAGTGTACAGAGGTGGAATATAGTGAACAAATGGCATAATTTGGCTGTCACTCAGTTATCATAGGTTGAAAAGCAATTTGTCCAATATTTCAATTGCCTGGGAAAATTATTGGTTTTTGGATAGGTTTGCCTTTCAATCAGATCATTTGAATAGCTTCTGTGGTAGGAGAGATGCTGCCCTCAGATAATGATTTTGCATTTCACCTCATCATTAATGCTTTGGACCTCAGGGGGAAGTCACAGTGCCTTTTATGAAGGTCGAAGCATTTTATAACCTTAATAAAGACTCATAGCCCCAGGAAGAGCAAGTGTGAGCAAGTGTGGGGAATTGACTGAATAAAAATATAACTAAATTGCCACTTTAGACTACACCAGCTGAAGGATTTCAAAGGCAAATCAACAATTAAAGACTGCAATAGCACCTCAAATTTCAGTGCTATTCAAAAAACTCACATATAAAAACTGATATCATTCAAAGAAATATGGGAGAAGTTACCATTTTTATTTCTCCTTTCTGGAAAAGCTTTTTGTCAAATTGTATGTTTAATTAACAAAGTGTTTTACATGGACACTATACAGTGGTAGGTTCAATAAGCATCTGGCAGATTCTAATTCAAAACAATTAGTAGTCATGGTGGCTTTTAGTTATTTTAACTATGTTCTTATATATGGTTTAAAAAAAAAAAAAGTTGCCATCAAGTCAATTCTAACTCACAGAGTAACACTGTCCTATAGAGTTTCCAAGGAGTGCCTGGTGGATTCAAACTGCTGAGCTTTTGGTTAGCAGCAGTAGCTCTTAACCACTACACTGCCAAGGTTTCCATATATGCTTTAGGTTGCTGTATTTTGAAGTGTGAAGTGAGTTCAAGATAATAAACAAGAATGATTATGAGAACTTCATCATCTTCCACATTTCCCAAAGGATAGGTCACTCTGTCCCATAAATTGCTAATAAATGATGGCTTTCAATGGACTATTTAAAGGTGCTCTCTATGGGAATCATTCCAGCTTATACATTAAATGAACATTTCTCAATTTTTCTGTTTCTATTTCCTTCCTTCAGGCATAGTTTACTGGCTATGCCTATATTCATAGGAACTGAGAAAGAAAACAATGGCTGCTATGCCAGCCAGCTACAGTGATAAAATAATATTTCATCATCTTTGACTTTCACTGAAACCTTTAGAGGAAGACATTATTATTTCTATTTACAGACTGTAGATCAGAAAGGTTAATTTCCCAAGGTCATACTATTGATGAGTATCAGAGCTGAGTTCTGCTGATTTCTTCCTAGCTGTCAAGTGCAGTAAACCATACTCTCTTCTGCAGCAATAAAAGAGAGCAGACCAGAAGAGTTTGAGAATGACCTAGACTAGGATTGTGGTTGGAATCCCTGAGATCATCCTCAGACTGGTAAGACACTCTGACCAGCTGGTCAGATGGTCCAGATGGTCTAAGAGAATGGTCAGAGCTAGATGTTTAACCTTTGTCTGAGGTTGTACGTACTAATTCCATCTCTGCCTGATCTTGTTTTCCATTTGTCTCATTTCCTTCAATTGCTTATTTCATTCTCGTATCCTTTCTAAATTGCATCAAATCATGAGTAGGATGAGATGAGTTATGAATAAATAGATATGTCATTCCAGAAACACCCTCTTACCCATTTGGCATCTGGCAACATTGTGCGTAAGCAATTTTTTTCACATTTTTTCTTTCCTGTACAATTAGACTGAAAGCGATGTTAGGATTTCCTTTTAATATTTGTGTTTTTGAAGGACCTGAGGTTATTACTTCTAGTACGATCAAACAAGACATAGTAAAAAGGATAGCGACTGTGCATTCATTTATTCATTCATATCTTCATTTATTCACCACTTGTTTATCATAGGTCCAATCTATGCCAGGCACTGTTTTAAGCACTGGGAGGTTAAGCAATACAAAAAGAAAGAAAAGAAAAAACCCTACTGTCGTACAGATTGCATTCAAGAGGAATAAATTAACAACATATAAATATATACTATGGTTGGAGATGAGAAGTATGAAGATAATACAGGAAAGGAAGATATAGAATAATACAGCATTGTTTTATACAAGAAGGCCAGAAAAAAGAATCTCTGATAAGAGACCTAAGGAATATGAGAAAATGGAGAAGAACCAACTTGAGATTGCAAGGACCCTAAGATAGGAGGCATAATAGCAAGTTCAGAGAACAAGAACAACGAGAGGCCACTTTATCTTTAGTTGAGTGATGGGCGTTAACAGGAAATAAGGTTAGAGAGGTAGGTTTTTCAGACTGTCCTATGGACCAAAGGTGCAAACAGGGTGACCATTTCAGAAGCTATTTGCAATGAGTCATGAAAGCAGTGATGGTGGTTTAGATGAGAAAGATAACAATGGAGGTTATGTGAAATATTCAGATTTAAGAGACATTTTGAAAGGATAGCTGGAAGATTTTGTTAATAGGCTTGATGATGAATGTGAACAGCCCATTTCCAGTCTGTGAATAGGAAATAAACAGAACTAATCGATTCGACTTGATGGCACTGGGTTTTTTTTTTCTTTTTTTTTTAATCAAGTTGAACAAGATTAAGGTGGACAAGTACAAGCTAAACAAGGGTGGGCCCTGAGCACAGAGATAAGAATTTGGGTTAACACTAGGAGTTAGGAGGGAGCAGGTGAAGAATGAGAGTAGACCAAACAGAGAAAAGTAATCTCAGGGTCAAGAGCACCCTTAATTTTAACCTTAGTAGGACCCAAGAAGTTTGTGCTTATTCCCAATGACCAGGAACTATTGCCACAACTGCAGTACCAGATCTCCCCCGACTACTACCTTGCAGTAAATGTAGGCACCTCATTAGAAGCCTGTCCCCACAATTCTGGCTTTGGACCTCCCTTGTTAACAAAACTGGCTTATAAAGAGTTCCTTGAGTAATGCTTGAGCAAATTATTACTAGTATAATCTCCCTTAAATGTATTCCAGCACTGACCTACGTAGAGTGAATTTTCCTTTTAAGTTAATTTGGTCATAAACCAAAAACTAAAATCTGTTGCCATCAAGTCGATTCCAACTCCTAGAGATCCTATAGGACAGAGTAGAACTGACCCATAGAGTTTACAAGGAGCTTCTGTTGGATTCAAACTGCCAACCTTTTGGTTAGCAGCTGTAGCTCTTAAACACTGCACCACCAGGGTTTCCAATTTGGTCATGGTGACATTTTTTTTTTCAGGAGTACTTGTGTGTTTCTTCATAAATGTGATTGTTTTCAACTATGTGTTTGTGCTGATCTTCCCCACTACAGTCGACATTTTTAAGCAATTGTAAGTGTGAGCTCTTTCTCTCCCTCCCTCCTGACCTGTTGTTCCCTCTACACTGGCTAAAATCAAGGTTGATTTTTGTCACCTTGAGAGAGAAAATTTATTTACGGTTGTGTGCCAGTTTTGCTCTCCAGGGCTTCAGACATTACTTACTGAAAACTGTTTACCTTCTCATAATGAGACATTTAGATAACAACAATGTTCTTGGTTTGGGGTCCACCACAGATCTTATCGATCTTTTACTTAAAAAAAAAAGACTCTCATTTTCTCCAAATAGTCTATGTCTGAATTCCAGCAGCTCCTATCATGTGGGATCAGTGTGTTATAGAGTGCCGTAGACCAACAAATAGACTGTGGATTTGAAAAATGAAACCTAGATATTGGAAGAAAAGGATCATCAACTCGTAAGACTTAAGCCTAATAACTTGAACCTATTTAAGTGACAAAAAACTCATTAGTTTCTAACTTTTTCCCTATAATGTGTGGATTTCAAGTATAAACAATCCTTGCTATGATTCTTCATTAATTTACAAGCTGGATTTATCATTAATAGAAACTTAATGGGGACATCAAAAACAGTCATTGTTAAAAAAAATTTTAAACAAAAAAATAGTAATTGGTAGTAGTTACTGAAGTCTACTTACAAAAGTGGGAAGGTAGGGCAAAGGTCATGATGAAACAACTCATAGAAGAAAAACGACAAGAATTTCCACTAAATAAGTGAGAAAATGTTTAACTGTATGAATAATGTAATTAAAAATTATGTCATTTCTCTCATGTATGAAATTGGTAAAGACTTTTGAAAAGGATTCTAGCAAGTTGGCAAAGTATTTTTTTATAAAATAGTTGGGCCGGGCTGGCATTAATCCAAAAAACACAAAATAATAAATGTTGGAGAGGCTGCGGAGAGATTGGAACTCTTATACACTGCTGGTGGGAATGTAAAATGGTACAACCACTTTGGAAATCTATCTGGCATTTTCTTAAAAAGTTAGAAATAGAACTACCATACAACCCAGAAATCCCACTCCTCGGAATATACCCTAGAGAAATAAGAGCCTTTACACAAACAGATATAAGCACACCCATGTTTATTGCAGCTCTGTTTACAATAGCAAAAAGCTGGAAGCAACCAAGGTGTCCATCAACGGATGGACGGTTAAATAAATTGTGGTATATTCACACAATGGAATACTACGCATCGAGAAAGAACAGTGAGGAATCTGTGAAACATTTCATAACATGGAGGAACCTGGAAGGCATTATGCTAAGTGAAACTAGTCAGAGGCAAAAGGACAAATATTGTATAAGACCACTATTATAAGATCTTGAGAAATAGTATAAACTGAGAAGAACACATACTTCTGTGGTTACGAGGGGGGAGGGAGGGAGGGTCGGAGAGGGTTATTTACAGATTAGTTAGTAGATAAGAACTACTTTAGGTGAAGAGAAGGACAATACTCAATACATGGAAGGTCAGCTCAACTGGACTGGACCAAAAACAAAGAAGTTTCTGGGATAAACTGAATGCTTCAAAGTCAGCGGAGCAAGGGCGGGGTTTGGGGACTATGGCTTAAGGGGACTTCTAAGTCAATTGGCAAAATAATTCTATTATGAAAACATTCTGCATCCCACTTTGAAATGTGGCATCTGGGGTCTTAAATGCTAACAAGCAGCCATCTAAGATGCATCAATTGGTCTCAACCCACCTGGATCAAAGAAGAATGAAGAACACCAAGGTCACATGATAACTATGAGCCCAAGAGACAGAAAGGACCACATGAACCAGAGACTTACATCATCCTGAGACCAGAAGAACTAGATGGTGCCGGGCCACAACCAATGACTGCCATGACAGGAAGCACAACAGAGAACCCCTGAGGGAACAGGAGAACAGTGAGATTCAGACCCCAAATTCTCATAAAAAGATCAGACTTAATGGTCTGACTGAGACTAGAGGAATCCCGGCGGTCATGGTCCCCAAACCCTCTGTTGGCCCAGGAGAGGAACCATTCCCGAAGATAACTCATCAGACATGGAAGGGACTGGACAATGGGTTGGAGAGAGATGCTGATGAAGAGCGAGCTACTTGGATCAGGTGGACACTTGAGAATTTGTTGGCATCTCCTGTCTGGAGGGGAGATAGGAGGGTAGAGAGGGTTAGAAACTGGCAAAATTGTCACAAAAGGAGAGACTGGAAGGGCTGACTCATTAGGGGGAGAGTAAGTGGGAGTATGGAGTAAGGTGTATATAAGCTTATATGTGACAGACTGACTTGATTTGTAAACTTTCACTTAAAGCACAATAAAAATTACTTAGAAAAAAAAATAGATGGGCCTTCACATACACTGAACGGACAATAAATTGGTATCCTCAGGAGAGCAGTTTGGTATCAGGTGCCCAAAGCACTAAAAACGCTGATACATTTCAATCTGGATACCTCACAGCTAGGAATTTACCCTAAGAAAATGAACAGTGAATTATAGATTGATGTATAGCACTGTTTATCAAAGTATTAATTGCATTAATGAAATATTATATACAATGTAAATATGCAAGAATAAGGACTATTTCAATAAATTACAGCATATTTTTACAGATTAAGTATATTTTGAAAATGGCACAGGGGATATATTTAACATAATACAAAGAGAGAAAAGTTAAGATACCAGCTGTATATATGGCAGAAATCTAATTTTTAAAAATATAATAAATAATCTACATATACCATATAGGTTAAAAAGGTTGAATGGAAGTTTATCAAACTATTATCTGTGTTTTTTTTGCCTGGTAAGATCATGGGTAACTTAATAAATTCCCTTATTTATATTTTTCTCTAACCTAGATTGCTAGACAGATTTTAAAAATCTTGTCTTCGGTGCACAGTGGGTGCTTAGTAACAGTTGTTTAAGTGAAATCAGAAAAATAAACAGGCAAATGTAGTGATTCAGTATCTCTGAAGCCCAGCCTTGCTGAGAAAGCTGCAGACCGACAACTGAGGATAACATGTGAGTGACCAAAGGAAGCAATATGAATACTTTCTCTTATGAAAAAAACATGAAATTTTGCATATTTAATGCAAGACTTTGAAAATGTCTGCCTTCATGACCTAAGATGAGAAATCTGCACACATAAAAATTCCTCAGATTCAATTTGTCTGCTTTGCGAAAGACTGAGTCAGTCTCTGGTGGGAACCAACCTCACCTTTTTCAGAGGGTCTGGGCATCTTTTGGTGAATCAACATTTTGCCCTGTTAACCCAATATCTCCTCTAGGACATATATGTTCATTTTATTTATGTATTTTTGCATGTAATAATAGGAACATTATTTTTAATATGGCTATTAATAATATTTTGTGTATCCCCTTCCCACCACTTTTGTTCATTGATTATTCCTCTTAATAGGAGCCTTTATTTTGTCTTCTGCTCATGCAAATGTGATGTCTTCTCTGAGGCCCACAGTAAGTCCCATATCTTCCGTGACAACATTGATTCAGCAATCCTCAGGGCAACCCTCCCTTAAGAGCTTAAAGCTGTATACGATTTAATAATTGATCACTGAGTAATTTTTCCATTGCTTTCCAAGTACTCTAGGAGTACTTGAAGGCAGGAATCTTGAGGTACAATTGTCTTATCTTTCTTCCAAATGTCTAATACAGTGTTGATCACACTCAATAAATGCTAATTGAATGATTTCCAAAAATGCTTGAAGTAATGCAATGTTTCTTCAACAGATTTTTATCAAAACAATACAGTTCATTGGGTACCATGAGGTATTTAAAGACAATACTCCTAAGGAATGTAAGAAAACTCAGACCAGATGGGTGTTCATTTCAACAGGGCAGGGGAACATTTCCAATGCTGAAGGGCTGCTTCTTTCCACCTCCTCCTGTGTAAACTCTGGCTTGTCACACCCTAATTATTTAACTGCCCCTGCCTGGCATGGAACCAGAAGAGACTGGCTCATTAATGTTCCATCCCAGCACGCGTTCTTTCCAGAAGCCTTTAAGAAACTCATGAATATTACATTGTCTCCATCAGTGCCAGGAAGATGGCACCATTATCTAGGAAACCAAATGCTACTTGGTAAGTTTGCTTTCTGAACTACTTATACCCAAACAGGGCACATTCCCCTAATGATCCTTTCTACGAGCCCATTAACAAGTGACATAAATGTGAAGGAGAACCTGAAAGAGCACAATCAAGAAAATAAATAAAGCATTTGGGGAAGGCAGATCCCTGCTTCAGACAGGGTATATAAAAATCAGAGGTCAGGAAAGATTAGAAAAGGTCAATCTCTTTTAATTTCTTAGACATACTTAAGGAAAAAGTCAAAAATTTAAGAATGTGTCTTAATAGACCAGATCTCTTTCTTCTTTCCTTTTATTTTTCTTTTTAAAGAAAATACTTCAAGCTGAGCAAGCTTTAGGGAGTTTGAATTGTTAATGTAATGTTTTCCCACTCTCTCGGTTCACACTCTTCCCTATATGCTTAGGAGCCATGTGATTTGAGCCATAAGGAAGAGCTATTTTACTCAAATAGATCCATCCAAGCTGTGAGCCAATTTTGAAAATAGAAACAAAAAAAATAGCATATTTCAAATTATCCTAGGTCCACAATGGCTACTGAATTATAATAATACATAGGACATAAGGCATAATATTGATGTCTTCCATTATTAAATGGTATTATATTTTCCAAATGATCATTTCATTGAAAATGTACATTTCAGACCTTAAAATTCCTGCAAAAGGCACAGGCATTATTTTCTCATTTCATAAGTGAAAAAACTGATGTATAAAAATGTTAAATGATTTGCATCAAAAAAAATATAGCTATCTGATGGTGGATCTAATTGTAGAATGCATATCTTCTCATCAGTCCAAATCTCTTTAATTGAAAAGATGTGCTGAATTCCTAAGAGACATTTGTCTCCCATAGACTTAATGATAATATTTTCTGAGAAAGATTAACTCTCCAATTTAAGCACTATTTCAAAGTATTTGAAAGTTGTGTGCAAGAGTTAGTTCAAAATTGGCATGAAACATTGTGAAATATCTCTAGCCGACAAGTAATTATCTTTACTCCATAAATTTTAAATAATTTTTGAAAATATACCATTACTAAGAACATGCCATTTCGAATACAGAATCGGGTGTGAGCTCAACAGCTCTGTACCGCTCATTTGAATTCCTTATTAACCTATATTTCTTTTTGCTTTTTCCAAAGGCATGTTTTACTCTGTCTTCACGAGAAAGACAGGACATTCACAGCAATTAGACATCAGAAGAGACTATTAAAATGCAGATTGACCATTGCCAGTAGAGGCTTGTATGTTGCTATGACACCTAATGGTAACCCTGGTGGTGCAGTGGTTAGGTGCTGTGGCTGCTATCCAAAAAGTCAGAAGTTTGAATCCTCCTTGGAAACTCTATGGGGCAATTCTACTCTGTCCTGTAGTGTTGCTATAAGTCAGGATCAACACAACAGCAATGGGTTTGGTTCTTTTTTATTTTTTTTTTTAATGCTGCTAAACAGGTTTCAGCAGAGGTTCCAGATTAAAGTGAACTAAGAAGAAGGGCCTGGAGATCTACTTCCAAAAATCAGCTAATGAAAACTCTGTGAGTCACAACCGATCGATCATGAGGGTGGTGCAGGACTGGGCAGCATTTTGTTCTGTTGTATATGGGGTCCCCATGAATCAAGGACCAACTCAACGGTGACTGACAACAAGATAGGAGAGTAATCAGATTATAACTTCAGCTAGTAACATGCACGGTTACTATTAAAAAAAAAAAAAAGTGTAATTCTTGATACAACCTCAGGAGACTAAAATTTCCTGTAGTTTGAAATCGTTGGTCTTCATGATAATTAATCCACTACTTAGAACTATATCACATTTCTGCTGTAGCCAGGGTCAGTTGGATGTAGGCAGTTACAGACAACAAGTATCATCAGGTGATTTCAGGGATACAGAGTATATCCCTACTCTACTTGACCCCAGACACCCCACCTAGCCACCCAGCAAGGTTATTGCTAAGAGCAGTGTGGTTCTGGGAAGGCCCTAAGATTGTACACAGAGCCAAGATCTTAAGTGTCAGCCCTGTAAAGTAAAAATGGTTTGAGGTAACTTGAGTGGGCTAATGGAATTAGTCCTCAAATTAGCTGGGTAGTGCAAATGGTTAAGCTCTCGGCTACTAGTCAAAAGGTTGTTGGTTGGAACCCACCAAGAGACACCTAGGAAGACTGGCCTGGCAATTTCCTGCTTTGGAAAGGTCACAGCCTTGAAAACCCTGTGGAGAAGTTCTATTCTGTAACACATGGGGTCACCACGAGTTGGAATTGACTTGAGGGCAACTAGCAACAATAACAGCTTAAGCCATCTTCCACATAAATGTTTAATAAACCAAAAACTCATTGCCATCAAGTCAATTCCAACTCATAGTGACGCTATAGGACAGAGTAGAACTGTCCCATAGGGTTTCCAAGGAGCAGCTGGTAGACTGGCACTGTGGATCTTTTGGTTAGCAGCAGAGCTCTTAGCCATATGCTACCAGGTCTTCATGTGTTAAATAGTTATTTCTGTTTAGGTGAGAGTAATTACCCTTCATTTCAAATGTATCAAAGAAATCTGGGAAAGGAAGACAAGCTCAAAAACTGAAACTATTGTATGCAGCTAGTACTTGAGAAGTAAATGTCACAAATGCATTGCTTGTGGTTATACAGTGCAAAACCCTTGGACTAGGAAGCAGAGAAACTGAATTCTCATCCTAGATCTATCACTAAATGGAAATAATAACAATGGAGTGAAGGAAGATCTCAAGTGAGGGAGGTGCTTGGATCAGGTGGGTACCCACAAGTGTTGTGAAGAGTTAAAATGGAAGAACAGGTGTGGTGCATAAACACAAAATATAGTCCTGTATCTTCATGGCTGCATTTGCCTGTCTTTCCTCTTCCAACAGTATAAACACTTTTCAATCCTTTTATGATCTGACATAGCAAAGGACACACCAGATAAAACCCGTTTCCATTGAATCGATCCCAACTCATAGCAATCCTATAGGACAGAGTAGAAGTCCCCCATAGGGTTTCCAAGGAGTACCTGGTGGGTTTGAACTGCAAACCTTTATGGTTAGCAACCATAGCTCTTAACCACTATGCCGCCAGGGTTTCCAAAGGACACACAGCACTAGAAAATTCTTGTTGAATTGAAATAAAATACTTAATAACTGCTTTCCTTTCTTCCTCTCTCTCTCTTTCCTTTCCTTCCCTCCTCCCTCTCTCCCTCCTTCCCTTCTTTCCTTCTTTCCTTCCTTTCTTTTTCTTTTTAATGAAATCTGCTGACAATACCCAATAGCCCACATCAGGCTATGAAATATCAAAATATAATCAAAGCACCATGGTAGGCGTTAACCTGCCACACAACTTTCGTTCAAAGATGATTCATCTTCTCTTAAATACATTCTCAGAGAAAAATTTACACAGGATTTGTAACTGAGTACAAACAGCCTGGAGCCCCCAACCTAGCCAGCATTTAGAACATTTCATTTGATCAAACTTATTTATTTATTTATTTTTTTATGATATACAAGTCAGCTGAATAGCTGTGGAGAGATCTCATGATCATAAAACTTCCAGGCCCTGGATGGTACCAAAATAGCTATAATAGCAACCAAAGGGAGCCATCCACCAAGGGAATAATTAAGCCGGAATGACATTCTATTCTGCTGCAGCTTGCAGACTGCAGATCACAGCAGTTTATCCTGTAATTTCCCATCTATCAGCATGAAGCAGGTTGCATATTCAAGCACTCTACACTGTAGTTTCCTCATCTATCAGGCAACTTTTCGAAAAGGGGCTGTGAAGAAAGAACAAGTGGGAACTGCTGATTCACAAAAATGAAACGTATTTTGGGTTCCTTTGTAAGTGGGTAATTAAGGATTGTTATTTTTTCCTTCTCTTCAAAAGTTTCCTAATCTTTGGGAAAGATGAGAACATAATTAAAACTGCATTTAGTGACTAGGTAATCAGGGACAGGGAAAATAAAAGAGAAGAAACTGGGAAAAACTATTATGTTAAATCAGAATACAATCAGATTCTGAGTATAGGTTGTGGTAGTCTAAAAATAAAGGAACTGTCTTCTTAATTGTGGTTCTTCCTTCCAGAAAAAGAAAAAATGGAGTAATTTTAAGGCATCCAGTGTTTATCATGCCCTGAGGGGCGCGGGAAGGAATTGAGCATCACATATATTTATGTCACCAAATAAGAATAAAATCTTTAAATTCTGTAAAAATTTAAAAGAGATAATTTTATTATTTTAACAAGGACAAAAGGTAATATATTAAGGCCACAGTCTCTACTATCTAGTGAGTAATGGGCCAAATTTTTTGATATACTCAGCAAACATCAGTCAAAACATTTAAAAAATACATAGCCCTTCCCCTTGTAAAAGTGTTCTCAGGAGTCAACTGGATGTGAGATACAGCGTTTGAAGAAACATGTTTACCTCTGCTGTTTACTCTTTGTCAACCAAGTCTTATTTAATACCTATATTGCATCTCCTCAAAGGGGGTCAGTCCTCGCTTTCTGGATGGGATAGTTTTTATTTTATTCTGGTATGTTTTCTTTTATTTCCAATAACTAAGTTCTATATAAGACCGAGACTTTTCTTATATAACTCTGAAATGGCTCAAAATTTCAAAATAAGATTGTTCCAAAGCATTTGGGCACTGGCAGGGTAACCACTCTGAATGAATTTGACTGTTCCATGGACTAAGACATTCTGAGTGCTGAGATAAGTCTTTCCTGTGACTCAAATTGCTTGCAGAGTTTTGAATTGACTAAGAGATCAGAAAATGGGCCTACTGAAATTTTCTTCCAGATTAAAGGGGAAAGGAAGCTCTCCCACACCCTAAGCAAAGTAACTGGAACAATGGGAGAAGAAAATGTTCGCATTCTGTTTGTATTCGTAAGCCTTGCCTGTTCAATACACCAGTTATGCATGCATACTAGCAAACAGAGCCCTGAAGAGATCAAGGGGTGGCTCTGACATCAGATGGCTACAGACGAACACCAGCGAGGAAGAACCAGCCCAAGTATTCCCCTGACATCTAATCTGCAACTCTTAACCATTGTCTCTGTGACATCCTTCTGTCAGTAGAGGACAATCCTCCCTTCCTCACAAATTCCCCTAGAACTACAGAACTAGAGAAGCCATAACTAGCAAGTTGACTAAGACACATTCAAACAATCATCACTTGAAATCTCTTCAGAGTGACTTTTATGAAAACTGGATTTCAGGGAAAAAGATCTCAGACTAGAAGGATGTTTGGAGCCAGACCTGGTGGCTTCCCAGATGCCTTCAGGTCATTAATTATATTTAAGCCTCCAACTCTTCATCTCTCTGCAATGAATACTCTTACTTACTTCACAGGACTGGTGTCAGGCATAAGTGAGGTAATACAGGAGATAAAACTATGAAGATAGTTAACTATGAACACTGCCTTTGCCTTACTTATCCAATAACCTTTTTAGTCCCCCCATTAAGCTGTAAGCTCCTTGAAGACAGGAACTTTTCCCGTTAATATCTGTATTGCTGTACTGAACATGGATGGGACTGGTACATGATATATAAGGAACGTATGGCCAAATATTTGTTCTAGTATTAGTTCGGTACGTACTATAAACTGGGGCTGTGCTAGGCACCTGAATATGTGTGTGTGTGTGTGTGTGTGCGTGTGTGTGAGCGCACGTGCACGCGCTAGGACTTCTGGGATACTCAGCATTTTTCTATCCCTAATTTATTTATTTTATTCAGGGATTTCATAGAACTCTGATTTTCCTGGAAAGCACCAGGTTATGGAGGAAATAGCAGTAGAACAAGAGTTAGGAGAGCAGGGGTCTTGCCCCAGCATCACCGGGAGTGAGTTGACTGTCAATAAATCAATTGCTTTCTGAGAATAAGTTGATTTGCTGGGAAATGAGAGGTATTTTGAATTTGCTGTGTAGTCAGTTCTAATCTACCTCTAAATCACTGTTATTCCCAGAAGCATACCTTACATAATAGTTCTAACTTTGCCTATGCTTAGAAAAGTTGTAGAAAAAAACAGGGGGGAATTTTAAAAAATAAAAACCCCAAAATCATTAGTCCCCTTCTACAGTCCTATGCTTTGGGGAATTCCCAAGCTCCTTGTCTATGATGGGATGAAATTAGCCCAGGAAAGTCAATCCATCCCAGATCTTTAGAGCTGAATTGGCATTTTGGAATGTGCTAGGTCTTAGGAGGATGTTTCCTTGTGCTCTAATCTGTTCTAAGGAGAGAAAAATACACTATAACAGAAACACAGGGATTAAGAGGGTAAGTAGGATAGATAAGAAGATAAGGGACAGCAGAGGAAACCCTCATCAATCATTCAAAACTTACAGAACCTAACACGGCTATAACTGGGGAGAGGGGTTCAGTGCTTGAAGGCTACTCATCACCTCTTTCCCTCCAGGGTTTGCTGCTAATAGAACTGTGTATAAGGGAGATAGATCGGTTTATTCATGACTGGGCCAGCAAGGACCTATTCCAGAGATTTTCTGTAAAATAATAACTCAGAGCTAGATTTTTGACCTAGAATTCAACGTAAGGCTTCCTACACCCCTACATGGCCCAATCCTCACACCTTGGCCACCCTGACACTGAATGGCTGTGTTTTCAGAGGACCCTGAAAATGCATTCACCTAGCCAAGCTGCATGAACTGAGGATCTAAAGCCATTTTTTGTTTGCCTTTAACCTAGGCTCTCTCCAGATGTGCTTCCCAAAAGAAAGAGAAGCCTACTGCTCAAAAGCTTAGAGAGTGAAACAGGACAGGAGAGTAGGTTATACTTTCTAAGTACTCAGGGATGGGTCATTTTTAAAAGTTGTGGTCTTACACGCTAGGGGAATATGAACCAATGATTATGAGTGAGTACAATTATCAGAAGATCTAGCGAAATGGGCAGGGTGATAGGAAAGGAGAGAGGGAAAAGAGACAGAGGAGTTAAAAGAGTAGATAGATGTATTAATTTCCTATGGCAGCTATAACAAATTACCAAAGGTTAGTGGCTTGAAACAACACAAATCTATTATTTTACAGTTCTGAACAGTAGGAGTCTAAAATGGCTCCTACTGGGATAAAATCAAGGTATCAGAGGATGTATAATTCTGGAGGTTCTAGAGGTTCCTTGCCTTTTGCAGCTTCTAGAGGCCACTTGGATTCCTTGGCTCGCAGCCTCTTCCTCCATCTTGAAAGTCAGCAATTGCATCACTCCAACCCCTGCTTCCCTCATCACATCTTTTTCCATGACTGCCTCCTTGTCTCACTCTTTCACTTATAAGGACCCTTGTGATTATACTGGGCCCACACAGATAATCCAGGATAATCTTCCCATCTCAAGGCCCTTAACTTAATCACAGATGCAAAGTCTCTTTTGCCATGGGAGATAACAGATTTACTTGTGGGGACTAAGACATAGACATCTTTATGGTTCTTTATTCTGCCTAATGCAGATGTGTTCTCTCATTCTTCTTTTTTTTTTTTTTGGCCAAGTCTTAATTATTTCATGAGAGGCAAGGATACCTGAAAAGGCTGGGATTTCTTCCTTCACTTATTCCCCTTTATAGATTTCTTCCCTCCCTTATTCCCCTTTGTAATCAAATAAAAGCATTCATCAGCCCCTTTTGTTAACACAAGACTGCCAAACTCTATGATTAGTTTCTGCCATGACATGAACTTACACTCTAGTTAACATTCACTTTTCAGTTCTACTTTTTATCACTCCTTAGTTTCACTACTGCCTGGGTTTCTGATCTGCTTCCTTACCAGCCTTCTTTCCTGAGTGGCCTCCTTTGTTATTGTTGACCTTGGCTATGTTCTTAACTATACACCACCATTGAGTCTAGGAATTACAGTCTCACCTTGTCCTAACCACAACCCATAATTTTGTGGTCATAGTAAAGATATTATTGTGGAAATGATCAGAGTAAATTTACTGATAACAGGTATGGGTTCTGGATCCCAACACCTTTCTGCATTTATACATGATAATATTTATTCAGAGCCCTAGTGGCATAGTGGTTAAAAGCTTGGCTGCTAACTAAAAGTCAGCATTTCAAATCCACCAGCAGTTCAACTCTGTCATATAGGGTCACTATGAGTCAGAATTCACTTGACGGCAATGGGTGTAGTATTTATTCAGCACTCACTATGTGCCATTAGAGAGGAATGTCTTGTTGGCTCCTGCATGCTCCTTTCTGTTCTCTATGACTATACCTCTTTGCTCCTTCATGGGGACTACTGTTCTTCCACTCCAACTGTGTGGTTCTGCCGGGGCTGTCAATCTAACTTCTCCTGCCTCATAGCTATAAGGGGGTAGAGGTAGTGGCCCAAAATTGAGGAAATAAAATCCTTTTGGGGATTTCTATATTGCTGATACAGTGGCATATAAACCCTCACTTACCATTGATGTAAAAAGATGTAATGAAATCAGTTTGGAAGAGCCTGTGTTATGTCTCTCAAAAATCAGAAGAAGCCTGCATTCAGTAGGAAAGATTGAGGCTAAGACTCAGTAAATAAAGATGATTGAGAGGAAGTAGTAGTCCTATTGGCATATCTAATTCCCTGAATTGACTTAACCTAAAGCCAGCTCTTCATCTTTCTTTCTCTGTTATCTAAGTCATTCATTCTTCTTCCTTTTCTTTTTTTTTTTTTAGTTTATGCTAAGTTAAATTGGGTTTCAATCATTTTCAGCAGAAATATTCTTGATTAGAATAGTCATGTTCTGGACTCTTATACTTGCAATACCACATTAAATTCTCCAAACATCTTGTGACTCTGCAATGCTTATCTTTATTTTACAAATGAAGAAACTGAGGCAGAGAGTGGTTAAGTAACCTTAAAAAGTTCTTGCTAATAGTATGAGAAAGAACTAAAATTTAACCCAAGTCCCTGCCTCAAAAGCCTACTCTCCCAACCACAACATCCTCCTGCCTCCTTTTTCCCTGCAGTGCGACAGTGCACCGTGCCAGCCAAGATGAGTCTCCTTGGCAGTCTCAGAGCGTGTTGTGCTCACTCTCATGCTTTGTGCGTGCTGTATCTTCAGTGTTGTCGGGTAATCACTACAGTGTTAAGAACAAAAAGTGGTTACTTGATAAAGAGAAAATACTCAGCATTCCCTTTTGGTTACATTAGCTTTTGCTGTAAAGAAATAGAATATTTAGGATCCAAATTAGTCATTCAACTCATGCCCAATCTCCTGTACCTCAAATCTTCCATTATGTGTTAAAACATTTTTCAGGTTGTTTTGATAAAAACATTCTACTTTAACATAATGTGATACATTCGAGGGCCTGAAATAAATGGTAGGTTCTCAGAGAACATATTGAAAATGACTTAGACATGCACCTTTCCAATCTGTTCAGTGTTTTTAGGTGTAGTCAGCCATTCCAAGAAATTTACCCGGCTGCATGCTACAAGGAACTAAGGGAGAAGTTCCAGATGGAGGACAGGATGAGCAAGGGTTTAGGGGAGGTGGAAAAAGGATGTCACTCTCTGTGTGCTAAGAAAGAGTGTTAGGTAGGCCGATTTCAACATAAATATCACTACCTCACAGATGTCTTCCTTGAATCCCCAGAACAAATTAGTTATCCAATTATAAACTCTCTTAACAAGCTGTGTTACCCGTTGCTGTGGAGTCAATTCCAACTCACAGCTATGGCTCATTTTGGTTAAAAAGATTGGCAGTTCGAATCTACCAGGTGCTCCTTGGAAACTCTATGGAGCTGTTCTACACTGTCCTAGAGAGTTGCTATGAGTTGAAATCAACTCGACGGCAATGGTTTTTGTTTTTGTGTTTTTTTAGCAAGCTGCATTTCTCTTACTTACATACTTAATTGATCAATTATTTTTGTGTGTGTGTCACCACTAGACTTCACTACAAGCTCTGTGCTTGCAGTAGTTGTGTGTATCCCCATTTCCTAAATAAAAAGCTTTGTACTTGTTTAAGGAAAGAGAAAGAGACAAAAGCAAGAGTCATGCAGGAGATAGCGTAGGGAAGAGAATGAAGACAACCCTGCACGAGGTTCAGGAATATCAGTGATGACACAATTATTTCAAATTGCTTCTTCGTTTTGATGTGGTGTGAACAGCCTGCAACTGGTCCTCCTATTTCATCTCCAGCAGGACTTTACATACCATTCAATGGACGGACAAATTGCTAGTCTATATCTCTGATGTTATGAGTAATGTAACATCATTACTGAACATGCTATGATCAGTTTAAAATATAGTCTACAATGAAATGATGCTTTGCTCTGAGGATTTAAGAATTTGGTGCCATTTCTTTCTAGGTCCCAAGTCTAACTCTTAATTTCAGTCCAAAAATACATTCTTTGTCCATACAAGAAACTGAAGCTAAATTTTACACTAGACCCATGTAGTCATCTTTAAACTTTTGTGCTTGGCATTAGATCATTGACCAACTATCCTCTTCTTTTTGACCTAACACTTGCTCCTCTAATCAACACATGCTGTGCCGTTACACTTCTTGGTTTACTCCATCATATCTCTAAAATAAAGTTTCTTTTTAAATACATTTTCACTCCTTATTCACATACCTTTCTGGTTGTCTTTCTCCCTAGTCCTTTGTTGTCTCTTTCCTGTCTATCTCTGCTGCTTACTATAAAACCAATATCTCTAAAATTCATGTTTGCCCCCATACACGTAAATGCTTGTGCACAGCAGTCACACCAGGTCAAAGGAGACAGCAGTTTAAATGATCAAGTGAGAAGCCAGATGCAGGAAGCTGAGCACACATGAAATGAACAGACCAGAGGCCATGTAAACAAAAATGAAAACAATAAGGATGAGGCTACAGAGAAGAAAGCAAGTCAATGGGTCAATTGTCTGTGAAACTAAGAGACCTGCAAAAAATATGGATGATAAAAAGTCCTGTTAAAACAGTTAGAAAAGAGGAAGTCTCCAGGGACTGAGAGAGAAGGCTCTGGGCAGCACTGAAGGTTCATGAAGTCTACAGGAAGAAGGGTCCCTGATGGGAAGCCTCATTTGCCCTAGTCTGGGGTACCTGAAGCTCTTCCCTCACCCCAGTGAGAACCAGCCTTGGGTTAATCTGTCCTGAAGATAGGTAACTGGCAGGCAAATACCCTTGAGAAGCAGGCCCAGAGCTTCCCACAGTGGAACAGGGAACATTTCATAGCACTAACTTAATTAGATATTTTCTCACTTAGCTAAACTTATCTACCACCTTAAGAAATGGAGGGAGGGATGATGATTTGGGATATGACTGTGTTAGATAAGCAGCACCAGATACTTTCAGTCTTTTTGAGTTTCCTTTCAAACAGAAAACCCCCCAAGTCTTTGTCTAAACCGAGCTGTGTTATCACTGATGAATATTTTCTTTCAGAAAGAGCTACCATTTTCAAAGCTCTAATTTTATTTACCCATAATTATTTCTTCAGAACCACCACGGTGATTTCTCTAACCAAAACCAAAACCAAACCAAACCCATTGCCATTGAGTCGATTCCAACTTATAGTGACCCTATAGGACAGAGTAGAACTGCCCCATAGAGTTTCCAAGGAGCGCCTGGCGAATTCGAACTGCCAACCTTTTGCTTAGCAGCCATAGCACTTAATCACTATGCCACCAGGGTTTCCAATTTCTCTAAAGCTGTGTGAAAATAGCAGTGGAATTTAATTAACTTCTTATCAGATTTCCTAAAGTGCCCTGGTTACTTCTGGAGCAGTAGTGTTTTTTGTTTGTTTTGTTTTGTTTTCCATCCCACACTATCCCTCTTCTATTTCTAAAGCATAGTTGTTGTTGTTGCTGTTGTGTGCCATTGAGTCAATTCCAACTCATAGCAGCCCTACAGTACAAAGTAGAGCTGCCCCATAGTGTTTCCTACTCTGTAATCTTTGTGGGACAAGATCATCAAGTCTTTTCTACCAAGGAGTGGCTGGCGGGTACAAACAACTGATCTCTTGGTTAGAGTACAAATGCTTAACCGTTGTGCCACCAGGGCTCCCTAATATAAAGATACTTTATTCAAATTTTTGGTGTGCTTTTTTTTTGTTTTAAATTAGTCCTGCTGTCCAGTGTAACACATTACAGGAAAGTGCACCAAAAATGTACACCTCGGTGATATATCTCAAAGCAAACAACTGGATAAATACCATCTACGTAAAGAGACCACTGACAATGTACTAAAGCCTCACTCCCCCCATGCTTCTTCCCTATTAACACCTCTCACTCTCCCCTGAGGTAGCTACATCCTGACTTTTGCAGTGTGCTTTCTAAAGTATTTGACCACTCAAATACACATCCCTAAATACTACAGGGATATGTACACACAAACTTTGCTTGCTTGTATGAACTTTATATAAATGAAGTCATACAGAATCTATTCTCTTATGTTATTCTTCCTTTGCTCTGTATTATATTTTTTAGATTTATACATGTTGTAGCTTTGGTGGGTGGGTTGCTTTTAGCTACAATTTATTGATTTTTTTTTTTTTTGCAGTATAGTAAGGATCAGCAAATGACAGCCTGCCTAATGCTTGCTTTTGTAAATAAAGTTTTACTGGAACACAGCCACAGACTTTTGTTTATGTATTATCTAAGATGGCTATTGCTGAATAGAATAGGTAAAGAGAGACTGTATGACCTGCATCACTCACAATGTTTACTATTTGGACCTTTATAAAAAATTTTGCTAAACCCTGCTGCATAGTACTCCACCATGTGAATATGTTGTTTCGTTGTCAGGTGTCATTGAGTTGGTTATGACTCATAGTGACCCTATGTACAATAGAATAAAACACTTCCAGGTTGTGTGCAACCCTCACAATCCTTTCTATGTTTGATCCCATTGTTGCAGCCACCATGTCAATTCATCTAGTTGAGGGTCTTCCTCTTTCACACTTACCCTCTACCTTACCAAGTATGATGTCCTTCTCCAGGGACTGATCCCTCCTGATAACAGGTCCAAAATACATAAGCTGAATCCTCACTTCCATCCTCACTTCCAAGGAGCACTCTGACTGTACTTCTTCCAAGACAGACCTGTTCACTCTTTTGGCAGTCCATGATATATTCTTCACCAACACCACAATTCAAAGGCATCAGTATGTCTTTGGTCTTATTTATTGTCCAGTTTTCTCGTGCATATAAAGTTATTCAAAATATTGTAGCTTGGGTCAGGCACACCTTAGTCCTCAAAGTGACATCTTTGTGTTTTAACACTTTAAAGAGGTCTTTTGCAGCAGATACGCACAATGCAATACGTCATTCTATTTCTCTATTGCTGCTTCCATAGGCATTAACTGTGGATCCAAGTAAAATGATACCCTTCACAACCTCAGTATTTTCTCTATATCATGATGTTGCCTATTGGTCCAGTTGTGAGGATTTTTGTTTTCTTTATGTCAAGGTGTAATCCATACTGAAGGCTGTAGTTTCTGTTCTTCATCATTACCTGTGTCAAGCCTTCTTCACTTTCAGGAATCAAGGTTGTATCATCTGTATATCGGAGGTTGTTAATGAGTCTTCCTCTAATCCTGATGTTGCATTCTTCTTCTTATGTTCTAGTTTCTTGAGTTATTTACTCAGCAAAGAGATTGAATATGTATGGTGAAAGGATACAACCCTGATACACACATTGTCTGATTTTAAACCATGCAGTATCCCCTTGTTCTGTCCTAATGACTGCCTCTTGTCTATGTACAGGTCCCACATGAGCACAAATAAGCGCTTTGGAATTCGCACTCTTCCCAATGTTATCCATAATTTGTTATGATCCACACAGGTGAATGCGTTCACATAGTCAATAAAACACAGGTAAACGTCTTTCTGGTATACTCTGCTTTCAGCCAAGATCTAGCTGAAATCAGCGATGATATCCCTCATCCCACATCTTCTTCTGAATCTGCCTTGAACTTCTGCCAGTTTCCGGTGAATGTACTGCTGCAATTGTTTTAGAAACATCTTCAGCACAATTTTACTTGCATGTGATATTAATGATACTGTTCGATAACTTCCACATTCTGTTGGATCATCTTTCTTTGGAATGGGCACAAATATGGATTTCTTTCAGTCAGTTGGCCAGGCAGTTGTCTTCAAATTTCTTGGCATAGACAAGTGAGCACTTCCAGCATTGTATCTGTTTGTTGAAATGGATTTGGTATTCCGTTAATTCCTGAAGCTTTGTTTTTCGCCAATGCCTTCAGCATAGCTTCAACTTCTTCCTTCATTACCACCATTTCCTGATCATATGTTGTCTCCTGAAATGATTGACCATCAGCCAATTCATTTGGGTACAGTGACTCTGTATATTGCTTTCCATCTCTTTTTGATCCTTCCTGCATTGTTCAATTTTTTGCTCATAAAATCCTTCAAGCCACCACTTGTCTGTCAGTTTTTCATACTGTGGTGGCTTGCATGTTGTTGTGATGCTGGAAGCTATGCCACGGGTGTTTCAAATACCAGCAGGGTCACCCATGAAGAAGAGAGTTCAGCAGAACTTCCAGACTAAGACAGATTAGGAAAAAAGGCCTGGCGGTCTACTTCTGAAAAAATTAGCCAGTGAAAACCTTATGAATAGCAGCAGGTCGTTGTCTGATATAGTGCGGGAAGATGAGGTCCTCACGTTGGAAGGCACTCAAAATACTGAGGTGTGCCCCATAGAGATACATACATATTTATCAAAAGATATTTAAAAAAAAAAAATTATTCAAGGCAGCAATGTTTTTTTAATAGGCCAAAATTGGAAACAACCTAAGTGATTGTCAACAGTAGAATGGGTAAATAAATGGTGTGAATTTATTTGGCATAAATATCCATATAATGAAAATACTAAAAAGCAATGAAAATGATGAATTACAGTTATATAGTTTAGGAACAAATCTCATGAATATAATGTGCAAAAAAAAAATCAAAGTAAATACAGTATATAATTATTTCATATAAAGGTTTTCAAAAGGCAAAACTAATCCATGTTGTTAAAGTCAGAATAATGGCTACTTCAGGGAGAATGGTGTAAATAGTGAATGGGAAAGGAGACCAGGGTGACTCTGAATTGATAATAATGTTCGACTTCTTTTTTTTTTTTTTCTTTACTGTGCGGTTTTTACATACGTGTTCATTTTATGAATACTCATCGGTCAACATTTTTGCATTATTTTTCTATATCTATATTTTGGGGAAAAACATAGTTTATTTTTTTAAAAATAAAAAGGTAGAAAAAACACATGCATTTATGTTGATATGGCATGTATCAATACTGAAGAAAATAGGAAACCTTTTCCGTGTAGGTGAAAGAACACGGAAAAGTCTAGGAGATGAGATTTTTATTCTGGCTTTGTCATTAACTAGTTTGCAAACTTAAAAAGTCTCTTGGCCATCTGGATCATTGCTTTCTCATCTGCAGACTGAGGGGCAGTAGATCCTTTGTAGGCCCTTCCAGCTCTTTTATTCTAAAATTACACTTACCAGGTTAAGTAGGGCAGAGTTGCACACCTTCTTTATGTCTGTTTTTATGGGAACTCTAATTTTTATTTCTGTTTCTTGTGCTTTCTTTGTTGCTTTTATTGCTGGCTTGTCTCTGTGGACTTTTCCCACAGTAGCTTTCATCTTTGAATAATCAAAACCTAGTTTAAAAAAAAAGCAAAACCACTTCAGTGTTTCTCAGTGCCATGTGTGACTGGCCATCTGGTCGTATTCGCAACTATGATGAGATGTCGCTTTCCCTATCTTATTAATTCAGTTCATGTCTTTCTTGGAGTAGGTTCAATGGTCATATTCAATTCCAACTTTCCTGTTAACACTCATGGGGGACAGGCAGCTATATGGCCTTTTTAAGTTATAGCACAAGACTATCTCTTTTTTATTTCTTAATGATTGGGCAGGGTTTGATATGCTAGAGAATGTCTTTTAAGTACAACAAAATAAAACATTTTTACAGTGATTTCCTTTACTCATTACCGTGATTTAGAGTCACGCATCCATCCAAATACCAAAATTCATATCCATCTACATGCCCTTAGACCTGCTTTAGAAGTGCAATAACTTTCTAATGTGTCATAGTCTCCAATCTTTCCTTGATCCAATCCATCTTATACAGTACCAGTAGGTTAATCTTCCCAAAACACAACTTCCAAAACCCTTCAGTAGCTTCTGATTTTTTCCTTCATGTCAGAGCCATAAAACTTTAACAATCAAAAGAATCACTGTGGTGTAGGCATTGGTTTAAAAGGCAGACTCTGTGTCCACACTTGAGACGTTAATTCAGTAAGTCAAGAAGTCCAGACATGTCCTTTTGTTTACCTATTCAAGTTGGGGAATGATGGAAAATCAAAACCTACTCCAGCCATTTGTCCAGGTGTTTCTCCTCCCTCTTTGAGTACAGGAATGACTACTTAAAAAGGAACTCTGTGCTTTGGCCAAGCATCCAATAAAACCATATTTGTGTGCTGTCAAGAAGCTGTCCCCTTCAGTAGGCTCCCCTAGATAACTTTAGAACTTTCCCTTAGGTATTGCAGTAAAAGATGGACTTTGACAACAAGCAGTGTCACAGTATGGAATGTTTCACAGGCTTGTTTCTCAAAGGAGAGAATAGGAAACTTTGAACAATTTCCCAAAAAGTGACAAGTAGAAAGCAGCTGCTACCTAGAAGTTCCTCAGTGATCCATTCAAAGCAGCATTTCAGGAAGTATCAAAAGTTGATTTAACCCTGTTTGAGGGGGTAAGAATCCTTCAGGGTCCTACAAGAGCAGTCACTGACAAGAACTGTGACCAAATTTCTGGAATAACAAATAGAAGCTCCATTAAGGATTGGCAGATAGACATTTAAAAAAATGATATTTTGTTGTTTGGAGAGTTCCATGTCCTCATCACCCCAAACAGGTTAACCCAGAAGAGAAACATCAATATAGTATCCTCCACAATGGCTTAGTCAGGGACATATGGGAGGGTTTAGAAAACAAATATTGACTATTTGACTAACTGATAATTATACAAAACGGCATTGTGAGTTCTCTTAAATTAGCCAGAAAATTAAAAAAAAAAAAAAAAGATCAATTCTGACCTTCAATGAATGCAATTATTTTGAGTCACTGTGCCACTTAATAGATACATTTAGTCAAAGGGAATAAAATTGTTAGTTTTTATCTTAAGACAATAATATCTAATATATATTGACCACTTAGGATAGATTAGGTGCAATGCAAAGTATTTCACATGCATTATTATCATTCAATATTCACAAAAAACCTATAGAATAGGTATTGTTACTATATTCATTTGGGGAAAACTGAGGCTTAGAATGGCTACATACTTCACTTAAGGTAAAGTAGCTGAAAAGAGCATTGCTGGGACTTGTAATAAGTCAATGTGCCTAAAGATTATACCTGAAATAATTACATCACATAGGTTACCGTGGGATTACAACGTTATTGGGAAGAAAGGTAAGAATCAATGTAATTTAAGTAATTTGTTTCACATCAAATGAAAATTTTATTATTAAAAAGCTTTTTGAAAACCAAAAGGCTTAAATGAAATTTTTTCAGCTATTTTAACTTGTTAAAAATTAACTTTAGGTATTTTTTTCAAATTTGTGTTTCAAGACCAGATGACACAGGACAATGTTAAATGGTCAATTTTAGATATACTAACTAGAATTGATGTACTAATAGCAAAATCCACCTAACCTTGTACTGGAAAACCTATAAAAACTCATTCTGGCTGGTACATTATGGCCACAATCAGGTAACTAAGATACCATGTCTCTGTACATGTTCTCCCAGAGAAAACTGATAAGAGCTCCAGTAGATTTTTTCAAACTAAAAGAAATAAGAAAGCGTTACAGAAAAAAAAAAAAAAAAGAGCTCTGTCATTTGTTGTGGCATTTACCAAGAAAGAGCCCCAAGTCAGAGACTGTAAATGAGCTGAGTCTTATTAATACGAGCATTCACCTAACAGTGCCAAAATCACGGACTTGATGTTGAATTCCTATAACTATACTTCCTACTTTTCCTACACTCTTTCCTAAATTTTTATGAAGAAATCTATTTGTTATTCATTAAGTGGAATGAAAACATGTACACTAAGAGATTTCATGATATCTCCAGAACTAGATAACTTTAATTAATCCATATCAGAGAACTTAACACTGAAGTTGAATTCTGTAAACATTAAAAAAAAAAAAAATTTTTTTTTTTTAAACATTAGCACAATTCAATTCAATTAATCAACTCAGCAAGAGGAAAATATTTCACCAACCTGATCATGATGTGCTCCATCCTATGCAAAATGTTTGATTTCAAATCACTCATGAGTAATTCCTTGATGGTGTTCTCCATGACACAGTTACGGAGAAAGACTTTGTTTGTTTGTAAATGTTCATTTTGATATAGTTTCAAACTTAAAGAAAAGTTGCAGGTATAGTACAAGGAACTCCCATATACTCTTTACCTATATTAACCAACTGTTTACATACAATCACATTTGTTTTATTATTTAGTTAAACGATGGTAGATCATCTAGGTGCTCTCTTCCAGTAAAGTCAGTGCTAATATTCCTTGCACCTTCTTTTCAAGCCTTTCTCTGGTGAAGCACCTTGACTGCCTAGGCTTCATCTAACCCCTGCAGGCTGACAACTCCCAGGCAAGCATCACTTTGAAAGACCTCTCCTTTCAGTTCCTCATCTTTAGTTGCACTTGGCAACTGATCTTCATCACTTAGGTTAAGTGACCACCTGACACTCATCTTTTGAAAACAGAACCCAGTATCCCTCTTCACTTCCCAATCCAAGCCCCATCTACATGCCCTTTCTTGATTAATCCTCCACCACTACCAGCATTTGCCATCCAGTTAACCCTAACTCATGGCAACCGCACGTGTGTTAGTGTAGAACTGTGCTCCACTGGGTTTACAATTGCTGATTTTTCAGAAGTAGGACACCAGACCTTTCTTCCAAGATGCCTCTGAGTCGACTTGAACTCCAACCTTTTGTTTAGTACTTAAGCATGTTAATCATTTGGGCCACTCAGAGACTTCTCTTGATTAATAGTGTCCGTATTTAAAACACCTAGCCTTAGTTATGGAAACCCTGGTGGCTTTGTGGTTAAGAGCTATGGCTGCTAACCAAAAGACCAGCAGTTCAAATCCACGAGGCACTCCTTAGAAGCTCTATGGGGCAGTTCTAGTCTGTCCTATAGGGGCGCTATGAGTCGGAAAAGACTCGATGGCAACGGGTTTCAGGTTAGCCTTAGTTATAACCATTATTATAATCATTCTTGACATCTTTGCCTCTCCCATATTCCACATCTATCTAAACGACTCTCAAATTTACATTTTTCTCTCCATAGCCACTTTCACTGCCTTAGATAAAATTCTCTCCATCCCTCACCTGGACTTGAAATAAATAGTCCCCTATTCATTCTCCTTACGTGTAGTTTTTATCACCTAAAATTCATCCTCAACAATACTATTGCAGTGGTCTGCAAAACACAAGAAAAAGATCATGTCATCACATCTCTCCTCTGGTTTTAAAGTTTCAATGGCTGCCTATTGCCCAAGGGATTAAATCCAAATTTCTTAGATTGGTATATGATGTCCTTCAAAATCTGGCTCCTGTTCCCTTTCCAAATTTATGTCCCTATATTCTTCTCCCACTCCCATGAACACCAACAATTAGCTAAATGAAATTATTAGATCATTGGTAACAAAAGTATTTTGGAGCACATGCAAACTCAGCTTCTGTTAACATAAAAGCACAGCCTCTTCTCACTTACGATACTCTTCCACCTGAAAAACTCCAATTTATAACACAAATTGGGATCAAATATAACCTTTTCTATGTAATGTTTCCTGAATTCTCTATATGCCATTATCCCTCCTCTATACACTCTTAGTACCTTGCCCATGTCTCTCTTTAGTTCTTATCATATAGTATTGCTCTTATAAAATATATGTATATTGTTAAATTAAACTGTAGGCTGCTCAATGGCATCCTATATCCAAATTCTAACTTGCTGTTCACCCAGAAAATTTACTCAGGACACTTTCTACAAACGCTACCACTGATATGAAGAGGAAACAATTATTGAACCCTTACGGTTTTCCAGGGACCACATGTATTATCTCGCTTAATCCCTCTAAAACTCTCCAGACATAGACCATCATATGTGACTATTATCGCCAATGTACTGGTGAGGGAAGTGAAGGTAAATCATTTTTCTGATTTTACACAGATAGTAGGACTATCATCAGGAGTCAACCTGGGTATGCTGATCCAGAGCTTGGCTCTGGAGTTCCTTAGTATGATAATGAAATAAGTAATATAATTTAGCCCTTGGAATCCCTGGGTGTTACAAAAGGTTAACTTCTCTGCTGCTAACCAAAAGATGAGAGGTTCGAGTCTACTCAGAGGCACCTCAGAAGAAAGGCCTGTGATCTACTTACAAAAAAATATCAGCCATTGAAGACTCTATGGAGCACAGTTCTACTCTGACACACACCATGAGTCAGAATCAACTTGACAGCAACTTTTTATTTTTTTCATTTTTTCTTTAAATCAAGTGAAGCATTTTCTCATTCCCAAACAGCAGTGTCCTTGATATTTCACTGTGCCCATGAAATAAAAGTCTATGTTTTACGAATATCTCAGATTTCAAAACATTTTTCATAATAGCTTTATCACTATCTTAACTTTTCACTCACTGTGATCTACCCAGTCAGAAGAACTTTTTTTTAAGCTAGAGGTTGTTTCAAATATGTGTAGTTGCTCTCCAGATTCTGGCCTTAAATCTGATGACTCATGTAGACCTTTAAATTATTCAACTCAATGTTTCAATTATTATTGCAAAAAATGAACTGAATAGTTCTTCAAAACACTCATCTACTCTCTGCCACACCAGGGGACTAATTCTTCCCTCCAGAAAGACTCAAGAGGGAAATCTTCCAAGTGTAAAGGAGTTTTACTATTACCACTAATTTTAAGGCCTGCCCACACAGAATTCAGAGAAGGAGAAGTCGAATTCAGTAAGATTCATTACTTAGAAATTGAGTATTTATAGCTGCATTATAACCCATTGAAACCCATTGCCATCAAGTAAGCTTTGACTCATAGTGACCCTATAAGACCCTATAAGAACTGTCCCATAGAGTTTCCAAGGGATGCCTGGTGGACTCAAGCTGCCGACCTTTTGGTTAGCAGCCATAGCTCTTAACCATTACGTTACCAGGGTTTCCTATTCTACCTCTAGTTCCCCCAAATCGGTTTGTGTATTTAGAGACAATTAAGTCTACCTAGTGTTTTGTTTTTTTTTTAGTTTCTTAATTCTCTCTTCTCAGATTTTGGATGTGATGTAAAAGTTCAGGGTCACCCACATTGTGAGCTTCCATTTAAGAGAACTGAGGTGAATGCCAGTATGATTTGCGTTTTTAACACTTTTTCCAAGGAGCCCTGGTGGTGGAATGGTTAAGCACCCAGCTACTAATGGAAAAGATTTGTGGTTCAAACCCACCAGCTGCTCCATGAAAGAAAGATAGGTAGTTTGCTTCTGTAAAGGTTTACAGCCTTGAAAACCCTATGGGGCAATTCTACTCAGTCCTATAGGGTCACTATGAGTCAGCAAGATGTTTGGTTTTTGTTTTTCCCATTTCCAGCCTTGTAAGCTTGATGGGATAAAGAGGTAAAGAAGTCCTAAGTAGAAGAGACATTATTACTAAATCCAACATTTCTGCTTATACTTGTTTGACACTGTCTGGATAAAATTTTGGGAACTAAAGCGTTATTGAAAATAAACCCTATTCACAATCAGATGAAAATAATTTAGGCTCTGGCAAATTTCTTGTTTTAAATCTTCTTTCTTCACAATCTCTTCAATGTCTCCCAGCATGCTGTGATTTATTTCCTTAGCTCCTTCAGAAATAAAATCCTTCCACCATGTGATTCAGGGAAACTGACGAATACTCACTAGAGTCCCAGGAAAACAAAACAATGTTAACAAAATTTGAAGTAACACAAATTCTTTGCAGGGAGCTTTAATAGGGAGGGGCCTAAGAATTTTTTTTTTTTTTTTTTTTAAGAAGTTAGAGCTGGAAGTGACTTTGGAGATAAGCTGGCACACACTTTATGGATAAGCTGAAGTGCAGAGAAGAGACTTGTGAGTCATGTGGCCTGTTATAGGCAGAGCTGGGCACCAGCTTGCCAAATTCACTTTGGTGCCTGTGACTGAGATACACCAGGTTCCTGAAACAAAACAAGATAGTGAAGTGAACAACGCCATGTCTTCTGTTGTGCCCAGGTCTTTATAAGGAAAACTCACCAGGTGAGTGGGGAGGGAGTAGGTACATGCTTTCCCTAATACTTTTCTTTATCACACTAACTTCCATTATACTTATCTAAGGAAATAATAGTTAAATATGACTTGTGGTAGAAAAAAATAGCAAAGTTTTCATTTCAATGTGGCCAATGTGCTGTTAGTTTCAGCTGTAATATTCTGCTTTCCTGTCTTCATTGATCAAAGGTCCATTTATAAAAATAAAACGTTGTTATTGTTAGGTGACATTGAGTTGGGTCCAACTCATAGTGATCCTTTGTGTAACAAAATGAAACATTGCCTAGTTCTTTGCCATCCTCACAATCTTACCTATGTTTGAGCCCATTGTTTCTGCTGCTATGTCAATCCAACTCGATGAAGGTCTTCCTCTTTTTCACTGATTCTCTACTTTACCAAATATGTCATCCTTCTTCAGGAACTGGTCTCTCCTGGTAACATGTGAAAAGTAAGTGGGATGAACTTTCATCATCCTTGCTCCTAAGGAGCATTCTGGCTGTGCATCTTCTAAGAAAGATTTGTTCATTCCTCTGCCAGTCCATGGTATACTTAATATTCTTCACCAATACCATAATTCGAAGGAATCAATTCTCCTTCTGTTTTTCTTGTTCATTTTCCAGCTTTCACATACATATGAGGCAGTTAAAAATACCATTGCTTGAATCAGGCACACTTTAGTCCTCAAGGTGACATCTTTGTTTTTTGACACTTTAAAGAGGTCTTTTGAAGCAGATGTGCCCAATGCTATGCATCTTTTGATTTCTTGACTGCTGCTTCAATGGGCATGGATTGTGGATCCAAGTAAAATGAAATCCTTGACAGCCTCAGTATTTTCTCCATTTATCATGATGTTGCTTATTGGTCCAGTTGTAAGGATTTTTGTTTTCTTTATGTTAAGGTGTAATCCATACTGAAGGCTGTGGTCTTTGATCTTCATCAGTAAGTGCTTCAAGTCCACATCACTTGCAGCAAGCAACGTTGTGTTTTCTGCATATCACAGGTTATGAATGAGTCTTCCTCCAACCCTGATGCAAAATTCTTCTTCTTATAGTCCAGCTTCTAGGATTTTTGCTCACCATACAGATTGAATTAGTATGGTGAAAAGACACAATCCTGATTCATACCTTTTCTGATTTTAAACCATGCAGTATCCCCTTGTTCCATTCAAACAATTACCTCTTGGTCTATGTACAGGTTCAGCATGAGCACAACTAAGTATTCTTTAATTTCCATTCTTTGCAATATTATCCATAATTTATTATGATCTACACAGTCAAAAGCATTTGCATAGTCCATAAAATACAAGTAAACATCTTTCTGGTATTCTCCGCTTTCAGCCAAAGCCCATCTGAAATCAGCAATGACATCTCTCTCGTTCCATGTTCTCTTCCGAATCCGGTTTGAATTTCTGGAAGTTCCCTGTCGATGTACTGCTGCAACAATTTTAAAATTATCTTCAGCAAAATTTTACTTGCATGTAATATTAATGATATTTTTCAATAATTTCTGTATTCCATTAGATCACTTTTCTTTGGAATGGACACATATATGGATCTCTTCCAGTCAATTGGCCAGGTAGCTGTCTTCCAAATTTCTTGGCATAGATGAGTGAGCACCTCCAGCATTGCATCGGTTTATTGAAACATTTCAACTGGTATTCTGTCAGTTTCAGGAGCCTTGCTAGTCACCAATGCCTTCAGTGCAGTTTGAACTTCCTCCTTCAGTACCATTGGTTCTTGATCAAATACTATCTCCTGAAATGATTGAACTTCAATCAATTCTGTGTATTTCTTCCATCTTCTTTTGATGCTTTCTGTGTTGCTCAATTTTTTGTCCATGGAATCTTCCAATATTGCAACTAGAGGCTTGAATTTTTTCTTCAGTTTTTTCAGCTTGAGAAATGCCAAGCATGTTCTTACCTTTCGGTTTTCTAACTCCAGGCCTTTCCTCATTTCATTATAATATTTCACTTTGTCTTCTCAAGCCGCCCTTTGAAATCTTCTCTTCAGACCTTTTACTTCAACATTTCTTGCTTTCGCTTTAGGTACTCGACATTCAAAAGCAAGTTTCAGAGTCTCTTCTGACATTCGTTTTGGTCTTTTTTTCTTTCCTTTTCTTTTGTTGTCTTCATATATGATGTCCTTGATGTCATTCCACAACTTGTCTGGTCTTTGGCCATTAGTGTTCAATGCATCAAATCTATTCTTGAGATGGTCTCTAAATTCAAGTGAGATTTACTCAAGGTGGTACTTTGGCTCTCGTGGACTTGTTTTGATTTTCTTCTGCATCAACTTGAACTTGCACATGAGCAATTAGTGGTCTGTTCCGCAATCAGCCCCTGGCCTTGTTCTGATGGATGAACATGCAATATCAACACTTCTTTCTCTGAGTGATGGGATTAAAGAGTAATATAAATTTCTTGTGTATATACCTTTTGCATTTTTCAAGCTTTCTTCAGTGAGCATGCATGGTTTTCATTCAAAAAATAAATTTAAAAAGTAACTGTCATTTAAGGCATGTATCAATTTCCTATTGTTTCTGTAACATATTACCACAAATTTAGTGGCTTAAAGCAATACAAATTTATTATCTTACAGTTCTGGATGTCAGAAGTACAAAATGAATTGGCAGGCTCTGCTCCTTCTGGGGACTTTAGGAGAGAATCCATTTCCTTGTATTTTCTAGCTTACACTTATATTCATTGGTTCAGGGCCCCTTCCTCCATTGTCTTAGTTATCTAGTGCTGGTATAAGAGAAATATCACAAATGGATGGCTTTAACAAAAAGAAATTTATTCTCTCATAATCTAGGAGGCTACAAGTCCAAATTCAGGGTTCCAGCTCCAGGGCAAAGCTTTCTCTCTCTGTCAGCTCTGGAGAAAAGTCCTTGTCATCAATCTTTCCCTTGTCTAGGAGCTTCTCAGCTCAGGGACCCCAGGTCCAAAGGACACACTAATCTCCTGGCTCTTGTTTCTTGGTGGTATGAGGTCCCCTTATCTCTCTGCTCCCTTCCCTCTTTTATATCTCAAAA
This sequence comes from Loxodonta africana, assembly GCF_030014295.1. Taxonomy (NCBI): domain Eukaryota; kingdom Metazoa; phylum Chordata; class Mammalia; order Proboscidea; family Elephantidae; genus Loxodonta; species Loxodonta africana. The sequence goes on from NC_087352.1 coordinate 64,752,869, forward strand.
GAAATTGGCTTAAGACACAATCTAATCTTGTAGATTGAGCCCTGCCTCATTAACATAACTGCCACTAATCCTGCCTCATTAACATCATAGAGATAAGATTTACAACACATGGGAAAATCACATCAAATGACAAAATAGTGGACAATCACAAAATACTGGGAATCGTGGCCTAGCCAAATTGATACACATATTTCTGGGGGACACAATTCAATACATGACAACCATCTTCAAAGTTAGCAATGCAGCATTTTCAAATCTTTCTCTGTATCTTTCTCTCTTTGATCCCTACTTTGTGGTCATATCTCCTTTTCTGATTCTTTTCTGCTTCTCTCTTATAAAGATGTTTGTGATCATGTTGAGTCAACCTGTATAATCTAGGGTAATATTCTTATCACAAGGTCCTTAAGATAGTCAAGTCTGCAAAGTCCCTTTTGCCATGAATGGTAACATATTCATGGGTTCCAGGTATCAGGACGTGGACACCTTGGGGATCATTGTTCAGTCTTCCACAGATTCCTTTTATCCAGCCTTTAAGTTTCTTCCAAATAGACTCAATGTCTCCTTTATCTATTACCCTCTACCCAACACATACACACACACACACACACATAATATTTTTTTCCCTCTCTACAGGTTGTAAAATTATTCTACTTAATATAGTACCTATTAACATTCTTGACTCCTTTCCCTCTAGATTACAAATATTAATTTTTTTCTCTCATTTCCCTACTTTTATTCAGTTATCAAAGTGAATTGGGCATCTATGTGGCAGTAGGCACTGTCTAGGTGCTAAGGACAGAGTAGTGAACAACGCAGATGAGGACCTTGCCTTGAGGGCCGTGATAAAACAAGACTGGTAGGAAGACTGAAATAAACATACAAACAAATATATAAACAAAATAACTACAGTTTTTCCTAAATGCTGGGAACAAGGTGCCACGACAGAGAATAATAGGGAGAGGGATGGTAGGGTCATCAGCAACACCTCTTCTGAGTGGTACAATTGTAGCTGAGATTTGAAATGGGGGAAAGGGGAAGAACAAATCCCAACCAGGCTAAAGCACTGTGGACAAAGTCTCTTCTAAATTAATTGTATTTTCTGTAATATCTAGAAGAGAGGCAAGAGTAAACCAGTGCTGTTTTGTGGCAAGAGCACTGATTTGGGACTTGGGAGACAGAAAGAAATCATTTTTAGGCCATTGAGTCAGTTGCTTCACCTCTTAGGCCTCCATTCCCTCACCTTTAATATTAGGCAGTTGAAAAATAAAATCAAATATTCTATAAGGAATTGTTTGATGAAGGTGTATAAAATTTCATTTTATGTAGTTTTAAAGTCACTGTCCTTTAAGATACTGAAAGTCAAAGCATTCGGCACCAATATTCTGCTTTATTTAGATTTTTCCTGTGAGTGTATGTCCACTAAATGTGGAGTTGGATGAGCATTTAATTCCAGGAAACATCAAATAGGCCAACTGACTGAAAAATAATTACAAATTTATTATGGCCACCGAAAACCACATTATTATCATTTCTGAAATGAAATCTCTGATTCCTTTGTGCTGCTAATAGAAGTGCATGCATAGTCGAAGTTTATTAACTCCGAGTCAGACACACTGTCCACAAGCTGTGCTCAGCCTATCACCCCCCTCCCAACACTGGAAAATTGTCTAACACTGCTGACCTCCATATAGTTTGGATTCTATTCAATGCCCAGGAAAACATTATAGATCCTTCTTATTTGATCATAACAAGGCAGCTCAGCCCTGTTTTATAATGGTCATAAGTAAAAATAAATAACCAATTTTGCCTGAATGAAATAAAATCAATACTTCTCCTTTGTAATATGCTTCTCGGGAATAAAATCCACAAATTTGTCTCCCTTCTAAAGGTCTGGTGGCAAATCACTCAGAGGGATAAATTCTTTTTCAAGTCAGCATGAAATGGGCCAAAATACGCTATCCAGATTTTGCGTGTGCCCAACAAGCTGGCAGTGACTCAACTTAAGGTAATTTTTACTGATGATTACAATGGATATGTATCCTTGTGCCCCTTAGAACAACACAATCTAATTCTTCTTTGTGACCAAGCATAACATAAAATGAGATTTATCTGTGTGTCCGCAATATCTGTTAGGTTCTGTGGAGATAGAGATTGGGTGAGCTACCTGCTTATTCAGTAAGACATTATCACTGATAGGGCTCTGACATTGAGGATCAATGCAGTTACAGCAGCGTAGATATAAATGCTCTCCTTTTTTTTTTTCTTAAAACCCCCAAGTTTATACTGGTAGTTATCAGGAGAAAGTATGGACTTTTCTCTTGCACGTAGTCATCAAATTTTCTGATTCCCATGAGAATTTTTAATTCAAGTTATTAGATAACGTGAAGAACATAAATATCATTGAAAACCAAGCCTTGTTCAGGAAGAGGTAAGTGAGAAGGAAAAGTTACAAGCTTTTAGAAGTTAAAAGCAAAATGCTTCAGCTAGTGATTCAGTAAACAAAGAAAAAGAAATGAAATCTCAAATCATTTTATGGTTTGTCATTTTTTTCAAATGATTCAGAAAAATATAGGAGAAGTTCCCATGCTGTGTGTGACCCAGAGAAAAAGGCAAGCATATGAAGAATAAAATGCATTATTTATTTTGTCGATGGTTTTTGTTCTTGTTTTCATTTTGTTTGCTGATTAGGCAAGTTGAATATTTTGAGAATAAATGTGCAAAGGCAGAAGTTTTTTTTTTTTTTTTTTTTCAGATGTGCTATGAGGTCACGGGCTAGGGTTTCTCTGTAAGAGTTGAATATGTGCCTCCTGTCTGATTAGTCCTGATGGAACAGCAAAGCCACCTACCATCCAGTCTTACCTATGGTACTGCTCAGAAATACCATCAGCACTTCAATTCCATTCTAATGATGGTAAACGAAAATAAAAACAACTCAATGTCCAGGATACTTTTTTTCCTTGTTTTCCTCAGCGCTAAACATGGGTTGGAAACCGTGGCGGTGTAGTGGTTAAGTGCTACGACTACTAACCAAAAGGTTGGCAGTTCAAATCTGCCAGGCACTCCTTGGAAACTCGATGGGGCAGTTCTACTCTGTCCTATAGGGTCGCTATGAGTCGGAATCGACTTGACGGCAGTGGGTTTTTAAACATGGGTGCAGTTATTTTGAACAATGACATTACATGTATAATCATGGTACAGAGATACGCACTGGAGGCTGGTTCTGACTTATTAACTAAAGGCTAAGCATTTCCCTCTAAAAAGGCAGGGGAAGGGGGACTCTTCCCCATGTTCCGACTCTGCTCTTAGGTCCCATGGCTATCTTTATTGCCTTCTTGTGATGCTGGTATTTCCCTCATCCTTTCTGTATTCATTCCTCAATGTCTTCACACCACTTTTGGAGTAGGGTAGAATACAAGACAACCTAAATTGCAACTTTAGGAAAAGTTGCAAAAATAAAAAAGGAGCATTGGAAAGAAGTACAATTTTCCTTTGGGTGTATGGTAAGAGTATTGAATTGGAAGTAAGAATTCTGAGTTTCAATCTTGGCTCCCTCTTTGACTGTAGTGATGCTGGCCAAATTATTTAATCTCCCATTACCTCAGTTACCTTATATATGGTAGAAACAGATTAGACTAGATAATCTCCACGGCTCCTTTCAGAATCCTTATGAATTCTAGGTTTCAGCACTCCTGACTAAGAAACAGTTTCTTTCTTCGCCTCACCGTGTACTCATTTCATATAAATGACCTGGAGCTCCAAAACCCTTTATCACTTGTCAACTGAGTGTGCGTGGCTGACCTCCATCTTACACTGCCTGGGTCTGTATGGCTGACTGGGTTGACTATTTATAAGTCAGTCTGCTAGTAATTCATCTTATCTTTGCAAGTTGGCAACAATTCAGTGATTAAGACAACTGGAATAACCCGACCAATAAAATGGCCACTCCCCAGCTCGCATCAGCACAAAATCAGCCCTTTGTTTTCTAATGCAGCTGAGCCTCATCCTTACAATATTCAGCTCAGAAATTTAATATTCTCAGATCTATTTCAGGGAAGATGACCAGGTACTACTGCCACTGAGAGGCTGTCTAGTTCATTTCCCTTCCCACATGTAAGCCCAAAGATAGAGAGAGAGCCACATTGGTAAAGCCCAAAAGATGGGCCATCCCCAGTGAGGGCCATGTGCAATTGTTCCAGCTACCCTGAACCTGATGCACATCCTTCCTCCTGAAAAGGCTAAGTCAACAGAGGAAATACAAAGATGACAAATTTGTCAACTAAAAGGAATCAGGGAAAATGCAATCAGACCTTCAATACTTCAATGTTTATAACAAATTCCTTCTTAATAAAAGGATACTTTTGTCTTGGGGAAGAACTATGGGTCACATTAATACCACTGGCACAAAGGTCAGAATCAAGAAACAATTCATGTTTATTCTGTCACTGATGTACATTTTTATGTAGCTATACCATTTTAAATGTCCTTTTGTGAGCTCTTATGATGGAAATAGGTTTTCTTATGACATCAGTTGTAAGGAGTGCTGACCTACCCATTCTGGGTGCCCCTGAACTGTGAATCATATTTTGAAAAGCACTGTTATGAATAATTTTGACTTTTGGCACTGACAGAGCAACTTTTAGGTTGAATGATACCTGAAAAATCCTATCACATTTTTCAAAAGTCATTAACTGTGCTTCCTGCCTTGTCACTCTACTGGGTTTCACCCACTCCCTACCCCAGGATGTACCAATCCCAAATACAGATATCTGAGTGTATTCTACCTTCATTGTAGGCTATGCTTTTACATGCATTAGCTCCTTTGAATCTCACAACAACCTTGTTCTTAAAAAAGCAGGACAATGACCCAAGATCACAATTGGCAAGGGATGCCCTAAATCCTAATTCCAAGCCTAGGACTTTTTCCACTACATGCAGAAATATAGCTTAAATAACCTAAAGAGGAACCATTGGGCTATCATGACCAAAGTTTGAGTTTGGAAAGCAGATGATAGTGCCAACTCGAGGTGGTACCTGAGATGAGTAGAATGAGTGGCACCAGGCACAGAGTTTCTCTCAGCAAACTCTAATTTTGAAATCTTCTTGAACTCTGACAAAAAAATTCCAGCAGCCCTTTGAAGTGATTCACATTCTTTATGGAGCATCTAAGTTTAGAGAATTGTGGAATTTTTTTTTTTTTTCTTTTTTACTCATAAATTGCCCCTATAGAGCTCTGCCACGCAACTGTTTTGCTAATAAAAGGCCAACAAAACATGTTTGGGTATTACTTAGATTTCGATATTTATACCAAATCAGTTTTCACTCTTTAAACTAAAACAGCTTAAAACTACTTTTGTTCTCTACAAAAGGGGATGAATTGACTTCAGTGAAACACACAGTATCTGGGCTAGCACCACAACTTTGCAACAAACAGCTTGAAGCTTAAGTATCTCCATAGCCTATGTTAGGCTACTGAAAGTCACATTGTGGACCCTTGTTATAGATTGAAATATGGTTTCTGAATCCCCAGGATCATTCATTTCAGGGAAAAAGAGTGACAGGCAAATGGGCCTGAGCAAAATTAATTGCTGTGCACATTCAGTGAAGTTCATATTATAAAACAAAACAAACAAAAATCTAGTCTCGATGTGTGAAAACAAACCCATGTCTGAATAGAAGCATGTCACTCCTTACTTCAGTAGAAGTAAATATAATTTAAAATATAGTCAAGGTTTTCATTGAACATAATGAAAAGGACAGCAAACTTTGGTGATGGAAGCATTTTGTTTTCTTCACATGGCTGCTGTATGGATTTTGAGAGAAGAATTTGTGTTTTCTCTTCTAAATATCAGAAATAAAACTAAGAGGTGTCCGTTACCCCGATAGATGTTCAGTATGATACAGGTCACACAAGGTCACACTTCCAAATGCATCAGACCTCTGGAGAATTCACTGCGCTTCATGCATCATTTGTTTCCCTGGTTTAGCTAGACGTTTTGTCAAGAATCCCAACACTGTTATCATGGTATGATGAATTGTTGCTACGAGAATAATTTTCCCCCTGAACTCGCAGAGATAGCTTTTTTTAAGGCTGTGTCCATATAACACATAAAAGGCTAAGTGAGAAGTTCCAATATGTGCATCAAATGTTGCTTTTTTAATGTATGAAGCAAGTTTCTTGAGTGACTGCTTTGAGAATTAATTTGACTAGTTGTTTTAGATTTGTGGAAATATACCCTTAGGTTTCAACAAGGATTTGCTACAAATCCTAGAAAATGGAATTGTCAACTGGCGGAGGTGTTTACACCGCCTATATGGTCCATTTCTGACACTGCTGGAGAGTTCACTTTGGTAGAATCATGTAGATAACCAGATTTTAAATTCTGATACATAGAACCTTAGAGTTCTGCAGAAGTCCACTATGAATTTCACAAGCATTTTATTTAAATTTCAATTAAAATATATTGCAACACTTTTAGATGGTAATAATAACGTGCATACACAATCTGTCTGGTTATCATGAAAAGTTTATTTCCTCCATCTATCACCTATCCCTCTCTTACACTTTTCCCCTACCTGGAAAAACAATAAGTTAAGTTCTAAACTGAGAACAAAATCTCAAAGTCTCCTACAGGTAGACAGCAACATATACACTTGAAGTGAGCAAGCTGTGGATGCGGGAGTGTACATGGAGGGGTTGCGTGGAGGAGGTAGGTACTATTCAGGCCCCATCCACTATTGCTGTACTTATCTCCGGCCTGACTTTCTCTCTCCCACCTTGGGAAGAGAAAGTAATTTTGTTGTGTTTATAGTCTAAGCAGAAGAAAGTATTTTCGTGTACTTGAAAGTTTAGACCAATGATCTGGGCTTGTAGGAGGAAGTGTTGGAGCTTGGATAAGAAAAGGCCCCAACCACAATGGAGATGAGTGGGTAGGGGTTTTCTGAAAAGGGTAAGAGCTCAAGGAGGGGTGGGTTTTGTGAATGGTGAGCTCTGTACCCCTGATGCAAGCAGAGGTCAGAACGCTGATGGGCTCATCAAATTAGCCAAGGTCCTCTGTTGCTAATATTGTGAGTCAGCAAGAGAAGAATTTGCTCTGAAGCATGTCAAGACTGGTATTTACATGACTTTTAGTTTGATCTCACGGTGATAGCCCCGTCTGAGTCTTCCTCAAATATCCCCTTGTACTCGCCATCCTTCAAGGAAAGACTCAAATTCCATGTTTTCTCTTAATATTCCTGAATCGTCTCAGTTCTTTAATCTCAATGGAGAGGCTATAATGAGTATTGAAGGCTGGGGAGTGGTGTGGTTGCTCAAACCAGGTAAACAATGTGGCTTGTTATAGCATCATGAATATATAATCAAGATTTCTCCCTTCCCATTGATCTAGCCATTCAACAAAAGCATTGAGTTTGTGTGTGTGTGTGTGTATGTGTGTGTGTGTGTGTGTGTGTGCATTAAGCTCTGTGCTACATGTTGGGGACATAAGAAGAACTCATACGTCACAAGGAAGAGGTAGTTGTTTCTGTCTGGGAACTGAAAAAGAAAAAAGTGAGAAGATTTAAATGAAAGAGATATAATTTGAAGCTTCAAAAAGAACCTGGTGTTATCCACTTAGCCAGGGATGAGGGAACGGAAGCTTGGTTTTAGGTACAGAGTGCACTGGAAGCAAAAGGAAGAAAGCAACAATATGGATGGCACAATGATAGCAGATGCAGATAGCGAGGTACGGCTAGAGAGAAGGGAGGATTTGAGTAGTAGCGGTGGGAGATGAATGAGAAATAAGAGCAGAGAGGTAGAGAAATAGCTAATCAGAGAGCAACCAGTTCTAAGTGTTGGATGGGTTAGACTTTATCCTACAGGCAGTGAAAAGCCTTGGAGGATTTAAATCAAGGGAAAGTAAACAACAGGTTTGCTTGCTTGTTTGCTTTAAACAATATACTACTACATTATTTTATACAAGCAGAAACCGAGGTCCAGAATTTGACAATAGTGACACATTTACTAAGTGTCTTAGTCATCTAGTGCTGCTACAACAGAAATACCACAAGTGGGTGGCTTTAACAAACAGAAATTTATTTTCTCCCAGTTTAAGAGGCTAGAAGTCTAAATTCAGGTGTCATCTCTAGGAGTTGGTTCGGTTCTGGGGGAAGGTCCTTGTCTCTTCAATTCTGCTCCTGGGACACCTTCATGTGACTTGGCATCTCTCTTCGCCATCTCTGCTTCTCTTTGCTTACTTGTTTAATCTCATTTATATTATATCTCAAAAGAGATTGACTCAAAACACACTTTACACTAATCCTGCCTCTTTAACATAACAAAGACAACACATTTCCAAATGGGATTATAACCACAGACATAGAGATCAGGATTTACAACACGTATTTGGGGGAACACATTTCAATCTATAACATTCCATCCTTCAGTACCCCAAAATTCATGTCCTTGCCACATGCAAAACACATTCACCCCCTCATATCATTGCAAAAGTCTTAAATCAACACCAAGTCCAAAATCTCATCTTCTGAATCATCTAAATCAAATATGGGTGAGACTTTAGATGTATTCTATTCTGGGGCAAAATTTCTACCCATCATGTGAACTGTGAAATCCGGATTACAAATTATCTATTTCCAAATTACAATGGTGGAACAGGTACAAGGTAGATGGTTCCATTACAAATGGGAGAAACTGGGGGGAAAGAAGAGATAATGAGAACCAAGCCAAGTCCAAAACTCAGCAGAACACATTACATTAGCTCTCAAGGGTTGAAAATAATCATGTCCTCTAAGACCATCGGCTCTGCCCTCCAGACACTGGGTGTTGGCCATGACCTCTGGATTGTAGGTGGAGACCCCCTCAGCCTTGGGCTTCAGCTCTGCTTTCCAGGCCCACTGGGACAGCAAATCTACTCCCTTGACTTTTTGTGGCCCTGTTCTTCTAGTCCATCTGAGTGGCAACCCCACCCTCTTAGACCTGTCAGCCCCCATTCTTCTGCTCTTGGGCATGGCAGCCCCACCCTTGCAGCTTTGAGTGGTAGCTGTATCCACTTGGAACACCTTTCTGGCAGCCCCACACTCCAGAACCAAGTTGGTGAAATTCAACTCTTTGAAACCCAGGAGGCTGTGGCACCACCTTTTGAGATCCAGGAGTCTGTGGCCCCACCCTTTGAAACCAACAAGGCCTTGTTTCCTATGCTCCTTCCAACAGTTCTGCTGAACTCCAAGCTGTTCCAGGTATGGTCCTTTTCTTTTCTTGGAGGACATCAGATGCAGCCTCTTTGCCTGTTTCCTGCTGGTAGAATTTCAAGAGGTAGACAGTTTTCTTTCCTTTTGTCCTGTCTTTGACCTATTCAGTCTAAGCTGATGGGTTTTCTGCTCTGGTTGTTGGTTAGATCCATCAGTCACAGGCTTAATCTCTTTAACAAAAGACTGTGTAGCCACATCCTTGGTGAACATTCTAGAACACATGTCCTTAGTTTGTACAACAGAATTTTCCAAATATTTAAGTTTTGTTTTCATTTTGTATAGTTGATTTTTAAATCTATCTCTTTCCTTTTGCATTTTACTATAAGGAGAAACCACACAGCCTGTTCAAGGTCTTGCTTAGAAATCTCCTGAACCAAATATCTAAGTTCATCACGTACAAGTTCTGCCTTCCACCAAGCATTTGAACATAATTCAGACAAGTTCTTTGCCACTGCATAAGAAGCATCACCTTAACCTGTTGTTCAGTCACATGTCCATCATTTTCTTTTAAAGCCTCACCAAAAGCGCATTTAATGCTCATGTTTCTAGCAACATTCTGTTGCTGGCGCCGTGTGTATTCTCTAAGACGATACAGACTTTCTCTCGAGCTCTCCTCACTTCTTTCTGCGCCCTCACCAGAATTGCCTCTGACTTCCATAATTCTACCAACAATCCCTTTAGGAAAATCTAGGATTTTATTATTGCACACCTTAAGACTCTTCCATTACCCAATTCCAAAACTCCTTCCACGTTTTAAGTATTTGCTAGAACAGCACCCTACTCTCAGTACCAAATCCTGTCTTAGCTATCTAGTGCCGCTAGAATACAGATACCACAAGTGAGTGGCTTTAACAGAGAGAATTTTATTTTCTCACAGTTTTGAAGTCCAAATTCAGGGTGCCAGCTCTTGGGGAAGGCTTTCTGTCTGTTGGCTCTGGAGGAAGGTCCTTGTGTCTTCTAAGCTCCTGCTCCTGGGAGATCTTCATGTGGGATGGCGTCTCTCCTCCCCATCTCTGTTTCTTCGGCTTGCTTGTTTTATATCTCAGAAGAGATTGACTCAAAGCACACCATACACTAATCCTGAATCATTAACATAACAAAGACCACCCATTCCCAAATATGATTACAGTACCCTCCCCCATCTATGGTTTCAGTTTCCATGCTTTTAGTTACCCTTGGTCAGCCATGATCTGAAAATATTAAATAAGTGCATAGCATAATGAAATCTTGCACCATACTCCACCACTTTCATAACTTCTATTACAACATATTATTATAATTGTTCAATTACATTATTAGTTATCATCGTTAATCTCTTACAATGCCTATTTATAAATTAAACTTTATCATAGGATGTATGTATAGGACAAAACATAGTATATATAGGGTTCAGTACTACCCACAGTTTCAGGTACCCATGGGTGGTCTTGGAACACACCCCTGTGAATAAAGGGGGACTACTGTACAACCACAGGCATAGAGGTTAAGATTTATAACACATAATTTTGAAGGACACAATAAAAAATGATAACACTAAGTGACAGAACAGACATTCAAACCCAGGATTTAAACTTTGGCATTCTGACTCCAAATTCAGTGCTTTCTCTCATAGCAGCATAAAAGCTTTACAAAACTGTCACAGTGGCCTGCTTTCACTAACCACAAGTGCTCATAGATGCCTCTGAAAACCATAACAAACAAAAAAGGAAATAAAATCCATATGCAGAGTTTTTAAATGTCATTTAGTTTGGATGGCCTGGATGTAATTATGTCTAATTTTCCAACTTCATCCTGTGAACATGCACAGAGGCAGGAGCCTCTTGCTTTGGCCTGTCTTCTCTATATTTCTGAGCACTTTCAGTGGAGCGCATCTGTGCTTACTAGACCTAGCCAGGGTCTGTGCTGGAAGCCCCCAATACCACACCAAAGGTCACATACCAGCTATTACTGCCATAATTGGAGCCAGGAAGAACTCTGTTCTTAGAGATTTTCTCACCCAGTTGAGCAAATCCAACTGCTTTAGGTCAAACTATAAAAAAAAAAAGTATCCAAAGTAGGGACGTAAAAGAGCAAATAATCTTTTTATGACATATTGCCTAAATAATTGATTCGTTTGTTTTCATATCATGTAGCAGTTAAAAAAAAAAGCGGGGGGAGGGCTAAATCCTCTTTGTTGTTGTTGTCAGGTGCCATTGAGTCAGTTCCAACTCATAATGACCTTATTACAATAAAACAAAACACTGCCTGGCCCTGCTTCCATCCTCACAATCATTGTTATGCTTGAGCCTATTTTTGTAGCCACTGTGTCGATCCATTTCATTGAGGGTCTTCCTCTTTTTCTCTGACCCTCTAATTTACCAAGAATGATGTGCTTCTGCAGGGAGTGGTCTATCTTGATAACATGTTCAAAGTAAGTAAGACAAAGTCTCACCATTCTCATTTCTAAGGGGTGCCGTGGCTGTACTTCCTCCAAGACAGATTTGTTCATTATTCTGGCAGTCCATGGTATATTCAATATTCTTTGCCAACACCATAATTGAAAGACATCAATTCTTCTTTGGTCTTCTTTATTCTTTGTCCAGCTTTCGCATGCATACGAGGCCATAGAAGATATCATAGCTTGTGTCAGGCATGCCATAGTCCTCAAAGTGACATCTTTACTTTAACACTTTAAAGGGGCCTTTTGCATCAGATTTGACCGATGCAATATGCCATTTGATTTCTTGACTTCTGCTTCCATAGGCATTGACTGTAGATGCAAGTAAAATGAAATCCTTAACATTTTCAATCTTTTCTCCATTTATCATGATGTTGCTTATTAGTCCAGTTGTGAGGATTTTTGTTTTCTTACATTGAGATGCAATCCATGCTGATCTTCATTAGTAAGTGCTTCAGGTCCTCTTCACTTTCAGCAAGCAAGGCTGTATAAGCTGCTTATAGCATATCGTTAATGTGCCATCCTCCAATCCTAATGCCTTGTTCTTCTTCATATAGTCCAGCTTCTTGGATTATTTGCTCAGCATAGAGATTGGCTAAGTATGGTGAATGGATATAACCCTGACACACACCTTTCCTGACTTTAAACCACACAGTATCCCCTTTCCTGTTCAAACAGCTACCTGTTGGTCTTTGTACATGTTCATGAGCACAATGAAGTGTTCTGGGACTCTTAATCTTTGCAGCGTTAACCATAATTTCTTATGATCTACAAAATTGAATGCCTCTTCATAATCAATGAAACACAGGTAAACATCTTTCTGGTATTCTGTGCTTTCAGCCAAGGTTAATCTGACATCATCTATGATATCACTCATTCCATGCCCTATTCTGAACCTGGCTTCAACTTCTGGCAGTTCCCTATTGATGTACTGCTGCAAACACTTTTGACTAATCTTCAGCAAAGTTTTACTTGTGTGTATTATTAACAATATTGTTGGATAATTTCCACATTCTGCTGAATCACCTTTCTTTGCAATGGGCACAAATACGGATCTCTTCCAGTTCGTTGGCCAAGAAGCTGTCTTCCAAGTTTCTTCACATAGATAAGTGAGCGCCTCCAGTGCTGCATCCGTTTGTTGAAACATCTCAATTGGTACTCCGTCAATACCTGAAGACTTGTTTTTCACCACCCCCTTCAATGCAGCTGGGACCTCTTCCTTCAGTAACATCAGTTGTTGATCATATGCTACCTCCTCAAATAATCAAATGTCAACCAATTCTTTTTGGTATAGTGACTCTGTGTATTCTATCTTCTTTTGATGCCTCCTGCATCATTCAATAGCTTCCCTGTAGAATCCCTCAATATTGCAACTCAAGGCTTGAATTTTTTCTTCAGTTATTTCAGCTTCAGAAATGCCAAGCATGTTCTTCCCTTTTAGTTTTCTAACTCCAGGTCTTTGCACATTTCATTACAATACTTTACTTTGTCTCCTTGAGATGCCCTTTGAAATCTTCTCTTGAGCTCTTTCACATCATCATTTCTCCATTTGCTTTAGCTACTCAATGTTCAAAAGCAAGTTTCAGTGTCTCTTCTGACACCCATTTTGGTCTTTCCTTTCTTTCCTGTCTTTTTAATGACCTTTTGCTTCCTTTGTGTATGATGTTCTTGATATCGTTCCACAACACATCTGATCTTCAGTCATTAGTGTTCAATGTGTCAAATCTGTTCTTGGGTTGGACCCTAAATTCACATGAGATATAATCAAGGTCGTATTTTGACTCTCATGGACTTGTTCTAATATTCTTCAGCTTCAGCTTGAACTTGCGTATAAGCAATTGATGGACTGTTCCACAGCTGGTGCCTGGCCTTGTTCTGACTGATGATATTGAGCTTTTCCCTTGTGTCTTTCCACAGATGCAATCTATTTGATTCCTATGCATTCCTTCTGGTGAGATCCACGTGTATGGTTGCCTTTTATATTGTTGAAAAGGTATTTGCAATGAAGGAGTCGTTGGTCTTGAAAAATTCTGTCATGTGATCCCTGGCATCATTTCTATCACCCTGGCCATATTTTTCAACTACAGATCCTTCTTCTTTGTCTCCAAATTTCACATTCCAATCACTGGTAATTATCAATTTATCTTGATTGCATGCTTGATCAAATTCAGACTGCAGAAAGTGGCAAAAGTCTTCATCTTTGGTCTCAGTGCTTGGTGCATAAATTCAGATAATAGTCATATTAACTGGTCTTCCTTTTAGGCATATGAATATTACCATGTTACTGACAGCATTGTATTTCAGGATATATCTTGAAATGTTCCTTTTGATGGTGAATATGATGTCATTGCTCTTCAATTTGTCATTCTTGGCATAGTAGACCATATAATTGTTCAATTCAAAATGGCCAATACCAGTCAATTTCAGTTCACTAATGCCTAGGATATCGATCTTTATGTGGCCCATTTCATTTTTTAAGACTTACAATTTTCCTAGATTCATACTTTGTATGTTCCACATTCTGATTATTAATGGATATTTGCAGCTGTTTCTTCTCATTTTGAGCCATTCCATATCGGCAAATGAAAGTCTCTTTACTGGGGGCTTATCCCCCAATGTTCTCTGTGCCTACCAAAAGGAAAAATATTCCCTATTTTCTCTTCTGTCCATTCCCCAGTCTATTTCAATGTTAGCTTTATAGTGAACCACACTGAGATGTCACCAGCCTTCTTTAATTTGGCACTTTTTATTGCTATATTAGTTCTTCTTTGGTTGGTATCATGTTCCTTACTTATTGCCTGACCATTTAAGAGAAAAAAGAGGGGATAGCCAGTATTCTCAGTTTCATCTTTCTGTCTCCTTGGGTTATGTTATATAAAACCAAATGTCCCCCAGTTCTCCAGCCTTCAGAATTACATCTTCTTGTTAATACCTAATTAGTATTATTCTCGGAGTTCCTGGGTGTGCAAACAGTTAAAGTCCTTAGCTACTAACTAAAAGGTTGAAGCTCAAGTCCATCAAGGTGCCTTGGAAGAAAAGCCTGATGATCTACTCCTGAAAAATAAGTTATTAAAAACCTTACTAACATGATCTACTTCTGAAAAATAAGTTATTAAAAACCTTACAGAGTGCAGTTATTCTCTGATACACATGGAGTTGTCATGAGTTGGAACCAATTCAACAGTAACTGCTTTTGGTTTAATATGATTCAATCCCCCACACTGATTGTAGCCAGCTACTCCCAGGTGCTTCTGCAAGGTAGAGAAGCTTTTGTAGTGGTTATCTGACCCGGGTCTCTCTTACTGGCCTTCCTCATTGGCTTCCAATGGCCCTCTCTAACCTGCCCCTGATCTACATTGCTGTGAATCTTCCTTTTACATCCCACTCCAAACATTCTTTTTTTACCAAACATGGCCACATGAAAACATAGCTGATTAATCTGGCAAAACTTTCTAAAGATATAGATATAGAATAAGGGAAATATTATGCATGAAAAGAAATTGAATTGGTATCAATGGACACTCTTCTCAGAGTTCATTGGTTGTGGATCTCTCTACCAAAAGTTTTCTCCTGGCCCTCTTCCCCCTTAGTTCCCTGCCTGCCACCACATTGTTTGATTTTTTTATGTAGTGGTGGTGAGGTAATCTTCTCTTCAATATACCCACCCACTGCCATCGAGTCGATTCCGACGCATAGCAACCCTATAGGACAGAGTAGAACTGCCCCATAGAGTTTCCAAGGAGGGCCTGGTGGATTCGAATTTCTGACCTCTTGTTTAGCAGCTGTAGCACTTAACCACTATGCCACTAGGGTTTCCAGTCTCTTCAATATCTCTTGAAAATATCTCTTCAATATACTGAAGCATATTTGAGTGTTTCCCCCCTCACTCCAAATACAGATCCCCAAGCTTCTTTTGGGCTCAATAATGAGGAAAATCTCTGTATTAGTTTCCTAGGGGTGCCGTAACAAAGTACCACAAGCTGATGTCTTAGAACAACACAAATTTATTCTCTCACAGTTCTGGAATCTAGAAGTGTGAAATCAAGGATCCTCGTGGGAGATTCTTCCTTGCTTCTTCTAGCTTCTGGTCACCCCAGGCATTCCTTGTCTTGTAGCAGCATAACTCCAATCTCTACCTCTGTCTTCTAATAGCCATCTTCCCTCTGTGTCTCTTTTGCATCTGAGTCTTTTCTCATCTTCTTTTAAGGGCACCAGTCATACTGGATTAGAGTCCACTCCACCCAATCCAGTATGAACTCATTAACTAATTATATCTGCAAAGATCCTATTTCCAAACAAGGTCAATTTCACAGATATTAGGGGTTAAGACCTCAACATGTTTTGGGGGGACATAATTCAACCATAGCAATCTCCCTTTTGCACTATCCTACTTTTTTCAATTTTTTTTTCAAGGACTATATATAATTGATACCCCTCAGATGTTACCATGCTTTTTGTATTATTACAAAGTGCACATTAGTGTCTCACTTTCTAGATTTTCTTCATTCCAGAGAGCCTATGCAGAAACAAAAGGGCCATCAGAATAAATATTTTCAACACAAAGATGAATACTATCATCGTTGCTGCAGAAACAAACATAACAGAAATTTTTAAATAGCATCTTGTCCCTGTAACGCTACTTTTCTCACAACTTGTTTCTAGGAATACATGATTCTGTGTTCATGTTCTTTGACATTTTACCTCTTCAGCTCATCTCCTGGCCTGATTCTGCAGTTTATCCCTGGTGTTAATAAAGTAGATTACATTAGGTTGTCAGTCTGTCAATAATCGTGTAATTATTATTATTATTTATATAGCAATATTTAGTACATTAGTATGCCCCCACACCTAAACCAAACCCATGGCCATCAAGTTGATTCCAACTCATAGCAACTTGGTAGGACTGAGTAGAAATGCCCCATAGAGTTTCCAAGGCTGGAAATCTTTTTTTTTTTTCTTTTATTGTTCTTTAAGTGAAAGTTTACAATTCAAGTCAGTTTCTCATACAAAAACTTATACACACATTGTTATGTGACCCTAGTTGCTCTCCCTACAACGTGACAGCACACTCCTTACCTCCACCGTGTATTTCCCACGTCCATTCAACCAGCTCCTGTCCTCCTCTGCCTTTTCATCTAGCCTCCAGACAGGAGCTGCCCGCATAATCTCATGTGTCTACTTAAGCTGAGAAGCACGTTCCTTACCAGTATCATTTTATGACTTATAGTCCAGTCCAATCCCTGTCTGAAGTGTTGGTTTTGAGAATGGTTTTAGTTTTGGGCTAACAGAGAGTCTGGGGGCCATGACCTCTGGGGTCCCTCCAGTCTCAATCAGACCATTAAGTATGATCTTTTTACTAGAATTTGAGGTCTGTATCCCACTTTTCTCCTGCTCCATCAGGGATCCTCCCTTGTGTTCCCTGTCAGGGCAGTCATTGGTGGTAACCAAGCACCATCTAGTTTTTCCAGTTCAAGGCTGATGGAGTCTCTGATTTATGTGGCCCTTTCTTTCTCTTGGGCTCATATTTTCCTTGCGTCTTTGGTGTTCTTCATTCTCCTTTGCTCCAGGTAGGTTGAGACCAATTCATGCATCTTAGATGGCTGCTTTCTAGTTTTTAAGACCCCAGATGCCACTCACAAAGCAGGATACAGAACATTTCTTAATACAATTTGTTATGCCTATTGATCTAGATATCCCCTGAAACCATGCTCCCCAGACCCTGCCCCTGCTACTCTGTCCCTCAAAGTGTTTGGTTGTATTTAGGAAACTTTTTACGAAGGCTGTAAATCTTGAAGTAGACTGCCACATCTTTCTCCCTTGGAGCATCTGGTGGGTTTTAACTGCCAACCTTTGGTTAGCAGCCAAGCGCTTTAGCCACTGTACCACCAGGGATCCTTAGTATGCCCCAGGCTACACAAATAATTATATTCTATATATTTTAAGGAGTCTCATGCAAAGGACCTTCCTTCTTAATGATTTTAGTGGATTGTTCCATAAGTCACCTAGAAAAATTAAAGTATTCAACAAATATTGAGACCTTGTTATTCCCCATGTCAGACACAAAGATGAATAAGGAGTTATCTGTGCCTTCTTCTCTACTGGGGGATGACCCATACCCATTGCCATCGAGCCAAATCCAACTCATAGTGACCCTATAGGACAGAGTACCTATAGGACAGAGTAGAACTGTCCCATAGGGTTTCCAAGGAGCAGCTGATGGATTTGAACTGCCAACCTATTGGTTAGCAGTCATAGCTCTTAACCACTGTACCACCAGGGCCCCACTAAGAGAGGTGGATATGGAAAACACAAATACCAATAAACACAAAGCTCAGTTGAAACTCTGTAAGAAGAGAATAAGAAAATACTTAGGGAGTGGATAAGGCTTGACACAAAAGGTGACATTTTCCTGGGTGCGGAGGATGACCAGTATTTGGACAGGTAGAGTTGAGAGACGGAAGTCAGCAGAGAAGATGAGAGGGGTGGCGAGAGAGAAATTTTACAGGTAAGGAGAACAAAAGACACAAACACATAATTTCTAAGGATCAGGATTTTGGTGCCAGGATGGAGATGGGCATATCAACTTTGCAACTGTTACAAATTTGGGGAGACATTCCCTGTTTCTTCTTTCAGCAGATGTATATCAGTTCTCAGAGGAAGCCCTTTCCAGACGGGGAGAACCAATGGTTTTCAGTGACAAAAACACAAATACTGCCTTTCAAGTGGTAATAGACAGCATTTGAGATTAACTGAGAAACAAATGCTGTGTTCACTCCAAACAAAAGCTGTGTTCTGTGTCATAGTGCCTGGAATTGCCACTCTGAAAATAATGAGACATTTTACAAAACATGTGCCTACAATGTAATGAAAAGCTAGACCAGCAGTCATCCCAGTGTTAGCTGAGCTGCTCCAGATCTGGCTAGAATGTGTGTCTGATGACCCCATTAGTTTTCCCAGGGGGTGGGAAGCAGCACAGACAGATGTCCTGGGCCACGTGACTGGGCAAAGACAAATAGCCAGGATGCAGCTGTGTAGACAGCTGTCCAAACCGATTAAAAAATAGATCTATCCATTTCACTTGGTGCCTTGAAAGACTCAGATTATCACAATTTATATACCAGCCCCAAATATGTCTCCTGCATAATAATACAACTTAGCACTTCCTGGTACTGCAATTTTTCATAGCTTACTACAAGTATAGACTCAATTTTAGAACCTTTAAAGAAGATACATAGGAATTTCAAGCAATGCAAATATACAAATGGATTGGTACGTTACCCCAATTAATTAATTAAATCTCTGAATAGAATTTTGGGATGTGTGATTCATGATTTCATCACTTCAGTTGAGTAGATGCAATCACAGAGACCTAGAAACGCATTACTTACCCTAGACAATTTTGTATAATAGAGTGGATTAGGCAGCTTCAAAAATCTGAGTATGATACATTTACCAATGACCCCAAAGTTCCAGCCCTGAATATTAACCCAAGAAACACAGAAACAAAACAGCCCAGTTGTCCTTTGATAGAAGAATAGACAAACTGTGGATCTCCTCAGCAATGAACATGAACAAGACATAGATTTCCTCTAGACTTCAGATAAGGTCATTGAGATCAAGGAATGAAAAGAGACTCATCGTGTTGTAATCAGGGCTTCTCTGCCAGCTCAGGACTCTATCTTCTTATCTGGTCATCATATTGGGTAGGAATTTTTACCTTTGCAACAAAAACTGTGGGAACTATGCTCTATAAGAGTACTTTTCACATTTTTTTTGTTGCTATTTTCGCTTTGCTAAATGTAATATTTTTTTCCACTTTTTTTGTTGTTTTATTTTCTGACATGCATAAAAGTAGTTGTTTTTGTTTTTTTTGATCATGTATTTAATAACTTCCTCAGCTATCTTACTAATCTGAATAATTTTGGGGTTCTCTATGTACTTATATGTGTTACACCTCAACATAAAGAAAACAAAAATCCTCACAACTGGACCAATGAGCAACATCATAATAAACAGAGAAAAGATTGAAGTTGTCAACGATTTCATTTTACTTGGATCCACAATCAACACCCATGCAAGCAGGAGTCAAGAAATCAAACAACACATTGCATTGGGTAAATTTGCTGCAAAAATTTACCCAATGCAATGGGTAAATTTTTGATAAAAAAATTTTTTTTTTTTATCATGATGTCTGGAGCCCTGGTGGCACAGTGGTTAAGAGCTCGGCTGCTAACCAAAAGACCAGGAGTTCAAATTCACCAGCCGCTACTTGGAAACCATGGGGGTCAATTCTACTTTGTCCTATAGGGTTGCTATGAATTGAAGCCAACTCGACAGCACCTAACAATAACATGTACATATTTAATCACTCACCTGAAAGCAACGATAATTGGTTTCATCCTTCCTATAAAACAAACACACTACAGCAACAACACTAATGTAGTCTTTTGGAAGATCCTCATTCAAAATGATTGATATAAAATGGAACAAATTAAAAAAAAATTGACCTTTCTAAAAGCATTCAGTTTATTAAGGAGATACTCTTATAAATGACAAATTGCTAAGGTGAAGCAAAAAAATACTGTAGCTTGGAAAATAAAATAATAAATAAACCCTAACAAAACAAAAACACCACATTGTTGAGTCAGTTCCAACTCCTAGTAACCCTATAGGACAGAGTAGAATGCCCCCACAGGGTTTCCAAGGAGCAGCTGGTGATTCGAACTGCTAACCTTTTGGTTAACAGTTGAGCTCTTAACCGCTGTGCCACCAGGGCCCTAATAACAGTGTAAATATTTAAATTTAATATGAAACAGTAAAAAAAAAAAAATCTTTTTTAAAAAATATTAATGAACTCAGTAAGTATAAAGTATTATTTATATTAGTGTAGGAATCACAGATAAAGAACAAAAAGCCACACTTTTTATTTTCAGTCTTATGAAGTCAGAGAATACCCACTGCTTTGAACTGAAAACATCTGGACTCTTTCCAGCTTTGTCACTAACTAGTGCCGGGTTTAGTCTATGACCTTAGAAAAGTTATCCTATTTCTCAGGGATATTGACCACATAATTCTTATGACCTTTTCCTACTTGAAAATTCTATTTATTGATAAATATTCAGAAGAAGCTATTTTGGGTGAACTTCAAGAAATGTTTTATATGATTGCTCTAACTAAATTGACTATAATATTCTGTGACAAAACTAATACTACCTCAGGCCCTAATATTGTCTTTCAAAATGCCTTTTCAGCTACAACCTTCTTTGACCATAACTCTGTACAACAGATATGATGACGCATTTACAGATAATACAAGTGAAACCCCAAGCTGGGAACTGGCTTATCAAAGACCCCTTAATGATGTGTTAATGGATCAGAAATAGTACGGAAGCCCTGGGCTTTGGTTCACAGTCTTCCCCACAGTGGTGCCCATTTTGAAATACAATGAATGGTGACTGACATTCAGCTTGGTGTTATGAGACAGTGTCAGTGCTAAAAAGACAGAAATATGATGTAAAAAATGTTTGCATTTGAAGAGCTTACAATTTTTTGGAGTCTTGACAATCAGGCAGCTATAATCATCAGGAAATAACAGGTCCAGTAGTATGTGGAAGTTAAGGTGCCCTGGGTTGCTATGTCTTGTGTGACGAAACAAGGATCTATCTACCACGGGTTCCAGATAAGTAAAAAGGCACATGGATTCACTGTGCTTAAGGAGTAGGTTGTATTGAGCTGTGATGTGCTGTGCGTTAAGGATGAATTTGGCTAACAGCATGGCAGGAGAAAGCTGGCTTAGAGTGCCAACATCTGTGTGTGTGGCCAGGAGGTAAAGTGACGGCCATTTGAACGATTTAAAGATTATCTCAACTCCTGGTTGCATAGAGAAGGCAGCTGTGTTGCCAGATTAGGAGAAAGCTGCCAGGCACTGAGGATGGCAGCGTGAAATTGGTGGAATTCATCTTCATTGCAAGACAGGTAGCTCCTGCTGCCACATTAGGGGAAATATGTGACATCTCAAATAAACCTGCTCACATGGCCTGAGTTCATGCCTTTAGTCTTCCCTGTGATACTCACCTGTGGACCCAACATTGTAGGGTCTCAGTGGCATAAACAAACAGTGGAAGAGAAACTCAAGGCCAAACACAAACACTCAAACATTCTGAATTATGCACCTCTCTGTTTCCTGTTCTGGGTATACTTTTCTCACACTTCGACAACTTTCTAGCAGAGGCACTCTGAATTTTCTTCCCCAGTTAATATTTTCTCCCAGAATGTAAAGTTATTTCAGTAGAAATCTGTAGTTGGCTAAATAGTGGCCCCCAAAAGATATCTAAATCCCAGGAACTTGTGATTGTTACCTAGATTGACAAAATAGACCATGAACTATGATTAAGTTAAGGATTTTGAGGTGGAGAGATTATCCCTGGATTATCCAAGTGGACTATTAACGCAATCAATTACACTTATAAGAGGGAGGCAGAGGGAGATTTGACGCTGAAGACCATACCGCAATCATTGAAGCAAGCTGATGTGCCGCTGGCTTTGAAGATGGAGAAAGGAGCCATGAGCCAAAGAAAGCAAACAATGCAGCTCTAGAAGCTGGAAGAGGCAAGGAAATAGACTGTCCCTTAGAGCCCCTGGAGGGAGGGAGAACCTGCTGACACCTTCGTTTCAGCCCAGTGAAACTGTTTTTTGGTCATCTAACCTCCAGAACTGTAAGGGAATTAATATGGGTTGTTTTAGGCTACCAGGTTTGTGCCTATTTGTTACAGCAACCCGTACCCATACTGTTGCTATCAAATGGATTCTGACTCATGGAGAGACCCTCTAGGACAGGGTAGGACTACCCCATAGGATTTCCAAGGCTGTAATCTTTACGGGAGCAGACTGTTAACACTTTTCTCCCACAGGTTGCAGCAACAACAGAATACTAATACGGAGTCTAAATAATTGGAAATGTTAATCTGGCAGGGAGTGAAAAAAATACACCTAACATACTTCAAAACTAAATAGGTAATGCTTTGGAAAGTTGACTCCCAGGAGGCTCTTAACCTCTGTTAGGCTCAGGTCATATTTTAGTTACGTTGTAATGACCCATCCACTCTGCGTATCTACATTTTACATGTTTCCAGAACCACTACCTTCAATAAGAACATTGCAAGTCTTGGACCTCCATCTCTGAGAGCAGAAGCCATGCTTTGCTTTTGGTTTGTTTCCCTCAGAATATCTATTGCAGGCTATTGCACTTGGACTGTGTTTAATAAATATTTGTTGAGTCACTCAATGATTGATTGATTAACTGTTCTAAATAACCATTGAAACAAACCAACTATGACACAGCTATAATAAATGATTTGGTCCCCCATTTTCAGTGAGGAAAAGGCTTCCTTTAGCCAGATTGGGAGAAGACAAAAGAGAGAAAGTAATGTCAAAAACGAAGGCAAGTATGCAGACCCACTCAAGGCTTCAAACTTCATGATATGCAATTAGAATCTATTGTGGCAGTGGCTTCAAGTGGCTCATTTTAAAGAGATGCTGATTCCAAAGACAAGATGTTAGAATCGCAGTGACTAACAGTGGCCACTGGTGACAGACAGCAAATAAGTAATAGCTCTTCTAGAAAAACCAGTAATGCTTGGAGAATAAATTGTGTGTGAACAGCAATCTGAATCAAAGCAAACTTACACAAAAACAATTTTTAACATGAAGATATATGAAAGATTTCATTTGAAAGAGACCAATTATCTTAGAATTAGGAGAAAATATGACAAAATGTGACAAAAACAACTTATCCAATAAGCAAGGCAAGTCATATTTCTATTCAATTTCAATCTGTCATGACTATATGGCCATAATCAGCAGACTGAAACCCAATCTTTAGTTTGATTTCAAGCATGTACTATTCCAGTATTTGTTCAGCTTAACAGTTTTCAACAAGCCCTACTTTGGTGAACCTTCTCTAACATGTAAATTACTTACAATCTTACACAATTATGCAAAACTGTAAGTAAAGAAAAACCTTTCAATACTTTTCAAGCTATTTAGCCTAAAGGTAATTTGTCAGCCTTGGTGATTTACGAACTGTTCTCAGTGAGGAATTTGTGAAACATGAACATTCTCTTTCAATTGAGGGGCATTTCTTATGCAAAGGAACCCTCAACAGAACAAATGAGAAAAGATAATTAATAGTCAGACATTTTCACGTGGAGGTATATTTTCCCAGCAAACGTGGTCTTAACTGCTTTAAAGACAGTCTTCCTTACTTGGTGTCAGCCTAAACCTGGAGAACAAAAGAGAAAAAACAAACTCAAAAATTCAAGAGATTTTTGCTAAATTGACTATTGAACTCCCCTCACTTCATTTTAATGCTGTTTTCTTTGTTTTGGCTTCTGAGTCATCCCCCTCTGACCTCCCACCTTTTCTGAGAGCTTGACTTTGTAGTTGTAGCTGATAGACAGCACAAGCTCACACTCACCCCATTGGTTCCCATTCACATAGCATATGTTTTCTTCCAACTCATGTAATAGCTCCCTTTGACAACTCGTTCTGACTCCTAACTACATACACTTTAGTGGGATCCAATTCCCAAATGATGAATCCATTGTGAAAAAATATGTAATTTCTAATTTAACCTCTGTATTTAAGCTCATTCATCTCTTCCATCTCCACTCCCATCTTAATTAAAATTACCTCATTACAGCTCGTTTTCATTTGGGTAATCACTCGACCTTTCAGTATTTCCCATATATTCTCAAGGCTTTATCCTTCTTCTCCTCCTAAGGATATGGCCATCTCCTGACAAGGAGAAACTTTTAGAGCTCAGGGTGTAGGGGTGGGCTGTAGTTTCCTGACTTTTCCTTCAGGTTCTTCCTGTGGTACCACCTGGGCCATCTCACCCATGTCGCACTGAACTAACATCACTGAAATATGGCTGATCCCACCTGGACTTTTGTGCATCATATTGGTTACTGCTGACAACATATCTTCCAACTAGATAATTCCTTTAATTGTAGTCAGCTATCTATAGCCGTGTACATATTAAATTGCTATATATGGACCTTCTCAGAGGCATCCTGCCTACTGAGCTGTGTCAGAAAAGTTAGGAATCAGGCATGATGTTCTTAAATCTTTCCAGACTATCAGCTTTTTTCTACTCCTGACACCCCCTCACACTTGCCTCTGACCTCTTGCACACCATTTCCTCTCTCTCCTGGCACCACCTCCCATTAACAAGAAAGGTTTGCCTTCCACTGTGTGGAAGGAACTCCCCTTATTTTTGTCACACTCTTTACCCTTCCTATACACTGGCAACTTGTTTCTTAGTGCTGCTGTTTCTTAGTACTGCTGCGCTTAGTTTCTTAGTACTGCTATAACAGAAACACCACAAGTAGATGGTTTTAAAGAACAGAAATTTTATTTTCTCACAGTTTAGGAAGCTGGAAGTCCAAATCTGGGGCACTGGCTCTAAGGGAAGGCACTCTGTTTGTCATCTCCGGGGGAAGTTTTTTTTTTTTAGTTTCTGTAGACCCAGCATTCCTTGATTCCTTGGCCATTTCCACCTGGCATCTACCTTCCTCTTCATTTGTGTTTCTTTCTCCTGTGCCTAATATGTTTCTTTTATAGTTCAAAAGTAAGATGCACTCTACACTGATATGGTCTCATTAACAAATAAGGCCCTGTGCCTAGATGGGATTATCCATTGCCTTTGAGTCAATTCCAACTCTATAGGACAGAGAAGAACTGCCCCATAACCTTTCCAAGAAGCGGCTGCTGGGTTTGAACTGCTGATCTTTTGATTAGCAGCCAAACACTTAACCACTGGGTCACCAGGGCTCCTAGATGGGATTACATCCATAAATATAGGGGTTAGGATTCTAACACATATTCTGGAAGGACACAACTCAATTCATATTATGGAACAATGGTCAAGCCCCAAAACAGTTATTCTTAATATGTAAAGGCCTAATCTTAGACATCCAAGTAAATACAGTCTGTCTTCAAGAGTCGCTATGAGTCAGAATCTACTTGATGGCAACAGGTTCGTCAAGACTATTATTTAATTAGGAACTGTGATGGTTAATGTCATATGTCAACTTGGCTAGTCTATGGTTCTCAGTGGTTTGGCAGACACTGTGTAATCACCTTCCATTTTGTGATCTGATGTGAGTAGCCAATCAGTTGAAAGGGGAGTTTTCTTTGGGGTATGGCCTACTTGCAGTATATAAATGCGTATTCTGGCAAAGCTTGCTGTTTTTCTTGAACCCACATTCTTCTCATTGCGTGGTCTCTGATTCTTGAGACATAAGCTTGTAGAAGTCTCTGGTCTGCTACCTGACCTGCAGATTTTGGATTCACCAACCCCAGCAACCTTGTGAGCCAGCAGAGCTCTTCAGCCTGACACTTAACCCATAGATTTGGGACTTGCCAGCCCCCACAATTGTGTGACTCCTTTCCTCACAATTGTGTGAGCCATTTCCTTAAAGTAAATTTCTCTAATACATGTATAGACACTTCACTGGTTTTGCTCTCTAAGGAACCCAGACTAAACAGGAACTTTAAGATGTCTTATTTGAAAGTCAAAGCTGAACAACCATTTGTTTTACCTCATGATATCTGTTTCCCGTCTCCCTGAAGTACTAATGCTCTGCAGCTCCATAAGCTCACCTTAGTTTTTAGCCATTTCATGAATTCTACTTTTGTGGATAAGAGAACACATATTGTGGCACCATTTTTTATTCTTAATAATTTTCATCAGCATTCTAAGGAGAGTAATCAATCATGATTTCTTTGTTGAGCTAGATTGTTCTGTATAAGAAAGAAGTTTGGGGTAAAATCCACTAGTGATTAAATGTTGTAAGGGGAAGGGAGAAAAAAAACAACTAAAGTCTAGTGGCTTGGGAGAAGGAGTAATTGGTGAGAAGAGACCTGCCAATGAGAATTCATTACAGACTATGCTGAAGCGCAGAGCATGCAAAAAGTTCCTCCACCTCTCCTACCAAACTCTCAATAAAATCTAGGTATTTCACTAATACTTCAGCTAGGAGTGGACTCTTCCAACGGAATGTGAATAATCTTTGTGCCCATCAAACTTCCAGTTTGTTTGTTGAGCCAAGACAGAGTCAACCAATACCCCGGTTACAATTATTTTCTATCTAGACAGCTTATGAACATCATATTATACTTCTTTCATATTTTCTATTACATTTATTGAGGAATGGGGACATATTAGGCAATAAAAATACCAAGTGATATAAATCAATTAGGCTAGCATTTTTTTTTAATTGTGGTAAAATATATATAACACATTTTTTGCCATTTTAACCATTTTTAAGTATACAATTCAGTGACATTAATCCCATTCACGATCTTGTGTAACCATCTCCACTACCTACTTCCAAAAGTTTTTCAACTCCCCAAACAGAAAATCAGTGCCCCTTGAGCAACAACTCCCCATTACTCTCTTTCCCTAGCACCTGGTGACTAGTAATAAACTTTCATCTCTATACATTTGCCTATTCTAAACATTTTGTATAAGTGAGCTCATATAATAACTGTCCTCTTGTGTCTGATGGATTTCACTTGCTAGAATGTTTTCAAAGTTTTTCCATGTCATAGCATCTATCAGGATAGGTTAGTGTTTTTAAAAATGATGTTCAAATTTTGAATACTTTGTTGAAATGAAATATTACGAAGCTCACTCATACTAGATATGTTGTGGGGGCAGGGATGTACAGGTAAATGGAGTATCTTTCTACTCTTCATAGCAGGGAAGCATGTGGTCAGAGAGAAAAGGAAACTTTAGTCTTAAAACCACAATGCTGTCATTTCTATTGAGAGAAATCAAGAAAATTTAGATATAGAAGAGACCATAGACTCAGTAAGAACATTCTGGGGCCTAGACCTGAATCGTCTTTTTCCCTAGACCCTTCAGAAGCCATTTTTTCTAACTCCCTGTGGTCAGTTGACAGGTTTCTTCAGAATTCTTAGCAAATGCTTTGCCTAAGAGACAGAGCATTAAATATTTCCTTCAGGTTGAGCACCTCACTGAACAAGTCCTTAACTACCTAAGTACACAATTTTCCAATTACCTTTTCAGAAATGATGTGCAGGAATAATCCAACCAGAAGGTGAAACCTTAGCTCTTTCACTGTTGAGAAATTGATTGCTTCTTTTGTTCCCCGTGGTATTGTTCTTAAAAAAAGAAAAAGGCAAATCAACTTAAGTGCTGAGTTGACAGCCTAGAGACTAGAGCGCCAATAGACATTTATTTGCTAAAAGATAATATAAAGTAGATTTAAAAATAAAGCAAACTTTCTTATGGTGGAAATTTCAATGCCTGATACAAATTGGTACCTGCAGCCAGGTGTTCTTAATCCTCAGTGCTGGCCCAACTTGCCTTCGGCAAAAGAGTGTGAATGTAAACCCTGATATGTAGGGCTGAGAAGGCTTCGGGTAGTGCAAACCGTTAACATGCTCGGCTGCTAACCAAAAGGTTGGAGGTTTGAGGCACCTCAGAAGAAAGGACTGGTGATCTATTTTCAAAAAATCAGCCATTGAAAACCCTACAGAGCACAATTCTACCCTGACACACATGGTAATGCCATGCATGAGTCAGAGTCAACTAGATGGTTTATGTATGGTTGCACCCCTCCCAGGCCAACTCGGTAATCTGTTATAGATTCCTGCTTCCTCCTCAGCCCCTAAAAAAAACTATGGATCAAATAAAGGTATAAAACTTTCAGGTCTATTCATTATGCTTCTTATTGCTTTTCATTTGAATATTGTAAAGTAGTGAACCGAAGCATTAGATTTCTGGAGAGTTGAATAGATCCTGACGTCAGCACAAGGATAACTGGGTAATTGTGGAGAATACAGTTCAAGAACAGTCCAGATCCTTTTGCTCTAGGTTCTGTTTATATTTCATATCACTTGAAACACATGCTTTAAATGAGTAGCAACCTTATCGGATTTTTTTTTTTTTTTTTACGTAATTTAAGATAAATAGTTAACTCTTTGAAAAATAGAATCAGTTTACAACAGGTAAAATAAGGGATGAGCTCCAACAACATAAACTTTATTAGGAATGAATGCAAAATTTTGTCCTTAAGGAAACAAACCAAAGGCAGAAATTCAAAACCAATGTTAATGTGAGGAAGGCTCAGGGGTTTCAATTTATAGGAAGCTTCATATAATTCAGTAGTTGTTGAAACAAGTAAAGTTGGTCAAAACAGTTCACTGGAATTACAGTGCTCAGAAGGGCACTCCCAGGAGTGTTTCAGTCTGTGTTGTCATTCAGGTCTCAACTAGGATGCTTAGCTCAGTTCTGGTTACTGCATTAAACAGATGTTTATATTACAGGGAATCCAACCAGGGATGAGGGAGGCAAGAATGTTTGCTCTAGAAGACTCAAGGAGACCCCGGTGTTGTCCTCAAATAATAGTAAAAATAGCCAGCATTAATTGAGTGCTAACTCTGTGCCAGGCACTGTGCTAGACACTGTTTACGCATATCATCTCATTTAATAGTAGCCACAACCCTAGAAGTTGACACCAATATCAATCTGAATTTTTCAAAATAGAAAATTGAAGAGCAGAGAGATAAAGGAACTTTCTCAGTGTGCAAAGAGCCACCACGAGGAAGACTGAAGTTGTTCTACTTGACTAAAAGAATAGAACAAAGACTAAGGGTAGAAGCCACCAGAAGGCAAAAAGTGGCTATACTAAGGAAAATGGCTATAATATTTAGATCTTTCTAAAGCATAAAGTAGGCCCCTGGTGGCATAGTGATTAAGAAGCTTGGTTACTAACCAAAAGGTTGGCAGTTAGAATCCACCAGCTGCTCCTTGGAAATGCTACGGGGTAGTTCTACTCTGTCCTGTAGGGTTGCTATAAGTCGAAATCAACTTGAGGACCATAGGTTTGGTTTGGTTTTAAAGTATAAAGCGCTATCTCTTTGGGATTGTTTCAAAGGCATTTGAATGGCCACTGAATGGGGATGTAATGGAGGGAACGTCTGCATCTGGGACAGACTTAGCAATTCTCTACCTCTGCCTACATGAGAGTTTTCTGTGAGTCTGAATCATTAGCATTTTGATGTAATATGAATCAAAGTATTGCACAGAGTATGGTTTATGACTTGAAGACAATAGCTTTCCTGACATCCCTTTCTAAATTTGATGGAGGGAGAGAGATATGAATAATACACACACTGGATTATGTTGCAAGAATGTGAAGAGGCAAAGCACCCAATAGCAATATGGAGACTGAACCTCAACCTCTTTTTAACCATAGGGTCGCTATCAGATGGTTATGAGTTGGAGCCGACTTCCTGACACATAACGATTAACAACAAATGCCAGCCTAAATGGGCATATAATCCTTCTTGAAGAGTATTTTACACCCGTAACTCCTGCCTCTACAGTGTACCTGCCTGAACAATATAAAAGGACACAAATTTCTAGCATGGTGTCAGCTTGAAAAGGTAGTTAACAGGCTCTGAGCTTGGGGCCAATTTGTTTCTAGAGAACAATAAAACTTCCAAAAGGGAAAAAAAAAAAAAAAAACAGAGATTCTCTGTACATTTAAACAGTTGGCATTTCTGTCAGGATTTTAGCAGCCCCCATCCTGCTACGGAATGTGAATCTTTTATTAATAATAATTTTAGCACAGCCCCTAGCTATCACAGGTCAATATATATTAATAAGATGTTCTAATTTTATCTAAAATAAATGCTTTCAGGCAAAGCTAAACTCTTCTTTTCTGGTCAATTATCTATAAGAAGTTAAATAAAATATTCTTTGTTTCCTGGTTGAAAATGAAGATAAAAACCAAAACCAAGCCCGTTGCTGTCAAGTCAATTCAGACTCATAGCGACCCTATAGGACAGAGAACTACCCCATAGGGTCTCCAAGGAGCAGCTGGCGGATTTGAACTGCCAGCCTCTTGGTTAGTGGCTGAGCTCTTAATCACTGAAAATGAAGAGAGGATAAGATTATTAGGAAGTCCAACAAATTCTCAGTTTCAACTAAAGTAAAGGAAAAGAAATTGGATTATTGTTCCTGATTAAAAGGGACAGAAGTAAGACCACTGTGTAGTAGTCACAGATAGAAGAAAGAGTGAGGTAGAGGACTGGGGAGTAGGTGATGGGTCCTTCCTTGTCATCTGTTCTGGAACCACCAAGACCTGACATCCAGCAGAGCACAGAGGTTAGGCTCACCGTGACCTCACTGCTCTTTTACATGAATTAGGTCGGGATGTAACACAACAGGGGCATGAGGTGACAGTGGAGCAAGGAGGATAAGAAAGTGAAGTCTCCTATGCAGCCCAGTTCTCCTTTCCCTTCCACTTCTCCACTCTTCTACTCTGACACACATGGTCACCATGAATCAGACTTGGCTCAATGACTACCGGTAACCACTATAAAAAACTAGAGATTAGGCCAACAGGAAAACTCTAGGAACTAGTATAGCACACACACCTGAGAGTTATTCCGCCCGAAGCATGCAGATCCAGGTATTCCAGGGGCAAGAGAGAGGGCGAAGGTAAAGAAACACAGGTGCTGGTAGTTGAAATTTGATTGGTGTGCACTGAAGAGATAAGGTTAAGGGGAATGGGTAGGTCATTGACAGCAGCTGTACTGAAGAGACTGAACGCTTTTGTGAGGCTATATGCTCCCTAGATAACATTACTAGATTTTTTTCCCAAGTGAAAACTTCCTAGAATTCAAACGTGCTTAGCTTTTTTGTACCATCCCTCCCTTTTCATAATCTGAACATATATAGTTAGTTTAGGTGCTAAACATTTTACAACAGCACAAGGAAACCTCATGATAGAAATTATATGCTGTGTTGTAGTCAGTTCTCAAAGACCTGTTTAATTTTTCTAGAAAGAGGAATTTACTTCAATGTATTAATCATGGTGAAATTTCTCCACTTTCTTTTTGTGGTAATGTCATCATTTATTAACATCTACTATATGATGAGTAATCTGATAATCAGCATGCATACAAAAGAACCTGAAAGCATAATTGCTGGCTTGTAAAAGATTCGCCAACGAAGAAAATCCTTGACAAGCACCCAAAGAAAAGATACAAAGCATACAAAAGGTAAAGTGCAAATAGATGCAAACAAATCAATTAATCAGGATATATTTATTCAGTAACCTTCCTGTGCTA
This sequence comes from Loxodonta africana, assembly GCF_030014295.1. Lineage (NCBI taxonomy): Eukaryota > Metazoa > Chordata > Mammalia > Proboscidea > Elephantidae > Loxodonta > Loxodonta africana. The sequence continues at coordinate 64,784,721 of NC_087352.1, forward strand.
ACTCACATATTAAGTCCTATGTGATGAAGCCAAAGCTTTGTGCTAAAAGAATTTATGATACACAGGTATCCCCCGCTTTTCAAAAGTTGGCTTTATGCCACCTCGCTTTTATGAAAGACCTACATTAGTGCCTGTTTCCGCTAACCGAAAGAAATCAGAAGAGGAGTTTTGCTTTTATGAAAAAAGGCAAAAAGCAGAAAAAGGGTTTTGCAGCGACCTGTTAAAGAGGCAGCTCGCACCAGAGCAGCGAGAGTGGTATCACCAAGCTCAGCATCAAGCTGCCATGGCTTTGAACTGTGTCTGTGAGCATCTGTGCTTTATCTCGATTTATTTTGTGTACCCGTTAGCAAGATGTGCCCTAAGGTATCAGAAAAGCCTATGAGAGCTCGTAAAAATTTTAAGTGTTATTTTGTATGATTTGGTAGGTTATTTTTGGGGTCCGGGAATGCTCAAAAATGTTTCCCATATAGATTAATGGTAACTGCTTCTTCACTTTACTCCATTTCGGCTTACAAAAGCTTTCTTAAGAATGCTTCGCTTTTGGATGGCCAAAGAAACCTGTATCTGGAGAAAATAATGACAAAACAATGAGAGAATTCTGCAAGAGAGCACATAGTCAAGTAATTTCAGAAAAGGGAGCCATAAGCCTGGGCTATGCAGAAAATGCTTCGTGCAGGAAGAATGCAAACACCAAAAAAATTCTTATGACTAAACGTGATACCTGGCCGTTAGAATGCATTTTGCAAACATGATGTCAAATATGCCGCTAAGGAAGCAGTGCTAAGATATGTCTCAATAGAACCCAAGGGTTTTCTTTTGTTCCCATGGCTAGAGCCAGAGCTTTAAAAAAAAAGAAAGAAAGAAAGTCTATGCTATAGATCTGAATGTATCATGTGTACTAATTCATATCTATTGAATACCTACTCTGAATGGGGTGCTGTTGTAATATCCTCCTGTTCCAGACATTAGTCTAACAAGGCAAATTGTAGAGAAACAGGCAAGAATAAAATCTAGCCAGTGACCAAATAAAATCTTTCAGCCATGGGAGAGCTACTGGAATTATTAATAAGAAGAAAAGCTTAGGACCATTTAGAAATGCATTATTTATTAAGGAACTGTCAGTGGGACTCATAAAAGGCAGGCTGTGAGTGAAAAATACGCTTGTTTGGGTTGAGTGTATTACTGCAGACAGGCTAGAGATAAGCTGGAAACAAAGGGAAACATTAATCTGGCTCTCAGAAAAGCATTTGTTATGGCAGCCACTATCGCAGTGGTTTTAAGCAAATGAATCACGATATGTGGTGAAAGTAAGTAGAAGTAATTAAAGAGCAAGGGTTGTACATTGTCTCAACAATGGAGTTGAATTTAGTCATTTGAGGCCAGCTAGAGGCGAGCCAGGACTTCAGAGTGCCCACCTTGTCCCTTGTAACAGGGAACGAGAAAATGCACACCAGACAACCAAACACGTGACGATTAAGGGAAGAGCATAACTGACCATTTGAGTGACAGGGCTTCTTCATTAACAAGAAGCACCAACGGAGTCAATGGATGAGAGACCCCTGTCCCATTCCCTCCCAAACAGATATACTGTGAATCTCTTAGCAAGGATCTATCAGGACAAGAAGATTTTTTATCTCCTGAGCTATAAAGAAAAGTCTGTAGGTATTTGCTTACCCCACACATAAGCAGGAGCATAAAATTAATGCCACATGAAGTAGTGCAACAAGCTTACACTTTAGAACTAACAGATCCGGATTTGAACCTGGGCTCTGCCACTTATTAGCCACATAGCTTGGATTAGTTGTTCTTGGAGTTTCGGGTTTTCTGTCTGTAATATGGGAATAATAACACCAATCTCACACAGTCATAAGATTACAAATTTAAAAAAGATAATGAATATAAAATACCCAATATTGTGCTGGCACAGAACAGAGGCTCAGTAAAAATTAGCTGCCTTCTATTTTCTGGGCTTCGTATATAATGACTTCTTATAATTGTTCCATGCATTGTTTTATATATATATATATATATATATATATAAACCCAAAAACCCATTGCTATTGAGTCGGGTCCGACTCATAGCGACCCTATAGGACAGGGTAGAACTGCCCCATAGAGCTTCCAAGCAGCGCCATATGGATTTGAACTGCCTACCTTTTGGCTACCAGCCGTAGCACTGAACCACTACATCGCCAGGGTTTCCATATATATATATATATATATATATATATATATATATATATATATATATATAGAATGCTATTTCAAATTATTAGACTGTCATAAGCCCACGATAGTGAACCAAAACAGTGCCAGAAAGAACTACCAAAGGCTCATTTCATTTAAATGTCATGATTATTCACAGCCATGAAATGACTAACACTGGCCAAGTATTTAAAACTGCTGTAAAATTTTTTTGCTAAATGCATCATTTATGAGGTCTATCTTATAGACCTATCTTAAGATGCAACAAAATCACACATTCCAAAATAACTATTCGGCAGTATATGAATATTAAGGTGTTTTTCCACAAAGGATTGCCCTCTTGAGTACCCCACGAGTCTTGAATGTGATCCACATAGATGAACGTGAAGACCTGAAATGCCCACGTGGCCTGTCTGTGTTCTTGGTATCAGCTCCTTTTGCTCTGGGCTCCAGGGAAGCCTCTTCTTATAGAAGCTTGTCCCCTGGATAAGGAGGTATGCCGGCTGCAAGGGTAGAGGAATATGCTTCAGCAGCTGTGCAATACTTTACCTCATGAAGCGTCATCCTGAAGTTGGTTCAAAAGTTCCAAGCCCATGGCCCACAGAACACAGTCTTCTCTTCTCTCATTGATGCATGGTCACCATGTTGTGTAGAAAGGTGGGAGCCTCAAACTTGAGCGCTGCCTGGGACCTGCTGGTGCTGGGCTTGCTTCCTCTAGCACAACTCCAGGCACCAGGAAACATCCAGCTCAGCCAACCTCATGTTAGCCTTAGGCTTCTCAGCAATGCCTTCTCAAAACCCTTTTCTCAACATCTTCGCGTCTCTTACTGGGTCCAGCATGATTCTCTGGCTGATGCCAAGTAGATGGAAGCAGCCATGGGCTGCTGCAATGGCAGGCCCATTGGGAGTCCAGGGGAAGCTGAGACATGGTAGGTCCGGCGGGGAATTGGTCATGGGTACTAGCAACTCATCCCCATGTCCCATCGGCTTCTATCTTCTGAACTGGTATTGCCCCTGGGAACTGTACTGGCTTCCTCCTACTCCCAACATCACTACCATCAAGATTATGCAAAACCCTGCAGGCAACTCATCATCTACACTCTCAAGAGCAAGACACTGGGTCCTAAGCAGAGGTGCTCTTCATTGTAGACACCTTTGTGATCTCAGGCATTCTTAAAACCAAAACCCAGTTGCCTTGGAGTAGATTCTAACTTATGGTAACCCCATGTGTGTCAGAGTAGAACTGTGCTACAGACAGTTTTCAAAATTTTTTGGAAATAGATCACAAGGCCTTTCTTCCCAGGTGCCTCTGGGTAAACTTGAACCTCCAACCTTTCCGTTAGTAGTTGAAACCAAAAAAAGCATCAAACCCATTGCTGTCAAGCTGATTCTGACTCATAGTGACCCTATAGGACAGAGGAGAACTGCCCCATAAAGTTTCCAAGGATGGGCTGGTGGATTCGAAGTGCTGAACTTTTGGTTAGCAGCCATAGCTCTTAACCAGTGCACCACCAGGGCTCCATTAGCAGCCTAGCGCTTAACTATTTGCACTACCCAGGGACTTCCATTCTTAAACACAAGGAGTATAATCCACATGGTTGAAAATTGCATATGTATCTCTCTAAGTTTGACATTATATCATTCATGTACTCCAAGCCTTGCTTGACTATCTGGTTCAGTGAGGCAAGTTAAAAATCACAGATAATGATTTTGTGTGCTGATTTGTGAAAATGTTTTGTTTTATATGTCTAGCTGCAGTGCATTCAGAACCTCTGAGGGATATCTGTTAGCTCAAACAATATGCTCAAAATTCATCTCCTGACCTTTCCCTAAAAGCCTGCTTCCCTCAGAGTCTCATGCAAAAATCCTGAGCCTTTTACCTGAGCCCGAGCTGTATCTGGAGTCCTGGTGACACAGTGATTAAGAGCTCAGGCTGCTAACCAACGGGTTGCCAGTTCAAATCCACCAGCTGCACTCCTGGGAAACCCTATAGGGCAGTTTTACTCTGTTCTACAACATCGCTATGAGTCGGAATTGATGGCAACAGATTTTTTTTTAATGCTGTCTATCTGTTCATTCATGGGTTATTTATTCATTGGTTTTATTACATCTCAGTGCTGTTGTTCTTGTTGATAGGCACCATCGAGTCACTTCCAACTCATAGTGACCCTATGTACAACAGAACGAAGCACTGCCTGGTCCTGCACCCTTCTCACAATCACTGCTATGTTTGAGCCTATTATTGCAGCCAGTGTGTCAGTTTATCTCTTGCTAATATATGAAAATACGATTTCTATTCTCAATATGTTAAGGTCAGGTAGATAAAATTATTATCTAACATTATTCAATAAGAAAATCTCTAGATGAAAAAGCTCCACTACCTGCCCTAGGCCTTGCATCCCTGCACTTTTACTTTTTGCCCTAATATTATCTGAAATTTGCAGTGCCTGAATAGAAGGAAAAATTAAAAGGAAAAGGCATACATTTCTTTGATCATATAAAAGAGAAACAAAAGAGCAAGAAAAATCCCGGTTTTTTAAGGTTATGGATCCTAGATCTGGTTTTGGTCTTGGTCTTTTTTGCTGGTAAACTTGTCCTCTGTCTCTGTCCTTAATGTAGATGTCTTAGTCATCTAGTAAAAGAAAAACCCAAAGTGGATGGCTTTAACAAAGAGAAGTTTATTTCCTCCGAGTAAAGAGGCTAAAAGTCCAAATTCAAGGCGTCAGCTCCGGGGGAAGCCTTTCTCTTTCTGCCGGCTTTCCCATTAATGTTCCCCCAGAATAGGAGCTTCTCCATGCAGGGACCTTGGGTGCAAGGACGTGCTGTGCTCCTAGTACTGCTTTCTTGGTGGTATGAGGCCTTCCACTCTCTGCTTGCTTCCCTTTCCTTTTATCTCTTGTAAGATAAAAGGTGGTGCAGGCCATACCCCAGGGAAACTCCCTTCACATTGGATCAGGAATGTGACCTTAGTAAGGGTGTTACAATCCCACCCTAATCCTCTTTAACATAAAATTATAATCACAAAACAGAGGACAACCACACAATACTGGGAATCATGGTCCAGCCAAGTTGATTTACACATGTTTTGGAGGATTTAATTCAATCCACGACAGCAGATATATGAAATTTCTATTCCCATTTCTTTTCTTTACACATTTTAAATTCCCATTGTGAACTATTGTATTGACTGCACTGGTTTCCACCGTAGGTGTATGCAGAAGTCTCATAGATGCAGGTCTCCAGCCCTTATCACCTTCCTGACCACCATCCCCACTTACACAACTCTGTGTGGAGCAGCCCTGCTTTGACAATCTACTAGAGACTAAACAAAGCACCATGTGTCAACAACAAAGGCCAACTTCTTCCGCTCTCCAAGAGACCACTATTCTTGTAATTTCCTTCTGAAATAATGAGATCCTAATCCTCTCCATTAACCAGGCTTGAAATCTTAGAAACAGTTTCTTGTTCTTTTTCCTCCTGAGTACATTCTCAATAAATTGTTTATTGTAAGACGCCACATAATTTCCGTCAGAATTTTTCTGAATGGTTTAATCTCTAGCAATCATTATCTTCATAATTATACATAACATGTATGGGGTCTTCTATATGACCTATACTAAGAGCTTTATATTTAATCTTCATAGCAATCCTATGGAATGATTCCTCTTCTTATACCCATTTTGTAGATTAGGGAAACCAAAGCTTAGAGGAGTTAAATAACTTTTCCAAGGGAATGTTGTTGTTGTTAGTTGCCATCATGTTTGTTCCAACTCATAGGAACCCTATGCACAACAGAACGAAAGAGTGCCCGGTCCTGCACCATCGTCACAATTGTTGCTATGCTTGCGTCCATCGTTGCAGCTACTGTGTCAATCCATCTCGTTGAGGGTCTTCCTCTTTAACTCTGACTGTCTACTTTACCAAGCATGATGACCTTCACCAGGCACTGGTCCCGCCTGATAACATGTCCAAACTACATGAGACAAAGTCTGTTCATCCTTGCTTCTAAGGAGCATTCTGGCTGTACTTCTTCCACTAAAGATTTTTTCATTCTTCTGGCAGTCCATGGTATATTCAATATTCCTTGCCAACACTATAATTCAAAGGCATCAATTCTTCTTTGGTCTTCCTTATTCATTGTCCAGCTTTCCCATGCATATGAGGTGACTGAAAACACCATGGCTTGGGTCAGGCGTACCTTAATCCTCAAAGTGACATTTTTGCTTTTAACACTTTAAAGAGGTCTTTTGCAACAGATTTGCCCAATGTAATTTCCAAGGCAATATAACAAGTAAAATGTCAGACACAAATTATTATTGTTATCAACTTTCTGGGAAGGTAGTCTGATATAGAAAGAGAAGAGGCTTTGAGGTCAAACGAATCTTCATCCACACCTTGACTCTGCTATTTAATTTCTCTGTGTAGCTATTTAATCTCTCTAAGCTTTGGTTTCTCCATCTGTAAATGGAGATAATAAAAGAGTTTTAATGAGAATTAAGCATAGGTAAAGTGTTTGAAGGAGTTCCTGGGTAGTGCAAACAGTTATAAATCTGTGGGTTCCAGTACTCTGAGAGACACCTTGGAAGCATGGCCTGGCAATCTACTTCCCAAAAAACAACCTCTGAAAACCATATGCAGCACAGTTCTACTCTGATACACATGGAGTCACCATGAGTCAGTAGCTACTCAATGGCAACTGTTTTCTTAAAAAAAAAAAAAAAAAAAACCACTGCCGTTGAGGCGATTCCGACTCATAGCGACCCTATAGGACAGAGTAGAACTGTCCAATAGAGTTTCCAAGGAGCGCCTGGCAGATTTGAACTGCCGACCTCTTGGTTAGCAGCCGTAGCACTTAACCACTATGCCACCAGGGTTTCCTAAAAGTGTATGAAAAATAGTGATTTTAAAATGTTTATTCTCTTTTTGCTAGTGCAAAAATCAAAATGACAAATTGAGTCTCTTCTGGTCAAGCAATATGAGATTTGAATATGAGAGTTTCTAAATCTTATCTAGGGAGCCAATATACATGAAGTCTTTGGCTTCTTGTTTTAATATTCAGCTGTAAATCTTGGCATTTAAAAATGTTAAATTAATGGCTGATCAATTCCAAATAAATTACCATCCTCAGAGGTGATGCTAATCAATGGAGCACATGACAGTGGTGGCTCGAGAAAGGCCTCATTTGACATTGAATAAGATGGGATAACAATGACTTGTTATTTGTGATTTTTACTTGCTTGTCATGTCATTACCACAGCAAACATAATAACTCTAATTAAGCTCTTTAATCCTATGACTTCTACCAAGCTGATGACAGTAATCATGTTATTATGAAGATTATGTTAATAATAAGACTAGATCCCTTAGAAATAAAGGGTTGATAATAATAATAATTGTGTCTATATTCTCCTTATAACCCAAGAGAAGGCACAATCTCAGCCATGGACTGTGGGAGGACACACTAGGAACACTGGCTGTAGAAAGAGGCATTAAGCTTAAAGAAAGAAGCTGGGAACAAAACAAAAAAAAGAAAACAGAAAGGTCTAGAAATATAAGCAAACTTCAATAGTTAGAATTAAGGAATGGGTCTGCGTCACATATGCAACACTAGGTATTATACTTTGGGGATCCTCAACCGGTCAGGAGGTATATTATCTCAGGAATATGCACGTAATTTCCTAGGCCCAGATAGAGTATTTGCACAATAGCATTATGACACTAGAAAAATATTATAAAATTAAGGATCATATGCTGTTGTTGTTAGCTGCCATCTAGTTAATGCCAATGCATGGCGACCGCACGTAGAACTGCTCCATAGGGTTTTCAGAAGCAGATTACCAGGCCAAATAGGATTAAGAAACAGAGCAAAGATTCCAACTAACAAAGGACAACTAACCAAATTGTACAAGACACACATACACAGCAGAACAGAGAGGGGAAAGAGATATTTTAAAAATAATCCCGTATTCTACATTAGTCCAGGAGGCAATGCTCTAGATCCAAGGAGGAGTGATGTAAGTCTTTCAGTGGCCATGAGATTCTCTCCTCGGCCATGTCCTCAAAATCGGGTTATCAAAGATTGACAGAAGACATTCTACCATGACTTTAAGAAACCAGGCTAACATAATAGATGTCGAAATGCATATTCAAATGATAGGCAAAATCTGGAACCTGAGCCAAAATAAACGAGATTAAATATAACATAAAAAAATGTGAAAATTCTCATTAAAAAAAAAAATGGTAGCTATACTTTTTATTCTTTATTCAGGGCATGAATTGTAACATTACAAAAATAGGAATTGCATGTATTTGTCAAGACTGAGATGGAGGGCTACAAAATTAACTCCTTGCAGAAATTAAAATAATAAACCTAAAATCTTGATTTTTCTTTGGTTAAAATTAAAAGAAATTGTAAGTTGCCATGGTATTTGATAAGAACCCTTGAGATGAAAAAGTCTTATTGCCCTAAGCACTGTGGTAGTGAATATAATTCTTATTAGCATAAAAAAGAGAAACTTAGAGCAGATTTACATTTTAGTGACCATAGAAGCAAAATGAAAGAGAGCTTTTAAAAGACAAGCCAGTTTGAGGGAAATGTCATTTATTAAGCTTATTAAATTTAAATCTGAAAAAGTTTAACAAATTACAAAAGTACACAATTGGTAATACCTGGTTAGACAATTTTAAAAGAAAGACTTGGGATTTTCTAATACTACAAGCTCAATACAAGTTAACCTTAAAGTGGTGAGTTCCATTAAATTCTGAAATTGTCAGATCATAGCTAAATTATGATGGTTCATTCTGGTCACCACATTTTATACAGTAAAATGATAAAATAAGCTCATGCAAAAACAGACAAACTCTATAATGAAGCAGTCCAGGAAAACAAATAAACACTTGAAGGATTTGAGAATGAATAGAAAGCTATGAGAAGATCTAATAATATATTCAAATATAGTCGAAGAAGTTGACATGTTTGCTTGTTTGTCTGTTCCTCTGAAGAACACAACCAGAGTCAAAGGATGAGACTTACCATGCTGTGTGTTTGTGTTTTAAATTGCAAAGTACCAAGCAAAAAGATAGGCTGCCTCATGAGATACCAATTCACTGCACTGAAAGTATTCAAGACCCCATTGCAAGTGTTCCTAAATAAGAAAAGACACTGAGCTCTAAGTTCCATAGTTTTTGGAAAATTATAACATGTATGACATACAAGATTTAGAGATAGTGATATTCTTATTTAGCCTCTAAACTCTGACCAACTGGCCAGTTCAATCTCACCCATCCTCTGAAAACCCTTTGGCTAATCACAAATTTACATGCAGATTACACGAATGTCAAGATTACAGAAAAATATGGTTGCAGTCAAGTTAACTATTCTTTCTAAAATGTTTACTCCATCCATAATGGCTTTTCTTAGTAATGAAAATGAAGGCTTCTGTTTGATTGTCCATCATAAAAACAATCCATCCAAGGCTTTTTTCTTATGTCTAATATCATTTGTCTTCATCCCCAGATCCACTCTGCCTGTATTAACTGTCCACTGTAAATCAAGATGAGAAAAACAAGTTTATTTTCAGTACAAGATTGCACAAACACTGGAGAATTCAGTGTGGTCCTTGGGCCCTTTCTTTGGTTCCAATTAATATGTGCTTGTAATATAAGTTGCACCTAGGAGCTTAATCTTTTTCAGATAAAGTTATTTAGGTACTTAGATAGTTTATATATTTAATTAATTTACAGCTAAATCATTATAAACCCTATTTTTCCCAGTGAGGGTGAATAACTAACATCAAAACAGAAGTAAGTTTTCTTTTCAAACATTAGACAAGAAAGGGGTCAATGAGAATACTGATTCTAATTCCATCATTTTAAAGCTAAAGACACTCAGCTCACATAAACTGTATGACTGGCGTAAAGGAAGAGCCAGGATTAAAACACCTGTCTTCTAACTCCTAGTCCATTGTCCTTTCTGCACTAATAATAAGGTTCTTGTGTAACACTGTATTATTTCCAAAGCACTTTTCACACAGTACCTCATTTCATTCTAAAAACAATGCTGCAAATTAGCTAATAAGAAAACTCAGGCTTAGACTCTAAGATTTTAAATATAGCCCGAGTCACTTGGCTCCTCAATTTTATCCTCAGCCCTTAACTATCACTGGATACCCAGACTCGTGTATGTACCTGCCCTCATGATGCTTCCAGTTGAATGTATAATTAGCATCTCAAACTTAACACGTGAAAATAGAAATCCTGATTTCCTCACTCATCCTCTTACCTTCCAACATTCTAGTTTTCGGCATGTTGTTAGATGGCACTACTATACAGCCATCAAAAACCTACGCATTGTCCTTGAGTCCTTGCTTCCCTTTCCTCCCTACATCCCAGCCAGTCAGCATTATTCTATTGACTGTTTCCAAAATATATTCCAAATCTGTCTACTGTCCAAGTCCACCTCTACCATCCTGGTCCAAGCCACCTTCATCTCTTGCCCAGATTATCAATATAATGTTCTAGCTGGTCTCACCACTCTCTTTGTTTCCCCTGTGCAATTCATTCTCTGCAGAGAAGTCGGATAAATATTTGTAAAATGTAAATCACACTTTGATAAGTCCCTGCTTAAAACTGTTCAGTGGCTTCACAACACACTTAAAGCAACAAACTTACATAGCGTGACGTGATCCTGCTCTAGTTTTCCAAATTCATCTCCTATGATTCCTTCATACATTATCCTTCAGCCCCTGGCCTTTTCCTACTATTCTTTTTGTTTGTTTAGCTCAGTCTGCCCTTGGGTGCTTTACACTAGCTCCTTCCATGGCTAGAATGCTCTTCTCCTATTTTTGATCACCCATTCTAAAGTAGCCATCTAGTGACTTTCTATCACAAAGAACATTACCGATAACCAAATCCAGGGCAATCGAGGAAAAAAAAAATTAAGTCAATAAATATTTGAGGCTAAGCCGATCGATAATTCTGCTGAGTGGCTACCTCTATCAAGACAATATCCGAGATGTTGAAGGCCATATTTCATACATTGGATGCCAGGGAGTCCTAGCTGAGAGACACACAGAAACCATCTAGAAAGAATATAGTTCATTCTATGACTGTGTCATTGCTAATCCGATGTACTATCAATTTTTATTTGGAGTGTTTTTAGTTTCTTGGTTATATTAAAGGGAGCCCTGCTAACAGAGTGGTTAAAGTGTTCAGCTGCTAATTGAAAGCTCAGCAGCATGAACCCACCAGCTGCTTCGAGGGAGAAAGATATGGCAGCCTGCTCCCATAAAGATTTCAGCCTTGAGAACCCAATGGGGCAGCCCTACTCCATCTTTCAGGATCACTATGAGTTGGAGTCGACTGCAGCAATGGGTTTGGTTACATTAAAAGCACTGCTAAAGATTCTTGTATATTTCCTGGCGTCCATGTGCAAGGGTTTCTTCAGGCTATATACCTATGAGTGGAATACTGGACTGTAGAATCTGGACTGATTCAAATTTATGAAGTAGCGGTGAATTATTTTGTATGGTGCTTTTTACAAATACATACTCTACCCTCAGTAGCAGTCTATAAGATTCTCCACAGTCTCATATCTTTGACAAATCAACTTCACCAGAAAGTTTAAATTTTGTCAAAATGATGAATGTGAAAAGGGAGCTTTTATGGCTCTTGTTTGAATTTCCCTAATTTTTAGTGGGCTGGAGAATCACTTCACGTTTACCAACCATTAATGTTTCTTTTCCTATGAAATGTCTTTTTATATCTTTGCTTCAACTTTTTATTGATTTTTTTAAAATTTATTTGATTCATAGGAGTTCTTTATATATTCTAGATACAAATCCTCTCTTGAATTCATTTCTGACAAATAGCTTCTTCAAATATTTAGCTTGTATTTTCACTTTTAAAATATCTTTTGATTAATTAAAATTTTTATTTTTATTTTTTTTAATTTTAATTGTGCTTTAAGTGAAAGTTTACAAATCAAGTCAGTCTCTCATACAAAAATTTATATACACCTTGCCATACACTCCTAGCTTCTCTCCTCCTAATGAGAAAACACACTCCTTCCTTCCACTCTCTATTTTCATGTCCATTCAGCCAGCTTCTGACCCCCTCTGCCCTCTCACCTCCCATTCAGACAGAAGCTGCCCACATAGTCTCATGCGTTTGCTTGATACAAGAAGCTAACTCATCACCAGTATCATTTTCTATCCCATAGTCCAGTCCAATCCCTGTCTGAAGAGTTGGCTTTGGGAGTGGTTTCTGTCTTGGGCTAGCAGAAGGTCTGGGGACCATGACCTCTGGGGTCCTTCTAGTCTCAGTCAGACCATTAAGTTTGGTCTTTTTATGAGAATTTGAGGTCTGCATTCCACTGCTCTCCTGCTCCCTCAGGGGTTCTCTGTTGTGTTCCCTGTCAGGGCAGTCATCATTTGTAGCCAGGCACCATGTACTTCTTCTGATCTCAGGCTGATGTAGTCTCTGGTTTATGTGGCCCTTCTTGGAAATCCTGGTGGCGTAGTGGTTAAGTGCTACAGCTGCTAACCAAGGGGTCAGCAGTTCAAATCCACCAGGCACTCCTTGGAAACTCTATGGGGCAGTTCTACTCTGTCTTATAGGGTCGCTATGAGTTGGAATCAACTTGACAGCAGTGGTTTTTCTGTCTCTTGGGCTCACAATTACCTTGTATCTTTGGTGTTCTTTGTTCTCCTTTGCTCCAGGTGGGTTGTGACCAATTGATGCATCTTAGATGGCCACGTGCTAGCATTTAAGACCCCAGATACCACTCTCCAAGGTGGGATGCAGAATATTTTCTTAATAGATTTTATTATGCCAATTGACCCAGATGTCCCCTGAAACCATGGCCCCCAAGCCCCAGCCCCTGCTATACCGGCCTTCGAAGCATTCAGTTTATTCAGGGAACTTCTTTGCTTTTGGTTTAGTCCGGTTGTGCTGACCTCTCCAGTATTGTGTGTTGTCTTTCCCTTCACCTAAAATAGTTCTTGTCTACTATCTAATTAGTGAATACCCCTCTCCCACATCTCCCTCCCCACTCTCGTAACCATCAAAGAACATTTTCTTCTCTGTTTAAACTATTTCTCAAGTTCTTATAATAGTGGTCTCATACAATATTTGTCCTTTTGCAACAGACTAATTTCACTCAGTATAATGCCTTCCAGATTCCTCCAAGTCATGAAATGTTTCACGGATTCATCACTGTTCTTTATGGATGTGTAGTATTCCACTGTGTGAATATACCATATTTATCCATTCATCTGCTGATGGGCACCTTGGTTGTTTCCATCTTTTTGCTATTGTAAGCAGTGCTGCAATGGACATGGGTGTGCATTTATCTGTTCATGTAAAGGCTCTTATTTCTCTAGGATATATTCCAAGGAGTGGGATTGCTGGATCATTTGGTAGTTCTGTTTCAAGCTTTTTAAGGGAATGCCAAATCGATTTCCAAAGTAGTTATACCAGTCTAAGTTCCCACCAGGAGTGTATAAGTGTTCCAGTATCTCCACAACCTCTCCAACATTTATTATTTTGTTTTTTGGGTTAATGGCAGCCTTGTTGGAGTGAGATGGAATCTCACTGTAGTATTGATCTGCATTTCTCTAATGGCTAATGATAGTGAGCATTTCCTCATGTATCTGTTAGCTACCTGAATGTCTTCTTTAGTGAAGTGCCTGTTCATACCCTTTGCCCATTTTTTAATTGGCTCATTTGTCTTTTTGTAGCTGAGTTTTTGGAGTCTCATGTAGATTTTAAAGATCAGACACTGATCAGAAATGTCATAGCTAAAAACTTTTTCCCAGTCTGTAGGTAATCTTTTTACTTTTTTGGTGAAGTCCTTGGATGAGCATAGGTGTTTGATTTTTAGGAGCTCCCAGTTATCTAGTTTCTCTTCTGCTACTTCTGCATGTTAGTAATGTTTTGTATACTGTTTACGCCACGTACTAGGGCTCCTAGCACTGTCCCTAATTTTTCTTCCATAATCCTTATCATTTTAGATTTTATATTTAAGTCTTTGATTCATTTTGAGTTAGTTTTTGTATGTGGTATGAGGTATGGATCTTGTTTCATTTTTTTTGCAGATGGATATCCAGTTATGCCAGCACCATTTGTTAAAGAGACTGCCTTTTCTCCATTTAACTGACTTTGGGCCTTTGTCAAGTATCAGCTGCTCATATGTGGATGGACTTATGTCTGGATTCTCAAGTCTGTTCCATTGGTCTATGTATCTGTTGTTGTACCAGGACTAGGCTGTTTTGACTACTGTGGCAGTATAATAGGTTCTAAAATCAGGTGGAGTGAGGCTTCCCACTGAAATTTTAAATTTTAATTAAATTTACCAACAAATTCCTATATGGCTTATGATTTCAAAAAAATTGTTTTCTTTCCCAAAAGGCAATAAAGACATTCTCCAAATAGCTTTAAAGTTTTGCAATTCACCTTTAAGTCTTTGAACTACTTGGACTGGATTAATACATATGGCAGGAGGTAAGCCCCCAAATTTACATATTTCTTAATGGAAAACCAATTACCCTAACATCATTTATTAAAGAGTTGATCCTTTCCCTGATCTGTTTTATACTTCTTGCATATAGCAACAGTCTGTATAGCTTACATCTGTTTCTGAGTTCCCTTTTGTGTTTCATTGGGTTATTTGTCTTTATGTGGGCCAAATTCACACTCCTAAATACTATGGCAGAATGTCGAGGCGATGTAACACTGCGTTTAAGAGAATGGACCCTGGAGGTAAATTTCCTTGATTTGACTCCTAGCTTCATCATTGCTAGCTTTGTGACCCAGAGTGGGTTGCTAACCCTCTTTATCCACTATTCTCTCCATTTGTGAAGTGGCAATAATAACTGTACCTACTCCAAAGTTTAGTTGTGAAGACTAAATAAGTCTACATTTAAAAAAACAAACGTGGCAGTAACTGCTGTGTAGTAATGCCTAATAAATGTTAGTATTTTTTTAACTTAATTTTCATTAAATTCATTTTTTTGAGATTCTCAAGAAAGCTGGACCAAAAAAAAGTAATACCTGTTATTAGATAGACAAATAAAAACCACCTTCTTTTTCTCCTGTTCCCATTTTCAAAAAGTAATTAATATCATTATCCCTTTAGGTCATACCTGCTGTCCTCAAACCTGCTGTCATTTCTCCATGAGGAATTGTCCTTGACAAGTGGTTTGGTCCCTTGCCCTGGCTTTCTGCCAGCCTTCTGCTTATTTCCTATGACCTGCCGTGTGATATATTGTTTCTAGCCTTAGCATTATTTAATGTTCATACACCAAACACTAATCAAGGTTTCCAGGAGCTTATTCCTCCAAACAAATTTGTGCCAGTGCTAGGCCAATCTGTCCAAAGCCTCATGGGAAACCATCCATCCAAATGTGGGAATGCATGGGCTTGGCCTTCTAACTAGGAAATCAGAGGTCCTCCATGGTCCACTTGGCCTTGAAGTCTTTGGCCTTGAAAGTTTACATTGTAGGAAAAGTCCATCTGTCAATGGATAGATTCAGACATCTCTGAGATGACTGCTATATGGCTGTTTTGTCCAAGAAAACAGTAGACACAGGATGTTCAGAAAAAGAGTGACTACTTTTTCCAGTCTGTGATAAACTCTGTGCTCTGTGCCTGAGACAGGGTAAATACTCAATACACGTTTTGTTGAATGAATGGCTGATAATAATGGTACTATATTTTACATCTGTAAATTCCCTTTCCCAAAAGGTTTTCTCACACATTATCCTGTTTTAATCTTATAACCTCGGAAGATAACACTCATCATCCACTCTTCATACAAGCCTCAGTTTTATTATTTGAAAACTAAAGAAATGACACATATGTGGATTTGATCAAAGTAATAGGACAGCTATAAGTATATTCATTTAGCAATTACTGAATGCTTACTATCTGCCAGGAACTTCTGTTAGGTGCCATACAGTGACCCTATGTACAACAGAACGGAACACTACCCATCCTCACAATCATTATGCTTGCGTCCATTGTTGCAGCCATTGTGTCAGTCCATCTCCTTGAGGGTCTTCCTCTTTTTCACTGACCCTCTACTTTACCAAGCATGATGTCCTTCTCCAGGGACTGATCCCTCCTGACAACATGTCCAAATTACGTGAGACATGGTCTTGCCATCCTTGCTTCTAAGGAGCATTCTGGTTGTACTTCTTCCAAGACAGATTTGTTCGTTCCTTTGGTAGTCCATAGTATATTCAATATTCAAAGGTCTTCTTTGGTCTTCCTTATTCATTGTCCAGCTTTTGCATGCATATGAGTCGACTGAAAACACCACAGCTTGGGTCCGGTGCAACTTAGTCTTCAAGGTGACATCTTTGCTTTTCAATACTTTAAAGAGGTCTTTTACAGTAGATTTGCCCAATGCAATGTGTCTTTTAATTACTTTACTGCTGTTTACATGGGTGTTGATTGTGGATCCAAGTAAAATGATATCCTTGACAATTTCAATCTTTCCTCCATTTATCATGATGTGGTTTATTGGTCCAGTTGTGATGACTTTTGTTTTCTTTATGTTGACGTGTAATCCATATTGAAGGCTGTGGTCTTTGATCTTCATCAGTTAGTGCTTCAAGTCCTCCTCACTTTCAGCAAGCAAGGTTGTGTCATCTGCATATAACAGGTTGTTAATTAGTCTTCCTTCAATCCTGATGACAAGTTCCTCTTCATATACTCCAGCTTCTTGGATTATTGCTCAGCATACACATTGAATAGGTATGGTGAAAGGATACAACCCTGATGCACACCTTTTCTGACTTTAAACCACGCAATATCATCCCCTCGTTCTGTTCAAATAACTGCCTCTCGATCTATGCACAGGTGCTTTGTGAGCACAATTAAGTGTTCTGGAATTCCCATTCTTTGCAATATTATCCATAATTCATTATGATTCACATAGTGGAATGCCTTTGCACAGTCAATAAAACACAGGTAAAGATCTTTCTGGCATTCTCTGCTTTTAGGCAGGATCCATTTGACATCAGCTACAATACCCCTGGTTCCACATCCTCTTCTGAATCCAGGTTGAAATTTCTGGAAATTCCCTTTGCTATACTGCTGCAGCCACTTTTGAATGGTCTTCAATAAAATTTTACTTGTGTGCTATATTAATGATATTGTTGGATAAACTCTGTATTCGTTTGGCTCCCCCTTCTTGGGAATAGGTAAAAATATTGATCTCTTCCAGCCAGTTTGGCAGGTAGCTAATCTCCCAATTTCTTGGCATAGACAAGCGAGGACTTCCGGTGCTACATCCATTTGTTGAAACATCTCAAATGGTATTCCATCAATTCTTGGAGCCTTGTTTTTCATCAATGCCTTCAGTGCAGCTTGGACTTCTTGCTTCAATACCATCGGTTTCTGGTCATATGCTATCTCCTGAAATGGTTGAACGTTGACCGATTCTTTTTGGTATAGTGATTTCTGTGTGCTCCTTCCATCTTCTTTTGATGTTTCCTGCATCGTTTAATACTTTCGCCATAGAATCCTTCAGTATTGCAACTCAAGGCTTGAATTCTTTATTTCTTTCAGCTTGAGAAATGCTGAGCATGTTCTTCCATTTTTGCTTTCTATCTCCTCTTTTATTTAAATAAGCAATAAATTGTTTTGTGTGTTTAATTCCAGATATTGACTGGTGGTCTCATCCTTTGATGGTTTCTTGAAACCTAGAGCATTTTGAGAGTTTATTATTATTGGCCATATTACTAATGTTTTGTATGCCATGAAAGATGTTTGGTCAAGGTTTGGACACTGTCCTCTGACATCCCCTTCTCCATAATAAGGGCTATAAAAATCAACCATTTAATTTGTTCAAAGATATGATGTGGACATTGTGACACTTTCAGATATTGCTAAATCAGGTCTCAGAATACGTTTTGGGTAAAACAAATAATCCCTTGGTATATAAGGTGGTTAAGTATTTTCCAGTTTGAAAATATAAGAGTATAATTTACTAATATTTGAGGGTGGTTTAAAATACTCTCAGTGGTATTTAAATAGATTTACTACAGAGGACGTACTAGGTATTGAAAATAATCCTATGAGGATTTGTTTAATGAAGAATTTTTCTATTAATGTAATTAATTGCATTTTACCTCAACTTGTTCATAGACAAAATTGGTTTTGAAATTCCTTAAAATCAAGTCAATTTGTGTAATACAGATATATTATTTGCCCTGTTGTATCTTAAAAAAGTAAAAATTCCATGTCTTTCATATAAGTATTATCACAATTAGTATAAATCTGTGTATTGATGAGCTTCCCTTTGTTGCCTAGAAAAACAACTAATTTTTGTGACTATTACCCCCTGAATCTATTGTTCATGCACCAAAGCAGATACAGATGATTTTGTAATCTATAAAATGTGATTTGGGAGATGACCAAAAGATCTTTCCCACCCGCATCTAACTAAGGCTGGATTGAGTTTAACATACAAATATGCTAGGAAGGGAAACCCTAGTGGTATAGTGGTTAAGAGCTAAAGCTGCTAATCAAAAGGTTGGCACCTCAAATCCACCAGAAGCTCCTTGGAAACCCTATGGGGGCAGTTCTACTCTGTCGTATAGAGTCGCTATGAGTCGGAGTCGACTCAACAACAATGGGTTTGGTTGTTTTTTGGGGGGTATGCTAGGAAGAATAGCATATCAAGTCACTACAAATTACATGTAAATTAGATAGAAGATTAATTTCTCCTATTTTAGAAGGTCCCAGGGCCCTCATGAGAGCAGTAAGTATCTGAAGGGAGAGAAGGGGATGAGAGTAATAAAGGATCTCCAAGTCAATTCTAAATATCAGGTAATCCCCAGAAGTGGTCAGCATAGCATGTACACAGGCAGCACTTTTCCACCAGTGGTTACATGTGGTAGTCAGGCAGAATGGAAAATTGACTCGCCTGATGCTAGCAGTAGCTCTCCTGCCACCTATGAAAATTAGCGTGTTAGGATTTCAATAAAATAAAGATTTTCTAGCTTTATCGCACTTTTAAATGTACTTCTGTAAAAGGCTTATTGGCAAATAAAGCAATTTATTAACTACAGAGGAAGACAAGCAATTGGATTCAAGTTAACTCCCCAAGAAGCTTTACTATTCTGCTCTGCATAACCAACTTTAACTAGGGAAAATGACACGAAAATTATTTGGATCGTCCAATAAATGTTTATGCACAAAAGTAATGATGGAGAGGTGTAAGTGACAGAGGGAAAGAATAAAATCAAAAATCATATCAGTAGTTTATGTGACTATTTTTAATGTTTTAATGTGTAAAAGTCTTTTTTTTTTTTTTTGGTTAGTTTGTGTATGCTACTCAAACTGATGTGAATGTACTTCAGTTCTCCATTTAGTCTGACCCTTGAGATCTAAGGTCAATTCTCAGGAAGCTGCGTCTGTGGTCAGGTCGAGCTGCTGTATTCTTCAGGGCTTAGCTTATGTCTTGTCTCGATTTATTCTGTTTTCCCCAAAATAATTTTCTTTTTGTGGTATTTATGACAACTAATTCAATGTTATCTCCTTGTTTCTACTAGATAGAAAGTTGTGTTACTTTTCAGAGATTTTTTTGTAGTACCTGGTCTCTGCCTTCCATTGCCTAGTCACCAACGTTGCTGATGAGAGTCAATTATGGTGGCAGGAAAAGTGGCAGTGGTTACAGCAGCTTATTGATCTTTGGACACCTGCTGAGGTGGTTGTCGTTGGGTGCCATGGAGCTGATTCCAGCTCATATCGACCCTGTAGGACAGAGTAGAACTGCCTCATAGGGTTTCCTAGCCTGAAATCTTCATAGGAGCAGATTGCCAGGTCTCTTCTCCCTCAGAGCAGCTGATGGGTTGTAACCAATGACCTTTCAGTTAACAGCCACTTAACCTTCACATTGTCAGGTCTCCTTACTAAGGTGATAGGATATGGATGTAAACTACCCAATGGTGGCAATAATTGTTAGAACACACAGTTCCATCTATTCAACCTCCTTCAGTTTGAAATACCTACAGCAGTGTCTGTTTCCTTCATTGAAGCTTGATGAGACACCTTAATAGCTCACAGGTTACTTCTGTTTTGTTTTATAACAGAAGTATACTGTGTGTAATTTAAAAAATAAAAAAAACAATAAAAATTTTTAAATCTTCCTACCAACGCAGAACTGAGATAAAATCTCTACTAAAGAAAAACAAAGCTTTTGACAAACATTTATATATTTTGATGAATTATTTTGGCAAATAATTTAAGAAGGGATTCAAAATGACAGAAGAATCACATATGAACTAGGTCTTCAGGGATGGGAATAATTTCAACATTTGGACAAAGAAACACAAAGTGTTTCACAGACAGAAGGAATCAGGCTCAATGTACTCAGAGATCATGCCTAGCTCCTTGTGCCTGGAGCATAGAGCACATGGAACACTGGGAGAGTAGTTTTGTAGAAAGGTAGTGAGAGGTAGGGAGTTTAAAGAAAAAAAAAGTTTCTGTAATTAAAAATTGAGATTGTGAAAGGCTTGAACTGATCCTAATGTGACTTTTACACTAATCTTTTGACAAAATAGTCAAGGGCTTTGAACAGGTGAATGTCATGGTCAGGGCAAAGTTTTAGAAGATGGCAGCACAGGCTGGGCTGGCAGACCAGTTTGGAAGCAATTAACATGGCTTGGAAAAGGAAAATTAGAGACTCTTCTAAGAAAAAAAAAAATTTTTTTTTTTTTTTTTTTAAGGCAATAGCTAAAAACCACCCAGTGCTGTAGAGTCGATTCCGACTCATAGCGACCCTATATGACAGAGGTGGGAGAATAGAAAAGACAGAAAGATTTTTAAATGCTGTGTTTAAAACAAAGCACAAGCAAAACAGAATTGGAGACAGCCAATCTATTAAATCACAATTCAAAAATGCGGAAAATAAGCCCCTTGTTGTGTGGATGGAATTATCTAGGCAATTGCTTCAAATACATATTTTTATAGAGTTGCAGTAGACTTATTTCGGTGGTATTTACATCAAGAAAATGTTTGCATTGCCTTGACTTCTTTTGCTCGTATTCTTTTAATTCTAGGCATACTGTTGATTCATTTATCATGAGTCGAATTGTAATGAAATAAATAAATAAATAACCTAGGTGACTTTTCAATTTTTTTTTAATCTCAGCTCTACTACTATCAAATTGTGAATCTGGGGAAGTCACTCAGCTCTTCGGAGCTCAATTTTTCTTAAAATTAAGAGAGGCTGAGCTAATCCAATCTCTGATATCAATTTCCACTGCAAAATAATTTGCACAGATTGACGAATAGATAGCATGCTTATTTACATCCCTCAAAGAAATAATTCCTTCAAATGTAATAGGAAATAAGGCCCAAGGACTTCTTGAAGTACCTGTATGCTGAAGTGATTTTTACAAATATCGGTGATCCCACAGCTCTGCCTCGTCTTTCTTGCTCCTTGCCCTGTAGACTTGTTCACCCCTACTGAATCAGAAAGAAGGAAACTGAGATTTCCAGTCTTCTTAATAAAACCCATCTGTGAAGAATGGGCTTCGTCTTCACTCTGTAGCTCCATCAGGGCAGCTCTCTCTCACTGAGATGGCTGGTTCAAGAGCTGGGCGGAGAGCACTGTCAGGCAGAAGGTTAGAGGATGCTGCATTGTGACAGGGATGCAAGTGAGGAACAATGGCACACTTATCTTCAGGGATGCAAACATGTTCCCTCTCATCTCCCTGGAGTTTTTTCAAGAGAGACCATATGGAGAGGAAGTAGCATTCAACGATATCTACAGTTCCCACCTGGAGGCCCTGGCTGAGACCACAGAAACCAAATCGAAGAAGGTCACCAGCAATTTTTTAATTATGAGCCTTAGCATCCCTCCAGGCCTCTCAAATCCATGGGATGAGATCCATTAGAAACACTGTCACCCACTATGAGGAAAACCAAAGCTGCCCCTAAGACTTCTGCTAGTTCCCTTCAGAAGGGCTTGAATTCTCAGGCTCTCTTCTGCCTTCAAGTACCTCCTCCCACATCCACTTTCTCTGTTCCCCACAGCACTGATCTAGGGGTGAATCACCAACCTAGCTTTTGTTAACTAGTAACCAGTTGCCATCAAGTGGATTCAGATTCGTGGCAACACCACGTGTGTCAGAGTAGGACTGTGCTCCAAAGGGTTTTCAATGGATGATTTTTTTGGAAGTAGATAGCCAGGCCTTTCTTCCAAGGTGCCACTGGGTGGACTCAGGCTGCCAACCTTTCAGTTAGTAGCCAAGTGTGTTAACCGTTGGCATCACCCAGAGACTCCCCGGTTTTTGTTACACACACAATTGAAAACAAAATAAAAATTTCTTAAGGAAAACTGTTAAGAATGCAATGATTGTTACTGAGTAAGTTGGAGAAACTAAATACTGGTATGTGGGGGAGGCGTTACTACTACAGTGACATAATTACCTTCAACTTGCATAGAAAACACTCTTGTTATTAAAAATCCTCTTAGCCTTCCTGTAAGAGGATCCTTACTGACGGTGGGTCCAGAGAGCTCCACTGCCTGGTGCCATTTTGTGGGCTACATTCTCCTCCTCACTATTGTGTCTCTTATTCTCTTCTCTCCCATATTCTCTTTGAAATGCACCTCCACATTTATAACATTTTTCTCAAGGAGATTAGTTCTATTTCATGTTTTTTATAGCTTGAGCTTCTGTTAAAATTTATTTTCCTCAAGCTCTGGTTCAAAACTTTAGGCACCTAGATTTCTTAGGAGTAATGCAGATTCCCCGATCTCATCTCCCAGAAATTCTAGTTCAACTATTATGGGTAGGAGTTGAGAATCTGAATTTTCAACAATCACATGCGACTGATGCAGGGGACCCATTGGCCACACAATGGCAATTGTGTTTTAGGGTCTCACTTTCCCCCAACAGCTTGTCAAGGAATTGCAATAAAGCCATCTCCTTTAGGGAATTCTGGCTGTAGTTGATAATATAATTAAAAAAAAAAAAAAATTTTTCCTGTTCACTTCTCCTTTGATTAATGTCAAAATGCATATCGGTAATTAAGGCCCTAAAGTGACCATTTACAGTTTAAATTATCTAGATAATTCTACTGAGAATGACTTTTTTTTTTTTTTTAACAGTTTCAGAAAGTTGCTTGGAAGAAGGTTATTGTATAAACACCTTGATTTCTTGGGCGTAATGTGAATTTTGTGGTAACTCCAGATTACATCATGTGTGCAGGCACATGGGTGTGTATAATCTCATACACGCACACATACTCTCACACAGGGCACTTTTAGAACTCTGAAGGAATTCTAAAAGCACAGCAATTCTTAAGGTTAGAAGGCTACATCTCTCTTGTGACTGCATTCAATTCATGGGTTAGGTGAGTGGGTGAGAAAGGAAAGGATCCCCACTTACAAATGCTCCCCAGTCAAAGTTATAGGGGAAAGGAAGGAATAGTTACAAATACTCTACACTGTAGTACTTGAATCTCTGAATAATCAAGATATTTTTGTTGCATCTACATATTTTAATTAGGGACTGACCTAGCTATGCTTACCTGTTAATTTCTACAACTATTTTTTGTTTTTTAGAGAGCAATGACATTTTAATCATTTTATTACTATAATAAAATACTCACTATAAAACTCAAATAATAGAGAATGGTAGAACATAAGTGAAAATTTCCCCATCTCCTTCACTCTTCTAGATATCTCCCTATGCAAATAAGAGACGCATACACACAAGCATAGGTCTTTAAACATATATTTGGATTATCCTTTGTATCTTTTTATTTTCACTTTCTTAAACCAATATTCCCTTTCAGTGACAGAGCATTGATAGATCTCATTCTTTCTGAGGACTGTGTTGCATTCTATGATAAATATATACCTGTTGCCATCAAGTCTGACTCATAGCAACCCTATTGGATGGAGGACTGCCCCATAGGCTTTCCAGGGAGCGACTGGTGGATTTGAACTCCTGACCTTTTGGTTAGCAGTGGAGTTCTCAACCACCACACCACCAGGGCTCCATGACAAATATATACTACAGTTTATTTAATTAACCTCCTATTGTGAACGTCAATTATTTATTTTATTTTAACATAGCTTCATTTTTTTTATAAAAGCGTTTATGCATGATTTAAAATGTAAAACACAAAAGGAGTAAAATAAAAAAAGTTACTCTTCTGCCCCACTCCCGGAAGTCACCACTATTAGCAGTTTTTTGCAATTTGTTATTGTTCTGTTTTAAAATTTGTTTGCTTTTAAGTTTTTATGGTGGTTTCTATTTAATTTTGAAAAGTGTAACACATTAACAATAATTTCTATCTTCTAATCTTTCCTACAGGATTATTTTCAGCTCTTCTAGTACTTTTAACAATATATAATATACCAAATGGTGCCCTGGTGGTGCAGTAGTTAAGTGTTTGGCTGCTAACCAAAAAATATCGTCAGTTCAAATCCACCAGCTGCTCCTTGGAAACCCTATGGGGCAGCCCTACTCTGTCCTATAGGGTTGCTAAGAGTTAGAACAGACTCTGCGGTAAAGGGATTGAATATATGAAAAGCCTCAGTCTTTGTTTTGTCCAACCTAGAGAATAGTAACAGAATTCCCAACGCGAGAGATGATAAGCACATATACATCCTTCCATTTCTTTGCTTTCTCCTCCACCTACTGATTTTTTAAATTATATTAATGTTTAACATTTACAGCTTGTTGTCTAATTACAATTATTTTCTATTTTTTTCTTCTAAAGGTTGATTCTAAAGTATTAAAATCCCCAGATTCAAATATTAATATTTTGTAAATATTATGTTCTATAGAAGCAAACAGTGAGATGAGATCCACAGACAAGGAAATGTAATCCTGTGTCCCTAAATCCTCGTTGCTTGAGGGAGAATGCCTCAGGCATCCAGGGTCAAAAGAGTCTCTTGATTTCTTTGCTTGCTTTTTTAGTCTGATTGCTTTAACTCAAACTTAGTTGCCATTAATGGCTTACTCGTATATGTCATACAGTGATCTTTTCAAATCGAGTGTAATATGGATAATAAAATTTCTAATACCATGCATATTTGAAATATATATATTGCTTTCACACTTGATTAGTAGCTTTGCAGTGCAGTCTACAATTTCTCCCAAAATAATTTTGAAGGAATTGCTTCATCATCTTTAATGATTTAAGCACACGAGCCTTGGAGGCAGATGGACTGGGATTAAACAGATTCTTAGTTCCTTGGCCACCTCACGCAAGTTATTTTTTCTTTCTGTGCTTTATCTTCTTATTTTATAAAAATGAGAAAAATAATACTAGAATTGTTATATAAGTTAATACATAGTGTTTAGTTTAGTGTTTGACGTGTAGTAACACTCAGTAAAGATTGGCTATTCCTGGAAGCAGCCATAGTTGCTAATGTCACTCTGATTTCATACCTTTATAGATAATCTGCTTTTATAATTATTTTTATTTATTTATAGAAATTTGGGGGATTTTTTCTTTTCCTTCGAGAGGTTAAATTTCATAGAATGTATCTACGTACGATCTTTAATCATTTGAACGCTGTCTTTGACACAGGGAAATTTTATATTATATGCCTTTGATTATTTATTCCTTCTCTTATTTATTTTCTGTATTTCTGGAAATGATTACAGAGAGATGGATTTATCCTGAGTGTATTCTACATTTCTCTCCACATTTAAATGGTATTTCTGTCTCTGTAATTTTGCTACAAGTTGTAAGAGATGTCCCCAGTTTTTCTTCTCTGTTGCCAACTTGGCTATTCATTGAGTTATTTCATTTCAGTAGTTACATATATTTTGATTTATAGGAAGTCACTCATGTTGTCCAGTTGCTGCTTTTTCATGTCAGCCTATTTTTATTGGATATGATATACTCCTAAATCTCCCTGTGGATAGAAATCAGAATTTACTTATCAATTCCCTTCTTTTTCCTAAATTATCTCAACTTCCTCTGGATTGAATAGTTTGTGGTTAATTCACCTCAATTTGTCCTTATTTTTGTGCCCCTCTACTTTCTGCTGAACTTTTGTTGTATGTTTATATATCAATATATTTTTATTTAATTTTGATCAAAATAATGCATGTAATAGGTTACAAATTCAACTATGGCCAGAAGGAAAATAATATCACAGTAGTCATTGTACCATTCCATTCCTAAAACTTATTTATGTCTCACACTTGTAGCAATCAATTTCTGCTCTTCCATTTCCTCTCATGTACAACTAAATTTTTCTAAATAATGTGTTTATGATTCTGTATCTTCATTTATAACTTGTAGATATTTTGTATTGGTTTTCTACTATGGAAGATGAAAATTTAGCGCTCATGCTATGATCCCAATATTCACACCATCCTCCTTATTTTTATATCATAATATTTACACTATGAAGTTCTATAAGTTCCTTTACTTTGTAATTATCCTGTTTGAGGTTTATTGTGCTTCTTGCACTTGTGAGTTAACATTGTTCCCAGTGGAAGAATTGTTCACTAAGATGCTAATTCATACGCTGAACTTTGCTCCCTTCTCTCCAGCTTCTCCAGTTTCTTTTAGTTCTTCAGACTTATCACTTCCTACATGGAGTCTTTACACATGCTCTTCTCACCCCCCCCCCCAAAAATCTCTATTCATATTCATCCAATAAATATTTAAGTGTCTAATATGAAGCCCTGGTAGCACAACAGTTAAGAGCTCAGTGGCTAACCAGAAAGGTTGGTGGTTTAAACCCACCCAGCTGCTCCATAGGAAAAAGGCCTGGTAATCTGCTCCCGTAAAGATTACAGCCAGGAAAACCCTATGGGGCAGTTCTACTCTGTCACATGTGTTTGCTATAAGTCAAAATCTACTTGACAGCACCTAACAACATGTGCCAGGCCCTATCCTTTGTGATAAATATACTGCGGTGAATAAAGAGACCTGTTCTTCATCCTCCCAGAGCCTGCAATCTAGTAGGAGACACAGATGACAAACAAATAAGCCAACAAAAATAGATTACTGCAAGAGTTCATCCAGCTACAAATGAAGAGGGAACAATTCTCACAAGAGACCACCTTCACTTCTGACACCAATTGCAAGTTCCCCAAATCACCCTCAGGATCCATAATTCACAAGAAGGACTCACAGAACTTGCTGAAAACTATAATAGTCATGGTTATGGTTTACTACAGGGAAAGGATACAGGTTAAAATCAGCCAATAAAATAAGCACGTATGACAGAGCCCAGGAAGTACTAAACATGAAGCTTACATTGTACTCTCCCCATAAAGTCAGGACGCGTTACTTTTCTGGTTCCAATATGTGACAATACACAGAGAGTATTATAAACCAGAGAAGCTCACCTGAGTCTTGATGCCTAGAGTTTTTACTGGTACTCAACCATACAGGTGTGACTGAGTGTATGATTTCCCATGTAGTTGATCTCACTTTGTAGGTTGACTGATACCACCTGACTCAAAGCCCTACCTCACATTGTTGGTCTTTCTGGTATGTCCAGCCCTCACCCTAATCTGATGTAGCTAGTCCCCACCCTAAATAAAGACACTCTCATCAGACAGGATGTTCTAAGAACTTATAGATTACCCCTAAAAACCTAAAGCTAAAATCAGACTTCTTTTTGGATAAGGTTAAATTCTTTACTACATGATTAGAAATTATGCAAATGCTAAAAATAAAACAATTAGGGTAATGAAACTCTAAAATTGCTTGCAGTGATGAGTTACCAACTCTACCGAATTGTATACTTTAAGTGGGTGAATTTTATGGTAGATTATATCTCAATAAAACTGTTTTAAAATTATGAAACCAGTATCTATAGTGATAAATAGTAGTGGGAATGGAAAAGGTAATCTAGTTTAGGATTCTGATATAAAACCTATTACTTGAGAAGGAGGAAGCCACAAGGAATATATGTGTGACTGTGAGGAAGGCGTGCAGGTGATTAACTGTAGGGAGTCAGTGTTCCAGGAAACAGAATGTACGAAGACCTTGATTTAAAAAAGAAATGAGTGGGTTTGAGGAAATTAAAGAAAGCCAATGTGGCTAGGGAGAGCAGAGAATAAAAATGTCATTAGCTGCAGACGATGCTGGTAAGCAGGGCAGAGACTGATCCTATATAACCGTATAAAGTGTTGGGTTATTTTCACTATGCAATAAAGGGCCAGTGTCTTAGGCTGGGTTCTCTAGAGAAGCAAAACCAGTAAAACATACAAAGATATATATAGAAAAACACATACATATTAAAGAAACAGCTCTTGTGATTGCAGAGGCTAGAACATCCCAAATCCATGAATCAGGACAGCAGCTTCTCCAGATTCACATAGCCACAGGGGCTGGCGAACCCAAGATCAGCAGGTTGGATAGCAGGGCTCTTGCTCACGGGCTTTGCAGATTGAGAAATCCCAAGATTAGCAGGCAAGACCACAAGGTTTCTCCTGATTCACTTAGCTGCAGAGGCTGGCGAACCCAAGATCAGCAGGCTGTAGAGCAGGACTCTTGCTCACAGGCTGTGAAGATCGGCAAATCCCAAGATTAGTAGGTAAGCTGCTAGCTCAAGTTCCAAGAACTGGAGGTCAGATGAACAGGAGGCAGCTGCAGGATTCAGAGTAGGCAAAAGCCAGAATGTCTACTTATATTTGGATGCAGGCTACATGCTCAAGGAAACTCCCTTTCAACTGATTGGCTACTCACAGCAGATCCCATCATGGGGGTGATCACATATGAACACTGAGAATCATGGCCCAGCAAAGTTGACACACAATCATAACCATCATAATCTACCCCTTGTCAACTTGGCATTTGTAAAAATTTCCCCAAACCATGCATAATCTCTGAATAAAGACAATTACAAAGTTGTACTTGTACCTAACATGATAAAACTAACAACATGTACAACTGAAAATGTACTAGCCACATTTACACCTTATATAAGTGAAGAAAGTAAAATATTTGATGCACCCATACAAAACAGAAATACTCATAACAATTACAGTCCTCATTTCTGCAACTGATTACTTTGCCTTAACTGGTATTTAGGACTACTTTCTTTCAACACTCATTCCATATTCCCTTTGCCTTCAGTAAGCATCTTAACTGGTCATGGTTCTTTGCCTGGTGGGGTGATCCAAACCTTCATTCCTGAAGGGTCTGGGCCATTAGTAGTCATTTCAGAATTGAACTGTTGTAGTTTTCCATTGACTTTAATCACAGGGCATGGTAGTACTAAAAGATGCCTAAGGGATCTCCTGCATTCCAGACATACTCTTCTTTACCTTCATTACCTTCATTATGTAATATAAATTCAATTTTCTCTTGGTAATTAGGATCAGTCACACGAGCCAGTATGTAACTCCCTTCTTTGTCTATTGATCCAGAGGCATAAGGAGCCCAAAGTGGCCAGGTGGCATTCGTAGCTTCCAGTTCAACGGAATCAGTGATGTGTCTCCAGGTGGAAGCATTCCTCCCTTCGGAACTAAGATCTCTAGACCTGCAGAGCATAAGGTCACGGGGACAGGAAGCAAAAATCTTGTGAGTGGGTCACTAGGGGTAATAGTGAGTGGTGCCCCTCCCATTTTTACCACTTGATTCCTGGATCCATGAATCCTGGCTATGGGAGAAATAGCACCATATATCGGATGCTGGTTTACAGCATATACAGCCTCCTGGAGAACATTGCCCCAACCCTGCATGTACTGTCACCTAGCTGGCACCATAATTCTGTCTTTAGGAGGCCATTCCATCACTCTATCAAGCCGGCTGCTTCAGAATGATGGCAGACATGGTAAGACCAGTGGATTCCATGAGCCTGGGCCCACTACCACACTTCGTTCACTGTGAAGTGAACCCCTTGATCAGAGACAATGCTGTGTGGGATACCATGACAGTGGATAAGAAATTCTGTAAGTCCACAGATGGTAATTTTGTCAGAAGCATTGCATGCAGGGAAGGCCAATCCATATCCAGAGTAAGTGCCTATTGCATTAAGGACAAAATGCTGCCCTTTCCATGATGGAACTGCTCCAATGTAATCAATTTGCCACCAGGTTGCTGGCTGATCAACTTGAGGGATGGTGCCATGTCAGGGACTCATTACTGGTCTCTGCTGCTGGCAGACTGGGCACTCTGCAGTGGTTGTAGCCAAGTCAGCCTTGATGAGTGGAAGTCCATGTTGCTGGGGCCATGCTTAACCTCCATCCCTGCCCCTGTGGCCACTTTGTTCATGAGCCCATGGAACAATGACGGGAGTAGCTGGGGAAAGGATGAGTGGTTTCCCCAAAACGTGTCATTCTATCCACATGATTCTTAAAATCATCCTCTGCTGAGGTCACCCTTTGGTGAGCATTCACATGAGACACTAACATCTTCACTTCTTTGTCCCATTCAGAGAGGTCTATCCACATACTCTTTCTCAGAAATCCTTGTCTCCAATTTTCTAACAAGTTCCTTCCAAGTCCCTGAATATCCAGCCAAACAATTGACAACAGCCCATGAATCAGTACACAATAGCACACCTAGCCATTTCTCCTTCCAAGTAAAGTGAACAACCAGGTGCACTGCTCAAAGTTCTACCCATCGAGAGGATTTCCCTTGACCACCGTCCTTCAGGGAGGTTCCAGAAAGGGACTGTAGTGCTGCCGCTCTCCACTTTCAAGTACTGCCTGCATATCATGCAAAACCATCTGTAAACCAGGCAGGAGTTTTCTCTTCTTCAGTCAACTGATCATAAGAAACTCCCCATGAGACCATAGGTGCAGACTGGGAGATGAAAGGTAATGTTACAGGAGTGGAGGCCATGGGCATTTGGGTCACTTCCTCATACAAGTCCTGCTTGGGCCAGATCTCGTATATATCACTTACATTTGATGATGGAGTGCTGCTGTTCATGTCCAACTTTACGACTCTGTGAGTCAGACAACGCCCAGTTCATGATGGGCAGCTCAGGCCACCTAATGACTTGTTGTCCCATGGTTAAGTGTTTAGTCTTTATTTACCAAGGCCCAGTAACAAGCCAAAAGCTTTTTCTGAAAAGGAAGTAGTTATCTGCAGAGAATGCCAGGACTTTGCTCCAAAATCGTAAGGGTCTGTGCTGTGCTTCACTAATAGGGGCCTGCCAAAGACCAAACAGCATCTCTATCTGCCACTGATACTTCAAGCACCATTGGATCAGCTGAATCATATGCGCTAAGTGGCAAAGTGGCTTGTGAGGCAGCCTGAACCTGTTGCAGAGCCTTCTCTTTTTCTGGGCCCCACTCAAAACTAGGAGCTTTTCAAGTCACTTAATAAATAGGCTGGAGTAGCAAACCCAGATGAGGAATACGTTGCCTTCAAAATCCTAAGAGGTTCACTAGTCATTGTGCTTCCTTTTTAGTTGTGGGAGGAGCCCACGTGCAATAACTTACCCTTCACTTTCAAAGGAATATCTCAACATGCCCCATACCACTGGACCCTTAGAAATTTCACTGAGGTAGAAGATGACTGGATTTTTGTGGGATTAATTTCACACCCTATAGCACGCAACTGTTTTACCAATAAGTTGAGAGTAATTGACAGTTCCTCCTTACTAGGTCCAATCAGCATAATATCATCAATGTAGTGGACCAGTGTGACATCTTCTGGAAGGGCAAGATGATCAAGCTCCCCGTGGACTAAATTACAATATAGGGCTGGAGAGTTGATGTAGCCCTGAAATAGGCAAGTGAATGCCAGCTGAAGGCAAACTGCTTCTGATGGTCCTTCAAAACAGGTATGGAGAAAAAAGCATTAGCCAGATCAATAGCTGCATACCAGGTACCAGGAGATGTATTAATTTGCTCAAGCAATGAAATTACATCTGGAACAGCAGCTGCAATTGAAATCACTACCTGGTTAAATTTTTGACAATCCACTGTGATTCTCCAAAATCCTTCTGTTTTTTGCACAGACCAAATAGGAGAGCTGAATGGGGATGTGGTAGGAATCACCACCCCTGCATCCTTCAAGACCTTGATGGTGGCAGTAATCTCTACAATCCCTCCAGGAATGTGGCATTGCTTTTGGTTTACTATTTTCCTAGACGGGGGCAGCTCTAATGGCTTCCACTTGGCTTTTCCTACCATAATATCCCTTACCCCACTTGTCATTGAGCCAATATGTGGGTTCTGCCAGTTGCTGAGTATATCTGTTCCAGTTATGCACTCTGGAACTGGGGAAATCACTACAGGATGGGTTCAGGGACCTACTGTAAGACAGACAAGAGCCAAGACTCAATAATAACCTGACCTCCATATGCCCCCACTCTGACTGGTGGGCAACAGTGACATTTTCGGTCTTCTGGAATTAGTGTCAGTTCAGGGCCAGTATCCAGTAAGCCCCAAAAAGTCTGATTATTCCCTTTTTCCCAGTGAACAGTCACTCTCATAAAAGCCTGTGGATTCCTATGGGGAAGGCTGGGAGAGAGATTCACAGTAAAAAAAGGCAGTGTGTTAGAGTCCTCCCTCAAGGGGACCAGGCCTCCCCTTCATTCAAGGGATTATGGGTCTTTAAATTCACTCAAACCTGGGAATTGATTGAGGAACCATGACTCTGTATTCTGGCAATTCTAGTTAGACTGCTGTTCATCTGACCTAGAATTCATCTGTTTCTATGGCTCAAGTAAATATTTAGTAGACTGACTATCTAACTCCTAACTCCGAGGGACACCATGACTAAGCCAACACCATAAATCCAATGAGTCAGGCTATTCTGATCACTGCTCTGATTCCGCTGTCCATTACTGTAACCACGCCCACCTTGTCTTTGTCTATTGAGTGCCGCCACTTGTCCCCTACTACTACAGGGTCCAGTCAGCCCCATTGTAATTAGGAGTATTAATTCAGTTAGGGCAGTTTCTGAGACAGATAGGGTTAACTGTGCCAGTAGCTGAACAAAAGAGCTTTTAAAAGATTATCATTTAAAGGTTGGGTAAACAGAAACCACACCCTGTCGTGAGACAGATAGGGTTAACTGTGCTGGTGGAACAAAAGAACTTTTAAAAAGATTACTGTCTAGAAGTTGGGTAAACAGGAACCGACCCTGTCAACATGAGATAGGGTTGGAGCAGTCCTTACTATCTCCTTCTTAACGTCTTTCTAGTGCCCTCTTCCTTTGCAGGCTTCATATGTGCAAAGGAGCAGAGTGTGACTGCTGTTTGACCTTCCTTAGCCCTCTGAAGATGGCGATGTAGTGGTAAAGATCAAGTGCGCTTGCACTATATCCCATAATAAGTGATGCCAAGAGCTGCCAAGGGGGCTCCATCTTGAGTATCAGCGGGTTCCATCTTAGGTTCCAGATGTGTACGCAACCTGATTAACATACACCGCCATTCTGAGAAGTACCCGCTCCTTGAAAGAAGCCCACTAAATAGTCATTACTCTATTGTCTCCACTGAACCCATATAAGCCCTAGCCTTGCTTCCCTTATCGAGTCAGTCTTTTGGAGAGGCTTAGATCCCTGCTGACTCCTTTTGCTTGACTCAGGCAAAATAAAGCTTGCTGAAGATAAAATTTGTCTTTTGCATGTATTCTTACTCGGGAAAAGACAAGGACCCTTTGTGTCATATTGGCAATTGGTAACACTCCCACTGTCAAATCAGATTTACAGAAAATAACAATCACAGCAGTCTTCAAGGATGCTGGAGCTCCCTTCACAAATTAGCTCCTCACAGATGTGGTAATATGTGTGGGTCTGTGGGTCTAACCTGATAAATCAACTGTAACATGCCAATTTCCCCAAGCCTTTGGATACCTTCTTCTACACTATACGAAGGCAGGTCTGGTTCTTCAACTTGATTTAGTGTAGGCCACCACGTAATCCATGATTTAGCAACTCAACCAAATAAACTATTAGATCCTTTCCTAACTTCTGGAGCTGAAACATTGAATTAAGAAACTGTGCTTAGTGGACGCATATCAATAAACTCAAATTGATCCATCTTTATGTTCCTTGCTCCATTATCCCACACCCTTAATAGCCCCACACATATTCCACAGGTTCCTGTTTGTACACATTAGAAAAGTCAAGTAGTTCTTTTAAAGTGTAGTGTACCTCCTCCAGGGTCACACTTTATACTTCACCTTTTGGGGCTCACAGGGACTTAAGTCTAGAAGCCAGAATCAGTAGTGTGGAATTGTTTTGAGAGCATTTAGAACTGTTTTGTAAAGCATCTGCCTCAGGCAATGCCCCAGGCAATGATTCAGGCAAGGGCTCTTTAGCGGCATCTGGGCTAGGGCTAATCTCATTAGATGGGAATGGAAGGGTGAATTCGTTTTCTGGGCAAGGTGGTTTAGCAGACAAACATGAAGTAATCTCTCCAGATGGGAGTGGTACTGTTGGCAGGAGTGATTCAGCATAATTCAGGGGCTCAGTGTCTTCAGCTTCCTGATTACCTGGCCATATGTCCCAATCTGAAATTTCAGGATCCCATTTCTTTCCAGTCAATGCCCTCACTTTAACTTCAGACATCTCTTGAGATTGGCAATTGAGCTGGCATTGTAGTATAGCTATACTTACAATAAGACTCTGGGTTTGGTTTTTGGCAATATCATCTCTGTTACTACAAGAAATAAGGCTTTCTTTCAAAGCGCATGTGGAAAATTTGAGGTCATTTATTCAGCACATGAGCTTTGACTCTGCAACCCTGAGCACATCTCTTTCTTTCACCAGTTTGTCTAGCAAAAGTAAAACCAACCAACCAGCTTCTTTATACTTATCACTATGACAAAATTGTAGAAAGGCATCATATATGTGATCGCCCAGAGCCTAGTCTTTCACCAATACCTGTTCTATTGATGGTGATATTTTGTATATTAGAATTGCCACCTCATGCCGTGTAGTATCAGTGCCCTCTTTACTACAGGAAGCAGACTCATCAACATCTTTAAGGCTAACCAGACTTGAGAACAAATTTAGAAAACTCATTCTTAAAATTTTGTTTCTCTAGAACCACTCTCGGTACCAAATGTCTTAGGCTGGGTTCCCTAGAGAAGCAAAACCAGTACAATGTATAAATATATAGACAGAGAGACAGATTTATATCAAAGAAACAATTCACATGATTGCAGAGGCTAGAACATCCCAAGTCCGTGAATCAGGATAGAGGCTTCTCCTGCTTCACATAGTCACAGGGGCTGGCGAACTTAAGGTCAGCAGGTTGGAGAGCAGGATTCTTGCTCACAGGCTATGAAGATCAACAAATCCCAAGATTGCCAGGTGAGTTGCTAGCTCAAGTCCCAAGAACTGGAGGTCAGGCAAACAGAGGGCAGCTGCAGGATCCAGAGTGGGCAAAAGCCAGAAGGTCCACTTATATTTGGATGCAGGCTACATGCTCAAGGAAACTCCCTTTCAACTAACTGGCTACTCACAGCAGATCCCATCATGCGGATGACCACATATAAACACTGAGAATCATGGCCCAGCTAAATTGATACACAATCTTAAGCATCACAGCCAGTTTTAGGGTAAGATTTATGTTATAAAGGGATAATTCTAACAACTATAGAATGTGGGCATGAATCAGACAAGCAACTAGAGAGAGTGGTCAGAGGCTATTGCAATAAGCCAGTCAAAAGATGAAGGGTAGTTAGACCAGTGTGGTTATTGGGAGATAATTCTCCATGGTTCTGACACTTATCCACATCTTTCGAGCAAAATCATTGGTAACTTTTTTCAAGGGTGCTTACATAACAGCCTTAAGAGCTAGAGATGGTGTCTCCCACACATCAGAAGGCAGATTTGTTTTCTGAGGAAGATAGTAAAGAGGCTGTTATCCTTCAGAGGCAGAGTTTTGGTAAATTTCCTAGAAGCTCTCTAAAAAGACTTGAGGTTTCCTAAGCTGGGTGTTTCTCAGCTGTGACACAAACCGTCATATGCATGGCATCCACTGGGAAACACCCCTCCACTACCCACATGGAATTTGAGGGGTACAGGGAACCGAAGCCAACATCAGCTCATGCAGCTGCTGTGCCTTGAGTAATAAACTATATCCATCTGAATTTTGTCTCCTTACACTCTCTATATAAGGGTAAAGAACCAACTGGCTGTCATAAAGAGAATTCAAGAGCCACTACTGCTTAGAAACTGTTTAATGGATTGACAGTATAGGAAATAGTGAAGGAGAAAGGAGATAGATTCCAGATACTTATTTTGAAGTCGAAGCCCAGGATTCTTCCTTGTCTTTCAGAAGAGATGTCCTTCTTCACGGAAGACTTTCCTAACGCCTCAGACCAGAATCAATCCTCCTCTTATGCACAGTTACAGAGCCCTGCGCTTGGTGACACTTACCATGATTGTCATTAAATACTTTATTAATGTTAATGATTATTTTCCGTCTTCTTTCTAGAATGAAAGCTCCATGAGGATAGCAACTATTTTTCCTTATTCACCACTACGTTTGGCCCAGGACACATAGTAAGCATACTTAAATGTTTGTTGAATGAATAAGTGAGAATGGCTATCTGTTGCTGTTGAGTTCAGGATTAGAGGGCTAATGTTCAAGATCAAGGGCCACAGGCATGTGCAGAGGACCCACCATAACCAGGTACAGGCACTCATCACAGGAGACCTGGGCACAGGTGAACGTATGTAGCATATTCCACTATGATTAGAGACATAATTACCAGTATACATCCTATGAGGACAATTGCATCCTTTTAATGAATAAAAAAGCTAAGAAAGAGCCTTTCCAAAACTGAGGCTTCTTGACGTGACTGGAATTTCTGGCTAAGGGCTGAGCCATACCTTTTCTTATCCTAAGCAAGTCTGTGTTAGATTTCTAAGTATAAGTCTCTGTCACATAATGCAGCTTGTTATTTTTGCCTCTTTTTTTTTTTTTTTTTTGTACTCTGCTAGAGGAAGAGCTTTTGTTTAGAAATGGTCAGTGTTAAAAAGGGATAAATCAAGACATATATAGGTGTGAAATATGTGACTCTACTACGCCAGTGTTCAGAAAATGTTCCCTTCTCCCTCCCTCAAAAAATGCTTTTCTAGCCTGTGCCTAGGTCCTTTTGAAGCCTTGTATTGTTTTAGAACCTTGTTCAGCCTAAACCCAAACTAAAAAAAAAAAACCCAAGGAGGCCCTAATTCCCCTTAAAACTTAGAATAAACAAATGCTATTGGTTTATGAAGTTACAACTTTTCTATATCAAAAACCTTTTTCTCTCCTTAAGCAGTTCCATTTATAATCATCTTAGAACTTTTTTGCTTTATATTTCAACAGAATCTTCCATCTTAATGCTAAAGTGACTCAATATAGCATAGACTACAGATGTCTAGATGCCAGAAACCATGTGGTTTTAGCGGTCAGACAGAATCCTGTTAACCTGGAGCAATCCTTGCAAAAGATGTCAGTACCCACCAGGATGGTCAACCAAGGCATCACCACCTGCAGCTCTGTATATATTAACCAATCAAACTTGTTTTAGCTATAATCTGCTGCTTGCAGTTTTTTTCTTCTTAAGTCTTTGTATTACTGTAGCCCCCAGGAACACATTGCTGGATTTCTCCCAGCACTGTGTCTCCCCATTTTGCAGAACGCTTTCTTTGCCATAATAAAATTCTTTGTTTTTAAACCTAAACAGATGTGTGGTGTTTACGCTACAACATGTGGTATCAGAAAATGGGGATCCATAGGAGACTCCTCCTAATAGCCCCCCTCAATAAAACTGAGATAATGGGCTTTGGATTCAGCTGAGTCAATTGGACTCTTCTTTTTCTGAACCTTTGGAGACTGGGTGAGCACCTCTTGGACTGAACCTCCGCATCCTTGCATCTGAGGTCTCCCAGTTTTGTTACTGGTGTACTTTTATTCTTCAACACCCACCGAAGCATCTGTCAAGAAATCAAATAACTCATTGCGTTGGGCAAACTGCTGCAAAAGATCTCTCGAATGTGTTAAAAAGCAAAGATGTCACCTTGAAGACTAAGGTGAGCCTGACTGAAGCCATGGCGTTTTTGACTGCCTCATATGCATGGGAAAGCTGGACAATGATTAAGGAAGACTGAAGAATTGATGCCTTTGAGTTATGGTGTTGGCTAAGAATATTGAATATACCTGTTGCCGTCAAGTCGATTCTGACTCATAGCGACCCTATAGGACAGAGTAGAACTGCCCCACAGAGTTTCCAAGGAGCACCTGGTGGATTTGAACTGCTGACCTTTTGGTTAGCAGCTGTAGCACTTAACCACTATGCCACCAAGGTTCACAATATACCATGGACTCTATACCATATACCATACCAAAAGAATGAACAAACCTGTCTTGGAAGAAGTACAGGCAGAATGCTTGTTAGAAGCAAAAATGACGAGACTTCATCTCACTATTTTGGATGTGTTATCAGGAGAGATCAGTCCCTGGAAAAGGACATCATGTTGGTAGAGGGTAAGTGAAAAAGAGGAAGTCTCTCAACGAGATAGACTGACACA
Source organism: Loxodonta africana (assembly GCF_030014295.1). NCBI lineage: Eukaryota > Metazoa > Chordata > Mammalia > Proboscidea > Elephantidae > Loxodonta > Loxodonta africana. The sequence continues at coordinate 64,823,364 of NC_087352.1, forward strand.
TTGGAGCAACAATGGGCTCAAGCATAACAATGATTGTGAGGATGGCACAGGACTGGGCAGTGCTTCATTCTGTTGTACGTAGTGCTGCTATGAGTCAGAACCAACATGAAGGCACTTAACAACAACTTTCATTCTTCTTAGTTTATTTTCATGATTATTCCTTCATTTTCATTTTTATTTTGGCCTGGGTTGGTCTTCCCTTTTTCCCTGCTCTGGTCCTGACAGAGGTAAGTCTACTCCTTGAGTCTTGGCCTACTTGGCAAATCTAGGTCTATGTTCTCCACTTGCGAGTTTGGGTACCTTTGAGCCCATGACAACAATCAAAAGTAGTTCTCTGCCCTCTACTGGGACACTAGTGGAGGAAACTGGTTGTCCACCTGCAGGTTCGGGTTCACTGTTTTCAGCTGCAGGCCCAAGCACTTTGGTTAAAATTGTTTATCAACCTGTAAGTTCAACTTAAGTGTTTCCTCTTGCAGCTCTGGGAATTTTGGCAAAAATTGTTCATCCATTTGTAGGGTCAGGTCAAGCATTTTCACCTGCAAGTTCAAGTTAAAACACATTCTGATTTCAACCTTAGTGCTTTTAGTTAACAAGGTAGATGGGGAATAACAAATACCAGAGTGGAGAATGCCCTTCGGGGATTTATGCACAATTCGTAAGCAAATAATATGGTCCTGCTACTCAAAGGGAAGGGTGGAAACCTTGGTGCCAATGTGGTTAAGAGCTATGGCTGCTAACCAAAAGGTCGGCAGGTCAAATCCACCAGGCATTCCTTGGAAACCCTACAGAGCAGTTCTACTCTGTCCTATAGGGTCACTGTGGGTCGGAATTGACCCACTGACAATAGGCTTGGTTTTTTTTTTTGACTGGAAGGGCATCTCAGATTTGTGCATTTCCCTTCGTACTCTTTGAATGTGACTTCTAGTCTTTAAAGTCACTGAACACTACCCACTGCCATCGAGTCAATTCCAACTCATAGCGACCCTATAGGACAGAGTAGAACTGCCCCATTCAGTTTCCAAGGAGCGCCTGGCAGATTCGAACTGCTGACCCTCTTGGTTAACAGCCGTAGCACTTAACCACTATGCCACCAGGGTTTCCAAAGTCACTGAAACAGATAAAAATTCACATGCGTATCTATTCTATCTTTAAGAGAGAAAAAAAGTAAAAGACAAATGCCCTACACGGAGAACAAGATAAACAACTCCTGCAGAAAACTTTCAACATGTATAAACTAATTTTTTTCTTTTTTTTCCTGCACAGTAAATTAGATGGTAAAGATCACCTTTTTGATTGGTGCCAGGAGACATTCAACACAATGGAACAGTAAAACTGCCTCCCTCACCCCCCCCAAAATGATTAAAATCTCAAACACCTGTCACTATTTCTTTCTCCTTTGTTTTAGTTTGCTATCTGCACATCCTGCTTAGTTTTTAGCAGGTGAATTTTTGTTTTTCTACTTAACTTCTAAATTTTTTTCTTTTTTTTTAATTGTACTTTAGGTGAAGATTTACTAACCAAATTAGCTTCTCATTAAACAATTAATACTCATATTGTTTTGTGACAATTGTTGCCAACCGCACAACTTGTCAACACTCCCATTCACAACCATGGGTTCCCCATTTATTTGTCCAGCTTTCCTGTCCCCTCCTAGCTTCTTGTCCTTGCCTCTGGGCTGGTGTGCCCATTTAGTCTCATATACATGGTTGAGCTACATGTATTATTGTTTATTTTATGGGCCTGTCTAACCTCTGACTGAAGGTTGAAACTCAGGAGTGACTTCAGCATTGAGTTAAAAGGGTGTCTTGGGGCCATATTCTCAGTGTTTCTCCAGTCTCTTTCAGGCCAGCAAGTCTGCTATTTCTTAGTGAGTTAGAATTTTGTTCTACATTTTTCTCCAGCTCTGTCCGGGACCCTCTATCGTGATCCCTGTCAGAGCAGTCAGTGGTAGTACCCGTGAACCATCTATTTGTACTGGACTCAGTCTGGTGGAGGCTGTGGTAGTTGTGGTACATTAGTTCTTTGGACTAGTCTTTCCCTTGTGTCTTTGGCTTTCTTCATTCTTCCTTGCTCCAGATGGGGTGGGACCAGTAGACATAATCATAGATGGCCATCCACCAGCTTTTAAGACCTCAGACACTACTCACCAGATAGGATATAGAACATTTTCCTTATAAACTATGTTATACCAATTAAGCTAGATGTCCCTCGAGATCATGGTCCCCACAGCTCTTAGCCCAGTAACTCCATCCCAGTGGGAGTTTGGATGTGTTTATGAAATTTCTGACTGCCTTGGTCAAAGCCTCTTCAGTATTGTATACTCTTACCCTTCACCAAAGTTATCACTTATCTATTGCTTAGTGTTTTTCCCTCCCCACCTACCCTCTTCCTAGTAGCCATCAAAGATTGTTTCTTTCTCTGTGTAAATCTTTTCATGTGTTTTTGTAATAGTGGGCTCATATTTGTCCTTTCATGATTGACTTATTTCACTCAGCATAATGCCATCCAGATTCATCCATGTTGTGGGATGTTTTGCAGATTCATCATTGTTCTTTATTGTTGTGTAGTACTCCATTGTATGTATGTACCATAGTTCGTTTATCCATTCATCTGTTGATGGACATTTAGGTTGTTTCCATCTTTTTGCTACTGTGAATAATGCTGCAATGAACATGATTGTGCATATGTCTATTCATGTGAGGGCTCTTATTTCTCTAGGATATATTACTGGATCATGTGGTATTTCTATTTCTAGCTTTTGAAGGAAGTATTATATTGTTTTCCAAAATGGTCGTACCATTTACATTTCTACCAGCAGTGCTTAAGAGTTCCAATTTCTCCACAGTGTCTCCAATGTTTGTTTTTTTCCGTCTTTATTTTTTTTTTTTTATTCTTACCAGTAATGTCAGAGTGAGATGGTATCTCATTGTAATTTTCATTTCTCTAATAGCTAGTGATCGAGAGCATTTCCTTATGTGTCTGTCAGCCACCTGAAAGTCTTCTTTGGTGAAGTGTCTGTTCATATCCTTTGCCCATTTTTTAGTTGGATTATTTGTCTTTTTGTTATAGAGGTGTTGGATTTTCCTAAAGGTTTTAGAGATTTGGCCTTTGTCAGATTAGATATGTCATAGCTAAAAATTTTTTCCCAATCTGTAGGTTCTCTTTTTACTCTTTTGATGAAGTCTTTTGATGAACATAAGTGTTTAATTTTTAGAAGATCCCGGTTATCTAGCTTATCTTCTGGCGATTGTATATTGTTAGTTATGAAATCCTATTTATGCCATGTATTAGGGCCTCTAGTGTTGATCCTATTTTTCTTCTATGATCTTTATAGTTTTTGATTTTATATTTAGGTCTTTGAATCATTTTGAATTAGTTTTTGTGTATAGTGTGAGGTATGGGCCTTGTTTCATCTTTTTTGCAGATGGACATCCAGTTTTGCCAGCACCATTTGTTAAAAAGACTGTCTTTTCCCTGTTTGATGGACTTTGGGCCTTTGTTGAAGATCAGGTGACCACAGGTGGATAGATTCACATCTGGGTTCTCAATTCTGTTCCATTGGTCAGTGTGTCTGTCATTGTACCAGTACCAGGCTGTTTTGACTACAGTAGCTGTATAGTAGTTTCTGAGGTCAGGTAGTGCAAGGCCTCCTACTTTGTTACTTTGTTCTTCTTCTTTAATAACGCTTCACTTATCCAGGGTCTCTTTCTCTTCCATGTAAATTTTTTCCATCTTGTTAAAGAATGCTGTTGGTATTTGGATCAGGATTGCATTGCAATTGTAGATTGCTTTGGGTAGAACTGACAGTTTCACAATGTTGAGTCTACCTATTCATGTGCATAGTATGTTTTTCCATTTATGTAGGTCTCTTTTGGTTTCTTGCAGTAGTGTTTTGTAGTTTTCCATATAGGTCTTTTACATGCCTGGTTAGGTTTATTCATAAGTTTTTTCTTTTTTTAAAATATAAAATAGCTATTATAAATTGTATTGCTTTCCTGATTTCCTTTTTGTAGTTCTCTTTATTGGTATATAGGAATCCAGCTGATTTTTGTATGTTGAGCTTGTAACCTGCTACTCTGTTGAATCTTTCAATTAGTTCCAGTAGTTTTCTTGCAGAATCTTTTGGGTTCTGTGTACATAGTATCATATCATTGGTGAATAGGAATTGTTTTACTTTTTTCTTATTGATTTGGATGCCCTTTATTTCTTTTTCTTGTCTTACTGCTCTAGCTAAGACTTCCAGAGCAACGTTAAACAGGAGTAGTGTTAAAGGGCATTGTTGTCTTGTTCCTGTTCTCAGAGGAAATGTTTTCAGCCTCTCTCCATTGAGAATTATATTGGTTTTGGGTTTTGTAAAGAAGTCCTTTATTATGTTGAGGAATTTCCCTTCTATTCCTATTTTATTGAATTTTTATCAGGAATGTATTTTGGACTTTATCGAATGCCTTTCCTGTATCAACTGAGATGATCATGTGATTCTTTTGTTTTATTTAAGTGGTGGATCGTATTAATTGATTTTCTAATGTTGAACCATCCTTGCATACCTGGTATGAATCCTACTTGATTGTGGTGTATTATTTTTTTGATATGATACTGAATTCCATTGGCTATAATTTTGCTGAGAATTTTTTGCATCTATTTTTTTATATTCAAGATAGATATTGGCATGTAATTTTTTTCTGGTGTCTTTGTGTGGTTTCTGTATCAGGGTTATGCCAGCTTCATAGAATGAATTTGGAAGTATCCTTTCCTTTTCTATGCTCTGAAATAGTTTCAGTAGTACTGGTATGAGCTCTTCTCTGAATGTTTGATAGGATTCTCCAGTGAAGCCATCTGGGCCAGGGTTTTTTTAATTGGGAATTTTTTTTTTTTTTTTTTTACGTTTTCAATCTCTTGTTATGGTGTCTTCAGATTTTCTACCTCAGTATGTTAGTTTTTTTTTATGTTAGTTTAGGTAAGTAGTGTGTTTCTAGAAATTTGTCCATTTCCTCTAGGTTTTCAAATTTCTTGGAGTACAGTTTTTCGTAGTACTCTGTTATGATCCTTTTTGTTTCATTTCGGTCTGTTGTAATGTCCCCCATTTCATTTCTTATTTGAGCTATTTGTGTCCTCTCTCCTATTTTTCTTTTGTCAATTTGGCCAATGGTTTGTTGATTTTGTTGATCTTTTGAAAGAACCTACTTCTGGTTTTGCTGATTCTTTTTCTTTTTTTTTTAAGTTCTCTATTTCATTTACTTCTGCTCTGATCTTTATTATTTCCTTTCTTCAGGTAGGCGTGGGCTTCTTTTTCTATTTTGTTTCTATTTGTTCAAGTTGTGTAGCTAATGTTTTGATTTTATCCCTTTCTTCTTTTTTGATGTGTGCATCTATTGCTCTAAATTGACCTCTGAACACTGCCTTTACGGTGTCCCAAAAGTTTTGGCATGATGTATTTTCATTCTCGTTTGATTCTAAGAATTTTTAGATTCTATCTTTGATTTTATCTATTGTCTAGTGGTATTTAAGCAAGGTGTTATTCAGTTTCCATGTATTTGATTTTTTTCCTTGTTCTTCCTCTTATTAATTTCTACTTTTATGGTGTTGTGATCAGAGAAGATGCTGTGTATTATCTCAGTATTTTGGATTTTGTTGAGGTTATTTTGTGGTCTAAGATGTGGTCTATTCTGGAGAACATTCCATGTGCATTGGAAAAGAATATATAATTTGCTGCTGTCGGGTGGAGTGTTTTACATATGTCTATGGGGTAAATTTGGTTGATTGCAGCCTTAGTTCTTTTGTCTCTTTGAGTTTCTCTCTAGGTGTTCTATCCTTTACTGAGAGTATTGTATTTATCAGATGTTACTGAGAAATTATATTTGCTTAACAGCAAGAAACTCAATTCTTGATTATTTGACATTAAGACTCTTAAAAATTTTTATAAGTTAATTCATTAATCTTGTAGTAAATGAGAATTTTGACTATATTAAATAAACCCCTTTTTTAATAAATCTTTTAGATTTCTTTCCTCTATCACATGTTCTTTTTAGTACATTCTTTTAAGTGATAAAAATGAATGCATTTATTACTAGACTTAAATATACATAGATGTAATCTTTTTCTGTGACATAAAAAGTAAAAGCTCACGGCTGCAATAATGAACTAGAGCACACCAACAATCATGAAGATGGCACAGGACTGGGCAATGTTTTCTTCTGTTGTACATGGGGTCACTGTGAGTCAGAGCTGAGTTATGGCAACTAAAAACAATAACAAATAACAAAGTCAAATATTTGGGGAGCATTCTTAAATGGTGATGTATGTATCAGTTAATTTTTGCTGTATAAAAAACTACCTCAAAATTTAGTGGCTTAAAATAGTAATTTATTTTGCTCACATTTCTGTGCGTATGCAATGTGGCTTGCACTCAGTAGGGCAGTTCTGTTGCTCTGGGCTAGCTTGGATGATCTTGTCTGGGGCTCATTCTTGAGTCTTATGTCAGCTGCTGGGTCAGTTTAAGGTTGGTTGGCTACTGGTTGGGTATCTGGTATCTGGGTTCCCACCATGTAATCTCTCATCTTCCAGCAGACTAGCCTGGGATTGTTCACTTTACAGCAGAGTTCCAAGAGCAACAATAGGGCAAGCCCAATAAAAAGGTGTTTTTCAAGTCTCTGCAATTGTCACATCTGCTTCCAATCCCACTGGCTAAAGCAAGTCATATGGCAAGGGCAGAGCTGGTATGAAAGGATAAAAGGAAATATAAACAAATGACAGCCATTATTGCATTCAATCTGCCACAAGAATGGATATGAAAAATGAAAATCTGGATGATAATGATTCACTCAGTCAACTATAAATTTACCATACATCTGAATTTTCAAAATATTCATAAATTTTGTTTTCAGTAATAATGATTTATTAAATATATTCCAAAACCCTTTGTATCGAGTCAATTCCGACTCATAACGACCCTATAGGACTGGGTAGAACTGCCCCACACAGTTTCCAAGTTGCAGTCCTTACAGGAGCAAACTGCCACATCTTTCTCCAGTGGGGTGGCTAGTGGGTTCGAACCACCAACTTTTTGTTTAATAGCCAATTGGTTAATCACTGCACCACCAGGACACGTTTATTTGTAGATATCTTTGAAAACCAGAATTAGTATTTTTTCAGAATTTGTATCTTCATTTTCATTTTGAGAAATATGGCTACTGTTGCCATTCACTCTTTAAAGATATGTTTCCCACCAGTATGTAGCATAGTATGGTTGCCCTCGAGTCGATTCTGATTCATAGCGACCCTATAGGACAGAGTAGAACTGCCCTATAGTGTTTCCAAGGACTGGCTGATGCATTCGAACTGCTGACCTTCTGGTTAGCAGCCAAACCCTTACCAATAAATAGGTATTAACATGGTACTTCGTTATCAAGGGCTGTGTCATGCCAAGAAGGTCCCTGGGTGGTGCAAAGAGTTTGTGCTTGGCTCCTAACCAAAAGTTTGGTGATTTGAATACACACAGTGGCACAGAAGAAGAAATGCCTGGTGATTTGCTTCCATGAAGATTAAAGCCAAGAAAATCCTATGGAAGTCAGTTCTACTCTAACACAAGGGGCCACCATGAGTTGGAATCCACTCAAGGGCAGTGGTTTGGTTTGTTTTTTGTCATGCTAAGGGTGTTCCTCAATCCCAAACTGATAAGGGCAACTAATCCAATTAGCAATGAATAAAATCCTAAGTGGACAAAAACCACAATCCTTTCCAGCAACTTTCTGGCTCTATAATAACTACTAAAGAATAAAGTCTCTTCCTGTCTAGTCCTCTTAAAAAGGGACCTACTAAATCAGGATTATTTTTTCAATCTGTTTTTCTGTTATGATATGTACAGTCAAAAGTCACCTTTCCTGGACCTGATTAGTATGCTTCAACTAATTCAGGAAACAGTTGCAAGTGGGTGTAGAAGGCTTTGTATGCTTTTAATCTGGAAGAACAGTCAACCACAGCAGAGAGCTCCTTGGCAGAGAGTACTCTATAAGGGGCCCTTCTGCAAACTAGGAAATCATTTAGAAAAAGAGACATAAGCAGAGCCTTTGTTCATGCCACTTTCATGTCCTCAGATAAGATCAGATGATTTTCTTGTCTAATCGAAATGCTGTTAGGTAGATTAACTACTATTGCTGAAACCCAAGAGAGGGATTTGGCATACAAGGAAGTGGAAAATGTGCGCCATCCAGAACAGCAATTGTAAAAAACCCTGAATTGGGGAAAAAATGTCCCAAGAGAAAGTGGGGGGGGGCCTCCCCTTCATTTTGAGGAATGATCCATTTGGAGCCCTCATCTTCCTTGGAGCTGTTTACTTTTCTCTCAGAATGAAAGCTCTGACAAGGGCACTGCTAATACCTGTTTACAGGGTCAGAGAAGGCTTTGTCCTGACCACAGGGATCCTTTCTTTGGAATTACACATCTATATTTTAAAGTTAGCTTAGTATTTAGTATACCTTAATGATCAACATTATCTTGTTCATAAAATACATTATCAGGCATTGAAATTGCACCTAGTGATTTTGAAACAAAAAATTGATCATAGCCAACCACTCATCCAGACCTGAAATTTGCTCATTTTTCTAACACTTTTTCTCTCTTAGGAGGAGAGCTTTCCCTTTAATATCATCTGCTTAGTGCTGGGTATGAATGTCTGCTGATGAATTGATCTTAAAGACTAACAAGAACGCTAATAGAACGTATGCATTGTGCTGCAACAAATTTGTATTTTATTGGGCAATATAGCCATAAACTTGTTCTTTTCTTAGAGTGCTGGATGAAATAAAAGGAATAAAAAGAAAAAGAAAAGCAGTATATAAAAACTTAATGAATGCAAAGACCTTGAAAGTGTCACTGAGACTGCAAGTGCTAAGCTTATCCCATCGATGGAACACGCAGGAGGAAAGCTATTAGCACTTAAAAATTCTCTGGCCTGATGAGCATCTTTACCTGCACAGCTCTTACTCATTTTCCTGATCACTGTCTGCTGTTCTTGTTTATCACTGAATCACATTGTGTTTCTTTCATTTGCAGTCGATCATGGGAAAGGGGCTTCTGTTTACTCCCCCATGATGCCCAGGACCCTAGAGGAGAACTTTAATATTCTACATTGTTTGGCTATTTGTTAACACATTGTTATATAAGCATTTTTTATATGGACCTAACTTTAGAGACACTTTCCCAAAAATTGTATCAAATCACCATTTTCCATTTTATCCCAACTCTTCAAAGAAATATTCCCACTTCAAATTGATGAGCTTAAAAAAAAAAAAACCTCAAGGGAGAGAAGCAAATAATTAAAATGCAGAGCACTCCTGTTTGAATTTTTTCCAGAGGGCTGGGAGGGGAAGTCAGCATCTTGAATACAATTATTTAGAATATCTACTTCTGAAAAGTGGAAAAAAAGAGTTCCTCCCTGAAGTAACATCAGTTATTCTCAGAGAGAAGAGAAAAACAGGATTTATCAGCATCCCTCTACAAACATATTCAAAGTTACACACAGATATACATATGTACTCACCATACACACACACGTAATTGTAAATGAGAGCTGTGCCTGGAGGTAAAAGGAAACAGTGAGAAGAAGGCTTCTGGCACAAGGCAAACATCTGAAAGCATACGGTGGCCCTATTTGTAGAGAATATAAATATTTAGAGACTCATTTTAATATAACCTTCTTAAAGAAAAATTTAAAAAAGAAACATGGCCCCCATTCTCCCTCCCCTTAGTCATAATAATGAGGAAGAAGAAAAGGGAATACAATCTGCAAAGCAGATGGGATTTCACACATTTTAGTTGTTCACATAAGAGGAATTCCCAGTGAGGAAACTGCCCATCAGTGAATTGAACTCGATCGAGCCGTTCCTATAGTTCCCATGTCTTTCTCTGAGGCTGACTACCCCCACATAAAGGATGCATAAATCATCCCTTGAGAGCATGGGGAAGGGAAATAGCTTCAAGGGTGGGGGCCTGAGGAGCCATTACTGAGGTTCAGAAATCCCATCACTACATTATGGTCTCATTACCCAGCCATGGCCAAACCCTAGCAAGTGTGGACGTTCAGATTGTCTGGGCAATCAGAAGTCTAAACCACTCCGCCCCTCCATCTTATCCAAACCACTCAGACTGACTCTGAAAAGAATGAGTGCAGGACTGTCATTTTTTCCTGGCATTTCAAGCTCAAGCTTAAAGTGAAGCAAAGGAATTAAAACAGTAGGCTTTCAGTGCTTGTGAGAACAGTTTGAGGTCCCAGTAAGTTTCCATTCTATAACCTACTACAGGACTTCTGGAAAGACTCTGTAAAGCATATGAAATATTTTAGTATTTAGAAAATTAAATTTTGAAAAAAAGGAGCTTATCGCAGAGTCTAAAGACAGGGTTACTTTTTTCATTTACCCCATTAATAAGTTGTGTGACCGTGGGCAACTTGCTTCTATTTCCTCATTGGTAAAATGGAGGAAATAATTTGTTTATATTATCAGGTGATAGTAAGCAAGTAAATGTCCTCTGAAAAGTACACATGTAAATAGAAGCATCCATTAAGGGAAAAATAATAATCCAAAAATTAAAGTGAGTCAGAAGTGTAAAATTCCTTCCCAATGCCTCAGATCAAAGCAAGCAGGTTAAAAAAATTGGTCCTATAAGGAGATACCAGGCACACTGGATGAGAAGAAATGAGGGTAGAATCTTAACCCTTTCAGTCTAGGAAGGATCTAAACAAGTCACTTATTCTTTTACCTGCCTCTATGCCCAAATTGTACCATTGTATTTAAAGTGATACACATTCATTAATTCAAGAAATATTTATTTTAGATCATAATTTTTTCTAACATATGCGTTCAATGTTATAAACTTCCCTCTAGGCACTGCTTTCACTGTATTCTACAAATTTAGATAAATTGTATTTTTATATTCATTTAATTCAAAATATTTTTTAAATTTCTTTTGAGACTTCTAACTTTTCCCCATATGTCATTTAAAAGTATGTTGCTTAATTTTCAAATACTTCAGGATTTTCCAGCTGTTATCCCATTACTGTTTTCTAGTTTAATTCCAGTGTGGTCCAAAAGTACATACTTTTAAGATTTCTATTATTTTAAATTTAGGGTGTGTTTTATAGCCCTAATGTGGTCTACCTTGGTGAATATTCCATGTAAGCTTGAGATGAGTATGTATTCTGCTGTTGTTGGATGGAGTATTCTATAAATGTCAATTAGATCAAGTTGATTGATAATGTTATTCAGATTAACTATATCCTTATGGATTTTCCTACCTGCTAGATCTATCAGTTATTGAAAGACGGGTGTTAAAGTCTCTAACTATAATAGTAGATTTGTTTAGCTCTCCTTTCAGTTCTGTAAGTTTTTGCTTCATGTATTATGATGCTCTGTTGTTAAGTACATATGCATTTAGGTAATTATGTTTTCTGAAAATTGCTTTCTCATTATGTAATGGCCCTCTTTTCAGACTTTTTTCTAAAGTCTGTGATTTGAAACTAATATAGCTACTCCCTCTTTCTTTTCACTAGTGTTAGTATGGTACAGTTTTTCCATTCCTTTACTTTTATCCTATCTTTGTCTTTATATTTAAAGTGGTATTCTTGTAGACAACATGTAGTTGAGTCTTTTTTTTCCTTACCCACTCTGAAAAATCTCTGTCTTCTAATTGGTATGTTTAGGCCATTCACATTAATGTGATTATTGATATAGTTGGATTAATAGCTAACACGTATGTAACTGTTTCCTCTTTGTTGGATTATTCTCTTTTTTCCTTCTTTTTCTGCCTTATCAGGTTTTAAGCGAGCATTTAAAATGATTCCATTTTCTCTTCTCTTTTAGCTTAACCATTAGACTTCTTTTATTGGAAAAAGAAATTAATGGTTGCCCTAGAATTGCCAGTATACATTTTTAACTAACCTAAACCCACCTTCAAATAACACTATAACACTTTACCCTGCTGGTTATACCCAGCAGGACCTTGGAGATCAGACACAGGTCAGGAACATTTCATTTGGGGGAGAGTTGGCTGGAGAGGAGGGAAAACAATGATACATAATACAACAGTCTAGAACACGGGATGACCCTAAGGAGAGGTAGTATCCTCATGAAGAAACAAAGAAAGAATGAAAAAGCATCACATACAACCTTATTTCTAAAAGATAACACAGTCCCTTTTTAGGAGTTGACACTGGCCCTCTGTGTATGCTAAAACAACATCCTACAGGGAGATAGCATTCCATGGACTGGTGGTTTTATTCATTCATTCGTAATGTTGTCCAGGGAACTTCTGGGCAAAAATAACAACTTCTAGAATTTGAAATTAAATTTATCATTGAAGAATTTTTCCCTCCCACCAGCAATGGTTTAGAGGTCCAGTTTCTCCACATCCTCACTAATACCTGTTGTTTTCTTTTTTTTTTTGGATCATAGCCATCTTAGTGGGGGTACAGTGATATCTCTTATGATTTTGACTGCATTTTCCTCATGGCTAATGACATTGAGGAGCCCTGGTGGTACAGTGGTTAAGAGATCAGCTGCTAACCAAAGATTGGTAGTTGGAATCACCAGCCATTCCTTGGAAACACTATGGGGCAGTTATACTCTTTCCAACAGAGTCACTATGAGTGGGAATCAACTTGATGACAATGTTTTTTTTATTTTCTTAATGACATTGAGCATCTTTTCATGTGCTTGTTGACCATTTATATTTCTTCTTTGGAATGGTTATTAAAGTCCTTTGGCCATTTTTATTGACTTGTTTGTGTGTTTGTTGTTAAGTTCAGGAGTTCTTTGTATATTCTGAATAATAAACCTTTAGCAGATGTATGGTTCTTAAAAATTTTCTCCCAATCTGTAGATCATCTTTTCCCCTTGTTGATGAAGTCCTTTGATGAACAAAATTTTTTAATTTTTATGAAATCAATTTTTCCAATTTAACTTGTAAAATGGTCCAGCCACTGTGGAAAATATTTTGGCATTTCCTCAAGAAGTTAACATAGCCTTGCCATATGATCCAGCAATTCCATTCCCAGGTATATAACCAATAGTACTCACAGCAGAAACACTAACAGGTACTTGTCCACCAATGTTCACTGCTGCTCTGTTCACAATAGCCAAAATGTGGAAACGGCCTAAATGTTCATGAAAAAATTAATAGATAAAATATGGCACATAAACACAGTGGAATATTAGTCTGCCATAAAGAGAAATGAAGTCCTGATACATGTTACAATGTGGATGGACCTGGAAAACATTATGCTGAGTGGAGTAAGTTAGTCACAAAAGGACAAATATCATATAATCCCACTTATATGAAATATAGAGACCGAAGTTTATTAGTGGTTACCAGGAGTGGGAGGGAGGGAATATGGGAAGTCCTTGCTTAGTGGGTACTGAGCTTCTGTTAAGAGTGATGGAAAAGTTTAGAAAGAGATGGTGGTGATGGTTGTACAACATAATGAATGTAATGAATGCTACTGAACTGTACAAGTAAAAAAAAAAAGTTAAAATGGCAAATATTTTGGGGTGTGTGTGTACCACAATAAAAAAAAAAAAAAAAAAGGCAGAGCCGAGATGGTGGAATAGACAGATGCTTCCGGAAAGCCCTCTTCACAACAAAGACCAGAAAAAACAAGCGAAATGAGTATATTTGTGAAAAGCTGGGAGTCCCTGAGCATCAAAAGCAAGCTTAGAAAATGAACTGAGGGGCAAGGGGAGGAAGAGACCATTCAGAAGTGGAGAGGAGTTATCAGACATGAATCATGGGGAGTGCTCAGGTATCATTCCTGGAGTGGCAGCGGTAGGCTGATACTAGTGTTCATCTGCAGTTTCCTTAGGGAGAAGCAGCCAGCCACACAGCCCACTAACACCTCAGGAACCTGAGGAGAACAGCACTCTTGGCAAAAGCTAAGTACTTGCGAATATTTTACTGCTCCCCCACCCCCAAGCCGGCTTCCGTGGATGAATCCCTGGGCCTGAGATAGACCCTGGTGAGCACCTAGAGCCATCCTCCTGGCCTTGGGGAAGGAAAAAAATTTCCAACTGGGGGAAAAAGATAATTTGCGAGCTCCATTAACTGGGGGAGCTCAGGACAGAAGCAGCTCCTGTCCAGGCATAAACCACGTGTGGACCTTGAGGAACTTTCCCTTCTGCATGGACCTGAGTGGGCCTATTTCAGGAGAATAGACCCTTGTTGGCAAACTCCAACCATTTCTGCTGTGTGGTGGAGAGGTGGGTGTTTGATGTTTCACATTGATTTGCCTATTAAACGAGGTCCTCACTTATTAACATTAGGGACCAAAGGACTGGTAGCTCCACTCAGGTCACCCAGCCACCTGTGACAGGGGTCCAAAGATAACTGGTACCTCCCAGTCCTTACAACCAAAAACTTTGCATGCCTATGGTCCCTCTGCACAACCCACCCACAAGCACACTCTAGAGAACAGAGATGCGTTTTCCTCAGAGACTCCTGGGGTCAGTTCTCAGCCCTGTGCCTTGTTCAGAGTGTGACCCCATGTTGCAATCAGCTACAGGTATATACACCAATCACCTTTGCCCTCTAAGACTGTACAACAGAGCCTTGATATCACACAGTTGATATCAGCTACCTGGAAAACTGAGCTGAATTCATACAAGAAAACTGAATGGACTCCTAGACTGATATACCTGATAAAAGCTCTAGCCAGATGGGGACAGGACACCAGAGCTCCAAAGGTGAAAATAATCAAGCTAGCTAGCTCACTCAAGCAACCCATAGGGGTATACCAAAACAAAGCAAGCAGCTATGACACAGTAAGCAAGCATAAACTAATAAAATAACTTATACATTGTTCGGAGACAATAGTCAATATCAAGTCACATAAAGAAACAGACCATGATCACCTCAACAGGCTCTCAAAACAAAGAATCCAGGGATCTTCTAGATGAAAGTGCCTTCCTGGAATTACCAGATGCAGAATACAAAAGTTTAATATACAGAGCCCTTCAAGACATCAGGAAGGAAATAAGGCAATACGCAGAACAAGCAAAGGAACACACAGATAAAGCAACTGAAGGAATTACAAATACTATTCAGGAACATAATGAAAAGTTTAATAAGCCGGAAAAATCCATAGACAGACAGTAATCAGAAATTCAGAAGATTAACAATAAAATTACAGAATTAGACAACTCAAGAGAAAGTGAGAGGAGCAGAATTGAGCAAGTAGAAGCTAGAATTTCTGAACTCAAAGATAAATCACTTGGCACTAATATATTTGAAGAAAAATCAGATAAAAGAATTTTAAAAAATGAAGACACCTTAAGAATCATGTGGGACTCTGTCAAGAGAAATAACCTACGAGAGATTGGAGTACCTGAACAGGGAGGGAAATAGAAAATACAGAGAAAATTGTTGAGAATTTGTTGGCAGAAAACTTCCCTGATATTGCAAAAGATGAGAAGATACCTATCCAAGATGCTCATCGAACTCCACATAAGGTAGATTTAAAAGAAAGTCACCAAGACATATTATAATCAAATTTGCCAGAACCAAAGATAAAGAGAGAATTATAAGAGCAGCGAGGGATAAATGAAAAGCCACCTACAAAGGAGAGCCAATAAGAATAAGCTTGACTACTCGGCAGAAACCATGCAGGCAAGAAGGAAATGGGATGAAATATTTTTCAAAAATTGAAGGAAAAAAATTGCCTGCCAAGAATCGTATGTCCACCAAAACTCTCTTAAATATGAAGGTGAAATTAAGACATTTCCAGGTAAACACAAGTTGAGGGAATTCGTAGAAACAAAACCAAAACTACAAGAAATACTAAAGGGAGTTCTTTGGTTAGAAAATCAATACTATCAGGTATTAACCCAAGACTAGAACACTGGGCAGAGCAACCAGAAGTCAACCCAGACAGGGAAATCCAAAAAAACAAAGCAAGATTATATATATATAAAAAAGCCCAAAACAGGGTAACAGCAATGTTATTATATAAAAGAAGACAACATTAAAATAATAAAGAGGGGCTAAGAAATGTAATCATACACCTTTCATATGGAGAAGAAGATACGGTGATACAAAGAAATAAAAGCTGGTTTTATATTTAGAAAAATAGGGGTAAATAACAAGGTATCCACAAAGGAGATGAACTATCCTACTCATCAAAATAAAATACAAGGGAAAAATACAGACTCAGCAGAAACAAAATCAACAACAACAAATAGGAGGAAAGCACAATATACAAAGAAAATCAACTCAGCACATAAAATCCAGTGGGAAAAAGAAACTATCAACACACAAAAAAAGACATCAAAATGATAGCACTAAATTCATACCTACCCTTAATTACCCTCAATGTAAATGGACTAAATGCACCAATAAAGACACAGAGAGTGGCAGAATGGATTAAAAAAACAAGATCTGTCTATATGCTGCCTACAAGAGACACACCTTAGACTTAGAGTCACAAACAAACTAAAACTTAAAGGATGGAAAAAATATATCAAGCAAACAACAAACAAAAAAGAGCAGGAGTGGCAATATTAATTTCTAACAAAATGGACTTTAAAGTTAAATCCACCACAAAGGATAAAGAAGGACACTACGTAATGATTAAAGGGACAATTGACCAGGAAGATATAACCGTATTAAATATTTATGCACGCAATGACAGGGCTGCAAGATACATAAAACAAACTCTATCAGCATTGAAAAGAGAGATAGACAGCTCCACAATGATAGTAGGAGACTTCAACACACCACTTTCGGTGAAGGACAGGACATCCAGAAAGAAGCTCAATAAACACACGGAAGATCTAAATGCCACAATCAAACAACTTGACCTCATAGACATATACAGAACACTCCACCCAAAAGCAACCAACTATAATTTCTTTTCTAGTGCACATGGAAAATTCTCTAGAATAGACCACATATTAGGTCATAAAGCAAGCCTTTGCAGAATCCAAAACATTGAAATATTACAAAGCACCTTCTCTGACCATAAGGACATAAAAGTGGAAATCAATAACAGGAAAAGCAGGGAAAAGAAATCAAACACTTGGAAACTGAACAATACCCTGCTCAAAAAAGACTGGATTCTAGAAGACATTAAGGATGGAATAAAGAAATTCAGAGAATCCAGTGAGAATGAAAACACTTCCTATCAGAACCTTTGGGACACAGCAAAAGAGGTGCTCAGAGGCCAATTTATATCAATAAATGCACACATCCAAAAGGAAGAAAGGGCCAAAATCAAAGAATTATCCCTACAACTTAAACAAGTAGAAAGAGAGCAAAAAAAGAAACCCACAGGCACCAGAAGGAAACAAATAATAAACATTAGAGCTGAACTAAATGAAATAGAAAACAGAACAACAATTGAAAGAATTAACAAGACCAAAAGCTGGTTTTTTGAAAAAATCAACAAAATCGATAAGTCACTGGCCAAACTGACGAAAGAAAAACAGAAGAGGAAGAGAATAACCCAAATAAGAAATGAGAGGGGCGATATTACAACAGACCCAACTGAAATTAGAAGAATCATATCAGATTACTATGAAAAACTATACTCAAACAAATTTGAAAACCTGGAAGAGATGGATGAATTCCTAGAAACACACTATCTACCTAGACTAACACAAACAGTAGAACAACTAAACAGACCCAATAACAAAAGAAGAGATTAAAAAGGTAATCAAAAACCTCCCAACATAAAAAAGCCCTGGTCCTGACGGCTTCACTGCAGAGTTCTACCAAACTTTCAGAGAACAGTTAACACCACTACTACTAAAGACATTTCAGAGCATAGAAAAGGACGGAATACTACCAAACTCATTCTATGAAGCTACCATATCCCTGATACCAAAACCAGGTAAAGACACCTCATGAACGTAGATGCACAAATCCTCAACAAAATTCTAGCCAATAAAATTCAACACCCAAAAAACCAACACAGTGCCATTGATATCAAAAAAATAATCTACCATGACCAAGTGGGATTCATACCAGGTATGCAGCGATGGTTCAACATTAGAAAAACAATTAATGTAATCCACCACATAAATAAAACAAAAGACAAGAATCACATGATTTTATCAATTGATACAGAAAAGGCATTTGACAAAGTTCAACACTCATTCATGATAAAAACTCTCAGCAAAATAGGAATAGAAGGAAAATTTCTCAACATAATAAAGGGCATTTATACAAAGCCAATGGCCGACATCACCCTAAATGGAGAGAGCCTGAAAACATTCGCACTGAGATCAGGAACCAGACAAGGATACCCTTTATCACCACTCTTATTCAACATTGTGCTGTAAGTCCTAGCCAGAGCAATTAGGCTAGATAAAGCAATAAAGGGCATCCAGATTGGCAAGGAAGAAGTAAAAGTGTCTCCATTTGCAGGTGACATGATCTTATACAGAGACAACTCTAAGGAATCCTCCAGAAAACTACTGAAACTAATAGAAGTGGTCAGCAGAGTATCAGGATACAAGACAAACATACAAAAATCCGTTGGATTCCTCTACACCAACAAAAAGAATATTGAAAAGGAAATCACCAAATCAATGCCACTTACAGTAGCCCCAAGAAGATAAAATACTTAGGACTAAATCTCACCAGAGATGTAAAAGACTTATACAAACAAAACTACAGTACACTTCTGCAAGAAACCAAAAGAGACTTACATAAGTGAAAGAACATACCTTGCTCGTGGATAGGAAGACTTAATGTTATAAAAATGTCTATTCTACCAAAAGCGATCTATATATTTAATGCAATTCTGATCCAAATCCCAACGACATTCTCTAATGAGATGGAGAAACAAATCACCAATTTCATATGGAAGGGAAAGAGGTCCTGGATAAATAAGGCATTACTGAAAGTGGGAGGCCTCAATTTACCTGATTTTAGAACCTATTCTACTGCCACAGTAGTCAAAACAACCTGGTACTTGTACAACAGATACATGGACCAATGGAACAGAATCGAGAATCCAGACATAAATCCATCCACATATGAGCAGTTGATATTTGACAAAGGCTCCAAAACAGTTAAATGGTGCTGGCATAACTGGATATCCATCTGCAAAAAAATGAAACAAGACCCATACCTCACTCTATGCACAAAAACTAACTCAAAATGGATTAAAGACCTAAATATAGAATCTAAAATGATAAAGACCATGGAAGAAAACATAGGGACAATGTCAGGAGCCCTAATACATGGCATAAACAGTATAGAAAACATTATAAAGAACGTAGAAGAAAAACTAGGAACTCCTAAAAATGAAACACCTATGCTCATCCAAAGACTTCACCAAAAGAGTAAAAAGACTACCTACAGACTGGGAAAAAGTTTTTAGCTATAACATTTCTGATCAGTGCCTGATCTCTAAAATCTATATGATACTGCAAAAACTCAACTGCAAAAAGACAAATGACCCAATTGAAAAATGGGCAAAAAATATGAATAGACACTTCACTAAAGAAGACATTCAGGAAGCTAACAGATATATGAGGAAATGTTTATGATCATTAGCCATTAGAGAAATGCAGATCAAAACTACAATGAGATTTCATCTCACTCCGACAAGGCTGGCATTAATCCAAAAAAATACAAAATAATAAATGTTGGAGAGGCTGTGGAGAGATTGGAACACTCTACACTGCTGGTGGGAATGTCAAATGACACAACCACTTTGGAAATCGATTTGGCACTTCCTTAAAAAGTTAGAAATAGATACCATACAATCCAGCAATCCCACTCCTTGGAATATATCCTAGAGAAATAAGAGCCTTTAAACGAACAGATACATGCACACCCATGTTTTTTGCAGCACTGTTTACAATAGCAAAAACATGGAAGCAACCAAGGTGCCCATCAATGGATGAATGGATAAATGAATTATGGTATATTCACACAATGGAATACTACGCATCAATAAAGAACAGTGAGGAATCTGTGAAACATTTCATAACATGGAGGAACCTGGAGTGCATTATGCTGAGTGAAATTAGTCAGTTGCAAAAGGACAAATATTGTATGAGACCACTATTATAAGAACTTGAGAAATAGTTTAAACTGAGAAGAAAATATTCTTTTGTGGTTATGAGGGGGGAAGGGAAGGGGTGGGAGAGGGGCATTCACTAGTTAGATAGTAGATAAGAACTACTTTAGGTGAAGGGAAAGACAGCACACAATACAGGGGAGGTCAGCATGATTGGACTAAACCAAAAGCAAAGAAATTTCCTGAATAAACTGAACGCTTCGAAAACCAGTGTAGCAGGGGCAGGGGTCTGGGGACCATGGTTTCAGGGGACATCTAAGTCAATTGGCATAATAAAATCTATTAAGAAAACATTCTGCATCCCACTTTGAAGAGTGGCATCTGGGATCTTAAACTCTAGCAAGCAGCCATCTAAGATGCACCAATTGGTCTCAACTCACCTGGATCAAAGGAGAATGAAGAACACCAAGGACACAAGGTGATTATGAGCCCAAGAGACAGAAAAGGCCACAGGAACCAGCGACTACATCATCCTGAGACCAGAAGAACTAGATGGTGCCCGGCTACAACCGATGACTGCCTTGACAGGCAACACAACAGAGAACCCCTGAGGGAGCAGGAGAGCAGTGGGATGCAGACCCCAAATTCTCATAAGACCAGACTTAGTGGTCTGACTGAGACTAGAAGGACCCTGGTGGTCATGGCCCCCAGACCTTGTGTTGGCCCAGGGCAGAAACCACTCCTGAAGCCAACTCTTCAGGCATGGATTGGAGTGGACAATGAGTTGGAGAGGGATGCTGCTGAGGAGTCAGCTTCTTGGATCAGGTGGACAGTTGAGACTATATTGGCATCTCCTGCCTGGAGGGGAGATGAGAGAGTGGAGGGGGTTAGAAGCTGGCGAAATGGACACGAAAAGAGAGAGTGGAGGGAGAGAGCAGGCTGTCTCATTAGAGGGAGGGTAATTGGGAGTTTGTAGCAAGGTATATACGGGTTTTTGTGTGAGAGGCTGACTTGATTTGTAAACTTTCACTTAAAGCACAATAAAAATTATTTAAAAAAAAAATTCTTTAAAATAACTATGTAATGAAGAACATTGGCCATTGCAAAGTTCCTGCTCCAGCTTTCAGGCAGGTTGGTTAATGGTTCCACGTCCCAGGCCAGGCCAGTTCTTTGTGAAGTCACCTCTTAGCAAGTTCTCCCACACCTCCCTACCTGTTCAGCTCTGTTTCCCCTTACCCTGCCTGCTGTGCTCCAGGTAACCTGGTTTTTCCCAATCCATGAACTAGTTTCTTCCTTTCCCACTGAAGCTATTTATTCATGTCACTAACCTGACCCAAAATCAATTCTCTCCTCCATCGAAAATTTTTTTTATTTTATATGGCTTACCCGAAATCCTGTTTCCTCCATAAGACCTCATAATAGTCAACAATTATCTGACAGATAACATGTACAGAATCATGTTTTAACTCATTTAGCCCTCGCAGTAGTATTAGTAGTCAATATTTTTATTTCACACATGAGGAAACTGAAGTAGAAAGAAAGGTTAAGAATGATCACATAGCTAGTGAATAGTGGAACTCATGTGTGAATCTGGGAAGTCTAGCTCCAGGGCTCTTGTATTTAATCGTTCCCTGATATTGGCTTTCATTTTGAGCTCCCCATTCCATCCTTACTATCAGTAATATAAGTTAGTATTTAATTTTTCCTGATTTCATATATAGAATATAATCAGTTCCAGAGATTGGGATTATATTTTTCTGTATTTTGCACAGTAAATGACACAAAACCAGGCACATAGTAACTACAAAATAAACATATTTTGGCTGACTCATTATCCTTAACTTTGCTTGTTAGATTTCTATTCCATCGTAGGGGCCTAAAAGGGGTCTAAATGTAGAAACAGACACCTCTCTCAGCCTCAAGCCCCAATTTTGTTCTTCCCCTCATATGTGCCACAGTATGACTGCATGGAGTGGTGCAGTAGGCATTTTCCCAGGACATCTGACTCCAGGCCCACAGAAACTTAAGACAGCACCAAGCTGTGAGCTGCAACTTCTGTTATATCTTTGCAATTTTGACCACAGAATCTTTAATCCTCAAGAAACTTGGACCTCAATGTTACCACTTACAAATGGAGCTCATAAACCACCCTACTTAACTCACGGATGAGCAATAAACCAACCAAACCAAACCCATTGCCTTCAAGTTGTTCTGATTCATAGCTACCCTGTAGAGCAGAGGAGAACTGCCCCATGGGGGTTTCCAAGGCTATAATGTTTAAGGAAGCAGAACGCCACATCTTTCTCCCTCAGAGAGGCTGGTAGTTTTGAACTGCTGACCTTTCAGTCAGCAGCTGATTGCTTAACCACTGCAACATCAGGGCTTCTTGGACCAGCGATAATGAGTGTGAAAACACGTGTGTTCAAATACTTTGAAAACAGTTTAAAGTATTAAACAATACCAAGAAATAATTGAAAAAGTGGAGGCATAATTCTGTGTAAAGCTCTGACAAAGCATAGGGGCCCTTCCTACCCAATCTGTCCCTGTGTTGTAAGGTAGTCTCTGAAAAGTGAGGTTCCCAACTACTACTGGAGAACTTGTGACCAAGGAGAGATGATCTCATTTTTGAGGTTTTTTGTTTGTTTGTTTGTTTCCTTTCTTTCTTAGAGACTAAAATTAACTAATTTACTGCATACATAAAAAAGGAGAGATGTGGTGGGGAGGGGGAACTTTCCCCAAACCCTGAGTCCTTTATCAGCCTCAAACCTTTATGAAAACAGATGAGCTGTTTCAGTATACATGATGCAGCAATCCAAGCAGGAAGCCCATGATATCAGCACATTCTAGGGACCTAACAAAGGTCCTCTAATCCCCAAGTCCCATGATCATTATTTTGCTTAAAAAATGAAGTTAACAGAGTTTTAATTAAGTACGTAAATTAGTGACTTGGAAGATGCTTTCACTGGATTCTAATTCATTAGCTAATAAAAGTTATCTAAATATGCACGTATCCAGCATTTTTAGGCAGAGGAGGAGGCATTTAATTTTTCAATTTAGTAGGAAAGGTAAATGTTGAAGCATACCTGATGTCATCATTCATTTTCACAAACGTCTCCTCTGAGATAACTCCGATCAGGCTCAGATCAAGAAATTCTTTATGCTCTAGAAAGGGTAAGAGCTTCAAGATTAATTCTCATTCCGACTCTGCATTTTCCATGCCATACTGTCTGAAATGTAGTGATTGACATGGCCATGAAAATAAAGCCTGGCTCTCATGCTGTAGGACAAAAAGAAATTGAACACTCCAAGAGACTTTCAAATTTCATCTTTTGTGTGATAATCACTAGAAGCTGTCTTTATGTGTGAATTTCAAGGCCAGGTGAACACTTACTAAGGTAATTTAGGCCAATAAAATCAATATTGTGAGAAATAATAAGATCAGTCAATAGTGTTGTACGCTATTACCTGAACCTGAATTGTCCAAATAATTGCCTCTATTCTCCACCTAGTAGATATTAGAACTGTCCTAGACTAGTGAGGTAGCCAGAGAGGGAAGGACGAGGGTGGAGGAGGACAAAATGCTACTTCTTGTTGTTGTTGTCGTGTGCTCTTGGGTCGGTTCCAACTCATAGAAATGCTGCTAGGAAATGAACATGGATAATACCAAGCAATTTAATATTATTTTTGAATCCAAGTAATTTTTTTAAAGTTTTCTTATGATTAGGTCCTTGTGGACGATTCCCTATGAAGAACTCTTGTCCTGAAAACTTTTTTTTTTTTTTTTTCCAGAAAGCATCATGTTGGAAAGATTCCTGTGTGTTTAAAACCCTGAATAGATTTTCTCAGAATGGTAGGCAATGGTTCACCTGTGCCCACCGCTATAAAATGTAAATCATGGAAGCCAAGTTATTCTACAAAGAAATGGGCAAGCCATAATCTAGGGATGGGATTGGGTGCTCCTTATGTGCTTCATTTCATGTATAAGCCCTTGTTTTCTGATTTAAGTATTTTAAAATATGCAATTTGAGTTTATGTACAATGGAAACTGGAATAAGTAGCAAGTACAGAATACTCACTACTGGGCTCCCTACCCAAGATATTAGATTATTTTTCATTATACGTAACAGTTCAAAGGTTTGCTTCAGAGACGTTCTCTTTGTTCACTTTTTCCTCTAGCCCTTTTCCTGGCCTTGCAAGGGTGCAGTGAGTTTTAGTCAGGGGAAGTGGAGCTCTCTCTCCAGGGTTCCTCGCCCACTTTGTTCTCTTTGTCATGATGAAAGAAGAGGTCCTGTTGCAGGTCACACATTCTTCAGGGCTGAGGATGTTGTGGCACCCCTTCTATCAGGAAGATGTCAGAAAATCCTTGGCTTCTCGCTAACTTTTTCCCTTTCATGAGAACAAGCTACCCTCAAGGTATTTCCTGCAGCGGAACTTGTTCTAAGCATCTACCCAATTGGGAAGGGAAGTGGAGGGGAGTAGAGTAGAGAGTAGGGGAGGGAAGGTTATTGAATGTCCTTTTTTCTGTGATCATGGGCTTTTACCCTTACTTTCTCCTAGAGTAGGGGTTGGAAAGGTATGGTGATAGAACTTCTGGAGAATATTGATCTGAATAAGTTTTGTGGATTTTTTTAAAGTTTTTTTTTTTGAAATGTACATACAAAAGTACACAAATTACACTCAATTTTTAAAAAAGTAAGCACATCCATATAATGAATATCCAGATCAAGAAACAGAATATTAGCAGACCCTAGAAGTCCACGTCCCCCTTGTGTCCTCTTCTGGTCACTTGCCAACCCCATCTGAAAAAAGGGAAAGAACAGTCCTAGCCTAAAATGTTATAGATTAATTGTGTCTGTTCTTGGAATTTATAAAAATGGGATCAAACTGTGTGTGCTTATTTATGTCTGGCTTCTAGCACACAATAATATGTCTGTGGGATTCAGTCACACTTTTGCATGCAGTTGGAGTTTATTCATTTTTCACTGTTGTATAGTATTCCATTATGTGAACACCTGACAATGTATTTGTCCATTCTACTTTTAATGGTCTTTTGGGGAGCTTCCATTTTGAGGCCATTGCCTATAGTGCTGCTGTGAATAATTATCTTATAAATCTTTTGGGGGATGTAAGCACTCATTTCTCTGAATGTATTTCTCAGGTGAAATTGCTGGCTCATAGGGTATGCATACGTTCAGCTTTAGTAGATACTATAAATAGTTTTCCAGAGTCGCTGTACCAAATTACATGCCCATCAGTAGTACATGAGAGATTCATGTATGTAGCTTGACATTCTCTTACATTAATTACAGTCACTGTATTGAGTTGTACTGTATTGCATTACGGTTTTAATTCACATTTCTCTGTGATTGATTTTTGTAGGTTTATTGGATATCCTCTTTCGTTAGGTGTCAATTCAAGTATTTTGTCCATTTCTCCATTGGATGATTTTTTTCTTTTTTTAAATTGATTCATTGAAGTTCTTCATATTTTCTGGCTATGAATCCTTTGTTGGATGTATGCATTGAATGTATCTTCTTTCACTCCTACTGGGATGCTTTTCCACTACTAATGTACCTTTGGTTAAAAGAAGTGCTAAATTTCTGATTAGCACTTTTTGTATCGCATTTAAGAAATTTTGCATATTGCAAGGTCATGATTATGTTTGTCGTCTTTTTCCTCCTAAAAGATTTATCTTTCATATTTAAATCTGAAATCCTCCTCAAATTGATTTTAGGATATATCACGATCTACTTTTTTGGTGTTCATATTTTGACTCTAAGAGCATTGTAAAGGGACTTTCATTTCAATTATGCTAATATTGAAAATTTTTTGAATATTTTCTAGACTGAAGTCTATAAACTCAATTTAATAATTAATTTTCTATACAGCAAAAACCTTTGAAACACAGCAAAGGCAGTGCTCAGAGGCCAATTTATAGCAAAAAAATGAACACATCAAAAAAGAAGAATGAGACAAAATCAAAACATTAGCTAAACAACTCAAACAAATAGAAAGAGAACAGCAAAAGAAGCCCACAGCCACCAGAAGAAAGGGAATAATAAAGATCAGAGCAGAAATAAATGAAACAGACAATAGAAAAACCATAGAAAGAATCAACAAAACTGAAAGTTGGTTCTTTGAAAGGATCAACAAAATCAACAAACCATTCATCAAATAGATGAAAGAAAAACAGAAGAGAATGGAAATAACCCAAATAAGAAATGAAATGGGGGACATTAAAACAGGCCCAAGTGAAACAAAAAAAGGATCATTACAGAGTACTATGAAAAACTGCACTCCAACAAATTTCAAAACCTAGAGGAAATGGACAAATTTCTAGAAATGTACTATTTACCTAAAGTAACACAAACTGAGGTAAAAAAATCTGAACAGACTCATAACAAGAGAAGAGATTGAAAAGGTAATTAAAAAAAAAAAAAGAAAGAAAGAAACTCCCAACAACAAAAAAAGCCCTGGCCCATGATCTTGGGAAACATCTGGCTCAATTACCATAATATAGTTTATAAATAAAATGTTCTACATTCTACTTTGGTGAATACTGTCTGAGGTATTAAAAGCTTGTGAGTGGCTATCTAAGATACTCCACTGCTGTCACCCCATATGGAGCAACAGAGAATGAAGAAAACCAAGGATGCAGGAAGGGATTGGACGAGAGGACTAGTAGACAATGATTGCTCCAGCCCCTCCACCAGACTGAGTTCAGCAAGTCTAGGTAGTACCTGGCTGCCACCTCTGACTACTCTGAGAGGGGTCATGGTGAAGGGTCCCGGACAGAGCTGGATAAAAATGTAGAACAAAATTCTAGCTAAAGAAAAAAAAAGATCAAACTTAACTGGTCCGACAGAGACTGATGAAACTTCAAGAGTATGGCCCCTTCAACACTCCTGTAGCTCACTAATGAAGTCACACCTCAGATAGGAAGAAAAAAAAAAAACAAACAACAACAACAAAAAAAAAAACCCTGACCCAGATGGCTGTACTAAAAATTCTAACAAACATTCAGAGAAGAGCTTGCACCAGTACTACTCAAATTATTTCAGAACATAGGAAAGGAAGGGATACATCCAAATTCATTCTATAAAGCCAGCACAACCTTGATAGCTAAACATGGCAAAGACAACACAAAAAAAGAAAATTACAGACCACTATCTCCCGTGGATATAAATGGAAAAGTTCTCAACAAAATTTTATCCAATAGAATTCAGCATCATATCAAAAAAAGAATACACCACGACCAAGCGGAATTCATACCAGCTATGCAAGGAAATCTTGGTGGCATAGTGGTTAAGAGTTCACCTGCCAGAGGAGGCGGAGCCAAGATGGCGGAATAGACAAACGCTTCTGTCCAGCCCTCTTTACAACAAAAGACCCGAAAAAACAAGTGAAATGAGTATATTTGTGACAAGCTGGGAGCCCTGAGCATCAAAGGCAAGCTTAGACAACAAACTGACAGGCAGGAGAAGGAAGAGACTGTTCAGAAGCGGAGAGGAGTTGCTGGACCTGAATTGCGGGGAGCCCTCAGGCACCATTCCCAGAGCTGCAGTGGCGGCAGCAGCAGTGGTGGCGGGCTGGTCCTAGCGTTAGGCCGCAGATTTCTCAGGGAGAAGCAGCCATCCATACAGCCCACTCACACCTCTGGAACCTGGGGGAGAAGGGCCCTCTAGGCAAAAGCAAAGTACTTGTGTATATTTTACCACGTCCCCCCCACACCCAAGCCAGCTTCAGTGACTGAATCCCTACCTGAGATAGACCCTGGCGAGCATCTGGAGCCTTCCGCCCAGCCTTGGGAATGAAAAAAAAAATTGCAACTGGGGGGAAAAGATAATTTGCTAGCTGCATTAACCAGGGGAGCTCAGGACAGAGGTGGCTCCTGCCCAGGCATAAACCATCCATGGACCTTGAGCACCTTTCCCTTCTACGTGGACCTGTGTGGGCCTATTTCGGGAGAATAGGCCCTTGTTGGCAAACTCCAACCATTTCAGCTGTGCAGTGGAGAGGTGGGTGTTTGACGTTTGACATGCTTTGCCTATTAAACAAGGTCCTCACCTACCCACAACAGGGACCTAAGGACTGGTGGCTCCTCTTGGGTCGCCCAGCCATCTGCGATAGGGGACCAGGGATAACTGGTACCTCCCAGTCCTTACAACAAAAAATTTGGGTGCCCGTGGACCCTCTGCAGAGCCCACCCACCAGCACACTTTAGGGAACAGAGACGCATTTTCCTCAGAGACATGTGGGGGTCGGTTCTCAGCCCCCTGCCTTGTTCAGAGCATGACCCCCTGCTGCAATCAGATACGGGTATATACACCAATCACCCCTGCCTCTCTAAGACTGTAGGACAGAGTCTATGCCACACACTTGATATCAGCTACCTGGAAACCTGAGCTGAATTCATACAAGAAAACTGAATGGACTTCTAGACTGATATACCTAATAACAGCTCTAGCCAGATGGGGACAGGACACCAGAGCTCCAAAGGTGAAAATAATCAAGCTAGCTCACTCAAGCAACCCATAGGGGTATACCAAAACAAAACAAAGCAAGCAGCTAGGACACAGTAAGCAAACATAAACTAATACAATAACTTATAGATGGCTCAGAGGCAACCGTCAATATCAAGTCACCAAAAGAAATAGGCCATGATCACCTCAACAGGCTCTCAAAACAAAGAATCCAGGGATCTTTTAGATGAAAGTGCATTCCTGGAATTACCAGATGCAGGATACAAAAGTTTAAGATACAGAGCCCTTCAATACATCAGGAAGGAAATGAGGCAATACGCAGAACAAGCAAAGGAACACACAGATAAAGCAACTGAAGAAATCAGAAAGATTTTTCAAGAACATAATGAAAAGTTTAATAAGTTGGAAAAATCCATAGAGAGACAGTAATCAGAAATTCAGAAGATTAACAATAAAATTACAGAATTAGATACCTCAATAGAAAGTCAGAGGAGCAGAATTGAGCAAGTAGAAGCTAGAATTTCTGAACTCAAAGATAAATCACTTGGCACTAATATATTTGAAGAAAAATCAGATAAAAGAATTAAAAAAAAATGAAGACACCTTAAGAATCATGTGGGCTCTATCAAGAAAAAAAAAACCTACCAGTGATTGGAGTACCAGAACAGGGAGGGAAACAGAAAATACAGAGAAAATTGTTGAGAATTTGTTGGCAGAAAACTTCCCTGATATTGTGAAAGGTGAGAAGATATCTCTCAAAGATGCTCATTGAACTCCACATAAGGTAGATGTTAAAAGAAAGTCACCAAGACATATTATAATCAAACTTGCCAAAACCAAAGATAAAGAGAGAATGATAAGAGCAGAGAGAGATAAAAGAAAAGTCACCTACAAAGAAGAGTCAATAAGCATAAACTCAGACTACTCGGCAGAAACCATGCAGGCAAGAAGGCAATGGCATGACATATTTTAAAAATTGAAGGAAAAAAAATTGCCTGCAGAGAATCATATGTCCATCAAAACTCTCTTAAATATGAAGGTGAAATTAAGACATTTCCAGATAAACACAAGGTGAGGGAATTCATAAAAACCAAACCAAAACTACAAGAAATACTAAAGGGAGTTCTTTGATTAGAAAATCAATACTATCAGTCATCAACCCAAGACAAGCCCAACACAGGGTAACGGAGATGTTATTACATAAAAGAAGGCAACATTGAAATAATAAAGAGGGACTAAGAAATGTAATCATACACCTTCCATATGGAGAGGAAGATACAGTGATACAAAGAAATAAAAGTTGTTTTTATAAATTTAGAAAAATAGGGGTAAATAATAAGCTAACAACAAAGGAGACAAAGTATGCTACTCATCAAAATAAAATACAAGGGAAAAATACAGACTCAGCAGAAACAAAATCAGCAACAAATATGAGGAAAGGACAATATACAAAGAAAATCTACTCAGCACATAAAATCAAGTGGGAAAAAGAAACTGTCAATACACAAAAAAAGACATCAAAATGATAGCACTAAATTCACACACACACAAAAAAATTCATACCTATCCATAATTACCCTGAATGTAAATGGACTAAATGCACCAATAAAGAGACAGAAAGTAGCCGAATGGATTAAAAAACAAGATCCGTCTATATGCTGCCTACATGAGACACACCTTAGACTTAGAACACAAACAAACTAAAACTCAAAGGATGGAAAAAAATATATCAAGGAAACATCAAAAAAGAGCAGGAGTGGCAATATTAATTTCTAGCAAGATAGACTTTAAAGTTAAATCCATCATAAAGGATAAGTAAGGACACTAATGATTAAAGGGACAATACACCAAGAAGATATAACCATATTAAATATTTATGCACGCAATGACAGGGCTGCAAGATACATAAAACAAACTCTATCAGCATTGGAAAGCGAGATAGACAGCTCCACAATAATAGTAGGAGACTTCAACACACCACTTTCGGTGAAGGACAGGACATCCAGAAAGAAGCTCAATAAGCATACAGGAGATCTAAATGCCACAATCAAACAACTTGACCTCACAGACATATACAGAACACTCCACCCAACAGCAACCAACTATAATTTCTTTTCTAGTGCACATGGAACATTCTCTAGAATAGACCACATATTAGGTCATAAAGCAAGCCTTTGCAGAATCCAAAACATTGAAATACTACAAAGCACCTTCCCTGACCATAAAGACATAAAAGTGGAAATCAATAACAGGAAAAGCAGGGAAAAGAAATCAAACACTTGGAAACTGAACAATACCCTGCTCAAAAAAGACTGGATTCTAGAAGACATTAAGGATGAAATAAAGAAATTCAGAGAAACCAGTAAGAATGAAAACACTTCCTATCAGAACCTTTGGGACACAGCAAAAGTGATGTTCAGAGGCCAATTTATATCAATAAATGTACACATCCAAAAAGAAGAAAGGGCCAAAATCAAAGAACTATCCCTACAACTTGAACAAATAGAAAGAGAACAACAAAAGAAACCCACAGGCACCAGAAGGAAACAAATAATAAACATTAGAGCTGAACTAAATGAAATAGAAAACAGAACAACAATCGAAAGAATTAACAAGACCAAAAGCTGGTTTTTTGAAAAAATCAACAAAATTGATAAGTCACTGGCCAAACTGACGAAAGAAAAACAGAAGAGGAAGAGAATAACCCAAATAAGAAATGAGAGGGGCGATATTACAACAGACCCAACTGAAATTAAAAGAATCATATCAGATTACTATGAAAAACTATACTCAAATTTGAAAACCTAGAAGAAATGGATGAATTCGTAGAAATACACTACCTACCTAAACTAACACAAACAGAGGTAGAACTAAATAGACCCATAACAAAAGAAGAGATTGAAAAGGTAATCAAAAAACTCCCCTCCCCACCACCCAAAAAAAAGCCCAGCTCCAGACTGCTTCACTGCAGAGTTCTACCAAACTTTCAGAGAAGAGTTAACACCACTACTACTAAAGGTATATCAGAGCATAGAAAAGGATGGAATGCTACCAAACTCATTCTATGAAGCCACCATATCCCTGATACCAAAACCAGGTAAAGACACCGCAAGAAAATTGTAGACCTATATCCCTCATGAATGTAGATGCAAAAATCCTCAACAAAATTCTAGCCAATAGAATTCAACAACTTATCAAAAAAATAATTCACCATGACCAAGTGGGATTCATACCAGGTATGCAGGGATGGTTCAACATTAGAAAAACAATTAATGTAATCCATCACATAAATAAAACAAAAGACAAGAATCACATGATTTTATCAATTGATGCAGAAAAGGCATTTGACAAAGTTCAACACTCATTCATGATAAAAACTCTCAGCAAAATAGGAATAGAAGGAAAATTCCTCAACATAATAAAGGACATTTATACAAAGCCAATAGCCAACATCACCCTAAATGGAGAGAGCCTGAAAACATTCCCACTGAGATCAAGGATGCCCTTTATCACCACTCTTATTTAACATTGTGCTGGAAATCCTAGCCAGAGCAATTAGGCTAGATAAAGAAAGAAAGAAAGGGCATTCAGATTGGCAAGGAAGAAGTAAAAGTATCTCTATTTATAGATAACATGATCTTATACACAGAAAACCCTAAGGAGTCCTCCAGAAAACTACTGAAACTAATAAAAGAGTTCAGCAGAGTACTGGGATACAAGAGAAATAAACAAAAATCAGTTGGATTCCTCTACACCAACAAAAAGAACATCAAAGAGGAAATCACCAAATCAAGGCCATTTACAATAGTCCCCAAGAAGATAGAATACTTAGGAATAAATATTACCAGAGATGTAAAAGACTTATGCAAAGAAAACTACAGTACACTTCTGCTAGGAACCAAAAGAGACATAAGTGGAAGAACACACCTTGCTCATGGATAGGATGACTTAACATTATGAAAATGTCTATTCTACCGAAAGCGATCTATACATTTAATGTAATTCCAATCCAAATCCCAAGGACATTCTTTAATAAGATGGAGAAACAAATCACCAATTTCATATGGAAGGGAAAGAGGCCCTGGATAAATAAGGCATTACTGAAAAAGAAGAACAAAGCGGGAGGCCTTACTTTACCTGATTTTAGAACCTATCCTACTGCCACAGTAGTCAAAACAGCCTGGTGCTGGTAGAACAACAGATACATGGACCAATGGAACAGAATTGAGAATCCAGACATAAATCCATCCACATATGAGCAGTTGATATTTGACAAATGCCCCAAAACAGTTAAATGGGAAAAAAAAAAACAGTCTTTTTAACAAATAGTGCTGGCATAACTGGATATCCATCTGCAAAAAAATGAAACAAGACCCATACCTCACTCCATGCACAAAAACTAACTCAAAATGGGTCAAAGACCTAAATATAAAATCTAAAACGATAAAGATCATGGAAGAAAAATTAGGGACAATGTTAGGAGCCCTAATACATGGCATAAACAGTATAGAAAACATTATAAAGAACGTAGAAGAAAAACTAGATAACTGGGAGCTCCTAAAAATGAAACAGTTATGCTCATCCAAAGACTTCACGAAAAGAGTAAAATACCTACAGACGGGGAAAAAGTTTTTAGCTATAACATTTCTGATCAGCTCCTGATCCTAAAATCTACATGATACTGCAAAAATTCAACTGCAAAAAGACAAGTGACCCAATTAAAAAATGGGCAAAAGATATGAATAGACACTTCATTAAAGAAGACATTCAGGTATCTAACAGATATATGAGGCCATGTTCACAATCATTAGCCATTAGGGAGATGCAGATCAAAACTACAATGAGATTTCATCTCACTCCAACAAGGCTGGCATTAATCCAAAAAACACAAAAGAGTAAATGTTGGAGAGGCTGTAGAGAGATTGGAACACTTCTACACTGCTGGTGGGAATGTCAAATGGTACAACCACTTTGGAAATTGATTTGGCACTTCCTTAAAAAGTTAGAAATATAACTACCATACGATCCAGCAATCCCACTCCTTGGAATATGTCCTGGAGAGATAAAAGCCTTTATATGAACAGATACATACACACCCATGTTTATTGCAGCACTGTTTACAATAGCAAAAACATGGAAGCAACCAAAGTGCCCATCAACGAATTAATGGATAAATTATGGTATATTCACACAAGGGAGTACTACGCATCGATAAAGAACAGTGATGAATCTGTGAAACATTTCATAACATGGAGGAACCTGGAAGGCATTATGCTGAGTGAAATTAGTCAGCTGCAAAAGGACAAATATTGTATAAGACCACTATTATAAGAACTTGAGAAATAGTTTAAACTGAGAAGAAAATATTCTTTTGTGGTTATGAGAGGGGGGAGGGAGGGAGGGTGGGAGAGGGATATTCACTAGTTAGTGGATAAGAACTACTTTAGGTGAAGGGAAAGACAGCA
Organism: Loxodonta africana; assembly: GCF_030014295.1. NCBI lineage: Eukaryota > Metazoa > Chordata > Mammalia > Proboscidea > Elephantidae > Loxodonta > Loxodonta africana. The sequence goes on from NC_087352.1 coordinate 64,857,323, forward strand.
CACAATACAGGGGAGGTCAGCACAACTGGACTAAACCAAAAGCAAAGAAATTTCCTGAATAAACTGAATGTTTCAAAGGCCAGCATAGCAGGGGCAGGGGTCTGGGGCCCATGGTTTCAGGGGACATCTAAGTCAATTGGCATAATAAAATCTATTAAGAAAACATTCTGCATCCCACTTTGAAGAGTGGCATCTGGGATCTTAAACTCTAGCAAGCAGCCATCTAAGATGCATCAATTGGTCTCAACTCACCTGGATCAAAGGAGAATGAAAAATACCAAGGACGCAAGGTGATTATGAGTCCAAGAGACAGAAGGAGCCACATGAACCAGAGACTACAACATCCTGACACCAGAAGAACTAGATGGTGTCTGGCTACAACCGATGACTGCCCTGACAGGGAACACAACAGAGAACCCCTGAGGGAGCAGGAGAGCAGTGGGATGCAGATCCCAAATTCTCATAAGACCAGACTTAGTGGTCTGACTGACACTAGAAGAACCCCAGTGGTCATGGCCCCAGACCTTCTGTTGGCCCAGGACAGGAACCATTTCCAAAGCCAACTCTTCAGATATGGATTGGACTGGACAATGAGTTGGAGAGGGATGCTGCTGAGGAGTCAGCTTCTTGGATCAGGTGGACGCTTGAGACAATATTGGCATCTCCTGCCTGGAAGGGAGATGAGAGGGTGGAGGACACGAAAAGAGAGAGCCGAGGGAGAGAGCAGACTGTGTCATTGGTAGAGAATAATTGGGAGAGTGGAGCAAGGTGTATATGGGTTTTTTGTGTGAGAGACTGACTTGATTTTTAAACTTTCACTTAAAGCACAATAAAAATTATTAAAAAAAAAAAAAAAAGATGTCAGCTGCCTACCAAAAGGTCAGCAGTTTGAATCCACCACTTGTTACTTGGAAATCCTATGGAGCAGTTCTAGTCTGTCTAATAGCGTTGCTATGCGTTGGAATCAACTCAAAGGAAACAACTTTTTTTTTTTTTTTAATGCAAGGATGGTTCAACATTAGAAAATCCATCAATGTAATCCACTACATAAAAAAAAAAAAAGAAAGTTAACACAAGATCATCTCAATAGATGCAGAAAAGGCATTGATAATGTTCAACCCCCATTCCTGATAAAAACTCTCAATAATTAGATATAGAAGGAGAATTCCTCAACATAGTAAACATCATGTATACAAAAGCAACAGCCAAAACCCTTCTTAACAGAGAGAGGCTGAAAATATTTCCCTTGAGAACAGGAACAAGAAAAGGATGCCCTTTATCATCACTCCTATTTAACATCGTGTTCGAAGTTGTAGCTGGAGCAATAAGGTAAGAAATAAAGGGCATCCAAATTTGTAAGGAAGAGTAAAAGTATCCCTATTTGCTGATGATATGATACTATACATAGAGAACCCAATGGACTCCACAAGAAAACTACTGGAACCAACAGAAAAGATTCAGTAGAGTAGCAGGATATAAGATACAAAAATCGGTTGAATTCCTAAACACCAATAAAGACAACAATGAAAAGGAAATCAGGAAGAAATACCTTTTATAATAGTCCCTAAAAAACAAGAAAACTTAGGAATAAATCAAACCAGGGATGTAAAAGATCTATACAAAGAAAACTACAAAGCACTACTGCAAGAAACCAAAACAGACCTACATAAATGGAGAAAACATACCATTTTCATGGATAAGTAGACTCAACATTGTGAAAATGTCAATTCTACCCAAAGCAATCTACAAATACAACGCAACCCTGACCCAAATACCAACAGCATTCTTTACTGAGATGGAAAAAATAATCATTAACTTTATATGGAAAGGAAAAAGGCCCAGGATGAGTAAAGCATTATTGAAGAAGAAGCATAAAGTAGGAGGACTCGTATTGCCCAACCTCAGAACCTGCTATAAATCTATGGCAGTCAAAACAGCCTGATACTGGTACAATGACAGACACATTGACCAATGGAACAGAATCAAGAACCCAGATGTAAAATTCTCCATTTCAGTCACCTGATCTTTGACAAAGCCCCAAAGTCCACTCAAATGGGGAAAAGACAATCTTTCACAAATGGTGCTCACAAAACTGGATGTCCATCTGCAAAAAAATGAAACAGGTTTCGTACTTTATGCCATACACAAAAACTAATTCAAAATGGATCAAAGACCTAAATACAAAACAAAAAACAACCAAGATCATAGAAGAAAAAATACAGTCAACATTAGAGGCCCTAATAAACGGCATAAATAGGATAAAAACCATAGCTAGCAATACACAAACACCAGAAGAAAAGCTAGATAATTGGGATCTTCCAAAAATTAAACACTTATGGTTATCAAAAGACTTCACCAAAAGAGTAAAAAGAGAACCTACAGATTGGGAAAAAAAATTTGGCTATGACAAACGCGACAAAGGTCTAATCTCTAAAATCTTTAGGAAAATCCAACATCTCTACAACAAAAAGAGAAATAATCTTATTAAAAAATGGGCAAAGAACATGAAACAGACATTTCACCAAAGACGATATTCAGGTGGCTAACAGACACATGAGGAAATGCTCGCTATCACTAGCCTATACAGAAAAGCAAATCAAAACTACAATGAGATACTATCTCACCCCACCATTACTGGCACCAAAAAAAAAAAAAAAACAGGAAATAGCAAATGTTGAAGAGGCTACAGAGAGCTTGGAACGCTTATGGGAATGTTAATGGTACACACGTTTTGGAAAATGATATGGTGCTTCCTTAAAAAGATAGAAATAGAAATAACATACGATCTAGTAATCCCACCAGTAGGAATATATCCTAGAGAATAGGAGACACCACATGAATAGATATAGGCACAACCACGTTCATTGCAGGATTATTCACAAAATAAAGATGGAAACAACTTACATGCCTATCAACAGATGAATGGACAAACTCTAGTACATATACACAATGAAATACTATGCAACTATAAAGAACAATGATGAACCTGCAAAACATCTCACAACATGGATGAATCTGAAGGGCATTATGCTGAGTGAAATAAGTCAATCACAAAATGACAAATACTGTATGAGATCACTATATAAAAATCTCATTAGGAGGCAGGGCCAAAATGGCAGAGTAGTCGGATGCTTCTTGTGGTCCCCCTTACAACAAAGAAAAAAAAAAAGCAAATAAATTATACCTGACAATCTAGGAGCCCTGAACATCAACGACAAAGTTAAAGAGTTGAACTGAGAGGCAGAGGGAGGGAGAGACAGCTCAGAAGCACTGAGGATTTTCCAGACCTGAAGTAGCTGGACCCTGCAGGCTGGATCAGCTGGTGTGCTCTGGCTTAGGCAAGCAGTAAGACTCGGGATGCATTTTCCACACTGGGAGAAACCGAGTGGCTCAGAGTCTGTGCAAGAATCCAGAACCAGGGAGAAGTGATGCTGAATCAGCAAAAGTTAAGTGCAAGCATCTAACCTACCATGTGAAATAAAAAAAAAAAAAAATCCATCCCCTCTCTGGGAAGTACCTCCCTACCATTTACCCACCCCCTCCCCACTATGTTCCAGTCTCAGTTCTGCGTCAGCAATAGCTGCACCCTCTGGGCTGGAACTGGGACCCTTGTGTGCCCTGAGCCGTTCTCCCAGGTTTGGAGAGAGAACAAATTAAGAGACAAGAAAAAATAATCTGCCTCCTCCCCTAAGCCAGGAACTCAGGGCAGGCACAGACCCTTTGCCTAAGTAGAGGCATAAGGGGTCCACGGAATCTGAATGCCTTTCAAGCCTGCCTAGACCTGTGTGGGCCCATCTCAACACTGTAGACCCTTATTAGCACAGTACAAAAGGTTATATACCTCAAGCCTATTTAGAAACAGCTAAGGGGGAGTAGCAGATTTGTGATATTTGACACTGCCCTGCCCATTAAGCAGGGTCCTCATCTACCCACATCAGGGTACTAAGAACTGGTGGCTCCAACCACTCCATGTAGCCACCCTCAAAAGGGGTTCAAGAATAAGTGGTGCCTCTCATTCCTTACAGCCAACAGCATCGGGTGCCCATAGTCCAGCTGCAAAATCCACCTACCTACACACTCTGGAGAACAGAGACTTGCCTTCTACCCAGTTGCTCAGGAGCAGCCGTCATCCCCCTACCTTAGCACATAACCCCTTACTGCAGCCAGATACCTGTGCCTACTCCAATCACCCCTATGTAACCCTGCTTGTCTAAGACTATAGGTGAGAGCCTACACCAGGTACTCGATGACCGATGACCTGGACACCTGAGCTGAGTTCACACAAGAAAAGTAAACAGATGCCTGGGCTTGCATACCTAGTAACAGCTCTAAACACCTGGTGACAGGATGGGAAAGCTTCAAAGATGCCAATAAGCAAAGTAGCTCACACAACCAGCCTATCTGGGCATATCAAAACAAAACAAGAAGCTAGGACATGGTAAGCAAACATAAAATAAATAAACATAATAACTTATTGATAGCTCGGAGACAACAGTCAATATCAAATCACATTAAGAGGCAGACCATGATGCTTCAGCAAGCAACGAAAAAAATAGAACCAAGAAACCTACCAGAGGAAGAGAAGGCCTTGGAATTACCAGAAGTAGAACTGAAAGATTAATATACAGAGCTCTTCAAGAGATCAGAAAGGATATCAGGCAAAACCAAGTCAAGGAACACACAAACAAAGCAACAAAGGAACTTAAAAAGGTTATACAAGAATATAATGACAAAAATTAACAGGCTGCAAGAATCCATAGAAAGACAGCAAACATAAATCCAAAAGACTAACAATAAAATTTCAGAATTAGACAACTGAATAGAAAGCTACAGGAGCAGAATTGAGGCAATGGAAATCAGAATTTGTGAGAATGAAGATAAAGCACTTGACATCAACTTATTTGAGGATAAATCAGATAAAAGAATTTTAAAAGAGTGAAGAAACCCTAAGAATTAGGTGGGGTTCCATCAACAGGAATGACCTGCAAGTGGTTCGAGTACCAGAATAGGGGACAATAATAGAAAATACAAAGAGAATTGTTGAAGATTTGTTGACAGAAAAATTTCCCTGATATCATAAAAGACAAAAAGGTATCTATTCAAGAAGCTCGCTGAACCTCACACAGGATAGATCCAAAAAGAAAGTCAACAAGACATATTACAATCAAACTTGCCAAAACCAAAGATAAAGAGAGAACTTTAAGAGTGGCTAGGGATAAACAAAAAGCCATCTACAAAGGAGAGGCAATAAGACTAAGCTCTGACTACTCCGCAGAAACCATGCAGACAAGAAGGTAATGGGATGGCATATATAAAGCCTTGAAGGAAAAAAAAAAATTGCCATCTAAAAGTTATATATCCAGCAAAACTGTCTGTCACATATGATGGCAAAATTAGGGCATTTCCAGATAAACGGAAGTTAAGAGACTTTGTAAAAACCAAACCAAGATGCTTTTTGGCGGGGCCAAGATGGCGGACTAGGTGGACGCTACCGCGGATCCCTCTTGCAACAAAGACTCGGAAAAACAAGTGAATCGATCACATACATAACAATCTACGAACTCTGAACAACAAACACAGACTTAGAGATGGAAAACGAACAAATACGGGCAGACAGCGACTGTTTTCAGAACTAGGAGCCAGCGTACCAGGCAAGTGACCTTCGGAGCCCGATCTGGGGCAGAGTCCAGGGGGTCAGACGGCACAGACAAGGGGCCCAGCCCTACCACCCCGAACCCATCCCAGGAAGGAGTCTAGCTCGTTGGCACGGGCGGCGTAGCGGCGCAGCCGGAGGCAGAAGCACTCGGGAGGCAGTGACTGATCTTGGAGCGGGGAGAGCAGCGTCCCTGCCGGGGAGCTGTCCCGCCGGGAGTTTGGCGGGAAGTGGGCGTGGCGCGAGCGGGGGGATCAGCTATATTTCCCTAAAGTGACACGTTCGTTCGGGGGACGCCCACCCAGTTCGCGCGTGCGGCGCGGCACACCGGAGGGAGAAGTCCCCGGGAGGAAGTGACGGGTCTTGGAGCAGGGAGAGCAGCGTCCCAGCCGGGGAGCCGTCCCGCTGGGGTTTTGGCGAAAGCGGGCGGGGTTTGAGCGAGGGGATCAATTATATTCCCCTGAATTGACCCAGGGGGCGGGCCCACCTGGTCGTGTGGGTGACGTCCACCCAGTTTGCGCGAGCGGTGCGGCGCACTGGAGGGAGAAGTCCCCGGGAGGAAGTGACGGGTCTCGGAGCGGGGAAAGGAGCGTCCCAGCCGGGGAGCCGTCCCGCTGGGATTTGGGCGCGCGCAGGCGGGGCGTGAGTGCGGGGTCCAATTATATTCCCCTGAATAGACCCCGGGGGCGGGCCCACCCGTTTGTGCGGGAGACGCCCACCCAGTGCGTGCAAGCAGTGTGGCGCATCGGATGGAGAAGTCCCCGGGAGGAAGTGACTGGTCTCGGAGCGGAGAGAGTAGCGTCCCAGCCGGGGAGCCGTCCCGCCGGGATTTTGGCAGACGGGGGCAGAGCGTGAATGCGGGGATCAGCTCTATATTCTGTGGTGCTACACTCCTAGCTCTCTGATCCCTCCCCCACCCTCCTCAGGCGGCTCCATGAACATCCGAATACCCTGAGCCAGAGGGAGAATTCAGATAGGGATCTGACTGCATTTTTTTAAAGCTGATTACCTGGAAAATCTAGTTTCCCAGTGATGGCTCGGAGACAGCAGTCCATATCAAACCACATAAAGAAACAGACCATGACAGCTTCTCCAACCCCCCAAACAAAAGAATCAAAATCTTTCCCAAATGAAGATACAATCCTGGAATTATCTGATGCAGAATATAGAACACTAATTTACAGAATGCTTAAAGATATCACAAATGAAATTAGGATAACTGCAGAAAAAGCCAAGGAACACACTGATAAAACTGTTGAAGAACTCAAAAAGATTATTCAAGAACATAGTGGAAAAATTAATAAGTTGTGAGAATCCATAGAGAGACAGCATGTGGAAATCCAAAAGATTAACAATAAAATTACAGAATTAGAAAATGCAATAGAATAGAAAGTCAGACAAGCAGACTCGAGCAATTAAAATGTAGACTGGGACTTCTGGAGGACCAGGGAATCAACACCAACATAGCTGAAAAAAAATCAGATAAAAGAATTAAAAAAAATGAAGAAACCCTAAGAATCATGTGGGACTCTATCAAGAAGGATAACTTGCAAGTAATTGGAGTCCCAGAACAGGGAGGGGGGACAGAAAACACAGAGAAAATAGTTGAAGAACTCCTGACACAAAACTTCCCTGACATCATGAAAGACGAAAGGATATCTATCCAAGATGCTCATCGAACCCCATTGAAGATTGATCCAAAAAGAAAAACACCAAGACATATTATCATCAAACTTGCCAAAACCAAAGATAAACAGAAAATTTTAAAAGCAGCCAGGGAGAAAAGAAAGGTTTCCTTCAAGGGAGAATCAATAAGAATAAGTTCAGACTACTCAGCAGAAACCATGCAGACAAGAAGGGAATGGGACGACGTATACAGAGCACTGAAGGAGAAAAACTGCCAACCAAGGATCATATATCCAGCAAAACTCTCTCTGAAATATGAAGGAGAAATTAAGATATATACAGATAAACACAAGTTTAGAGAATTTGCAAAAACCAAACCAAGGCTACAAGAAATGCTAAAGGAGATTGTTTGGTCAGATGACCAATAATATCAGGTACCAGCACAATACAAGGTCACAAAACAGTACGTCCTCATATCAACTCAAATAGGGAAAGCACAAAAACAAACAAATTAAGATTAATTCTAAAAAATAAATAAAAAAACAAAATAATACACATAACAAGAAATCATGGAAATCAATAGATAAACGATCACAATAATCAAAAAGAGGGACTAAATATAGGAGGCATTGAACTGCCAGATGGAGAGTGATATAAGGCGATATAGAACGATACAAGTTAGGTTTTTACTTAGAAAAATAGGGGTAAATAATAAGGTAACCACAAAAAGGAATATCAATTCCATAACTCAAGAAAAAAGCCAAGAAAAACATAACGACTCAACAAACATAAAGTTAAACATTATGAAAATGAGGATCTCACAAGCTACTAAGAAAAACGTCTCAGCACAAAAAAGTAAGTGGAAAAATGAAATGGCCAACAACACACATAAAAAGGCATCAAAATGACAGCACTAGAAACTTATTTATCTATAATTATGCTGAATGTAAATGGACTAAATGCACCAATAAAGAGACAGAGAGTCATGGACTGGATAAAGAAACATGAGCCATCTATATGCTGCCTACAAGAGACACACCTTAGACTTAGAGACACAAACAAACTAAAACTCAAAGGATGGAAAAAAATATATCAAGCAAATAATAAGCAAAAAAGAAGAGGAGTAGCAATATTAATTTCTGACAAAATAGACTTTAGACTTAAATCCGCCACAAAGGATAAAGAAGGACACTATATAATGATAAAAGGGACAATTGATCAGGAAGACATAACCATATTAAATATTTATGCACCCAATGACAGGGCTGCAAGATACATAAACCAAATTTTAACAGAATTGAAAAGTGAGATAGACACCTCCACATTTATAGTAGGAGACTTCAACACACCACTTTCGGAGAAGGACAGGACATCCAGTAAGAAGCTCAATAGAGACATGGAAGACCTACTAACAACAATCAACCAACTTGACCTCATTGACTTATACAGAACTCTCCACCCAACTGCTGCAAAATATACTTTCTTTTCCAGTGCACATGGAACATTCTCTAGAATAGACCACATATTAGGTCATAAAACAAATCTTTGCAGAATCCAAAACATCGAAATATTACAAAGCATCTTCTCAGACCACAAGGCAATGAAGCTAGAAATCAATAACAGAAAAACTAGGGAAAAGAAATCAAATACTTGGAAAATGAACAATACCCTCCTGAAAAAAGACTGGGTTATAGAAGACATTAAGGAGGGAATAAGGAAATTCTTAGAAAGCAACGAGAATGAAAATACTTCCTATCAAAACCTCTGGGACACAGCAAAAGCAGTGCTCAGAGGCCAATTTATATCGATTAATGCACACATACAAAAAGAAGAAAGAGCCGAAATCAGAGAACTGTCCCGACAACTTGAACAAATAGAAAGTGAGCAACAAAAGAACCCATCAGGCACCAGAAGAAAACAAATAATAAAAATTAGAGCTGAACTAAATGAATTAGAGAACAGAAAAACAATTGAAAGAATTAACAAAGCCAAAAGCTGGTTCTTTGAAAAAATTAACAAAATTGATAAACCATTGGCTAGAGTGACTAAAGAAAAACAGGAAAGGAAACAAATAACCCGAATAAGAAACGAGAAGGACCACATCACAACAGAGCCAAATGAAATTAAAAGAATCATTTCAGATTACTACGTAAAATTGTACTCTAACAAATTTGAAAACCTAGAAGAAATGGATAAATTCTTGGAAAAATACTACCTACCTAAACTAACACATTCAGAAGTAGAACAACTAAATAGACCCGTAACAAAAAAAGAGATTGAAACGGTAATCAAAAAACTTCCAACAAAAAAAGTCCTGGCCCAGACGGCTTCACTGCAGAGTTCTACCAAACCTTCAGAGAAGACTTAACACCATTACTACTGAAGGTATTTCAAAGCATAGAAAAAGACGGAATACTACCCAACTCATTCTATGAAGCTACCATCTCCCTGATACCAAAACCAGGTAAAGACATTACAAAAAAGGAAAATTTTAGACCTATATCCCTCATGAACATAGATGCAAAAATCCTCAACAAAATTCTAGCAAATAGAATCCAACAACACATCAAAAAAATAATTCAGCCTGATCAAGTGGGATTTATACCAGGTATGCAAGGCTGGTTTAATATGAGAAAAACCATTAATGTAATCCATCACATAAATAAAACAAAAGATAAAAACCACATGATCTTATCAATAGATGCAGAAAAGGCATTTGACAAAGTTCAACACCCATTTATGATAAAAACTCTTACCAAAATAGGAATTGAAGGAAAATTCCTCAACATAATAAAGGGCATCTATGCAAAGCCAACAGCCAATATCACTCTAAATGGAGAGAATCTGAAAGCATTTCCGTTGAGAACGGGAACCAGACAAGGATGCCCTTTATCACCGCTCTTATTCAACATGGTACTTGAAGTCCTAGCCAGGGCAATTAGGCTAGACAAAGAAATACAGGGCATCCGGATTGGCAAGGAGGAAGTAAAGCTATCACTATTTGCAGATGACATGATCGTATACATGGAAAACCCTAAGGAATCCTCCAGAAAACTACTGAAACTAATAGAAGAGTTTGGAAGAAGTCTCAGGTTATAAAATAAACATACAAAAATCACTTGGATTCCTCTACATCAACAAAAAGAACACCGAAGAGGAAATAACCAAATCAATACCATTCACAGTAGCTCCCAAGAAGATAAAATACTTAGGAATAAATCTTACCAAGGATGTAAAAGACCTATACAAAGAAAACTATAAAACTCTGCTACAAGCAATTCAAAAGGACATACTTAAGTGGAAAAACATACCCTGCTCATGGATAGGAAGACTTAACATAGTAAAAATGTCTATTCTACCAAAAGCCATCTATACATATAACGCACTTCCAATCCAAATACCAATGTCATATTTTAAGGGGATAGAGAAACAAATCACTAATTTCATATGGAAGGGAAAGAACCCCCGGATAAGCAAAGCATTACTGAAAAAGAAGAAAGTGGGAGGCCTCACTTTACCTGATTTCAGAACCTATTATACAGCCATAGTAATGAAAACAGCCTGGTACTGGTACAACAACAGGCACATAGACCAATGGAACAGAATTGAGAACCCAGATATAAATCCATCCACATACGAGCAGCTGATATTTGACAAAGGACCAGTGTCAGTCAATTGGGGAAAAGATAGTCTTTTTAACAAATGGTGCTGGCATAACTGGATATCCATTTGCAAAAGAATGAAACAGGACCCATACCTCACACCATGCACAAAAACTAACTCCAAGTGCATCAAAGACCTAAACATAAAGACTAAAACAATAAAGATCATGGAAGAAAAAATAGGGACAACCCTAGGAGCCCTAATACAGGGCATAAACAGAATACAAAACTTTCCAAAAATGATGAAGAGAAACCAGATAACTGGGAGCTCCTAAGAATCAAATACCTATGCTCATCTAAAGACTTCACCAAAAGAGTAAAAAGACCACCTACAGACTGGGAAAGAATATTCAGCTATGACATCTCAGACCAGCGCCTGATCTCTAAAATCTATATGATTCTGTTAAAACTCAACCACAAAAAGACAAACAACCCAATCAAGAAGTGGGCAAAGGATATGAACACACATTTCACTAAAGAAGATATTCAGGCAGCCAACAGATACATGAGAAAATGCTCCCGATCATTAGCCATTAGAGAAATGCAAATTAAAACTATGATGAGATTCCATCTCACACCAACTAGACTGGCATTAATCCAAAAAACACAAAATAATAAATGTTGGAGAGGCTGCGGAGAGATTGGAACTCTCATACACTGCTGCTGGGATTGTAAAATGGTACAACCACTTTGGAAATCCATCTGGCAGTATCTTAAACAGTTAGAAATAGAACTACCATACAACCCAGAAATCCCACTCCTCGGAATATACCCTAGAGATACAAGAGCCTCCACACAAACAGATATATGCACACCCATGTTTACTGCAGCTCTGTTTACAATAGCAAAAAGCTGGAAGCAACCAAGATGTCCGTCAACGGATGAATGGGTAAATAAATTGTGGTATATTCACACAATGGAATACTACGCATCGATAAAGAACAGTGACGAATCTCTGAAACATTTCATAACATGGAGGAATCTGGAAGGCATTATGCTGAGCGAAATGAGTCAGAGGCAAAAGGACAAATATTGTATAAGACCACTATTATAAGATCTTGAGAAATAGAAAAAACTGAGAAGAACACATACTTTTGTGGTTACAAAGGGGGGAGGGAGGGAGAGAGGGAGAGGGCTTTTTATTGATCAATCAGTAGATAAGAACTGCTTTGGGTGAAGGGAAAGACAACACTCAATACAAGGAAGGTCAGCCTAATTGGACTAAAAGCAAAGAGGTTTCCAGGATAAAATGAAAGCTTCAAAGGTCAGCGGAGCAGGGGCTGGGGTCTGGGGAACTTGGTTTGAGGGGACTTCTAAGTCAATGGGCAAAGTAATTCTATTATGAAAACACTCTGCATCCCACTTTGAATTGTGGAGCCTGGGGTTCTAAATGCCAACAAGTGGCCATCTAAGATACATCAATTGGTCTCAACCCACCTGGAGCAAAGGCAAAGGAAGAACACCAAGGTCACACGACAACTAAGAACCCCAGAGACAGAAAGGGCCACATGAAACAGAGACCTACATTATCCTGAGACCAGAAGAACTAGTTGGTGCCCGGCCACAATCGATGTCTGCCCTGTCAGGGAGCACAACAGACAACTCCTGAGGGAGCAGGAGACCAATGGGATACAGACCCCAAATTCTCATAAAAAGACCATACCTAATGGTATGACTGCGACTAGAGGAATCCCAGAGACAATGCTCCCCAGAACTTCTGATGGCACAGGACAGGAACCATCCCCGAAGACAACTCATCAGGCATGAAAAGGACTGGTCAGTGGGGGGGAGAGAGATGCTGATGAAGAGTGAGCTAATTAAATCAGGTGGACACTGGAGAGTGTGTTGGCAACTCTTGACTGGAGGAGGGATGGGAAGATAGAGAGAGAGGGAAGATGGCAAAATTGGCATGAAACGAGAGACTGAAAGGACTGACTCAATAGGGGGGAGAGCAAGTGGGAGAAGGGAGTAAGATGTATGTAAACCTACATGTGACAGACTGATTGGAATGGTAAATGTTCACTTGAAGCTTAATAAAAATTAATTAAAAAAAAAAAAAAAACCAAAATTACAAGAAATACTAAAGGGAGTACTCTGGTTAGAAATTTAATGCCACCTGATAACAATCCAAGACAAGAACACAGGGCAGAGCAACCAGAGATCGACCCAGATAGGGAAGTCACAAAAATAAATCAAAGCTAAAACACTGAAAATAGGGAAACAGAGACATTAATATGTAAAACATGACAACATTAAAACAAAAAAAAAAGGAATAATTAATGTACTCATGGAACTTTCTTATGAAGAGGAAGTCAAGGCGACATCAAGAAATAAAAGATTGGCTTAAAGTTAGAAAAATAGAGGTAAATATTAAGGTAACCACAAAGGAAACTAACAAACCTACACATCGAAATAAAAAAGAATAAAAACATAAAGACTCAGCAAATGCAAAATCAACAACAATGAAAAAGATGAAAAGAAAATGGCTCAGCACAGAAGATTAAGTGGAACAAAGAAACTGTCCGCAACAACAAAAAAATTCATCAAAACGACCCTAAACTCATACTTACCAGTAATTACGCTGAACGTAAATGGACTAAATGAATCAAGAAAGAGACAGAGAGTGGCAGAATGGATTAAAAAAACACAGTGTATCTATAAGAGACACACCTTAAAGACACAAACAAACTAAAACTCAAAGGATGGAAAAATACATACCAAGCAAACAACAATCAAAAAAGAGCAGAAGTGACAATACTAATCTCTGAAAAAATAGACTTTAAAGCAAAATCCACCACAAAGGATAAGGAAGGACACTATATAATGATTAAAGGGTCAATACACCAGGAGAACTTAACCATAATAAATATTTACACACCCAATGACAGGGCTCCAAAATACATCAAAAAAAAAAAAAAAACTTTAACAGCATTGAAAAGAGAAGTAAAAAGTAGGAGACTTCAACATACCCCTTTTGGTGAAGGGCAGAACATCCAGAAAGAAGCTCAATAAGGACACGGAAGATCTAAATGTCACATTCAACCAACTTCATCTCATAGACATATACAGAACACTCCAGACAACAGCAGCCAAGTATACTTTCTTTTCCAATGCACATGGAACATTCTCCAGAATAGATAACATATTAGGCCATAAAGCAGGCCTTAACAGAATCCAAAGCACTGAAATATTACAAAGTATCTTTTCTGACCATAAAGCCGTAAGTAGAAATCAATAACAGAAAAAGCAAGGAAAAAAATCAAATGCATGGAAACTGAACAACACCTTGCTCAAAAACTACTGAGTTATAGAAGAAATTAGGGACAGAATAAAGAAGTTCACAGAATCAAATGAGAATGAAAACACATCCTACGAGAAACTTTGGGACACAGCAAAAGCAGTGCTCAGAGGTAAACTTTTTTTTTTTCTTTTTTTTTTAAATTGTGCTTTAAGTGAAAGCTTACAAATCAAGTCAGTCTCTCATACAAAAAAATATATACACTTTTCTATGTACTCCTAGTTGCTCTCCCCCTAGTGAGACAGCACTCCTTCTCTCCACCTTCTATCCCCTGTGTCCATTCAGCCAGCTACTGTTCCCCTTTGTCTTCTCATCTTGCCTCCGGACAGGAGCTGCCCACATAATCTCATGTGTCTATTTGAGCCAAGAAGCTCACTCCTCTCCTTACCAGTATCATTTTCTGTCTTATATTCCAGTCCAATCCCTGTCTGAAGAGTTGGCTTTGGGAATGATTCCAGGCTGGACTAACAGAAGGTCTTGGGATCATGACCTCTGGGGTCCTTCTAGTCTCAGTCAGACCATTAAGTCTGGTCTTTTCATAAGAATTTGAGGTCTGTACCCCACTGTTCTCCTGTTCCACCAGGGATTCTGTGTTGTGTTCCCTGCCAGTGTAGTCATTGCTTGTAGCCAGGCACCATGTAGTTCTCCTGGTCTCAGGCTGATGTAGTCTCAGAGGTCAATTTATAGCAATAAATGCACACATTCAAAAAGAAGAAAGGGCCAAAATCAAAACATTAACACTACATCTCCAACAAGTAGAAAGAGACCAGCAAAAGAAGCCCTCGGGGACCAGAAGAAAGGAAATAATAAAATTAAAGCAGAATTAAATGAAATGGAGAATAGAAAAACAATTGAAAGAGTTAACAAGACCGAAAGTTGGTTCTTTGAAAAGGTCAACAAAACCGATAAACCATTGGCCAAACTGACAAAAGAAAAACAGGAGAGGAAGCAAATAACAATAATAAGAATTGAGATAGGCAATATCACAACAGACCCAGCTGAAATTAAAAGAATCATAACAGAGTACTATGAAAAATTGTATCTCAACAAATTTGAAAACCTAGAGAAAATGGACAAATTTCTGGAAACGCACTACCTACCTAAACTAACACAAACTGAGGTAGAACAACTAAATAAAACCTGTAACAAAAGAAGAGATCGAAAAGGTAATTAGCCTCCTGCCCCCCCCAAAAAAGCTGTGGCCCTGATGGCTTTACTGGAGAATTCTACCAAACTTCCAGAGAAGAGTTAACACCACTACTACTAAAAGTATTTCAGAGCATAGAAAAGGATGGAATAGTCCCAAACTCGTTTTATGAACCCAGCATATCCCTGATACCAAAACCAGCTAAAGAAACACAACAAAAAAAGAAAGTTACATACCTGTATCCCTCATGAAGATAGATGAAAAAATCCTCAACAAAATTCTAGCCAATAGAATTCAACAACATATCAAAAAAATAATCCACCATGACCAAGTGGGATTCATACCAGGTATCAGGGATGGTTCAACATTAGAAAAACAATCAATGTAATCCATCATAAAAAAAAAAAATTAAACCATAAGAATCACATGATCTTATCAATTGATGCAGAAAAGGCATTTAACAAAGTCCAACATCAATTCGTGATAAAAACTCTCAGCAAAATAGGAACAGAAGGGAAATTCCCCAACATAATAAAGGGCAACAAGCCAACATCATCCTAAATGGAGAGAGTGCTAAAGCATTCCCCTTGAGAACAGGAACCAGACAAGGATGCCCTTTATCACCACTCTTATTCAACACTGTGCTGGAGGCCCTAGCCAGAGCAGTTAGACTTGAAAAAGAAATAAAGGGCATCCAAACTGGTGTCTTTGTTATCTAGTGCTGCTATAACAGAAATGCCACAAGTGGATGGCTTTAACGAAGAGAAATTTATTTTCTCACAATCTACTAGGTTACAAGTCCAAATTCAGGGTTCCGGCTCCAGGGAAAGGCTTTCTATCTGTGTCAGCTCTGGAGGAAGTTCCTTGTCCTCAATGTTCCCCTGGTCTAGGAGCTTCTCAGGTGCAGGGACCCCAGGTTCTAAGGTTGTGCTCTGCTCCTGGTGCTGCTTTCTTGGTGGTTTGAGGTCCCCAACTCTCCACTTGCTTCCCTTTCCTTTTATCTCTTGAGAGATAAAAGGTGGTGCAGGCCACATCTCTGGGCAACTTCCTTTATATTGGATTAGGGAGTTGACCTGAGTAAGGGTGGTGTTACAACCTCACCCTACTCCTCTTAACATGAAATTACAATCACAAAATGGAGGACAACCACAGGATACCAGGAATCATGGCCTAATCAAGTTGATACACACATTTTTGGGGGGACATAATTCAATCCATTACAGTAAGGAAGAAGTTAAAGTATCCCCATTTGCAGATGATAAGATCTTATACACAGAAAACCCCAAAGAACCTACAAGAAAACTACCAAAACTAATAGATTTCAGCAAAGCATCAGGATACAAGATACACATACAAAAATCAGTTGGATTCCTCTATACCAACAAAGAGAACTTCAAAGAGGAAATCACGAAATCAACACCATTTGCAATAGCCCCCAGGAAGATAAAATACTTAGGAATAAATCTAACCAGAGACACAAAAGACCTATACAAAGAAAACAACAAGACGCTACTGCAAGAAACAAAGAGACCTACATAAGTGGAAACCATACCTTGCTCATGGATAAGAAGACTTGACATTGTGAAAGTGTCAATTCTACCCAAAGCGATCTACAAATACAACAGAACCCTGATCCAAATTCACCTAAATCACAATTTAAAAAAAAGAAAAAAAGAGGTCAGACATGCCTCCTATCTCCACCTTCTTCTCCAAATTTGACATCAATGTTCTCTCCTATAGCAGTGTGTACTTCTCTGCTGAGTTCAATAATTCGCTGCAATGGCCACACAGAACTCACAGACAACAGTCACAGTTATGGGAAGTAATAGATTAAAATTTAGGTTGACGAATGCTCAAGATACAGTTCTTCCATCAGGACAGCCTTTTCTCAGCTGTGCTTGCAAGAATGCCTCTCTGGCCCTCAGTCTCTGCCCTGCTAGGGCAAGTGTTACAAAGCACTTTTAACTCTGCTGATAAGTTCTCAGAGGCACCCCACTCTGCAAGGAAGCCTTTAGCCCAAAAATGCTCAGCCTTAGCTCCCTGGGTTGGCAAACCCAGTTCCACCTAGTGCCTGGAGGCACCCTACTTTGCCAGCAAGACTCCTGCCTGAAGGCACTCGGCTTTCTTGCTCCACGAGCCAGGAAGCCCACCATGCTGTCTCCTGCTGGTCTCTCCTACCACTGTTTCTCTGCCATAGCTCCTTGCCATCTTCAGTATTATAGCTTTCTCTCTCTGTCTCTTTGTAGTTCCGGGAGCTTCTCAGTGTAGGGATTCCAGGTCCAAAGGATGAGCTCTGCTCTTCATTGGTGGTGGTGAGATCCTCTCATTCTTGCCTCTGGATGGCTCATTTCAAGCCCAGCAGGATGGCAAAATTGACCAATCCCTTTGGTAGACCACAATTACCCTATTTACATAATTCTACCCAACTGCTTGGGTGGAAGTTACAAGGCCATGGTGAAAAAGGCCACACAAAAGTGATCCATTGCACCACACAAGGACAAAACATCTTGAGGTCTGCAGAGTCAGAATTGTTGGATAAACATTCTACTTCACTCTTGTGACAAAGTAATTTAGTCTTCTGCAAATGCATCCCAAAACAAGATTGTAATGGCTTCCCCAGTTTTATTGACTGACATAGTTGTCAGACTTTTGATTTGGAGGATTTAGCTTTGCAATCCCACATAAAAACAATTGTACGAAAGACTCTTAATGTGAAAGCACTTAACACAGTAAACCCAAAAAAACCAAACCCATTGCCGTCAAGTTGATTCCGACTCATAGTGACCCAGTAGGACAGAGTATAACTGCCCCATAGGATTTCCAAGGAGTGCCTGGTGGATTCGAACTGCTGACCTTTTGGTTAGCAGCTGTAGCTCTTAACTACTACGCCACCAGGGTTTCCCCTAACACAGTAAAATAGGGTTAATTCTGATATTTTTCAGCTGTCCTTTTTAATGTCTAGACAATTTATTTTTCTAGAGGAATATTGCCAAATGGGTTGGAACTTGCCTAGTCAAGTGTTCAAAGATTCACTGGTGAATTAATAGAAGTCATTTACAACAGTCTAAGTGAGAAATGGCCACAGTTTCCTACAGCTGATTCTAACAGCTTCTGTATTCAAGGATTAGACTGGTATTTCAAAGAAAAGTAAGGAGTCACAAAGGACCTGGTACCTAAGAAGGAGAGGAGAGTGAGGGCAAAATTGTCCAAAAACCAAATCAATATCCAATGTTCTTTCCTAATCCTTAAAGATGTTTTAGGCTCTTTCTCTAGTGCTTCTTGACTGCCCCCTTCCTTCTTCAGGATAGCAGCCTGAATCACAATATAGCCAACAATGAATTATATATTAATCGATATGACAATTATTTCACATACATCAATTTGACAGTTTGAAAGCTTATTTGGAAGCAATTTGGATAACAGAGATGTAGGAAGAGATCCTGAGGCTGGTTTTTTCCTGAAGGGGATTTGACATAGGGTGAAATATATCAAAGAACAGCCCAGAGACATACAAAAAGGAGTTTGAATGAGAACTCAGGTAGTCAAGGGGTTGTTGCTGTTAGATGCCAATGAGTCACCTCCAACTCATGGTAAACACAAATACCTGATGTAAAACAGAACAAATGTTGCCTGACCATCCTCAAGATTGTTGGTCAAGGAGAATTTTGCCTAAATAAGATTTTGCTGGAAGATGACCCTGAGGGTAGCAATTGTATCCTATGCTATTCTTACACATCCCAACAGTATTTTAAATTCAGTTTTTGACTGATAAAATGAATGTAGCTAAATCTGTCTGATATCATGAACTATCAATAATGTGTAACATGTGAATGCATGGATAAATGAACTATCAGTTAAATAACTTTTTGTCAGATAAGAAACATCTTCATATTACGCCTGTGGTAATTGGATTAATACATTCATATTATTGTACGACAGGCCAAATTGAGTTTGTTTAAAAAATAATAATAATATTACAAGCCTTCCCTCCTTAATAGACCATGTAGGTGCTATTTCTAATTCTGAGAACTGCCTCTGCTCCCAAATAATGAATGTAAAAGAAAGTGGTTATGTAGATTTATGATGTGATTTCAGGGCATCACGGTGAATGCTCATAACCATGGGACTGTGTAGAAAGCAAAACCTGATATTTAACTCAAGCAGTCTGGCCCCTATCCTCTGTGGGAAAACATATATTTTCTTGTAGCTTAAGGCCATTTTAGAAGAATAGATATACATGGCATAAAAGTTGTAATATTTTGTGAGTGCGTGTGGAGGATTTATCTTTCCCAGTCACTCTTGGCACCATTTTTCACAATTGAAAATCTTTATTTTCATTATGTGATACCCTGTTTCTAGCTATAAAAATGAGAAATGCTTGATTTTTTTTTCAGAAATGTTTGATTAAAAAAAAGATACAAACAACTTGCTGTCAAGTTTTGGTTTTCAGATACAAATTGTGCATTTTATAACTTCACCCAAATAAATGTTATCTTTCCCAAGAGGTCACTGTTAAGAAATGCATAAACAAGAGTTATTGATACCATAAAATTGCTTGGAACTTTTTAGGAAAATAAAAGAAGAAAAATCCCTTTAACATACCCAGATAGTCTTCTTTTGTCCGTTTTCAACCTGAAAGCTCTTCACAGTGATCCGTAGAAATAACACTCACAGTACATAGAAGATGCATCTTCAGTAGAAACCTTTTTTTCCTCAGGATTTTCCTTTCTCCCTTTGTGTTTTATCACAGTATAAATAGATTGTAATTGGTCTCTGCGCTTAGAGTTGCCCTCTACCCAGCATATGTCCCAAACTCTTGAACTTGAAAAGACTGTTAAGAATTTTGCTAACCTAATCTTAATCTTAATACCTTTGTGAAGAAGTCACAAACTAGTTGTGCTTATCCAAGCTCTACCCTGCAGATGTGCTCTGTTTGCACACAAAGAAGTTTTAAAAACATAACTACATTGCCAACATTTAAAATTGGGTGAGTGTACAGACACACACACAAAGACAAAAACAGGACTTCAGACTGGTTTTGTTCTGGTCTGAACCCCTCCTGAGAATCTGCATTTTCTTCCCAGCTATACTGAATCAGAATCTACATTTTAACATGATCCCCAGGTGATTCTTGTGTATATTTTGAGAACCACTGCTCTGCTAGTAGTTATCAGAATTTGTCCCTAACCAGCAGTATTAGCATTGCCTGAGAACTTGTTAGAAATGCAAATTCTCACCAGGGTTTTGAACTGGAATGAAATGGTTTGAAGTCCTGGACAAAAAGAAACTTTCTATATTCTCTTGACCAAAAGAACGCTCTACCATGCTAGGCCTAAATCCAGTAGGGTCAGTTAGCCTGCAGTTCTTACCCTGTGCTCTTTAAGCTCTTTCAGGGTTCTTGGGACATAGTGTGCCCACAAATATGTTTGGCTGCTCAGGTTTCTCAGGAGGATACGTGTCCCACTAAAAGTATAAGCCTTCAGTGAGGTCCTTATGTAATCGTGAAAAATGAAACAAACCTTCTTTGGCAAAAATTCACTAACGTAGAGGGCTGATGTATGAGGCAGTGCATCCAGGAAACGTGATTGGGTCAAGCTTTTGTCTCTTTTGAATTTTGTACAGCTAGAGAATCCTTGTAAGCATATTTATGGCTTCCTGTGTGATAGTTAGACATCCCTGGTGGGTTTGATTTCTGTATGTGTGTGTGTGTATGATATCTGGAAAACCAGTGTAACACAATGGAAGGTGCCACCCTCCAAAGGTCCTTGGGACAGACAGAGCCCACTAAACATGCTGCCAAACTTCTGCCAACATTTTATGGGAAAATGTATGCCCACATTATATTTCTCAACATCTATACTACCAAGCAAAAATATGAATACACTCAGTTAGTAAGCATGCATTTCGCAACTGACAACATATGCCATCATCAGAAAATGCAAAATATGCACAAAAAATTGGAGCTTAATTAATCATTTATATTACCCCCCTGATCCCAAGACCCAAAAGATCATTAGCCATCACTGCTCAACCCACATATGTGCCACATTTAACCCCACATTTGCTCACACCGATGGCCCACTTCAAATGTCCTTCTTTCTGCCCATTGTTAATCTGACCCTTTAAACCCCACCTTCACCCAGGGCCACTCAATCACCATTGCACATTGTGATTTCTCCTTTCTCTAAACTTAAGTAGTACCACAAAAGTAATTACTTGAGGGAGGCAGAGCCAACATGGTGCCAGAGACAGAAACACCACACCGTCCCTCCACAGCAAAGACCTAAAAAGTTACGTGAAACAGAGACAAACATCAATCCTGGAACCATAAGCATCAAATGAAGAGATAAAGAACTCAAGTAAGCACCAAATGGAATAAGATACTGACAGAGAACAGAAAGTAAGGAGAGATATAGAGTAGAAGTCCCATACCAGCTAATGTGGCATGGATTCGCCATCTTGGACTACTCAGCCACCGAGATAGATGGACAGGGTTTAGGGGAAGGCAGCTTCACGGAGCTCCCAGCAGCAGACAGAGCAGCCGGTAACCAGCAATATATGCTTTCCCACCCCCCACCCTTCTTCCGCCTGCTTAACGCCTGTTGCTTCCAGGTTGCCCATGGTCGCTTGGCCGGGGAAACGCTTGGATTCTCCTCACCCACACCAGATGGCTCTTCAGTACCATTTTTTTGTTGCTGCTGTTGCTTTTTTCAGCTCCCTTTGACTTCTCTCTTTCTTACATCCTTCCCTTTCTTTCTCCCGAACACCTGGCTCCATGCACCATCTACGCTTCTTCTTAACAGGTGGTGAAGCATCACTTGGCTGGGGAACTGCTTCCCTGGTCCATGCCACCATGCCAGTGTGATCCATCAGGGCATTTTTTTCTCTTTTTTACTTTTTGTTTTTCTTCATTTCTCATATCTCTCTACTTTCCTTCTTTTCCTGTCTCATGAATACTTGGTGCCGTGTATCATCTCCATTCCTTATGGACAGTCTGTGCCATGTAGCTCAGGAGTCACTTCCCTGGTCCATGGTGCCACAACGGTGGGATCCCTGGGGGCATTTTTTTTCTTTTTCTCTTTTCCTTTTTGTTCTTCATTTCTCAGTTTCTCATTTCTATTTTCCTTCTTTTCCTGTCTCCTGAATACTTGGTGCTGTGTGCCATCTGCACCCCTTCTAGACAGTCTGTGTAGTGTCTAGTGGCTTGGGAGTCACTTCCCCAGTCTGTTCCACCAAGCCATTGGGCTCCCTTGGGGATTTTTTTTTCTCTGCTCTCTATTCCTTGACTCTATCAGCCTTGCCTTCTTTTCTCCTGAACACCTGGTGCCATGTGCCATCTCTGCTTCTTCTAGACAGGCTGTGCAGTGCATCATAGCTGGGGAGCGATTTCCCCAGTCTGTGCCACCACACCAGTGGACCCGCTTGGGGATTTTTTTTTTTCTTTTCTCCAGCTCTTGTCTCTCTCCATCATCCTTCTTTACTCCTGAACACCTGGTGATGTGTGCCATCTCTGCTCCTTCTAGCCATGCAGCCAAGGAGCCACTTCCCCAGTCTGTGCCACCACACCAGTGGGCTCCCTCAGGACATCTTTTTTTTTCTTTCTCTCTTTTTTTCCCAATTTCTCTTCTCCCTCTACCTTCCTTCCTTACCCTTCTCCTTAACACCCAGTGCTGTGTGCCATCTCTGCTCCTTCTTGATGAGCTATGCAGTACCACTTGGCTTGGGACCTGCTTCCAGTGGGCTTCCTTCAGGCATTTTTTTTTTCTTTACTTTCTCTCTTCTTTTTTTTTAGTGGTTTCTTCTTTCTACCTTCCTTCCTTACCTTTCTTTTGAACACCTGGTGCCGTATGCCATCTCTGCTCCTTCTTGATGGACTGTGCAGCACTGCTCAACTAGAGACCAACTTCTGTGGTCTCCCTTGGGCCATTTTTCTTTTCTGTCTTCTTTTTTTTCTCAGTTCCTTGTCTCTCTCTACCTCCCTTCCTTACCCTTCTCCTGAATACCTAGTGCTGTGTGCCATCTCCACTCCTTCTGGACAGGCTGTGCAGTGCTGCTAAGCTGGAGACCAACTTCTGGTGGGCTCTCTTGGGGCATTTTTTTCCTCTTTGTTCTCTCTTCTTCTTCTTCTTCTTTTTTTTTTTTTTTGGTTTCTTGTCTCTCTCTACCTTCTTTCTTTCCTTCCTCCCAACCATCTGGCATCTTTTTTTTTTTTTTCTTGGATTCTTGTCTCTCTCTGCATTCCTTTCTCCCAACCACCTAACTGTGTGTTTCTTTTGCTCTCCTTTTCTTTTTTTAATCTAGTTTCTTATCTCTCTCTCCCTTCCTTCCTTTCCGTTCTCCTGCCCATCTAGCTGTATGTGCTTTACCTGTCACTTGTCAACAGGCTGTGGCTCACTGCCTGGCTAGAAAGTCTCCAGCTCACAGCTTCCCCAGGTCTGCACCACTCCAACGGTAGGCCCCCTCAGCACTTTTTTTTTTTTTTGGCTTGCTTCCCTTTCCTCTTTCTCTTCTTTCCCACACCCATTTAGCTCCAAACATCACAGTCTACCCCCTTCCTCTTTCATATCTGCACCATGTGCTAAACATCATATCCCTGAGCAGCATAGGCAGGGTCTACTGAATCTGTCCTGCACTGACCCCAGGCCCTGCCCTGTCAGCCCCAGTGTGTGCCACAAACAACCCATCCCAGCCACTACCCTTCTGATAGACCTGCCCTGCTGCACCACAGATAAATGACTGGCCTTGCCCATTGGACAAGGCGGTGAGAGGTATCATGCCCACAGATGAGCAAACAACAAAGAACGCCCAGCCTACCTGCTCAGGCATAACCAAATAAAACAAAAATGGAGGACAAAACAAATTTACAATCAATAAATAAAGAAAATAACTACAGAATGTCCTGAAGACAGCAGACAATATCAAAACATATTAAAAAAAAAAAAAAGACAGGATGGTTCCACTATGTGTCCAAAATAAAATACCAGAGATGACTTTCCAGTAGAAGGAAAGGTGCTAGAATTACTTGGTAGGGAATTCATATCTCTAATGTTCAGAGCTATTCAAGAGTTGAAGTAAAAAGCAGAACTAAAATGAAGACAAAATCATGGAAAAGTCAGACAAAATAATGGAAAAGACAGACAAAACAATGGAAGAGTTCAGGAAAATAATACAGAAACAAAATGCTAAAATAAATTTACAACTAGAAATCATACAAAAACAGCAATTAGAAATTCAAAAAAATAATAACAAGATTTAGAAACAGATAGCGTCATAGAAGGTCTGCAGAGCAGGTTTGAAACAATGGAAGACAGGATCAGCAAAATTGAAGACAATGCTTGGATACCACTTTGAGGAAAAATCAGAGAAAAGAAAAATGAAGAAACTCTGAGAATGATATAGGATACAATCAGAAGCAAAAATTAGCAAGTGAATGGAGTTCCAGAACAGGGTGAGAAAACACAGGATCACTGAAGAATTGCTGACAGAAAACTTCCTTAATATCATGAAAGATGAAAAGCTGACCATCCAAGAAGCTCAACAAACCTCATATAGTATAGAACCCAAAAGAAAATCACCAAGGCAGATCATAATCACACTCGCTAAAACCAAAGACAAAGAAAGAATCCTGAGAGAAGCTCAAGAAAAACTAAAAGTCACCTACAGATGGGAACCAATAAGACTAAGCTCTGATTACTCAGCAGAAACCATGCAGGCAAGAAGGCAATAGGATAACATATATAAAACCTTGAAAGAAAAAAATTTCCAACCAAGAATAATATATCCTGCAAAACCCTCACTCAAATATGTGGGTGAAATTAGAACATTTCCAGATAAACAGAAATTAAGGGACTATGATAAAAACCAAACGAAACTTACAAGAATTATTAAAGGGAGTCTTTCTGTTTGAGAACAGATAACAGCAGATGACAGCCTGAAGCTAGGACACAAGACCGCATCAGCCAGATATCATCTTAGGTAATGATCCCTCAAGGATTAATCAAAACCAAAAGATTTACAGCAGAGGACCAGAGAGGTTAATCTGTGAATGACAACAATGTCAGAACAATAAAAAAAAGGGAATAAACAGTGTAGGTATAGAACTTTCAGATGGAGAGGGAAGCAAGGTGATACCAAGTAATAAAAAACTGGTCCAAACCTAGGAAGATAAGGGCACATTTCAAGGTAACTGTAAATAAAGTTAACAAAGCTACTCACTAAATTAAGAAGAAAAACAAAGTCTCAGTAAACAGAAAATCTTCAAAAGGAAAAGAAAAAAAATCCACAAACAAAAGGAATTCAGCACATCGGAGTAAGAGGAACAAAGAACATCAGCATCACAAAAAAGCGCCACAAAATGACAGTAATAAACTAACACCTATCAATAATTACAGTGAATATAAATAGCCTAAATGCACTGACAAAGAGACAGAGAGTGACAATGGATTAAAAAAAAAAAAAAAAAAAAAACAGGATCCATCAATATGCTGTCTAAAAGAGACACATCTTAGAAACAAAGACATAAATTTATTAAAAATCAAAGGATGAAAAAATATATCAAGCAAACAGCTACAAAGAAAGAGCAGGAGTAGCAATACTAATCTCAGATTAAAATACACTTTAAAACAAAATCCACCATGAAAGACAAAGAAGAGTATTATGTAATGATTAAAGGGACGATCCATCTTGAAGAAATAACTGTAATAAATATCTACACAGCAAATGACAGGGCTCCGAAATACATAAAACAAACTCTAACAGCACTGAAAATGGAAATTGAAAGTTCCACAATAATAGTAGGAGACTTAACACACCAATCTCGGTAAAAGACAGAACATCTAGAAAGAAACTCAGCAAAGATACAGAAGATCTAAAGAGCACAATCAGCCAACTTGACCTCATAGACATATATAGAACACCCCACCCAACAGCTGCTAAGTACACGTTCTTTTCCAATGCACATGGACCATTCTCCAGATGGTCTATTCTCCAGAATAGACCACATCTTAGGCCACAAAACAACCCTCAGCAAAATCCAGAACACTCAGATAATACAAAGTATCTTCTCTGATCACAACACCATCAAAGCAGAAATTAAAAACAGGATGAGTAAGGAAAAAAAAATCTATTACCTGGAAACCGAATAAAACCCTGCTTAAAAACCACTGAATAAGAGAAGAAATAAAAGATGGAATAAAAAATTCCCAGAATCAAACAAGAATGAAAACACATTATACCAAAACCTTTAATACATAGCAAAGACAGTGCTCAGAGGTCAATTTACAGCAATAGAAGCACACATAAAAAAAGATGAAAGGACAAAATCAAAACATTAGCTACACAACTCGAACAAATAGAAAGAAAACCTCAAAAAGAAGCCCACAGCCACCAGAAGACAGGAAAATAATAAAGATCAGAGCAGAAATAAATGAAACAGAGAACAGAAAAACAATAGAAAGAATTAACAAAACCAAAAGTTGGTTCTTGGAAAGGATCTACAAAACTGACAAACCACTGGCCAAACTGACAAAAGAAAAACAGAAGAGAACATAAATAACTCAAACAAGGAATGAAATGGGGGACATTACAACAGACTAAACTGAAATACAAAGGATCATAACAGAGTAGTTTGAAAAACTGTGCTTCCACAAATTTGAGAACCTAGAGGAAAGGGTCAAATTTCTAGAAACACACTATCTATCCAAACTAACACAAACTGAAGTTGAAAATCTGAACAGACCCATAATAAAAGAAGGGACTGAAAAGATAATTAAAAAAAAAAAAAAAAATCTCCCAACAAAAAAAAGCCCTGGCCCAGATGGCTTCACTGGAGAATTTTACCAAATATTCAAAGAGCTTACACCAGTATTACTCAAAATATTTCAAAACAAAGAAAAGGAAGAAATATTTCCAAATTCATTCTATGAAGCCAGCACAACCCTGACACCAAAGCCAGGCAAAGACTCCATAAAAAAAACAAAACAACAACAAAAAAAACATTACAGACCAATGTCTGTCATGAATATAGATGCAAAAATTCTCAACAAAATTCTAGCCAATAGAATTCAGCATCATGTAAAAAATTAATACACCACAACCAGTGGGATTCATACCAGGCATGCAAGGATGGTTCAATGTTAGAAAATCAATCAACATAATCCACCACATAAATAAAAGAATCATATCAATGGATGAATAAAAGGCATTCAACAAATCCCAACACCCACTCCTGAAAAAAAAACTCTCAATAAAATAGGCATACAAGGAAAATTCCTGGATATAATAAAAGGAATGTATACAAAACCAACAGTCAACATCATTCTTAATGGAGAGAGGCTGAAAACATTCCCCTAGAAAACAGGAACAAGACAAGGATGACCTATATCACCACTTCTAATGTGGAAGTCCTAGCTAGAGCAGTAAGGCAGGAAAAAGAAATAAAGGGATTCCAAATTGGTAATGAAGAAGTAAAACTGTCCCTTCCTGCAGATGGTATGATACTATACATAGAAAACCCAAAAAACTCCATAAGAAAACTACTGGAACTAATAGAAAGATACAGCAGAGTTGCAAGATACAAGGTAAACATACAAAAATCAGTTGGATTCCTATACACTAATAAAAGAATGATGAAAAGGAAATCTGGAAAACAATGCCATTTATAATTGCCCCTAAAAAAATAAAATACTTAAGAATAAATCTAACGAGGGATGTAAAAGACCTGTACAACGGAAACTATAAAATGCTACTGCAAGAAACCAAAAGAGGTCTACATAAAAGGAAAAACATACCTTGCTCATGGATAGGTAAACATAGTGAAACTGTTAATTCTACCCAAAGGGATCTACAAATACAATGCAATCCCGATCCAAACACCAATAGCATTCTTTAAAGAGATGGAAAAACTTATCATTAACTTTATAAGGAAAGGGAAGAGGCCCCGGATATGTAAATCACTACTGAAGAAGAAGAATAAAGTAGGAAGACTTGAACTACCTAACCTCAGAACCTACTATACAGCTACAGTGTCAAAACAGCCTGGTACTTCTACAACGGCAGAGGTGAAAACCCGTATATAAATCCATCCACCTACAGTTACCTGATCTTTAACAAGGGCTCAAAGTACACCAAATGAGGAAAATACACTCTTTCTAACAAATGGTTAACTCACAAAAAAAACAGACTTACTGGCCTGAGAGAGACAGGAGAAACTCTGAGAGTGTGACCCCTGGATACCCTTTTAGCTCAGTTTATGAAGCCACTCCTGAGGTTTGCCCTTCAGCCGAAGATTAGACAGGCCCATACAACAAAACGAGACTAAAGGGGCATACCAGCCTAGAGGCAAGGACTAGAAGGCAGGAGGGGACAGGAAAGGTGGTAATAGGGAATCCAAGATTGAGAAGGGGAATGTTGACATGTCGTGGGGTTGGTAACCGATGTCACAAAACAATATGTGTACTAATTGTTTAATGAGAAGCTAGTTTGTTCTATAAACTTTCATCTAAATAAAAATAATTTTTTAAAAAAAAGTTATTATTTGATCGAGTTCTGTCTTGCAGAAGGCCAAGGAGAGTGCCCTAGCCAGATCTTTGATCATAATCACCATTTGTCCAATCATGAATTAAGAGACAGGGAGGGTCATTAGCAAATCTGCCTGCTTGGTAAAAAATGATTTCTTGACTCTAGATCCATTTTCTTTCCCCTCAGGGGAATAGTCTCCCTACTCTCTGTCACAGATTTTTGGCAACTCAGAGGAGCAATGGGCCCAAGGGCAAAATGATACATGTCCTCCTCACCTTCAAAGGAGGCTAGTTGTTAGGAAGCTTCAGTTTCCTTAAGGACAGGAATTGTTATCTTCCCTCCTGGGTACCAAGCACATGGCTGAGGATACCGTGGGTAGTCAATAAAGATATTTGAATGAATGAATAAGTTAATGAAACTCAAGCTAAATGAAGGCAAAGCATCAATTTAGCTGAGACGCTTAAGCATGATTAACTTTAGTCAAAGTGCAGCAGGTGGTGGCTAGTTCAGTCTGATTTAATGGGAAATGGTCTCTGATCAGATATAACCACTGTACCTCAAATATAATTCCTTGGAACGATTTTTAAGAATCCTAATACTATGTAAATATTCTAATGAAAGAGGTAGTTCTTTGTTATCAGCTTTTCTTTTGGTAGGATTTCATTACCGAAGTAACTTCTAGCAGCAGAATTGCAGACAATTCATCCCACAGTAGGCATGGTGGAAGGCGGAAGGTCTAGAAAGCCTACCAGGTTCTGGAATGTTGGTAGAACCCACAGGGAATGCATTTTACTTTGCAATGAAAACTCATGAAGTCATTCAAAAAGCGAAGAGACATTACAGGACGTTTATATTCATTTTCTAGAGCACAGGAGCCTAACCCTCACCCCCTTAAAGGGCAATCCTAAAACCCCGTTGCTAATTAGTTGCCGCCTTAGGACACTGGTTCCTCATCCAGTAGTCTTTCTTCAACACAGCATTTGCCCAGTGGCCTAGCTACAGAAAATAGCGCCTATGGCAATGAGTCTTAAATTGCTGAATGATCTCTCACAGCTGGCGATAGAAACTGAGATGGCCAACAGAAATTGCTCATTAGCGCCCCTCTTCAAGCAGTGCCTAGGACACATGCCCTATCTGCTACACCTTAGTTATGCCTCTGCAGTTACCTCTGTGCTTTGGTCCACTCCATTGGCAAATGAAATTTTCTTCTTCGCTTATTAAAAAAGAAAAATTTTTTTTTCAAAACTCATCTATGTCTTGAGAGTAATTTTTCCAGAGTCGTTGTACAGCAGACCCTTTGCACCAAGCCCAAGCTAAGGAATACAGTTCATTATCTTTCTGATGGGTACAATCTGCCAGGCTCTGCTGTTGTGAGCAGGAAACCTTGGCAACTGGAAACAGGTGGATGTTGTTACAGCCACTCAAGTATGAAATAGGAAGCAGCCTGAGCAGGGCTGGAAGGAGACTGGACCTATTCAAAACCTGATTACCTGGTTACTCTTCTCTGGCATCTCCTCCTAAACTTCATTCATCACAGAATGTAGAAAAAAAGGGGAAAAAAAAAATCTCTGGTTTTAATACGCTCACCTTAACAGGAAGATCAAGCTTGGAGGAGAATGGATAAGCGTATCTGGAAAAAAAGTGGAAATGAGAAGGAAAAAAATACTTGAAGCATTGTAAATCTATTTAGAAACAAAATCTAAATGTCACACTATACATCATCCTATAATGGATCTCCTGCTGTGTCTTTCTCTGTCTACTTCCTGCTTTGCCTCTGAACTGGCCAGCATGAGCCATGGAATAATGTGTGTATATGTTTTCCACCAGCAGCACTGAATAAAATGTTCTGGTGGTCATTTCTCCACTTGAATATCAGAATAAAAGGTAGTAGACCTTTAGAAAAATAGTGAATTAAGCCAAAATCCAACAGCCTCTCTGCTCTCTCTCTCATCTCTCATTTTCTTTCTTGGGCTGCTACCCTCTCCACCTTCCTGTTGTGATTAGTGTTCACAGGCCCTACCCACTCTGTTCATTGTAAGACTTGATCTTTGCAAAGCAGTAAGAATTCATTTACACTAAGGAGTCAACATCTGGCAGTCTCTGGCTGGTAAAAACCATGGTTAATGTGCTCAGCTGCTAACTGAAAGGTTGAAAGTTCGAGTCCACCCGAAAGTGCCTTAGAAGAAAGATCAGCCACTGAACACCCTGTGGAGCACAGTTTTACTCTGACACACATGGAGTCGCCATGAGTCAGAATTGACTCAACTGTAATGGATACCTGGCTGATATCTAAGAGCTGCTGTAATTGTGCACCCAAAGAAAATAAAGAAATTTTGATTAATAAGATTGCAAATAACAATTATCAAGTGATGTTGGTAAGGGAAAAGGATTGGGCAAAGGCTGGGCAGGGGTTTGAGAGGAGTGCTCCCTCCCTGGGAAAGGGCTTTATAAAGTTTGACCACTCTGCTTTAGACCAGACTGCTCTTTTAAGGGGAATGAAAGAAAGAGGGATGGTGGGAGCATAATCGCCACCCTATGACCATCAAACAGTTCCATCACAAATTCTGTTATCTACTAGATGTTCTTCACAAAGGCAAGAACTGAGTAGAAGTCCAAATATTAAAATTTAGAAGTTATCACATGACTGACCCACTAAAATCTGAAAGTAGATAAGTAATCCATCCAAACGCTACTGAGTCATTTACTTCATCTAATTAAAAAGGTGGCAGAGTGAGTATAAGGGCTGTTACTGCTGATTTCTTTTGATGCCACCTTTGTTTTTTTTTTTTTTTTCTTTCTTTTTAGCTCTGGCCCTTGTCTGATGAAAAGAGGCTGAGGTTGGTGAGGGGAGAAGCTTTCTGAGAAGGAAAGAGGTGAAAACAGGCATCAATAATAGATAAATAGGATTTGCACAGGGCAGCCAACTGCATTCCCACATCTCTAATGAGACCCCATATAGCAGGCAACCCTTTCATAAGAGGCATCCTGTTTTCCCCGTGCCTCAAGACAAGGCATGGAGGTGAGAAGTTCATTGCCTACTGTTTTCTTGGCTCCACACTTTTCATGGGGCTCTGGTTCCCTCCCTGTATTCTCTCAAAAGTAAATGCGGGCTGGGGGATTTTCAGGGGACCAGCAGCTCACCATCTTAATATTCTTTATTGAAGATCAAATAAAAACACAAAAGGAGAGGCAGCCTGAAGAGCTTCCTCATGGCAGGGGGCCCATCTCTTGGAAAAATGACCGTCCATTTGCTTTGTCCTGTGTCTTCCCCATTAGAGGCTCCTGGAGTGTTCCTCAGCATCATCTGTGATCACACACCCTCAGCAGAGCCCTGTGAGGGTGCTTTTCTTCAATGGAAAAGATCAAGGCCACTGGGGAGGGGGAAAAAGGGAGGAGAGGTTGTAGTCTGTGTATTAAGTTTGATGAGCAAGATAGAAAGAATATGGTATTCTTAACCTTCATGTCACATATACGTAAGTGGAATAAGCTAGGCCATTAATTTTTAATTCTGTGTTTTCAAAGACGTTTCACTGAAAATACTAGTTAAATATATGTCCATCTCTAGTGAACATTCTATATAACAGCACATTCGTAAACAGAATTTCCAAATAGCTTTTATCTCTGGGGACGAAGCTCCTCCCAGTGATGGTATTTGGAAAGGGCCTTTGTAAACATGTCTGTCTTCTATCTTCATTATGTATGTGTAATATCTAGTACTAGAGAACTTGGATAGCTCATCAATGCTAAATAATAGTAATGTAGTAATTCGACATAAGTGATCTTTTCTTCTCTCTAGTGTCTCCTCCTCAGATTCAGACATAATACGTTAAATGGCTAATCTCTTTTATCTCTGAGCCTGAGCCCTGCTTGTTAACTTGTTCATTCCACACATATTTATTAACAGGCCCTGGGTATTCAACAGACATAGTTGCTAACTTCATGAAGTTTATATTTGAGTTGGGGAGAAAGCAAATACCAAAACCAAACCATACCTGCTACTTTTGAGTCAACTCTGACTCATGACTACCCCAAGTGTGTCAGACAACTGTGCCCCATAGGGTTTTCAATGGCTGATTTTTCAGAAGTAGGTCATTAGTCCCTTCTTCTGAGGAGCCTCTGGGTGAACTTGAACTTCCAACCTCTCAGTTAGCAGCCAAACTTGTTACCAGTTTTTACCACTCAAGGACTCCAATTAGCAAATAAGCGGCCATAAATTATTATATACATAACGTGGTACATTCCACAAAGGAAGAGAACAGGGTTCTGTGAGAAAGTCAAACAAGGATAGTGGTTACTAATATAGATTGGGGGTCAGGCAAGGCCCCTCTCAAGGATGAAAAGATCCCAGGGTGGGGGTTGGGGGTAGTATTCTAGAGAGAAAGCTACATGTGTGAAGACTCTCAGTCTAGTTTTTGTCTGACCAATTCTTGTCCTGGCATATTATTCCTCCCTACTTGCTTGTTCTTGCTTGTTCCATCTTGATGGCCAAAAAAGACTGGAATTAGCTCTGGAAAATCAGCCATATGTATGGGTTTGCTTCCTGCCTGCAAAGTTCCCTGCTGGTCTCACAACATCTGCCTGGCTACCTGCCTCCCTAACCATAGCTTCTGGTGTCTTCTATACCAGTTTTCTTTTCCCTTTTTCTGTGGTATATCTGCCACACATTTGTGAGTCCCGTTTCACCACCCCTTTAGTACTTCCCTCATGATTTATCCAAATCTTTGGTTTGAATCCCTTTCCTTGTCTTGTTCTTATGGACTTGTACTAACTGTTGTCATTAGGGGTTGATTCCAACACATAGTGACCCATGTGACAGAGTAGAATTGTCCCCCAGGGTTTTCTTGGCTTTGATTTTTATGGAATTTTTTTAGATCTGCAGGTTTTTATCCTGTGAAGCCACTGGGTGAGTTCAAACTTCCAACCTTTTGGTTAGCAGCTGAATGCTTAACCATTTGTGCCCCAGGGCTCCTTACTAACTCCTCAGATATGATGAAGGAAGCATCTCATCTAACACTAACTGTTATTCTCTGTCTTGTGATTCATACTGGACAATAAGACTTTGCTTTTTCCAAGAGGATACTGTGTGATTTAAAGTCAGGAAAGGTGTGTGTCAGGGTTGTATTCTCTCACCATACCTATTCAATCTGTATGCTGAGCAAAATAATCTGAGAAGGTGGACTATATGAAGAAGAACAGGCATCAGGATTGGGGGAAGGCTCATTAACAACCTGTGTTATGCAGATTACACAATCTTGCTTGCTGAAAGCGAAGAAGACTTGAAGCACTTACTGATAAAGTTCAAAGACTGCAGCCTTCAGTATGAATTATACCTCAACATAAAGAAAACAAAAATCCTTATAGCTGGACCAATAAACAACATCATGACAAATGGAGGAAAGATAGAAGTTGTCAAGGATTTTATTTTACTTAAACAACACCCATGGAAGCAGCAATCAATAAATGTAACAATGCATTTCATTGGACAAATCTGCTGCAAAAAATCTCTTTAAAGTGTTGAAAAGCAAAGATGTCACCTTGAAGACTAAAATGTGCCTGACCCAAGGCATGGTGTTTTCAATTGCCTTCTCTGAATGCAAAAGCTGGACAATGAATAAGGGAGATGGAACAAGAATTGACATCTTTGAGTTGTGATGTTGGTGAAGAATATTGAATATACACCATGAACTGCTAAAAGAATGAACAAATCTGTGTTGGAAGAAGTACAGCCAGAATGCTCTATAGAACATGTCATTAGGCGGAACCAGTCCCTGGAGGACATCATGCTTAGTAAAGTGGAGGATCATCTAAAAAGAGGAAGACTCTCAACAAGGTAGGTTGACACAGTGGCTTTAATAATGGGCTCAAGCATAACGACAATCATGAGGATGGTGCAGGACTGGGCGATGTTCTGTTCTGTTGTACATAGTGTCGCTATGAGTCGGAACCGACTTGAAGGCACCTAACAACAACAGTGATTAAGAGCTACATCTGCTAACCAAATGGTCTGCAGTTCGAATCTACCGGGAGCTCCTTGGAAACTCTATGGGACAATTTTACTCTATTCTATAGGGTCGCTATTAGTCGGAATCGACTCGATGACAATGGGTTTGTTTTTTCTTTTTTTTAACAACAACTAAGAAAACGGTCTCATTCAATTGAGGCCCATTCATGGAATCTACTTTGACCAAGTCCCTCATGGCTAACATTCTTGTCATGTGTACCCTGACTCCACCAGTGGAAAGTCGATAATGTCCAATTCTCTCCACTAAGGCAACAAGTAGTGTTTCCGTAAATTAACTCAAAGTCACAGATAGGATGTGTATTCCTTTCCTACCACAAAGTAGACGGCTTTAAAGCACAGAAATTTATTGTCTCATAGTTCTGGAGGCTAGAAGTCCGAATCAGTGTGTCAACTAAGCTATGCTCCCCTTGAAGTCTCAAGGGGCTTCAAAGTGTCTTTCTTGTCTCTCCTGGTTCTGGTAGCCCCAGCCGTTCCTTCTCATGTAAATACA
This sequence comes from Loxodonta africana, assembly GCF_030014295.1. Classification (NCBI taxonomy): domain Eukaryota; kingdom Metazoa; phylum Chordata; class Mammalia; order Proboscidea; family Elephantidae; genus Loxodonta; species Loxodonta africana. The sequence goes on from NC_087352.1 coordinate 64,892,739, forward strand.
TATTCACATGGCTGCCCTTCTCTGTCTGTCTCTCTGTATTTCTTCTCCTTTATAAAGGACGCCACTCAGATTGGTTTATGACTCCCCTAATACAGTATGACCTCATGTTCACATAACACATAACATCTTCAAAGGCCCTCTTTCCAAACAAAGTCATGTTCACAGGTACAAGGCATTAGAACTTCAACATATCTTTGCGGTGGCAGGTGCGGGGGTGGGCGGCAATTCAATCTATAACCGCCTTTATAAGCACAGGCTCTGGAGTCAGACTGCTGGCTTTGCATTCAGGCTTAACCATTTCCTCACTATGTGACCTTGGGAAAGATACAACTTCTTTCTGCTTCAATTTTATCAACCATAAAACAGGGGTCACAGTATCTACTTCACAGTGTAGCTGGGTGAATAAGAGAAGGTAATACACGTAAAGCACTTGGAAAGGTGCCTGGCACATAATAAGTGCCCCCCCCCGAAAATTATGTAGAGTTATAAAGATAAATAAATTGGTTATAGAATCTAGCATAAAATCAAGAGATTTTGGCAACAAAAAGCATAGAAAATAAAACTGTGAATACTAAGAGGTGGGTATAAGATTAGAATCAATCTAGGTTAAGGCTGATCTGGTAGAAATTGAATTCTGTGTGAAAATTTTCCTTAAATTTCTTCTAACCCAAAACAGGGATCATATCACTGTGAATAGCAGGGCTGAGTGTGTAAATAGTGGCCCATTAACCCTTTCTTCTGGGAAGAAAGAAATGTGGGGGCCCAACAAACTGAGTAGATTATTCTCTTTTGGCTCCATTCCATCCTGCTTTTCATCTACCTTTGTCAATTCAGAGTTTTGGGCTGGATGACTCTGTTATGGCTTAGTGATTCGTTATTCCAAGATATTCAACAATGTCAAATTTCTGTGCTTACGCTTTGAATAATTCAAACATGAAACAGTTGCTTCCCTAAAGGACTTCATATATCCCCTAAAGATGCATTATATAACGTAAATAGCACCATATGTCAATGATACACAACCCTATATGAATTTGTCACATGGACAAAAACATACCCTATTGAGAAGAGAGAAAGAGACCATGGTGACATGAAAAGATTTCACATAGGACACGGAAATTAGATAGAGGTACGGAAGCCATACGTTTAGGCTGTTTCCTTTTTCAGATGCACACAGCCAGTTTGAAATGCTGCTTGCTTAGGAGCATGACTCTGCCAACTCCAGCCAGCTACAGGCTCCTGCCATTAGTAAAAAATGACCCTGGTAGTCTTGAAAATAAATTGCATCCAGAGTCTTAGGTGGCTCTGTTCCAGATGATGTTTGCTTATGTGCAGCAATTAAAGCCCAGCTGCTATAGGGAGAACTCCTATTCCCAGCTGGACTTTAGGAAATGTGGCCTTTCATTAAAGAGACTGTCCTCAAGAAATTGGGTTGATATGAACTTAAAAAGATAGACTTTGAAAGATGTGTCAAAAGTGCCACGTGAAATCAAGAACTCTCACTGGCTCATTCTGACATTCCAATCATGATGATAGCCTGAGAAGTGGCAGAATCCACTCCTTCACAAAAGAGGACCTGCCCTGAGGCAGCCACAGGGAAAAAGAAGAGATTTCCCTGCCCTCAAGGCAACATCATACATTTATATTTGGATCCCACACATGGCTTTTTGAGTAGTTCCAACTCCAAAGAGCTTTGATTCCAGAAGGAATTGATGTGGTATGAGGCCACGTGGGTGGGGGTGGGGGGCTGGTAAAACCTATGGAAAGGGAACCCTAAGAGGAAATGCTGGCAGAGACTCATCTGGAAAACCTTAAATAAAATGTAACTCCAAAGTTTCATTTCTAGATCAGAGAAGGTAGATTTGTTGTAGAGAGTGTGGCAGGATACATTTCTACCATCAGTGTTGTTTTTCTCCTTTTATTCTCTTTATGCATTTCTCCGTGCAACAGTTTCGGGTTCTAGCACCCCACTGACTTGCAGGGATAGGGGTGGATTAGTAGCCGAAAGGATCTGTCACTGGGCAGATGGCAGAACCTGTTGGGAAGATATTTCTCTCCCTCTTTCCTTTCTAAAAAAAGCCTATACTTATTGAGAAGATTATCCGAAGTGTCCCAGATAGAGGCCATTTTAGACCTGGGCAGTATGCAGGTGGTCTTAGCTGCCAATGGAGCAATTTATTTTTAAATTAAAATCGTCAATATTAAAAATCAGCATATTTCACATGAAAATCCCTTCTTCTGGCATCTGAAAACACTGACAGTCTGACAACACTGGGCATGCATCCACTCAGCCCACAATCCACTGAACCAAGTAGAAGTTGTCCTTATCATTAGGTGCACAGTCTCCACCTGCCCACTTCATTCATTCACTTATTTCTTGGGCCTTGAGAGCCATTTGATTTGGTAACTGCTAGAACAGGACTTGACGAGAGAAGGGTGACTTCTAAAGAGAAAGAATTCTGGGTGCTTAGTGAAGCAGGTCCCTGTTCCCTATTCCCAGAATCCAGTGAATGGAGAATCCCTTAGAAGCCTGTAGGGCACAGAGAGTACAGCCAAATCCCATATCTGGCCCAAATTGTCAAATCCCTTTCAAGGTGCAGAAAGAGTGGTAATTCAAGACCTAAAAGATCCATAGGGGCTAAGACAACAACCATCTCCACATTTTCCAGTGGGGACAGGAAGGTCCCTGACTGGACAGGCCTCGCTGGCATGTTGGCTCTGCCTGCAGCCCTGGAACCTCAAAATACAACCCCGAGCAGCACGAGGGTGGGAAGATGCTTCAAAAAATCTGCCGTAGAGTCAATTCCAAATCATAGTGACCCATGTGTATCAGAGTAGAACTGTGTTGTGCTCCAGAGGGTTTTTAATGGCTGAGTTTTCAGAATTAGATCACCAGACCTTTCTTCCAAGGGTCTCCGGGCAGACTTGAACTTCCATCCTTTCAGTTAGCAGCCAAAAGAGTTAACTGTTTGCACCACCCAGGGACTCCCTGCTTCAAAACTCTTGATATAAAATTTCTCACCAACCATGGAGTGTCAGACCCTCTGGGTTTCCTCTGGGTGGGAAATTAAATTGATTTAAGAAAATAAATAAAAGCCATATTTCTTACAAACTGAGTTCATGAACTTGGAATTGTGTTCACCACAGAGAATGATAAAGAAACCAAAAGGAAAGCGTTCCATTTTCTCTGAGTCAGGACCCGGGTATTAATGCCATTCAAAGAACATATTTTTCTGACACTATACACAATCTCATTTTTAAAAGAAGCAATTGAGTTCAGTCAAACAAGCAATTGATTTTAAAAACAGCTCTTTGGGAGTGCTCGTTTAAGAACATCTCTGTCTCTGGAACTGAAGAAAATACCTCGTTTGGTTGATAGTATTCTTGGCACCTTCTTGGTGATAACTAGACTAGATGTCCCTGTTTTGTGGGCCTTATTTTATGATCACAGGACCAGAAGCTAGTGAGCTCAAGGAGACTCTGTAAACTGCCTGCCAACCTCCAGACTGTCTCATGCATTCGACAGGAAAAGACCTACTATATTGGATTACACTAAGCATGTCCTGATCATCCCATCCATGCATCCCATTGTCATGGAGCTGATTCTGCCTCATAGTGACTCTATAGGACATAGTAGAACAGCCCCATGGGTTTTTAAGGTTCTAAATCTTTATGGAAGCAGACTACCACGTCTTTGTCTTGTGGAGCAGCTGGTGGGTTCGAACCGCAGACCTTTCCATTAGCAGCTGAGTGCTTTAACCACTGCACCACCAGGTCCCAATACTGTGTCTAAAATTCCATCTTTTTTTTTTCTGACAGTGTGACCTGTTAAAGTGCCCTGATGGCCTGCGTGATTCAGCTGCATGTATGCACCGAAAGAGATAACACTGCAAATAAGAGTGCTGGGCTATCTGGCTTTATCACATTTAACTTGCCTTTGAAGTTAAAAACAAGATTATCCTGTAAACCCTTGGCAAACCACAGTTAATCTTCATTTTCATGAAGGAACATGAACAGACACCCTTAACACTCAATATCGGCTCAAGGGTTTGTGTGTATTATTGCAGGAGATGAACTTGGTATCACAGAGCTGAAGCTCATCCACCTCACAATTCTGGATGATGCTCCACCAGCCATAACAACAAGGCATTTTTCTTCCATAAAATATCTATATAGGTCTTTTGATATCAAATCCAATGAAAATTTTCAACGGTGTTGCCTCAGCTTTGAGAAACTGGAAACAGCAAACCATAGTTTATGACGTCTGATCTCTAACAGATAATAGTTTTCCCAATGTGATTTTTGGTTACAAAATATGTTTCCAGATGGGCATCTTTGTCTTTGCTCAATGACAACCCGAGATGTTCTGTTTCCCAACTGTCTAAGGCTCCTTTGTGATTCTATGTTTAGGAGAAGCATGGGGCAGTCGGCTGCAAGGGCAAAGGAGGCTGGTGCTAAGGGCCCTTCTGAAACTGATTATCGTGTTAGAATCAGAGGCTACTGGAACTAAGCGAGACCTCTCACAAGATCTGTCGACCTGGTAGAATTCCATAGCAAATTTGTTTAATCCTAAAACATATTTGATCAGGTATTTCCAGTTCTATAGTATAATCCATCGTCATAGAGTCGATTCCGACTCCTAGACACGGTACAGGACAGAGTAGAACTAACTGCCCCATAGGGTTTTCTAGGTTGTAATCTTTATGGGAGCAGACTGCCATGTCTTTCTCCTTTGGAGCAGCTAGTAAGTTTGAACCACCAACCTTTCAGTTAGTAGCCAAGGAGGGGCCAGTACCTGGAGAAGGACATCATGCTTGGTAAAGCAGAGGGTCAGTGAAAAAGAGGAAGACACTCAAAGAGATGTATTGATGCAGTGGCTTCAACAATGAGCATAAACACAGCAATGATTGTGAGGATGGTGCAGGACCCGGCAGTGTTTCATTCTGTTGTACACAAGATCACTGTAAGTCAGAGCCAACTCGATGGCACCTAACAAAAATGACAATATGCACACACATGCATGTACACACACATTGTTGTTTTTGGGTGTTGCCATGTCGATTCCTACTCATAGTGACCCCATGTGACCAAGTAGAACTATCCCCTACTGTTTTCTTGACTGTAATCTTTAAGGATGCAGTTTGCCAGGTCTTTCTCCTAGGAGCCACTAGTTGGATTTGAACAGCCACCCTTTCATTTAGTAGCCGAGTGATTAACCTTTGAGTCAACAAGACTCCTTACACTCACACATACACACAAATTAAAAAAAAAAAAAAAAGAGCTTTAAACCAAATGATTCAAAACTGAACTTACAAAACCACAGAAACTGACAACCACCCTCTATGTCCTGTTTAGATATTTTCTGATAGTCTTACAGCTCTTTGAAATTATGTTTATGAAATATTCTTATCAATTTTCCTGTAGATGTTTTTGAAAAATTTACATATTTTCCTGAAAACTTTGCTTTTTTCAATTGTACGTAGTAAATCAATTAGATTTCCTTTTTTTCTTCCCTTCAAAGCATCATGAAACAATTCATGTTTTCCTTTCTTATGTTAGTTTTCTATTTCATCATTGTCTATGATCTAGTTATTAACTGTCCTCGGTACCATTTTGAACCACGTAACCTTCTTTTACAGCAGAAAATCATGTATTTTGATGGAAAGCAATTCACCTTCTTAAATATTTCATTCTATGCTAACCACTCAGCTATTCAGCAACAAAGATTTTCCTTCTGTTAAGACTGGAAATGGGCTCCAATTAACGATGCATTTGAATTGCTGTTTGTTGATGCTGAGCATGCTAGAGTGAGCGTGTGTATGTGTGTGTATTTAACAGGTTCAATTAAAATTCTGTGGTAATCTGCTCTTTACATAGAAACAGCATCTAAGCAGAGGGCTTGACATTCAGAATCAATACTGTGCTGAACATTTAAGCATCCAGCAAATATCAATAGACCCAAAGTCGTTCATGTGCAGGGCAAAGTCTAATTGGCAATGCAAAAAGAATTTCTATAACCAGTACTCTCACATCTAGATGCTGAAATATCACAGGTTCTGCATACACAGGAGTCTGAATTTGCTCAGCGTTGGCTCAATATACCTGATGTCTGTAGGAGTGCAGTGGATTGCCCCAAATCAGACATGGCTTAAACCAGTGAAAAATATGAAGACCCTCAACTTAACAAGCATGATGTGCTTCTGCAGGGGCTGATTCCTCCTTACAACATGTCCAAAGTGCATGAGACAAAGTCTCACCATCCTCACTTTCAAGGGCGGTTCTGGCTGTACTTCTTCCAAGACAGACTTGTTTGGTGTCCTGGCTGTCCAGTATTCTTCACCAATACCATAATTCAAAGGTGTCAATTCTTCTTCAGTCTTCCTTATTCATTGTCCAGCTTTCATATGTATATGAGGTGATTGAAAGTATCATGGCTTGGGTCAGGCCCACCTTAGTCCTCAAAGTGACATCTTTGCTACTTTTTCAGAAACTTTGCCCAGTGAAATTATGTCATTTGATTTCTTGACTGCAGCTTCCATGGGCATTTATTGGTTCTTTTTGACAGTGAACGTGATGTCATTCCTCTTCAATTTGTCATTCCCCACATAGTAGACCACATGATTGGTTCAAAATGGCCAATACCAGACCATTTCAGCTCCCTAATGATCTTTATCGATATTTATTGGTATTTCAAATACCAGCAAGGTTACTCATGGTGGACAGGTTTCAGCATAGCTTCTAGACTAAAATAGACTAAGAAGAAGGGCCTGGCATTCTAATTCTGAAAAAACTGACCGGTGAAAACTTTATGAATAGCAGTGGAACATTGTCTGATACAGTGCCAGAAGATGAGCCCTTCAGATTGGAAGACATTCAAAATACAACTGGGGAAGAGCTGCCTCCTCAAAGTAGAGTCAACCTTAATGATGTGGATGGAGTAAAGCTTTTAAGACCTTTATTTGCTAATGTGGAATGACTCAAAATGAGAAGAAACAGCTGTAAATATCCATTTATAATCAGAACATGGAATGTACAAAGTATGGATCTAGGAAAACTGAAAGTCATCAAAAATGAAATGGAAAGCATAAGGTATTGCTAGGATAAGTATATCCTATTAAAAAGCAAATACAAGAGGCTGAAAAAGAGAAAAAAGAAAAATTCAGGGAAGACCTCACTAAGGAGGTATTATCATTTAAAATAATACTGAAAGAAACAAAAGGAACTAGCCCTACAATTATGGGTAAGAGCACACTAGGACTGAGGTTCTACAGAATAGAAGCATTCCAAAAAAAGAAATGATACAAGGATAGTTAGGGCATAGCTGTTGAATGGGAAAAATGACTATTGGTTTCTTATTGCTGCTGTAACAATTTACCACAAATTTTGTGGCTTAAAACAACATAAACTTATTATCTTACAGTTCTGAAGGCCAGAAGTCTGAAAAGTGTCTCAGTGGGCTAAAGTCCAGGTGTTTTAAGAACTGTGTTGTTTATGGAGGCTCTAGGGTTGAATCTGTTTCCTCGCCTTTTTCCAGCTTTTAGAGACTGCCCACATGCCATGGTTCATGACCTACCTCCAGAATCGCAGGACTTCAATCTCTGCTTCTCTCATCACACCTCCTTCTCTCACCGTGACCCTCTGCCTCCCTCTTATAAGGACCCTTGTGATTACATTTGTCCACCCAACTAATCCAGCACAATCTTCCATCTCAAGGGCTTTAACTGAATCACAGCTGCAAAGTCTCTGCCATGGGAGGTGACATATTCACAGGTATCAGGGGTTAGGGCATGGGCATTTTGGGAGGCCATTGTTCCGCCTATCACAGTGACATAAGTCATCATTACAGAGTTGTGAAAGTCCAAAACTGCAGAGAATATATGTCATAGAAAATAATTTGGGGGTTTTTAAATGAAAATGAGAAACTACGGAAGGTTTTAAGAAGAATAGTGTTGTTTTCTAACTTACAATTTTAAAAGATCAACTATGCTACTATTTGGAGGAAAGATTCAAGGTAAGGGAGGGGGCTAATTAGAATTAGAGAGATAGTAAAATATAATAGGTATCCAGCCTAACTTGGTGTAAGTAGAAATGGAGGGTAAAAGGCAAAGTTGTATCCGATGAATGAAGGAAAAGAGAAGAATCAAGGATGACTCCTGGGTTTTTAAATAATTAGTTTGTAATGGTGCTATTTACTGGGAATTGAAAAAGATTAAGGAAGAAGTTAGAGAATATATTAGTTACTTAGTGCTGCTGTAACATAAATAGCACAAGTGGGTAGCTTTAAAGAATAGGAATTTAGTGTCTCAGTTTTGAAGACTAGAAGTCCAAATAAAAAAATCAGTTCTATGGGAGGGTCCTTCATTGTTGGTATCCCTGGTTTGCGGATATCTTCCCATGGCATCTGTCTTCTCCCTGTGTGTGCCACTTTGTCTCTTCTGCTCTTTTTATAATACACCACTCAGAAGGAATTAGGTTTAGGACCTATCTACTCCACTATGACTTTATTAACATAATAAAAAGAAAATCTCTACTTCCAAACAGGGTCACTTTCACAAGTACAGGGGTTAGGACTTCAACACATATGGGGGAGTGGGCACAATTACAGGCACAACAGGGAGGGACTCAGAATTCTATATGAACATGTTAAATTTTAGTTGTCTAAAAAAAAAGAAAAAAAAAAATTTTTATGAGAAAGCCAAGGAAAGATAAAAATTAGTAAATTCCATATCTGAGTTTAGAAATCAGAGCAGAGGGCTAGGCTGAAGAAACAAATCTAGAAGTCTTCAGAATAAAGCTAACGTTCAAACTGATGAAAATTGAGGGAGTCACCTAGGAAGAAAGTCCAGAAAAGTGAGAAAAGGAGAAGATATGAGAGGGGAGGAAAAACAGAGAGTTCTTGTCAAATGTGACTCCCGGAACTCTTGCACACCAACTGTTGGCCTCTGACCTTTTCACACTCAGCTGTCATCTATACACTTGGTTTTCCTCCTCTCTGACTGATTCTTCCAGTCCTCGTGTATTTCATTCTCACCCTCCTGGAATATTGTACAAGGCTCCTCTTGCCCATTTGAACTCAAATTTTAGCTTATATTTACCTGTTCTCTATTGTTGCTGTCAATAATTCTTACTGATCATTAAACATAAAATTTTCTTTGTTCCTCATCCGGTGACTTCCAAATGAAGTCACCTCCTCCTAACATTCACTTATTAAGATAATAATAATCTCTTTCTAGGAGAAAAGCCTCAGCCTTACAAAGACCTCCCAAAAACTACCACAAAGCTGTTTGGGAAATAGAAAACTTGCCAGTCCTAGAGTTCAATAAGTCAGAAAGACTGTGAGATTATTCACTTTAATGTCTACCTTACAGGTGGGAAAACTGACTCCCCAAACAGTATTTAATATCTGACAGACAGATGCAGAGGAGGAATTAAAAATCAGTCAATAAAAACCTTCATATAATTAGGACCCTTTCTACTAAGCCATGTTGTTTCTAGACAGACAGAAACAACACTTTTATACCAACGTGTTTTGACCGCATAGAAACAACAGTGAAAAAGGATACGGAATCTTGGTGCTTTGTCTATACTGTGAGATTCAAAACAAAAAAAAAACAAAACCATTCCTACAGAAGCCTGAGCCCCAGATATGTCTTTATGTGAGGACAAAAATTAGGGTATTTGTGTTGCCCTAGCTAGAAGAAAAATTCCCCATCACATTATGCTAATTAAAGATGTCCAGTTGGCAGCCCTAAAGACTTAAATCATTCTCTTCTAGAGAAGGGCAAAACTCTAAGCCTTAATGCATGTTTAGAAGGTAGATCAGGGAAACACTTACTCAATTTCCATGACCAATTCAATCTCTGACCCTCTTACACAGGTTTCAGCAGGTCCTGATGGTCATCAATTGTGAAGGTGTTTTTTGGCTATGCTAAGAACTTAACTAAGACCAATAACTCATTTCATAAGTCACCGAAGCGTTGACAAAGGATAATGACTTTCAGTCAGTCTTAAGGTGGGGATAGATTCAAACCAAAGACATAAAGGTGAAAGTCCTGTACCTGGTGTCCATTATGCAGCCCTGAGTTAGTTAAGTTATGCTTAATGCAATTGTATATCTGAAAGCTGAAAAGATCTGAGTGGTAATTAATCTTCAAGGATGCATTTAACTGTAACTTATCTTCCTGAAAGCTTTTCCCTCAACCTGCTTTGGAAAGTGACACTCACAAACTCCTCCACGTTAAATAGGTGTGACTATGTGTCCAGGAGTTAGCCAAGCACAGCATGTTTTTGTAGAACTCACTGGAGCAGCAAAGTAAAACTAACTTTAAGTTGAATATACATGATAATATTACAGTTTAAGTGATTAATTTTTAAAAATATTTTGTTGTGGGGGATTTTCATGAATTTTGGGGGGAGCGATAAGGATTTTCTTGACATTACTCAGTATTTCCCAAATTTATTATTTACTAGATATCTATAAGATGTAAATATGGCCATTGTTATAAATGCATTGAAGTTTTTGGATGAAAGTATTCCAATATCAATGGATTTTTTTTTTTTTTTAATGAGCCTTCAATAAACTGAGATACTTGGTGGAATATTGCTGTTCATGTTGTTAAAAGATGTGAAGGCATCATTTTTTTTTGTTAGAGTAAAATACATATTACAAAAAAATTGCCACTTCAACCACTCTTAAGTGTACACTTCAGTGATACTAATCACGTTCACCATGCTGTGCAGCTCTCACCACTATCTATTCCCAATAGAAATCCAAGATTCTTTAAGCAGTAACTCCCCATTCCTATCTCCCCATCCCCCAACTACTGGCAATCACTGATAAAATTTTGTCTCTATGCATTTACTTGTTCTACACATTTCATATAAGCAGAATCATGTTTCTCCTTTTAAGTCTGACCTATTTCAGTGAGCATAATGTTTCCAAGGTTCATCCATATTGTGGGATGTATCAGAACTTCATTTCTTTTTATGGCTGAATAATATTCCATCCTATGTATATACCACATTTGTTTATCCATTCATCTGTCAATGGACACTTGGGTTGTTTACACCTTTGGCTATTGTAAAATAATGCTGCAATGGACACTGATACACAAGTATCTTTTTGAGTCCCTGCTTTCATATTTTAGAGTGTATACCTAGGAGTGGAATTGTTAGCTCATATGGAAATTTTACATTAATTTTTTGAGGAAGCACCAAATTTTCCACAGGAGCTGCAGCATTTTACATTTCCATCAGCAATGGAAAAGGGTTCCAATTTCTCCACATCCTCTCCAACACTTGTTATTTTCCATTTTTCCATACTAGTAGGATGTGAAGCCATCCTAGTGGGAGTGAAGTGGTCTCTCATTGTGGTTTTGATTTCCTTTTCCCCAATGACAATGATGTTGAGCATCTTTTCATGTGCTTGTTGGCCATTCATACATTTTCTTTGGAGAAGTGTCTATTTAAGTCCTTTCACCATTTTTTAATTTGGTTGTTTGTCTTTATGTTGTTGAGCTGTATAAATCCTTTTTATACTCTGGATGTTAAACCCTTCTCAAATATACGGTTACCAAATATTTTTCCCACTTTGTAGATTGTCTCTTTACTTTCTTGGTAAAGTCCTGAATACCTCCTTTTGCACAACACAAAGCTATTCATAGAATTGTTCTAGTTGGAGGAAATATCATAATTCTGTGATCTGAGCCTTTCGGTTTGGAAATGAGAGGGCTGAAGCCCAGGGTGCGTATATGAGCTGCCTACACTCACACAGCTGATAGACTCTAACCCAAATCTTTTGACTAGAGTCAAAGAAACTTTCAACTTTACCATACTTTATCATTCATCTCATATCCTATTATTAGAAGACAGAGTATAAGTTAACAAAGCAAATAATTAATACTGAAACATATAAATTAAAAAAAAGATGATGCTTACTCTTCATCTATGCATTCTTTGTCTGTAAGATATTCATCGCTGCTTTCTCCCAAGAAAACTGAGAAGTCCAATAAGCTGTTTGTTTATTGAGTACTACGTGCTAGGCAGCACCCATGGTAATTTGGGAGAGGGCTCAAAAATAAACAAGTTTCTATTCCTGGCCAGGAGGGGCTTAGGGTCAGATCTTTGACAACTCAGTTACAAAGTGTGAGGCTGCTTTTAAGATGTGCCAGGGAGACAGGGCCACCACCTAAAGCTAAGGGGACAGGGTTGCTAGCTCAAAGGGCAGAGAAACAGGGTCTGCCAGGGCCAAGGAGGTGGGGTCACCATTCAGATGGACTAGGAGAATGGAGCTGCCCAGTGCCAAGGGAGCAGAGTTGCTGTTCCAGCGGGCCTAGAAGGCAGAGCTGAAACCCAGGATAGGCCTCCACACAGAATCCAGAGGGTGTGGCCAATACACAAAGTCTGGAGGGTGGGGCCATCTCCCAGAAGGTCTCAGAGAAGAGAGGATTATTTTCAAGCCTTGAGAGCTAATGTAATTTGTCCTGCTAAGTTTTGGACTTGCTTGGTGTCTGTTATTCCTCCTTTCCCTCCAATTTCTTCCATTTGTAATGAAAATATTTACCATGTCCCTGTTTTTCCATTGCACTTTGGAAACAAATAACTTGTAGATTTCACAGATTGACAAATGAAGAGAAATTTTTCCCCAGGTTGTAATACACCTAAAAGCCTCACCCATATTTGATTTAGATGATCCAGAAGATGAGAATTTGGACTTGGAGTTCATTTAAGAAGTTTGGGATAATGTAATGGAGTGAATGTGTTTTTCATGTGGTAAGGACATGAGCTTTGGGGTGCTAAAGGGTGGAATGTTACGGATTGAATTGTGTCCCCTCAAAATATATGTTGTAGATCCTAACTTCTATACTTGTTTTAATCTCATTTGGCAATGAGTTATCTTTGTTATGTTAATGAAACAGCATTAGTGTACAGTGTGTCTTAAATCAATCTTTTGAGTATAAAAGAGATTAAATAAGCAAGGGAGAACAGTAGACATGTGGGCAGGGAAATGTCAAGCCACATAAAGATTGTGTAAGAGCAGAAGCTCAGAAGAGACAAGGGTCTTCCTCCAGAGCCAACAGAGAGAGAAAGATTTCCCCTACTACAGCTTGTACCCTGAATTCAGACTACTAACCTCCTAAACTGTGAGAAAATAAATTTCTGTTTATTAAAGCTATCCACTTGTGGTATTCCTGTTATAGCAGCAGTAGGTAACTAAAAGAGGGTGATATGGCAACACCTAGTCTAGGCTCATTTACCCAAAAAAGCTTCCCAGAGAAAGGGAAGTTGAACTGATGCCTAATAGCTAACATGGTGGCTTAGAGGGAAATGTTCTAGGCAAAGGATCAGCATGTGTAATGGTCCAGAGGTAAGAGAGAACTTGGGAAGTTCCAAGAACTAGATGAAGTATAGGAAATGGGGTCATGGCTGACAGATAAGCAGTCAAAAAAAAAAAAAACCCATTGGTAATAAAATAATCATGAGGGAACTTGAAAACCAAGATACTGAATTATATTTTCTCTCTGGGATAAAAGGTTAAATTATCTTGAATATGTTTTTCAGGTCTTCTTTCTTGCTGGGCTTGTACCAACTGTATTAATGGAACTCAGAAAGAGAGAGTCTTTAAAATGGGACAATGTTCTATAGAGTTTTACAAGCCAAAATAATGTGTCAGATCTTTATCCTACGGGCAATGAGGGAGGTGTATTCAAAAAATAACTGTCAAAAAAAGAATGTGACATGATGAAAATGGCATTTTATGTACATGTATTGGTACCAATGCTAAAAGTTGATGGCCAGAAGAATGCATGAAGAAGAAGAAGAAGAGAAGAATTACATGGTGAATGCAATGTCCATTAAATGGTACAGCAATTGATGCCACATAAATTGTGTGGGCTTTGGGGGCAATAACCCCTTAGAGATTGGTTGTTTACATATGATATTCTCCTCCTCTAATTCCAGTTACAGCTATCAAATGTTGATATTTGAGCTTTTTGGAATGCTTAAATCTTTTTATTTTGACATTCTCATACCTGGCTAGTAATGGTAAGAATAATTTGTATAAAATTCATAACCTGATATTTCATATAATTAAACAATTATGTAAAGACAATTATAATTTTGAAATAAGAAGCCCTGGTGGCTGCTAACCAAAAGGTCAGCTGTTCCAACCCACCAGCAGCTCTACAGGAAAAAAAACACCTGGCAATCTGGTCTCGTAAAAATTACAGCCTAGGAAACCCTAGGGCACTTTTACTCTTTCCGATAGGGTCCCTATGAGTTGGAATCAATTTGACAGCACACAACAACAACAACAACAACATAATTTTGAGATACATAGCTTCTTTATAGGAGAAGAACAACCATGACACTTAAAGAAAACAAATTTAAATAATACCTGCTGGAATACAAAACCTTAGGCATAATTATTAATTTTAATTAATATAAGTAATTATGTTTTTTTCCTCTGGCACGTGAAAGCCTAGCCCACCTCCACCAGAAAAAGCAGAGGTTTACATCACTCAGATTTCTTACTCCGAGTGTTCTTGGAAGCTTTAAGACCACAGGTACCAACATCAGATATAAAGAATACTAGCTACCCCAAGTGTGTCAAAAGACATAAGCACGTCAGCTATTGTATTCTGAGTTTTCTTTTTCCTTAAGACTTATGGCTCTCACAGGTAAAATTTTGGTAAATCAAAGCTTTTGCATGTTTTCTTTTGGTTTGTTTGATTTTGTTCTTGTATGTTTTTACTCACTGAAGAAGCTCACCAGAACTGCCCACACCTTTCCCAGCCTTTCAAGCTGATCCAACTTCACCTACATGCCATGATCCGAAGCCTGACACTTTACTCAGCAGGCAATTCTGAGAGATCCAAAACCTGTGTCCATGCCTCCTCTTGGGCCGGAAAAAACAATCCAGCAAATAAAAATCAAAATAACCCAACATCTTTGCTTCTACGTCTTAAGAAGCATAAAGATGGCTTAAATATACAATCCATTGTTGTTGTTGTTAGCTGCCATCGAGTCAGCTCTGACTCATGGGTGACCCCATGTACAACAAAAAGAAACATTGCTTGGTCATGTGCCATTTTCATGATTGCTGGTATGCCCGAGCCCATTCTTGCAGCCGCTGTGTATTTTAAGTGCCTTTCAACCTAGGTAAGAGCTCAGCTGCTAATTGAAAAGTTGGCAGTTTGAATCCACCAGGCACTCCTTGGAAACCCTATGGGGCAGTTCTACTCTGTCCTAGAGGGTCGCTATGAGTTAGAATCAACTCGAAGGCAATGGGTTTGGTTTTTGGTTTTCCCACCTAGGGGGGTCATCTTTGTGCACTATATCAAACAATATTCTGTTGTGACCCATAGGGTTTTCACTGGCTAATTTTTGGGAGTAGATAGCCAGGTCATTCTTCCTAATCTTTCTCAGTGTGAAAACTGCTGAAACCTGCCCACCGTGGGTGATTCTGATGGTATTTGAAATACTGGTGGCATAGCTTCCAGCATCACAGCAACATGCAAGCCACCACAGTACAACAAACTGATAGATTGGGCAGCACTTATTAAAATCAATTGAACTCTCCAGTCTGCCTTCCTGGCACCTGTAACTGTTGCTCTGATAATTCTCTCTTTAAACTCATTAGAAAAAACAAAATGAAATACAAAACAAGTCCTTGTTCACACTCAGCCTGTTCCAATTTTCTCCTCTTTCCTTTTAGTTCTTTGTTATGCAGGTCAAGACTTTCCCTCACTCTTCCCCTTTCCTCCAGCTTCTTTTCTCATGCTCTCCCTGTTCTTTAGAACATGCATTTCCAAAGTCCAAAGATTCAGTCTGGCATAGGGAACCCTGAGAAATGGGGGAAGGAAGGCATGTTGGCAGCATTTGGAGAAATGATGTGAAAGGAGAACCTAACCAGATAAAGGTCCAAACTTCTTCTTGAGGAAGGGGTGCTGTTGAGAGAGAACCCCCACAGTGTTGTATTCTTTACCTGCTTCCTGCCCTATGGCGTTGTATTGTAAAATCATTTCCTTGCTGGGCTCCCTCACCTCAGCTTTGCATTTGAAGCCTGCTTTTGGGGTTTGCTTGGAGGTTTTATGTAAACCCCATTGCGCCTGCGCAAGATGATTAAGAATGTTGCTGGTGTAACTTGTATGAACTCCCCACTCATAAACCCCCTTTAAAAGTACTGTACCTGCCTGCCCTTGGCGAGCAGTCTTAGCAGCAGTAGCTCTGACTGACTTCATTTCCTTGTACAGTTAGATAAAGGTGCCTTTCTTGTTCTCCCACCTCAGTCTCTCATTATTGGCCAATACGAGTCATGCCAAGTAAGAACCTGGGGTTTCCACTTGGTAACACTGTGAACATTTATATGATGTTATGGATTTAATTAAGGAGGTTGGTGGTGGTTCAAACCCACCCAGTGGCACCATGGGAGAAAGGCCTGTGATCTGCTCCTGTCAAGATTACAGGCTAGAAAACTCTATGGGGCAGTTCTCCTCTGTCACATGGGGTTGCTATGAGTCAAAAATTGACTCAACAACACCTAACAACATGGATTGAATGTGTCCCCTCAAATATGTGTTGGAATCCTAACCCCTATATCTGTGGATGTAATACTATTTGGAAATAGCGTTTTCTTTCTTATGTTTATGAAGCCATATCAGTGTAGGACGTGTCCTAAACTGGATCACTTCTGAGTGATATAAAGAACAGCATAGACACAGAGACAAGCAAACACAAATGAGAAGGTCGGGGATGGAAGAGGGATAGATGCCACGTGAAGACTCCCAAGGAACCAAGGAATAGCGAGCCTGAGGAAGCTGTAGGAGAGAAAAATCTTCTTCCATAGCTGACAGAGAGAGACTTCCCCTAGAGCTGGTGTCCTGAATTTAGATGTCTGACCTCCTAAACTGTAAGAAAATAAATTTCTGTTCTTTAAAGCCACTCACTTGTGGCATTTGTTTTACAGCAGCACTAGCTAACTAAGACACACAGTAACTATTTTCTCTCTCAGAACCATATATATCCTCCAATCCCCTTATGCTAGTTTCCTCCCTCCAACCTCCACCATCCACCCACCACCTTCTGTCTCCTCCCTCCTCTTTTCACCCTCTACCTTCCACCTTCCTTGATTCCTGCCTGCTTGTTTTCACTCATTGCCCTGGGCTCAAACCTGTGACTCCACACCAGAACGACAGCACTTAAACCTTACACTCTCCTAGATGTCTATCCTCCCCTGCATGGTTTTTAGCCTTTTTGCTTTTCCTAGTGTCAGCATCTCCCTTAGTCACATTATTCTCCTAACTCTTCCATCAAATTGAGTACTGTCCAAGGAATCATTTTGCATGCAAATGTTCAAATTTCTTATTTAGTCAGTGCAATAATCTGACAACTCTCAGAAATTTGCCGGTTTGGACTTTGAGATTCAAAATAGTTTGTAATCCGATGTATTATTTATCTGTGTGTTAAAAAATAACCCAACACATCAAGTCCACTTTTTAAAGGATCAGATAAAAATTTAGTCAAAAGGGTATAGATATTTTCATGTATTTATTTCTATTGTAGGTGACATCTCTGACATATAGGCGTCCTTCAAAAACTGCATAAGTACTTTAGCATTTTGCCCTAAACATTTGACAGAAATGTGTGCTTTAAAATCATTGCCATGTTCTCTGCTGATAGGTAACGCTTGCCTTCTTTGCACTTTGTGCCTAGTGTTTCATTTCTGTATAGAAGTGATCATGCTTGAAGACATCTCTAGATTGAAGGTATGGGATTGGAGGGGAAACATTGAAACAATAGGCATTCTAATAGTTTTATGGTCTGATAACAATATGCAGTTATAGAGATTGCAGGAGATAAACTATTGAGAATCATTTCCCAGATTCTACAGTCTGGGATATTATTTTGTTTACTCAGCTAATATGACTATTGATCAGCTTCTCTAAACATAGCATTAGGCTTTTTTTGATATTGGGAAACCTGACTGCAAACCTTATGAAGCATATACAATCTGCATCTATATTAAAGGAATGACACACCCTCAGTGGAGCTAGTTAGAGCAAGAGGAACTCAATAGGGAGTGGCCTTGTTTGAAGGTGAGGACTAAAATTTACACATAAGGAGACCTGAGGAGAATCCAAAATGGTGGGGTTGCCCAAAAGCACCTGAATGAGGTTGTTGGGTTTTGCTGTTGGCATCCGACATCATCCCAAATAGTTTGCACAGTCAGACATTTTACAGAGTGGCTTTGATGGAGAGTAACATCAAGAGACTGGGTTCCATGTTGTACCAACGCAGAGTGTAAGAGAGACAGACACCATAAGGAGGGAGCTATAATGAGCTCCAACCCTGGCTGGAGCAGGCAGTTTGGGGCCAGAAACTCTTAGAAGAATGCAAGACCCTGAGAATTTACCAACATCTTCTAAAGGTCATGAGGCATTCCGTGAAATGCAGATAAATTGGGGCAACTGTTTTGCATCTTCTTTGGGCATGGTGACCTCTGCTGATAATTAATTATATTCCATTTTCTGGTGTCCATTCCAACTGTTTTAGGCCAAAAAACGTACCAACTGTCACAGAAGTTGTTTTTACCTTCTCACTTGTATATTACTTGAATCCGTCCAGGACTGTTTGAAAATTACTATGTCATTTGTTTGAGTAGTTCTGGAGATTTATAACTCTCCAATTACTCTCTCATTCTTATTCATTTTATTCTTCACTGCCACTCCGCCTGCCTTTCCCCAGCATTTGTCTCATCCAAAGCTTGTGGCTTGGCAGGGCTCTTTCCTGAAGTCCCAGTCGAAGATAAATATATACAATTAGCCACTTATTTGGAGACTTCATTCTACTCACTGAAACTGAAGTTTGCAAAGGTCCCTTATTACTCATAATTTGACTAATAAAGAAGTACCTTTTGAAATCCTTTTTATTCTGAGAACTTATTAGCTCACTTTGCATCTACACACTATAAAATGACTGTGGTGAGATGAGTTCCTTTATGTGGTCTTTTGCCTTGGTTCTTTGGAAAAACAGCTTCAAACTTTTCCCCTAAGCCTTGACTTTTCTACCCCAGAAGGTCTTTTGTTTTTGCCAGGCTGGCTTACATTTCCAGGGTAAGCTGCAAACAACTTGGTTTGATACTTTTTGTCTGGCCCTGGACTGCAACCTGCCCTGTGATTAGTACGCCCCTTGTAGGTATTGGTCAATAGACTATGCAAATGATTTGAGTTGTAGCCTACTATGCAAATGAAGTGCCTGTGGTCTACTGAGAGGGGATTGGTCAGTTTGTAGCCCTCCTGGGAGGGGCCATGACTTGACATTGACAAGGAGCTGTATATATAAGCAGCCAACCTTGCAGTGGTTTTTTGAGACAGAAAGAAGCAGAAGGAAGAAAGAAGAGAGAAGGAGCAGAAAGAGAGGGGAGGCAAGGAACTTCCTAAAAGAGCTGTAATATGGGTTAAGGGCCCTAACACTGAAGATGGCAATAGGCCTGGAAGGGGCCCAGCAGCGTAACCAGCAGTGAAGTCCTGGAAGAGGCCCAGTGGCAGGACCCACAGTGACAAGAGAACCTGACCTGAAGAGGCCTAGAGGAGCCTGTCCTCCAGGGATTGAGAGAAGGTCTGTCCTTGAGGGACTGAGAGGAGACTTCCACAACCAGAGAGGAACTGAGAGAGCTGTCCTGTACTGAAGAAGGGAGACTGTGCCTACTTGCTTCCTGATCCTCATCTTGAGTTGTTGCCTGTTGATCCCGATCCTGAGTTGCACCCTGTTCCTTAATAAACCACTTAACTGTAAGTACGGTCTGTGAGTTCTGTGTGGCCTTTGTAATGGATTATTGAACCCAGCAGAGATAACCCATAGGAGCGACAGCAGGTGTTAGAATTGGTAAAAAGGTTGGAGAGTGGAGGTATGTCTGATCTTCACCTCATGGGAATCAGGTTTGGGCTGATCCTAGTCATTATCCCCCCCTGCAGGTAGACAGGTTCTGACATGGCTACTATTATTATTATCCCATTTCACAATGACCTGACCATTATAGGCAGTGTTCTCAGGGCACAGGCAGTGGCCCATCTGTGAGCATAGGTGACCTTTAAAAAAAATAATAAAAATAGATCACACCTTCCTTAAAAGAACCTAAAGTTGGCAACATGTGGATCACAGGAACCCTCTCTGGGCTTGTTTCTGTTTACGCATGTGGGATTTCGCTATTGCAGTGGTTCTTAGACATCTGGCAGCTGGAAGGAGGGACGGTTTTAGATTCCAGACCTCTGTTTGTCCATATGGTTTCCAGGGGTCTATAGAGAACTTCAGGCTTAGGTTTTCCTAAGTGTCCTCTTCCCAAACCTTGGGCCCCAGGCTTGTTCTTAACGCATCCTGAACAGCACTTTCTCCCTTGTCATAGCAGCACTAGATAACTAAGACATCACCCAAAGAGTAACTGCTATCATGAGTGAAAGTACTTTGATATAGAGGGAAGTACCTAGAGCTGGACTGAGAAAATCTGATTTTCAGCCCTGAAAATACTAATGAGCCATATGACCTTGACCAAGTAATGTCAGATTTCAGGATTCTGTTTTCCCACATATAAAGTTGACACAATGACCTATTATCTGTATTACCACAGAGAGTAGCTGTAAGGATCTTGTGAGTTTATGTGAGACAACTCTGTAAAAAAGTATAATTATCCATATATGCAAAGTATTTTATAATTTAATAAAAATAATAATTATTATGGCCTTTTTCTGAGTCTTTAATCCATAATTCTATGAGATGGAAGGTGAAATTTTAATATGATTTTAGGTAAAACTATTGCTTCATCCAGTAAATGAATGTATACTGAAATAAAGCTATGCTGCACTGAGGGCTTTGAAGGTTCCGGTTACTGAGACTAGGCAAGATAAGAATAGAAACTGAGGAAGAGACCAGGTATTAATGCTGCTTTTACTGTTTTCCAGGAAAAGGGGCATTTTATCTATCAGGCAAACACCGCTCTGTAGGTGTGGGGAGGGAAAATCTTTCAAAGAGAAGAAAAACTGTTTTTATGAGAACAGAATTGAATGAGCAAGGTATCAAAAACAATTTTCTTGTGGCGTTAAGAAGATTCAGAGAAGTAAAGGAAGGAGGAAAGAAAGGTGGGAAGGAAGGAAGGAGGGAATGGAGAGAGAAGAAAAGGAGAACAAAGGAAGAAGGGAAAGACAAAAGTTATGCATCAATAAGCTAAGTTACAGAAGCCACTCAACTTTTTGGGGCTTGATTTCTTTAACATGCCTGGTGGTACATATAGTGACCCTGAGCTTTTTCACCCTCTGGGGTTTATTGGGAAGCTCCTGTACCACTGACCATGCACACTGCTGCAAGGCAGGGGCCTTTATGACTGTTTGAAACTGAAGAAATGGGTGTGTGCCACAAATTACTATTTTTACAAGGTATTGTATGAGGTGTCTGAATTTTTGGTAGGAAAAATAGAAATTTTGAAACATTTTATTTGTTACATATATGTACCAAGTGACCCTGGTGGGGACCCTAAGGTCTAATTAGTGGTATTTCATAAGTACCCCTTAACACTTGTGGAATGGGCAAGAAAAAAAAAAAATCCATCTACCTACCAAACATTCAGACACACTCAATGATTCAGCATGCTCCCATTAATGAAACATATGGTATCAACAGAAAATTCAAAGCAGAAAATAACTGGCTCATCAAAACGTTAACTGACAAATAAGAACATTTAGGCTAGACAATTGCTAAAATCTTTTCAAAATTTAGAGGAAATTCTGAGGTTTTAATTCTTGCTTTGAACTCCAAAGGGCCATGAGCTACTAGCTTTGCATAAACAAAGGCTGGAAAAGCACTTCTACAAAGCATCAAAACCCAAAAAAACCAAACCCTCTGCCATCGAATCAATTATGACTGGTAACAACCCTATAGGACAGAGTAGAAGTGCCCCACAGGGTTTTCAAGGAGCAGTCGGTGGATTTGAACTGCTGACCCTTCTTGTTAGCAGCCAAGCTCTTAGCCACTACACCACCAGGGCTCCATTATGAAGCATCAGTCTCCAGTACATTTTATGACAATGAAGAGGAAGAGAGGGGTCAAAGATACTTCCCTCACACAGTAAGGTTATACACCAAACAGTTTTTCACCGTATTAAAGATTATCAAGTCTTTCAGCACAGGGCTAATATGCTGAATGCCATCGTTGAAGTTGTCTGTTAACCATTAAACTAAATAGAACACCATTTCATGCTTGACTTCCTTCAGCTACATGAAGATTACAGCGGCACATTAGAAAAGGTGGTGAGGAATCAAGAAAATAAAGGATTCCTCTTTGTGATGGGTGACAGTCCGTCTGATTTAAATGTCCTTTAAAAAGAACACCAATAGCCCACTCATGGGAGCAGAGCACTTTTACAAATGGCACTGTCTACTTGGATGATAGAACAATTGTGTTTCTTCTTCACAATAAAAGGGATAAGAATAAAATGAACTGGTAACACAGAGCTTCACAGACTGTAAACACAGTGACAATGCACGTGCCTTGGCAAGCGGGCAGTGAAATGAACAAAGCTTTATATTTCAGAAATCTATCACAGCCCAAGGCAAAATTGAAAATTAGATTGGCCAGATGTTCCTCTGTCACTCCAAGGCTTCACTTTTAACGTCTCTTTCTTCAACCTTCCCTCTCCTTTACTGAACAGTTCCTTTCCGCTTCTTGAGATCCAATACTTATCTTATCCTGGTTTCTTCTATCTGGCAGCTTGTAACTAAACTTATTCACACAGAAATGTTAAGAACAGATCTTGTGGTTTCTCCTGAAACTGTGATTGCAAATGGAATATAAAAAGCCCTGATGGCACAGTGGTTAAGCACTTGGCTGCTAACCAAAAGGTCAGCAGTTCAAACCCAGCAGCCATTCTGAGGAGAAAGATATGGTAATCTGCTTCCATAAAGATTGTTGTTGGTTATTAGGTGCCTTTGCGTCGCTTCTGACTCACAGTGACTCTGTGTGCAACAAAATAAAACATTGCCCGGTCCTGTGCCATCCTCATGATCACTGAGATGTTTGAGGGCATCGTTGTAGCCACTGTGTCAATCCGTCTCATTGAGGGGCTTCCTCTTTTTGGTTGACCCTCTACTTTATCAAGCATGATTTCTTTCTCCAGGGAGTGGTCCTTCCTGACAACATGTCCAAAGTACATGACACAAAGTCTCACCATTCTCACTTCTAAGGAGCATTCTGGCTGTACTTCTTCCAAGACAAATTTGTTTATTCTTCTGGAAGTCCACGGTGTATTCAATATTCGTTGTCAACTCCATAATTCAAAGGTATCAAATCTCCTCCAGTCTTCCTTATTCATTATCCAGCTTTTGCATGCATATGAAGTGATTGAAAACAGCATGGCTTAGGTCAGGTAGACCTTAGTCCTCAAGATGACATCTTTGCTTTTTAAGATTTTAAAGAGATCTTTTGCAGCAGATTTGCCCCATGCAAAACGAAAATTGTATGGGGAGTTCTACTCAGTCTATAGGGTCACTGTGAGTTGGAATTGACTGGACAACACAAAACAACAACAACAAATGGAATATTGACAAGAGTAATAATAATAAAAAAAAAGAGTAATAGTTAACCCAAATGCAACATAACATAATAAAAACACACTGAGTTCTGCCTTAGCTTTGTGGACAAGTAGCTGTGTGGCATTGGGCAACTTCCTTCACTCCTCAGGACCTTAGTTTTCTCACATACAAAATGATCTAGGTATGGTTTCTGATCCAAGAATCAACCACAGAAGCAGAATTTCAGGCCTCAGTGGAAGAGAATATGGGGAGACTTGAAGAAACCCGAACAAATCTCACTTTATTCCCAAATATCGTGACACAGGCCTCATATTCCCATATTCTCCCACAGATAAGGCAAGCTTGGCTATAAGCAAAGGTAAGCTTTTTTATTTACTTGTAGGTATAAGGTAATCCGTTTTCTAATATCTCCCTAAATGTGCCCCATGATTTAGCAACATAACTACCTGGTTGGTATATAAGCCATCTTTATCTCCCTCAAGCACAGTGGTTTATCACTGGCTGAACTTGGCAACAGTACCCACTCTCTTTTCCTTTGGCCCTGGCAGTGTTAGTAAATCACTTAGAGCATAATTCCTGCTGAGCTTGAACTTGACATAATAATGGGACAATATAATGCTGTAAGTCCATTGATGATGTCCTACAAATTAAACAAAATATGATAAGTTGGCTTTGAAAGTCCATTTAAATGAGGCTGATGAACACTTCCTTACCTCTTGAGAAGGGTTAATCTCAGGATAAATGTCTGACAGGAGTATGACAGCATCCCCAGGTGGTATCTGAGGAAAGCAGGAGCTATGGGCTAGCAATTGGGGTAATCAGAGTGTGCACAAAAGAAAATAGTCCATGAGAAAAGATGAAGATGGACTAGGTGAAATGGTGCACAGTGACACAGAAAAAGACATTTTCTACTGCTAATGGGAATTTGGAGCCTTGGTGCCACAGTGGTTAAGCCCTTGGTTGCTAACTAAAAGGTTGGCAGTTGAAATCTACCAGCTGCTCCTTGGAAACTCTATGGGGCAGCTCTACTCTGTCCTATAAGGTTGCTATCAGTCGGAATTGACTCAATGGCCATGGGTAATGGGAATTTAATCCCAGGGCTCTGGCTGATACTTTTGAAAGGTATAGGAGACTTTTATACTTGAGACCTCCTAACACTTAGTGACCTTATAGAAGAAGATCCAGCTCTTGGCTGCCCATGAGCAGGGCTGTTACCCTTGGATGTACAGTGTGTGCAGTGTACAAAGACATCTGTTCAAGGAGGAGGTGGGTGGGCCTTGAAATCCAGTTACCACTGCACTCACCAATTTGTGTATCTTAGCACAAGGCTGAACCCATCCTGATTTCTCTAATCAATAAGAAGGTGCCATATAAATTAGCAGTGGCCCTGTCCCTCAGAACCACCTGGGAAATGTTTAATTTTTAGGTTATTTGATTTATTCTGTGTGTGTATGTTTTAAACATACATAGACCTATTAAGTTAACCTCTCCAGAGGTATGGTTGATGTGTCTGTTGTTCAAAAAGGTATGCAAATCTTTCTGATAGGCAGCCAATTTTGTTAACTACCCACCCACAGCATCAACCAAACCCCCTTCTCAATACTACTATTTCCCCAACACAGGAACACATATGCAGGTAAATGGTTCCCCCTCTCTCTCTCACTAGGTCTTGTTCTCACTCTCTCTCATTCCCTTGCTCTATCTCTACCTATCTTCCATTTCTGGGAGCCCAGAACATTACCGTTTTTGAAGAACAGAATGAAGCAAATAAAAACACAAAATTAGATTTTTCTCCTGGAAAACATGGTTTTTTTGGTGAGAATATTAGAAAGATCAGGGTTGTTTTCATCCCTGTTGCTCTTCTGCCTTTCCTTCTCCTTCTTTCAGGGAGGTACTATGGGGCTAGGTTTCCTATTATGAAGGGCTTAGTGAAGTCAGGGAAGAATGTTTGCTTCCGAGTACTCTGTTCTAACCAGTCATGGCTTTAAAGGAAAAGAGCAGAAGAAGTTCCTGAGGTTCTAGTTCCTTAAACAGCAACTCAAGAGCACCAAAGGAATTCAAAACCTTGCTATGATCAAAAAGTGTGCCTATGGATGTAACAAGTCCTTCAGGAAACCAATTATGCCAACGGGAAACTAGATGTGATTGAGCCCACAAGATGAAAGTCTAATGATCTTGGAAACCAATAATGAACATTTTCCTTCCAAATACCCATGAGCACAATTCCCCACAGAAATGCTTCCAACTGACCCATGGAGAGTCAAATAAATCCTTGTAGATAGCTTTGCTTTCCAGAAATCTCCAGACTCAAGTGGGCACATTTTTTTAATGTCTTTAATACCTTTTTAATGTCAAATAGCTTCATATAATCTCCTTAGATTTTTTCCATTGTTCTCTGGGGCTTCATCTATCATCTCCATGTAGATGATTCTCAAGAGTTTCCTCTAAGTCTTGCCTTTCTGATGGATTCTAGTCTCACAGGCCCAATTATGGAAGAAATTAACATTTTCATCTATGTGTCTCAAACTCAGCATACCTAAAAGCAGAATTTATTATCTCCACATTCAAAAATTTTCAAGTTTGTGTTTTCCACCTCTGAAAAAACGTGCTCCTAGTTTATCCTTCCTAAAAATCCCGGAGGTGAATTTTGTTGCTTTTTCTCTTTATCCTGTCTACATCTAATCAGTACTCAGGCCGTATTTTCTGTTATCCAGTATGTCTCAAATCCATTTCCTTACTTTTATTCTCATTGCAAATGTCCCAATCCAGCTCCTGACCACTTCAAGCCCAGACTTTTATGACAGCTTCCCAATATATTTCCCTGCTTTCAGACCTGTGATGATCTAATTTATTTCATACAGTAATAGGGATTAATATTCCTAAACCAACTCTCTCTACTGTAAACAAAAATTACAGACTTCAGTCTGGCTTTCAACTTCCTACATAAATTTGACTCAATTACCTTTCCAACTTTGCTTTCTACTGTTACACAAAATATTTTATACTACTTACCATTCTCCAAACACATGTAACATTTTTCTGCCACCATACCCTTTCATTGTTGCTTTCACTCATTGACCTGCCCTTTCTGCACCTCTCTTCCTCTGTTGAAGTCATTTTCATCTTTTAAGACCAAACTGCATGCTTCCTGCACTGTACCTTCCATGATTATTACAGCCAGAATGGGCTTTCTCTAACTTCTGCACTTTGTTCTTACCTTACCAATTACATTTATACATTGCTTTGAAGTACAGATATTTATGTATATCACATCTTTCTTACTAGAGTTTTTCAGCTCAGCATAAAGTACAAATGAACAACTGCTTCCTTTGCCATGATACAAGAAGAACTGGATGGCTCCTGGCTACTATTACTGGACATTTTGATATAAGATTCTATAGCATAATCCTAATCAAAAGGGGGAAAATGTGAAAGAGAATTTTAAAATCTCCTGGAATTCAGAATTTCTTGAGCCATTGAAGCTGGATGAACTCACAAAATTATTGCCCTGAGATAATCTTTAAACCTTAAATCAAAAATATCACTTGAAGTCTTCTTTAAACCAAATAATAATTTAACTTGATTAGTAAAGAGTGTCTGCCTTGAGCACTGTGCTCTTTTAAAGAACTAACTATATGGGATCAAACTGACAGTAGCAACTTGAAAGGTTAGATAGGAAGCTTAGGGGGCAGTGAGTTTATGCTAATGGGGAGGAACAATTTTGAAAAGGAGGGTGAGAATGGTTGCACACCTCGAAGGATATAAACAGTGTCATTGAATTGTACATGTAGAAATTGTTAAGTTGGTGCATGTTCTGCTGTGAATATTTTCAGTAACAACAAAAACAAAATAAATTATTAAAAGGTAGGTTAAATAAAGTTCAGTTTCCCAACAAGCAAAACTAAGTTAAAAAAAAAATAATAATAACTGACCCCCAAGAGAGGGAGGGATTTATAGGTCACTGAAGTTATTCACAAACGGAAACAGAGGTTATAAGATCATGTGATGGGAAAAGTATAGAGGTCATTCAAGCATCATGTGGAGCTAAGATTAGGCTATCCAAAAGTCATAACACTTTCTTATTAAAGGAGAGAAAATAAAAAAATTCATCTATTAAAAAACGTATATTAAATTTTGATTACATGTCAGACACTATGCCAGATACCGTAGGTAAAATAAAAATGTAAGACCCACTCATTTAGGAAACTGTCATTTTATTTGTAAATTTTTTGATTCCTTTTATTTTTCTAGGAATTTCTAGTACCGATGAATGATAAATAGGAACTTTAAAAAAAGAGATCTTCACAGATAATTGAAAAGCATGATAACTAGTCCATCTAGACATGAAGACTACACTTAGAAACACTTTGATGGCTGTGTTTGAGGAGGAAAAAATGAATCTAACATTTTTGTAGCATTTCTGCTAGTGTGTATACTATATCTTGGGAGAATGCCTTTCCCTTGTCCCTATCCCTATGTCATAGGTAATCAACTTATTTTCTACCTACTCAAAAGCTACAATCTACTATCCCTCAATCCTTAAAATTTTACCATTCCTGTTTTCCTCTGAACCTCATCATGAATTAATGAATAGGGAAGAGAGCAAGGGAATTGGTAAATTATATAATTTTGATCTTGCCATTGCCAGGCTCTCAAATCTTAATTTCTCCTCATTATACATAGAACAAATTTCTTTTAGTATTCAAAGAGCATTCACACAGCCTCTTCGTTCCATGTCTACTGCCACTCTCCCATTTTAGAACATTATTACCCCTAGTTCAACCTACTACGATAAAAACCAACATGAATTCCAGCCTACAGGTCCCTCTACTATACTTTATCCCACTCATAACTGTCAGATTTATTTTCCTAAAGTGGAAATGTAATTCTCACTCTGAAGCTCAAAACCCTTCAGGGCTTCCTACTGAACAACTGCTATTGATGAAATATAAATTCCTCACACCTGGCATTCAAGGCCCTCCACAATGACCTCAGCTGACCTTTCTAGTCTAACCTCCCACTGTTCCCTGTCACATAACTTATGACACTCTAAGCAAAGCAAATACTGCTCTCCAAATATAGTATAAGCTGTGAAGCCTTTCCTAAGTCTTCAGGAGAATACACGACCTCTCTTTCCTTTAACCTCTGTATTCATCTTCTTTCCCTCCATGGTATTTTGCTTGATGGGCTACGTATCTTGCCTTAGATTGTATTATAGTTATTGATCTTATTTGTTGTTGTTGTTAGGTGCCATTGAGTTGATTTTTGACTCATAGAGACTTCATGTGACAGAGATGGAACTGCCCCATATGGTTTTCTAGGTAATAATATTTACAGGAGAAGATCGCCAGGTCTTTTTTCTGGGGAGCTGCTGGGCGGCTTCAAACATCCAACTTTTCCATTACTATCTGAGCGCTTAACTGTTGCACCACCAGGAATCCTTTATTGGTCTTATAACCCACTGCCCACTGCCGTCGAGTTGATTCTGACTCATAGTGACCCTATATGACAGAGTAGAACTGCCCCGCTTTGTTCTTATAAACCACCATGCACAGCTCACTAAAATATTAACACCTCAAGAAAGAGTCTTTTATGTCACTCACCACTGTATCCTCAAAGTGACTATGATGGATGTGCTGTGAATAGGAGCCTATAATGTATGGAAAATTGAATTCTCCACTGCACGTGAGACAAACTAAGCCTGTTTTCACTTGTAACTATCTTTCCACTACTACTGATCACTCTCATATTTGCAAAATTTTCAGTCTAGTATATTAAGTTAGACCCTACCTCTCATGCATTTGGAGCCATGATGGCGCAGTAGTTAAGAGCCATGGCTGCTAACCAAAAGTTCATCAGTTTGAATCCACCGACCATTCCTTGGAAACCCTATGGAGCGGTTCTACCCTGTCCTAGAGGGTTGCTATGAACCGGAATCAACTCAGCGGCAACAGGTTTCCCATGTATTTGCTTGAGCTGTTTTTTTCTGGCAGAATATGCTTTATACTTTCTCTGTTTATGCAAATCACACTTACCCTTTAATGGTCAGTTCAAATTCTAACTTCTTTATCTTCCATATTTAAGCAGTAGGAAGTGATTTCTCCCTCTAAAAATTTAATAATGAACTGATTTATACCATTATATAGATCTCTTTTTCATAGTTACTTTGGACTAATATTTATTATCATTTATTATTTATTATTATTTAAAGTTTAGATAGTTGTATTTTATCTGCCATCCACTCAATAAAAGAGACATATACTATAGTAGCTATGAGTGTGTATTGTAGTCAGGCTGTTCGGATTCAAATCCAAGTACTGCTACTTATTAATAGCATCGAAGAGTTTCTTCTCCTTTGTGTGTCTCAGATTTCCTTATCTGTATAATGGGAATAATAACTTCACCTAACTCATATAATTCTTGTGAGGATTAAATGAGAAATGTAAGTTTAGCTTCTAGAACATTGCCTGACCCCTGGTAAGTGTGCAGGAGATGCCAGCTTCCATTATTATTCTTAGAGATTAAGTTTTTTGTTGCTGTTACTCTTTTGTTTTGCTTTTTCTATCAGAGTACACTTATTTATTCTATGCATATGTATTGAGTACTTACAGTGTACAAAACACTGACATATTTACCGAGGATGATAGGATAAACAAGATAAAGAAGAAGCTCCCATTGATAGAGTTTACTTTCTGGTAGACGAACTTGCTACTTTCCTCAGCTCCCTACCGTCTTCACCTTTTGACCAAAAGAGCCCTTATTGTTCCTAAGGTTATGATGCTTCTAACTTTCCCTTAGTCCTATACTCCCAGTATGGAAAACAGTGAATACAATCCAGGAAACTTGAAGTTCTAAGGAGACAGTGTAACCCAGAGAAAAGCTCATGGACTTTGAAATAAGAAAGACCTTAGTTCACTGTCCAGGTCTATCATTTACCAGTTGGCTGACTTTGAATCCACTATCTTTCCTGAGCTTCAGTTTCCTACTTTATAGAATCAGTATAAAACATCCACCATTTAAGACCATTGTGTAGATCAACTGAAATAAATATTTAAATTGCCTGACACCTAGCTATACACAAGCTATTATTGTTTTTATGGAGAATATATATTTGTTATATACATTAGAGATTTTTAGAAGAAAACATCCTCAAATGCTACCCCATGATTCTGCTCTGCTAAAATTAGATTTAATTATTTAAATATAATTTATTAAAAGTACACTAGATAATTTTGAAAACCTAATGAATCATGTACTCTTTAATAAATAATATTTAATAACTTTTAATGAGGTTTAAATACATAAACTAATATCTTGACATATCTCTATTTCTCATAAAACAAAGCAAAAATTGCCACGTATGACATCTATAAGAAAGTTCACATCCTGCTCATGTTTTTACGCTAATTTTCTTCTCTGGTTTTCTTCTCACCAATGCCAGCGTTCACAACTGGGCTTATGTTCTTAAAGTCCAGAAGAAGCAATCCTTTCCCCAACCCCAAATCCAAGTGGAACTGTATGGAACTATGGGGTAGAGTTACGTTGTGGCTACATAGTCTTAAAACTAATTTAGTCACACTTTTTGTTCTTCATCTCTCTTGAGATTTTCCCAAGTGATGTCCATTGTGAAAAGCACCACCACCCTTTCACCATACTTAGAAGAAATTGAAGAGAGTTCTACACTTGCTTAAGAAAATTGTCTAACATTTTTTTTTTTTTTATTACCTAGGGCTGTGTTATCCAACATGGTAGCAACCAGCCACAGTAGTATGTTGGTAAATGTTAAAAAATCAGTTCTCAAAAAAAAAGAAAGAAAACACATTGCTGCATTTGCCTAATTCTGTGGTAAAAATACTCCTACCGTCATCAATTTCAACCCTACCAATCAACCAACTCATGGAATCCTGAAAATTTAACAACGAGCTCTTGCAATACTGTGTGAGCTTGCTCCAGCATAACGCTGAAAAGCCTAGTCCAAATTGAAATATGTTTTAAGTGTAAACACACACTATATTTCACAGACTTAGTACCAAAAAAAAGTGAAATACCTCATTATTTTTTTATATTGATTACATGTTGAAATGATAATAGCTTGGGTGTATTGGATTAAATAAAATATATTATTAAAATTTACTTAAAAACTGTCATTTTTTACTTTTAAACGTAGTTACTAGACAATTTAAAATTACGTATATATTATTCATACATTTATAGCACTGATCTAGGGCAATAATTTTTAAACAAATAAACATATTTACATTTTAAACTAAATTTTATTGGTATATACTATTTGTTTAGTTCCACTGGTAACTAAAATTGGGTTAAAACTGAGTTTCCAGAATCCTTAATCTGCTTGTATAACTCAGAAAATTATGGGCCAGAATAGTTTTCTGGCATGTTCCACCTTCCAACAACAACAAAAATTTTCGAATGTGTACATGTATGAAAAAAACCTTTCTTATTACATTTTGGATTACCTTAGTATTAAATGGCACTTGAAAATATCTTTGACATGTCTGGTAAGCACGGGGTCAGTGGGAAAATTTTAAATGTGTAATACGGCCAAGTCTCGTAACCCTGAGCACTCCTGTAAGAAATAATGGGTGAAGCAAAGCATGTGCCAAATTCAGGGAAGTACAGATTTTATCGAAGCCTGTAATTTTCCAGTGGTTCCACTGATGGTCTGTGAATATCATACCCGTGAAAGTGAAAGGCATTTGACTACACTTCAGTAAGTTGATAGATGGACTTGAAGGAATGAAAACATATCCTCACAGGTGAGCTGCACCTTAATAAAGGAATGGGAGAGGGGCCAGGATACAAAAGGGATGGCTGGGTCTAAAAGTTATAGCTGTCAGATGACATACAAGTACCGTCAGGTTACCATGCCTCACTAAGCTTGTCAGAAAAAGAGTAGAATGGCTTCACCCATCAAAATTATAAATTCAAAACTCAATAGGCCTTTCTCCCTAGGACATTCCTGGGAGCTGGCAAGTCATTGTACATGTAACTTTTTTTTTATTATGCTAATGTTTATACAATTATTGTCATTCTCATAGAACATTAGGATGTAAGCTCCATAATAGGTACAGTAGAAAGGTATCACAGAGTAGAGGGAAGTATGCCAGGCAAGGCATCAAGAAACTCCCCTGTTTCAATTTTGGTTTCTTCACTATCTTTCTAACCCTGAGCACTCCATTTAGCCTCTAGACTTCAGTTTCTTCATCTGCAAAACAGGGATAACAGTACATAGGGTGGTTGTGAGATGAAGTTAAGTGATTCTATCAGAAAGGGCTTTGAAATGTGAAATATTATACAGTGTGTTACTATTAAATAGTTTTAGGGGCAAAGTAGGTGTCATTGAAGATGGCAATTTTCAGAGGAAAATCTACCTTTCAAGATATGTTCAAATAAATAATTCATTGAGCAAGGCTGTCTAAAATTGGTAGCTCTCTGCAAAGTGTTGAGAAAGCTTTAAAAGAAAAAAAAAAAGCCACTATTCCCCCTGCTCTTCAGAGTTTATAGTTTAGTTTGGAAGATGTAAATAAACATATAAAACAAACAGAGGGCAATTCTAAGAAACTATTTAAACAACAGCAGCTTAGTGTGAATTAGCTGTGTTTCCTTGGCACATTTTTTTATGAGTAACAGACCAGGCTAGGTGTTACTCTGGGAAAGTTTATGGAAGAAGGTAAGTCTTGGGCACAGTCTTACAATATGCTTGGATTCAAGTAAAAGGGGGAAGGCACAATGAAGAAATTGTAGTTGCCAGAGCCAAGAATAGATGTTAAGGAGCCAGGGAAAAAATGTCATAAAATGCTCCCGAGTCATGTGTAGAAGTTTTAGAACAGTTAATGTGAGGTTCTAGAATGTCAAACAAAACTTGGCTTGGACTATTTGCTCAGTGGGGAGATATTGAAGTTGAGTAGGAGACATATATTTAATAATTGGAAGACCGTGATCACTAGAGCCAGGTATTCTAGAACTGAGTGAACCCTCTACAAGAGAGTTGTATTTCCTCATTGTCTTAGTTATTTAGTGCTGCTATAACAGAAATACTTCAAGGAGTTGGCTTTAACACAGGGAAATTTATTTTCTCACAATTTAGGAGGTTAGAAGTCTGAATTCAGAGTGCCGGCTCTAGAGGAAGACTTTCTCTCTCTGTCGACTCTCCTGGAAGGTCCTTGCCTCTTCAGCTTCAGCTTCTTGGTTCCTTGGGGATCTTTATGTGGCTTGACATCTATCTTCCCCCATCTCTAGATGGTTCAATCTGCTCCTTTATTATTTTATAAAAGATTGACTCAAAACATACCCTAAACTAATACTGCCTCATTAACATAACAAAGACAACACATTCTGAAATGGGATTGTAACCACAGGCATAGAGGTTAGGATTTACAACACAGATTTTGGGGGGACACAATTCAATCTATAACACTCACCTACAAAATAGAAGCCTCCTCTGAGGCTTTTGTAAGGATTGTAGATTTAAATGCCAAAACTTCCTGTCATGTATAGTAGATGTTCAGTAGATAGTAAATTTTATTTTATACTTAAATAGAGGTTTTTCATTTTAGAAAATGCTAAAATACTTTCTCTTATACCACAACCTTCAGCTTTTCTCAAGAAGCTGAGCCTGATTGGCACCTGGAACCCTCTACCCTGAGCCTTCTCATGCCCAAGTTTGGAGATTCGAATACTAATTCACTCTCTATAGGATGTCCGTGTTGTAGGACTCCTTGCTTCTTAAAGAGGCTCAGATGAAACTGTAGGCTAGAGAATATCTTCCCTTCCAGTGATGATTGAGCCCAGGGTCAGTCTGTGCAGGTGCTAGGATCTGGCTTGAACTGATTCAGTGGGTGCAGCCATCAACTGTTAGAACTTCCTGGAAAACAGGGCTCAAAATAAGCTGTGGTTATTAAAGATAGAGAAGTGGGAAAGCAAAGGGGAAAAGGGAGGATGTGTTAGTGGGGTTTCAAATCTATATGGACTTCAAATCTTCATCACATGGGAAGCTGTAGCTCAGAAGCTCTAGAGCGCTGTCTACTTAACTCATGCCATAGCAAGAGTTCGCATGTTCGCATGTGACTAAATGAGGCAATGACTCGAGTGGTTGCAATGGGGCTGGAGAGAAGCAGACAAATACAAGAGGCCCCAAAGAGGAAAAGAGTCACTGCCGACCACAGAAATGGTATTTCAACAGCAAGAAAACTAGGCTGCCAGATGCTGGGTACAGAGTGGTGAAGAAGTAGAGAGGGTAGGTGGAATTGCTCGTTGGTGGTGCCTGTTTTTCTACAAAAGAGTGTTCAGCCTATTTCAACTAGAGCCTTATTTTTCTTAGGTATGCACTCCACAAGACTTGGATTGGATTTGGTCATCACAATGTGTTGTCAGATTAGACAATGCATTCATGCATTCACTCCAGCAAAAATGTGGTAAGTACTTGCCTTGTGTTAAGTTCTACATGAGGTATCCCCATAAAAATGTAAGAGGACTGGTTGCCACCCTCCAGGCTATAGTTCATCACTTTTAGTTCTTTAATTTTAGACTCTGGTCAAGCTCATTTTTTCCTTTCCTTACAGGGGAGGATGTTCAGCAGCGCCCTTCACCTATAAAATTACGATTATCTCTTTCTTTTAGGAAACTGTGGTTTAAAACATGTTAATGCCCTCAAGTGGAGCAGGAGGGGAGCACTAAGCATTTTAAAATGGCAAGACTATCTGGCGGTGGAGCCCTGGTGGCACAGCGGTTAAGAGCTTGGCTGCTAACCAAAAGGACAGCAGTTTGAATCAAGCAGCCACTCCCTGGAAACTCTATGGGGCAGTCCTACTCTGTCCTATAGGGTCACTGATTCCGACGGCAATGGGTTTGGTTTTTGCTTGCTTTTATCAAACAATGGGGTTGGGAAATAGGGTTCTATTCCAAGTTTGTGCTGTGTAGCTTCATCGCCTTTGGTAGGCTCCTGAAGCATTCTGGGTGCATTTATGAATTGCAAAATAAACCCTGTCCGACCTACTCAGCAAGGCTGCTGTGAAGCTTAAATGTTGTAACATATGTAAAAAGGATTGAAAGTATAACATGCTCTATAGAGATAAAGACATACCTGTGAGTGTGTATTTTAAGATTTTGAGTATGCTGAAGAGTGAGAAACATCATTCTAATTGTAGAAACAGCATTTACATAATTGCTATCAGTCACCCCAGGTGTTTTCTGTCAGGGTACAAATGACGCTTGCACTGCCATGGGTGATGTGTCACAATTTCCATATTGTATAAATAAAGGCAGGTAAGCCGAAACCTCTGTGATCAGTATAGAAAGCTAGCCAGCTGGCTACTATTCTCAGGAACACACAATTATGCACATTCACTAGCTTCCTGGGATCAAAAGTTTCCATCTGTCTGTTAAGGCCTTATTAAGACGAATCACTTGCATTAGGCAGAGGTTTTTCTTCTACCTGATCATGGGACATTAGCAGTGGTACACCGATACACCCATGCTGCTACAAGCAGGACAGCCAACTTGGGAGTATTTTGGCTTTCAAAAAAAAAAAAACCCTGCTCTGGAGTTGTTTCCAACTAACGGTGACCACACGTGTGTCAGAGTAGAACTGTGCTCCATGCGGTTTTCAGTAGCTGATTTTTTAGAAGTAGATCACCAGGCCTTTCGTCTGAGGAGCCTGGGTGGACTTGAACCACCAATCTTTCAGTTAGCAAGTGAGCGTGTCAATTGTTTTCACCACCCAGGGATTCCTACTTTGCCCTTTAAAAGATGGAGGTTATTCCTGCTATTGCTGACTGTGAACCGAAACTGCTGCTCTTGCTGTCAAGCAGAGCAGAGAAAGCAGGACCACTTCTAGCACACTTTAAATGGGAAAAATTGTTTTTGGTTTCCTGCCCTGGGAATTTCCCTGAGTAGCCTCCTGAGAGACAGAAGGGTGGGAAAAGAGGGCAGTGGCAAGTGGTGTGGTATAGAGGAAAGGGCACAGGCTTTGGAGGTCAGCAGCTCTGTTTAGAAACTTCTGTGCTTCAAGTCTTTTTCCTTCTACCGCCCTGAGTCAGCCACTCCTGACATGTAAATGAACATGCTTTCTTGCATATGAACATATATACATTATATAGAAAACATACAATTTTTAACATAAGTGATACTACATACACACACACACACACACACACACACATAGAATATACTCTCCTTGGGGTAGGAATGTTTGACTGGTTTCTACAGCACTGTATCTACGCCATTCATAACAGTGCCTGGCACACAGTAGTTGCTCGTATTAGTCAACTTTTGCCACAGTTATGTCGTATAAAAAACAAAACATTCAATGGTTTTTAACAGTAAACATTTGTTTCCTGCTCATGGATCTACAGGGTTTCTGCAGCTTTGTTTCACATTGCCTTCTTTACCCACTTCCTTAGTTTTTATATTTTATATAAAATCTGGAAGGGTTAATCCATTCAAACCTTAACAACTACTCACATCAGTTTTTGAGTTTGTGTATTATTTCTCTAGCCAGCAACATTCTTGGTTAAGAGAACTCATTGATGTACTGTTTGACAGGCATTACGTGAAGAAAAGTAAAGTCATGGGAATATACAAAGTTACTAGGAGATCCAACTTTGGTCCAACCTAGAGGAGGGAACCCTCATGTGCTACAAGATGGCAGATGAGTACTAGGTATCAATGAGTAGAGTTGAAGAGGTATAGAAATGGAAGGAGAAGTAAACACAACAGAATTTGGAAGTCACTGCAAACATATTTTCCCTGATTCACAACTTTGATTGTCTGGCCATGTTACTGACAGCCATCAAATGCTTTCATACCCTTATCCTATGACTTAGATCCCTCATTGGATTCTCTCAAGGGAACTGACATGTGGGGGCCAAACTCCTGGAATATCTTAAAGTAGTGGTTCTCAACTGGGGGTCATTCATCTCTGAAGGGACAGTTAGCAAGGTTTGGAGACATTTTTGGTTGCCATAACTGGTGGCATGGGGGCCGGGGAAGGTGTTAGTTGTATCCTGTGGGTTGTTGTTGTTGTGTGCTGCCAAGTCAATTCTGACCCATAGCAACCCCATGGAACAGAGTAGAACTGCCCCATGGGATTTTGTAGGGTGTAATATAATCTTTATGGAAGTAGATCACCAGGTCTTTCTCCAGCAGAGACACTGGATGGGTTCAATCCATCAACCTCTCAGTTAGTAGCCAAACCCTTAGACTTTAGAGGAAGCCAAAGATGCTGCAAATATTCTACATTACACAGGACAGCCTTCAACAACAAAGAATTATCTGGCCAAAAATGTCAACAGAGCCAAGGTTGAGAAATTCTGACTCGAAGGAGCAAAACTGCTGATAAGATTGGCCTGTGGCAGAAGGCAACACCAGAAATTTTGTGCTCATTCAACGGCTCGTTGTTTGCTGTTCTTGCCCAGAATCCTCACTCCTGTCAGCAGCCGGTCTGCCCCGAGTGGAGTCTGAAATATCACTGATTCATCACCAACTATTCATCTCACAATAGGGAGGAAATTTAAAACCAGCTCTATCGAAGGAAGCATAAATCCATCTTTTCTATTAGACTTAAAGAAACAGAATTTGATGATCTCAGCTTAGGCCTAATGAGCTGGTGTCCACATCAGAAAGCTGCTCTGTGTTTGACATGTTTGACAGTGTGTTAGAGGGAAAATAGAAAAAAAAAAAAAAATATATATATATATATATATATATATA
Organism: Loxodonta africana; assembly: GCF_030014295.1. Lineage (NCBI taxonomy): Eukaryota > Metazoa > Chordata > Mammalia > Proboscidea > Elephantidae > Loxodonta > Loxodonta africana. Next base: position 64,931,045 of record NC_087352.1, read on the forward strand.
CCTGAGGGCTAATTGAGCACTGCAGCTGAGCAAACCGTGGAAGTCCTGTTCTCCAGCTAAAGGTTGCTATGCTTCGGTGGAGCCAGATACAGACTCTGCCATGAGGATGTCACTCATCTACATGGAAAAAAATATGACTTTAAACATAACAGAAGCAGGGAATATTTGGGAAGCATGATGTTAGTTGCAGGAACTGCTGTCAATGAGAACACCCAGCTGTGGCTAACCGTCTGACTTCTATGTAAGGTGTACCAATGTCAAAGGGTACCAGGTGCCTAATGTTCTGCTCTGGGGCAGGGATAGTAGAGCTATGGTATGTGGGGCCATCAACACTGGGCCAGTCCCATGTGACAAGGCCATCATGCAGCATTTCTGAAATTTATGAAATGGACAGGGTCTCTTAGCACAGGGACCATCCCCCTCCGACACAGCTGCTACAGGTGACAACAGAGAAAGACATCAGAGGGGTGTAAGGAAAAGTCAACCACAGCAGAAATGGTGGGAGAAACAAGATTCTAAAGCAGCCTTCGGCAAAGTACCCGAGCTCTGGACCACTGGGAAATGAACGAGGCCAGGACTGGTCAGAGGCCAGGACCTAAATGTGAAGATTAGTCTGCCAGCTGCTTGCTCTCTGATGTCTCAGTTTTCTAATCTTAGAAATGGAGATACTAACAGAATTCACAGTTATTTTAAGTTTAACTAAAATCATGCATAGACATTGTTCATGAAGATTTACTGAAACCATGTCTATAATTCTAGCATATAGTATATCTTTTTATGGAATATTTGTGAACACATGATTAAAATTAGCTTAGATTATAAGCGTGTCTGGAGGTGGTGTAGGCAGCAGCACAAGTGTTTGAGGACAGGACCTTCAGTCGCCATCATCCCATCTAAGGGTTGCTATGGTACCTGGAACACTTTATTTGTGAAATGCCTTCCATGGTTTAAAGTATCCAAGGTCTTATCAAAATGCAAGCACTCTCAAGGAAGTCAATTTATCTGTACGTAATTTTTAATAAAGCTTTAGGTACAGATAAATTGACTTCCTTTTTTTTTTTTTAATAAAGCTTTATTGAAAATGATTTTAATAAACTAAGGAATTGTGGGGGAGAAGACATTAGATTTGGAATTATCAGAGCTGGTATCTAGATGGAGTCTAGCTAGCTGTGTGGACTTGACCAAGTAACTTCACCTGCCTGAGTTGCTGCAACCTTACCTGTAGTTAAATACATTTCTAACTGATACCCTAACTCTCAAAAGCATTGTAAGAATCCAAAGTGATACTGGAGATACAAACATATTGAACATTTCAAAGTGCTACATAAACAACAATATTAGTAGTACTGTTATCCAACAAAGGACACACACATACACACTTGGATACAGTATTCATTACTAGTAACCTCATCTTTAACTATAAACAGAAAGAGACAAGTCATTGAATAGCTAACATTAGGGTTAAGGGCATGGGCAATATAAAACATCAATATTCAGGGGCAACTTCTAGAAACAAGTGTGTTAGAGGAAGAAATTGGTGTGTAGTTATAAAGACCTCAGAGCCAAATCCACATGCACAATATTGGAGTCCAACATTGACCCTGGGAAGTTGCATCCCTTTCCCCCCAAACCTTCCTCCTCCTGAAATAGTGATCGTAAACCTGGGGAAGGAGCTCAGATGATCATGTTTTATATTTGTTGGTTTGTTGAGTGTAGTTTTTAGTACCCATGTTTAACATATGGAAACTGGACTTGATAGACAGTTACCAAGTCAGACGAACTAAAGCTGGGATCAGAAGTGTTGGGGCTATGCCGCAGGAAGGGTAGGACTTGGAAAGTAGGCTGAAAGTGGATTAGTTAAGAGGTAAAAAAGGAGTCTTGAGGGTTGACATTTATTTGAAAGTAGGAAATCAGTTGAGGGGTAATTATAAGCACGCTGTGTGCAATGGGCTCCTAACAGTCAGAGGAATCTCTAAACTGACTTACAATTCAATGCGTCTCTTCTAATAAACGCTAGAGCAAGGCAGGGATAAGGAGTCCTCCAAAAAGCAGTGAAGTTGTTACTATTAGAAGCTTGCTCTCGGGAGGCCTGGAGTTCAGGTCAAGAAATTCAGTTCCTGGTAGTCTAGAGTTCCATGCACAGGGCAAATGAAAAAAGAAAATCTCATATTCTCTAAGCACCAGCTTTGCGTCACGTGCTAAACCAGGGGCTATGCTGTCAGCACATTAGAATGGAACGAGATGATTTTTATCTCCCTCGTTTTGGAAATGAATAAATGAAATGTAGGCTCAAAGAATTTCAAATGCACCCAGGTAGAATGTGCAAAATCAATGCTCTTTCACTTCGTAGTATCTTGCACTTAGTAAATGCTTCATTAATGCTAATTTATTGGGGAATATTGAACTGAATTTTACTAATCAAGTTGCCATATATTAATATGCCTGTGTATGTTCTCATTGTCCCCAACAAGACTGTCAGTTCCAAAAGCATCTTCTGCTTATGCACCTCCATCAACACAATCAAGAACATGGAACAGAAGTTTAATATGCACATGGAATATTGAATAAAATTGAATTGGAAACCTGGACGTGCCTATTCAATACTCGTATATTTGTGTCTCAGAAAGCTATTTTCTCCTGAAACTTCCCAAATATACAAGCCAAAATCAATACAAAAAAAAAAAAAAAATAGTGGATTTATCTACACATTAGGTGTTCCTTTCTCTCTTTTATGAAGAGGGCATTTTATCTTAATCTTCAAAGTTCTTCTCTGGCAATTCCTGTCACCCCTGATGCCACCTTTCTCACTCTATCGTTTTTCCATCTAGCAGGTCTAAGGCTGACTGAACTCATTCTACTCGGGCAATTAAACCTGCACAGACGTCCCCTTAAGGTTCATTTAATAATAAGCCTCTGAAATTCTCTACCCTCTCCCTTCATACACCCACACCTGCATCTCATTCACACTGTCCAAAGGCTAGAAGACATAGACAGTGGACAGTAGAGAGGTCTAACCACTGATATCGCTGCTGGCTATCCAGTTGTGAACTTGAAGACAGAACAAAGCACTATGAACAAACAGCCTCCAGGCACTTCCCCTCATTAACTGGAGATGCAGGGATGCCTCACAGAAAGAAAGAAATAAAAGGGAGCCATATGTGTATAATACAGCCTCACAGCCTCACAGTCCTGAACTCAACAAATCACAGCACTGTATGGTTTCATCTTTCACGCAGATTCTCATTCATAAGTGGTGTCAGATTGCTATTTTTGTCATATACTATAACATGTAGAATAAAAAGAAATGGTTGCTACTCATGAGATATAGATGGGCACAGAAAGCTCTATGGAACTATTAAATCTCCCCTTTAATCATGCTAAATGGGGGGAAGTGGTGTAACTCATCACAGAAGCTTCTAGAAGTTTTCTCTGGTCCATTTACTACAAAATAAATTATCTCTACTATGTATACTCATTACACTATTTAATCCTCCTTACATGTCTTCTCTCCGTTTTTCTTCCCCATACTTTCTGCACCCCCCTACACACACACACACACACACACACACACACCTCCCAGTAGTCAGAGGCCAACTTTCATGTTTCTACCTTTAGCTTTTGTACAGTGCCTGACCAATAATGGGAGCCCTGGTGGTACAGTGGTTAAGAGCGCAGCTGCTAACCAAAAGGCTGGCACTTCAATTTCACCAACTACTCCTTGGGAACCCTATGGGGCAGTCTTATGGGGTCACTATGAGTAGGAATCAACTCAATGGGAATAAGTTTGATTTTTGATTTTGGCCAATAATGAGTCTTTCCCAAACTAAAAACAAAATAAATAAATAAAAACCAAACCCACTGCCCTCGAGCCTATTCTGAACTCTAGGGTTCCCAAGGCGTAGGATTTACGGAAGCAGGCTGCTACATCTTTCTCCTGTGGAGCCTCTAGTGGTTTCAAACTGCCAACCTTTTGGTTAGCAGTCAATCACTTTAACCACTGCACCACCAGAGCGCAAATGAGTGACAAATAAAATTATGTTTGTTTTGCATCTATGTGAGTAGGTGTGCTCTGAAAAAGAAAAATTATCCCAACCAAAATTAAAATTAGGTTATTTAGGGGCCCAGCTGTGGGGAAGGGGAGGGTAAGTGGATTTAGGCAAATTTTCTGTTGGGTTGGGAGAAATTGAGAATGAATGTGATAGCTAAAAAAAAAAAAAAAAAAAGGGGGAGAAGCAGTGGAATCTTTTACCCCTGTTTTTTTATGCAACAGTGCCCAGAGCACACGAAGAGTTGTGCTATAAACAGTGACTGCTTCATAGGCTGGCCCAAGAAGAAAACCCTCTGATTATCTGTCAGGATGGATTTTCATTGCAGTGAATGTGTTATAACCAAATCGGCAAATTTCCACTATTGGCATCTTTCCTGAAACAAAGATACAGCTTTTTTGTTATGTGGAACTTTTGTCAGAATGGTCTTTAGTGGAGTTTTAAGAGTGAGAGGTTGTATTTGTTCTCCCCTGCACCAACCAACCCCACATCAGATTCTCGAAGGCAAATAAGGCAGGTTTTTATACCATGCTTTTCTCATCTAGGGGATACTTGCTTATCCATCCCAGCTGTCCATCATAGTTAGAACACGAGCAGTTCTGTCAGCAGCAAAGCTGTCTTGAGAAACAAGACAGAGCTGGAATCACCTAACTAATGGGATTGTCTATGGCTTTGCCCTCCCTCCATGGCACACCCTGGGTCTCGCTTCAATCAAATGCAGGATGAGAAAAGGAGAGAACTCAGGCCCTCAGGCAAAGGAGGAAGTCCAGTTACACACTCCTCCGTGTGACATCCATGCACTAACAATGGTCCATTAATCTCAGCTGGCATCCCTGATGACAATAAGGGTACACAGAACAGGATTCTGCATCAAAATACCTTCTAATTTGTTCACTGATAACTAATACACTTCATTTTGAGACTTTAAATGGCAAATTACTCCTGGGAGTTTCCGGAAATTTAAATTCATAATAAAATATAAATATGAGAACAGAATGGGGGTAGGTGTTCAGGAAGGGGAGTGGCTAGATGGCAAGATCTGTATTTAAGGGGGAAAAAAAAAGGTATCATTGGGAACGAGGTCCAGAATTAGCAGGGACTATAGTTTTTATAGAATTTAAAAAAAAAAAAAAATTGGTTTTCCCAGACATTAAGCAACTGTTCTCTAACAAAGAAAATGCCAGTTGATACAGCGTAGAGCTTAGCAAGCTGTACATCTATCTCCTCTAAAACTGGCAGTTACTACACAACGCTAGAAGTTTGTCTGGGGTGTGTGCTGACAACTTTTTTTTTCCATACTGGTAGTAGATGGTGAATTTATTTTTATTTCTCAAGTGTTGTGGGCTTGTTACCCCCAAAAGTGTATGTTCCAGACCTTACCCCAGGAACCTGTGAATGTGAACTTATTTGAATATAGGGTCTTTGTAGATGTAATCAAGTTAAGTTGAGGTCCTAATAGATTAGAGTGGGCCCTAAATCCAATGACTAGTTTTCTTATAAAAAGAATGAGATTTAGAGACACAGAGACACAGACACACAGGAAAGAGGGCCATGTGACAGAAAAGACAGATTGGAGTTAAGCGGCTGCAAGCCAGGGAACATCAAAGATTGCCAGAAGCCACCAGAAGCTAGCAGAGGCAAAGAAGCATTCTTCCATAGAGCCACTAGAAGGAACATAGCCCTGCTGACACCTTTGATTTCTAGCCTCCAGAACTGTGAGACAATAATTTTCTGTTGTTTTCAGTCGCCCAGTCTGTGACAATTTGTTATGGCACCCCTAGGGGACTAGTGTGTAAAGCATCCTCCTGTCCACCTGTATGTTTACCTGTGTATTGGGAGACAGTTCTCCATGGGTCTCTAACATTTCCGTACATCTTGTGAGCAGATTCCCTGACAACTTTTGTTCCAAACAATCTTTTCAGAGATGTCTGAAGAGCAAAAAGCCTTAGAAGTTAGAGATAGTATCTCCTCTGCGGCAGAAGGCAGATTTGTTACCCAGGATGATAGAGATAATGACTGTCTCCAGGGCAAACAATGATCAGGTTTTCTTGCAGTCCTTGTATAAAAGTTTCAGGGTTCTAAGCTCAGGGTTCCTCTCCTGGGTACCTTTACTGTTGTGAATAATTAACTCTCTGCAGGCGATGGATCACTTTTGCGTGGTGTTTTGTACGTAACGTTTCTCACCATGGTCCTGTAACTCCTACCCAGGTAATTGGGCAGGACTGTGCAGATAGGGTAATTATGGTCCATCAAAGGGATTGGTCAGTTTTAGCATTTCACTGGACTTGAAATGAGACACCACAGAGGCAGAAATTGAAGATCCCACCACCACCAAGGAAGAACTGCCAGGAGCGGAGAGTGCATCCTTTGAACCTGGGATTCCTGTGCTGAGGAGCTCCTGGAACCAGGAGACAGACAGATGTAATACTGAAGACAGTGAGAAGTGGTGGCAGAGAAACAGCGGTAGGAGAGACTGCAGAAGACCAAGCAGTGGGCTTCCCAGCTCATGGAGCTATGGGGACTTATTGACAAGGGCTAAAAGAGCTTTGTAACACTTTCTTGAGCAGGGCAGAGGCCTAAGGTCAGAGAGAGGTATGCCTGTGAGCATAGCTGAAAAGTGACTGTGCTGAAGGAAGAAATGTTATCTTGAGTGTTCCTGAGCCTGAACAGTAATCTGTTACTTCCCTAATAAACCCCATAACCATGAGTATTGCCTGTGAGTTCTGTGTGGCCATTGCAATGAATTATTGAACCCAGCAGAGAAGTAGAGAGAGCCGTGGAAGGGATGGCAGGTGTCAGAATTGGTAAAGATGGCAGACAGGGGAGGCATATCTGATCTCTACCTCATAATAATCAGCCTTGGGAGGTTGATCCTGATTCTCCCTCCCCCTTGTGAAGTTAGAGGAGGTCAGACACCACGCCATGCCATTTTTATACTTTCCTTTGCCTTTGACCCAGGAGTCTTGTGTCTTCTGCCAGCATCCATGAAACTGTAGCAGATTAGCTTGTTAGTTTTCAAGTAGGGTAAAATCTCAGACCCTTCACAGTTACTGACATTGTCTTCTTTAACACTCAGGCACCTGATCATCTTTCCTCCTGTCTTATCCACCATTGACTAAGCAAGTGCCTTCACCTCACGTGTCCACCAACATGTCATATAGACAGTACAGGACCAAGTTTATAGTTTATGATCATTAAATGCGTTGTTAGACCAGCACACATGACCTACAATATAAGCATCCCCTGAGAGGCTGCCAGAAATGCAGAATTCCAGACCCTATTCCAGATCTAAGAACCAAAATTTGTATTTTAACAAGATATCTAACTGATTCGCATGCACATTAAAGTTTGAGAAGTACTGAGTTAGACTACAATAAGATGAACAACATCTGCTTCACTGCACTATGGCAGCTCAGTGCGGGGAGGTTGGTCATGAAAGGTGATATGAACATTGATATTTTTGAGCCTTTAAAGACTGATGAAAATTGAAGGACTAGGGAACAAAGAGGTCATTCTGAAAAGCAGGAATGCATAAGCAAAAGCACAGAGAACTCTTAACTGTCAACTTTCCAAGTAGGTCCCTTTCATTTGATTCACATCTCATGGATTGAATTGTGTCCCCCAAAAATATGTGTCAACTTGATAAGGCCATGATTCCCAGTACTGTGTGGTTCTCCTCTGTTCTGTGATTGATGTAATTTTCCTATGTGCTGTAAATCCTAATCTCTGCCTGTGGTTAATAAGGCAAGATTAGATTATGTTAAAGAGGCTTAGGGTGGGATGTGATACCCTGACTCAGGTCACATCCCTGATCCAATGTAAAGGGAGTTTCCCTGGGATGTAGCCTGCGTCACCTTTTATCTTACAAGAGATAAAAGGAAAGGGAAGCGAGCAGAGAGTGGGAGACCTCATACCACCAAGAAAGCAGCTCCAGGAGCAGAGCACATCCTTTGGACCCAGGGTTCCTGCATGGAAAAGCTCCTAGTCCAGGGGAAGATTGATAACAAAGACCTTCCTCCAGAGCCCACAGAGAGAGAAAGCCTGCCCCTGGAGCTGACACCCTCAATTTGGACTTCTAGCCTCCTAGACTGTGAGGGAATAAACTTTTGTTTATTGAAGCCATCCACCTGTGGTATTGTTATAGCAGCACTAGAGAGCCAAGACAAGAACCAAACAAAAAATAAGCCAAAGCTCCATGATCCCTTAAAGTCCCTCAGGGCTCTGGTAGCCTTGCTAGGAGATGGGGACTTGGGCCTGGAGGGCTTCAGGGACAAGAAGAAGTATTTAAGCTTCTGCAATTCAAGAGCACCTATCTCAGGTATGGAATAAGTTGTGGGCTTTTAGAAAAATATGGTTCTTAGGGAAGACCAGTGCTGAATGCCCTCTCCCTCTCTTAACTGATTTGCTTGTCCGTTTCACTTCTGCTAGGGTCCTAACAAATGTTATTTCCTTCTCTCAACTTAAATTAAAAAAAAAAAAAATCAAAGGTTAGACTATTCGAATAGACTGTTTTTGTTGTTACTAGGTGCCATCAGGTTAATTGTCAACTCATAGTGACCCCATATGACAGAGTAGAACTGCCCCATAGGTTCTTCTAGGCTGTCGTCTTCACAGAAACTAGATGGGTCTTGGTTGAAAGCAGAGACTACCAGAAAGATGTTTTACTGACTATGCAAAGGCATTCAACTATGTGGATCATAACAAATTATGGATAACTTTGTTAAGAATGGCAATTCCGGAACACTTAATTGTGCTCATGTAAAACCTGTACATACACCAAGAGACGGTCATTTGAACAGAACAAGGGGAAACTGCATGGTTCAAAATCAGGAAAGATGTGTGTCAGGGTTGTACCCTTTCACCATACTTATCCAATCTGTGTACTGGGCAAATAATCAGAGAAGCTGGACTATATGAAGAAGAACATGGCATCAGGATTAGAGGAAGACTCATTAACAACCCGCAATATGCAGATGCTTGTTAAAAGTGAAGAGAGCTTGAAGCACTTACTGATGAACATCAAAGACTACAGCCTTCACTGTGGATTATACCTCAACATAAAGAAAACAAAAATCCTCACAACTGGACTAATAAGCAACATAATAATAAACAGAGAAAAAACTGAAGTTGTAAAGGACTTCATTTTACTTGGATCCACAATCAATGCCCATGGAAGCAGCAGTCAAGAAATCAAATGAAGTATTGCATTGGGCAAATCTGCTGCAAAAGGCCTTTTTAAAGTGTTAGAAAGCAAAGATGTCACTTTGAGAACTAAGGTGCGCCTGATCCAAGCCATGGTGTTTTCAATAGCTTCATATTCATTCGGAAGCTGGACAGTGAATAAATAAGGCTGAAGAAGAACTGATTCATTTGAATTATGGTGTTGGTGAAGAATATTGAATATACCACGAACTGCCAGAAAAACGAACAAATCTGTCTTGGAGGAAGTACAGCCAGAATGCTCCTTGGAAGCGACGATAGTGAGACTTTGTGTCACGTACTTTGGACAAGTTATCAGGAGGGACCAGTCCCTGGAGAAGGACATCATGCTTGGTAAAGTAGCAGGTCAGTGAAAAACAGGAAGACACTCAATGAGATGGACTGACACAGTGGCTGCAACAATGGACTGAGACATAGTAACGATTGTGAAGAACAGGCAGCATTTCATTTTGTTTTATGTAAGGTCGTTATGAGTCCAAACTGACTCAACGGCACATAAAAACAACAGTCTTCACGGGAGCAGATCACCAGGTCTTCCTGCTGGGTGAGTTCAAACTATCAATCTTTTAGTTAGCATCTGAGTGTTTAACCACTGCACCACCAAGTCTCCTTAATAGACTATTAGAAACCCCAAAGAGAACCCATTGCCTTTCAGTTGATTTGGACTCACAGTGATCTTATAGGACAGAGTAGAACTGCCCCACAGGGTTTCCAAGGCCGCAATCTCTACAGAAGCAGATTGCCACATCTTTCTCCCGTGGAGCTGCTGAGTGCTTAACCACTGCGCCACCAGAGCTCAACAGACTATTAGCTACCCCAAAAAACGTTAGGGAAGGAAGTTAAGCAAAGAACAGAGAGGCCAAATATTTCAGGCAAACATCAGTCAATAATATGGGGCGGGGCATCAACATCTCAGGGCTTCCCTGAACTTCTGGTGTCTCAGTGCAGTCACACTTCATCGTAGGGAGCTTAAACCACAAGCACCCCAGCCTCAATCCTGACAATAGCGGTCAGGACCTGAGTAACTCATCAGTTCTGCTGCAAAACATCAGCACAAAGGCAGCGTCATTGGAGCAGCTAAACGTCTTACAGCCTTCGAAAGTTTCAAGACAAATAGAAAGATTTTCTGTAAGAAAATTAAAATGCAAATTGCAGTGTCTGCTTAATATACTTTGGAGAATCCTAATGCTATAAATACACTATTTACTTCTAGATGTGTGCATAGGTGCATAATTGTGTCAATATGCAGAAGGGCAGCTCATCCTGCTTGTTAAATCTCCCCCTACATTTTACAGCTTTACAAATGTCAGACTGTTAGGCTATAACTCTACTGTTGAGGACCTCATTACCTATAAAAATATCTGTCACATAAAAGATGCAGGTGTGACTCGGATCCAGCAATTAACCCATACATCTATACCCATCTGGCTGGTCTTGCCTTTTTTTTTCTTTAAACAACAATTATATTTTCTTGGGTACCTTTTTCAAGGTTCCACTTTTTCCGTTTACATTCAGTGTGGGGAAGGGACTTGTCAGTGAGAAGATCCATTAACTCTGCTAATGGTTAAAAAAAAGAGTCCAGGTAGAATCCCAAAATTCGAAGAAATTTTGCAGCAGTTTCAAGGACAGAGGTTTCCAAGTTCCTTGAGTCAGCCCAGATGAAACTGCAAGTAGGGCAGACTTGCCCCAGTCTCCTCCAGGATCCTCCCTTTTATGCTGCGCCCACCTCTGCAACAAGCAGGGGTCCACGCCCTCTCACCCAGGAACACTTCAGGGCAATTCCCTTTGTTCTGGGCCTTTCCTTACCTCTGTCCTCCCTTGCCAGAACCTACTCTTACCTTAGGAATCAGGAACAAACGCACCGTAATTAATCTTTTGAGACAGAGAAGAATTTGTGACCAACACTCTATTGCTCATGCCTCAGTTCATTTAATCCTTATCATAATGCTAAAATAAAAACAAAAAACATTGCTGTACAGTTGATTCCAACTTATAGTGGCCCTCTAGGAGTTCTACACAATACAGAGTAGAACTGCCCCATAGGGTTTCCAAGACTGTAATCTTTACAGAAGCAGACTGCCACATCTTTCTCTCTTGGAGCAGCTGGCGGGTTCAAAACGCTGACCTTTCAGTTAGCAGTTGAGTGCTTCACCACTGTAGAATCAGGGCTCCTTCATTATTATGCTAAACCCCTTGCCATCAAGTCAATTCTGACTCAGAGTTATCCTATGGGACGGAGCAGAACTACCCCATAGGACTTTCTAAGGCTGCTATCTTTACTGAAGTAGACTGCCACATCTCTCCCTGGAAGCAACTGGTGGCTTCAAACCACTGACCTTTTGATTAGCAGCTGAGCACTTAACCACTGTGCCACCAGGGCTTCTTCATCGTTATGCTAGCAAGCAATAAATGTACCCTAGGGTATTAGTAATCAATCTTTGGGAGTTGAGAAGAATCTATGACTGACGCTCTATTGCTCATGCATTAGCTCATTTAATCCCTATCGTTACACTAAAAAAAAAAAAAAAAAACAACTCACTGCCGTGTAATCGGTTCTGATTATCCTATAGCAACCCTATAGGAGTTCTACAGAGTTAGGTGAGCAAGTAATAAACGTTTTCCTATATTTCAAATGTGCAAACTGGGCTAAGAAGCTAAGCAACTTGACGGAGACTCCCCGGTACATCGGGACCTCAAAGCTGAGGCTCTTCCCACTAACCATTTCCACCCACCTCTTCCGGGGAGACTCAGTGTCTCTCTTCACCTCACATCCTCGGTGAGATCCTTTGTGTGGCAGCCTGGTAACTTTTTCGTGATTATTGTTTTCTTCTCAGGAGTAAGGCATTAACCTGAAAGGATGAAATTAATCACACTGATAGGCGAAAGATTTTTCTCACCACGTACATGCTTTGCTGCTTACAGTGTTCACGCAGAGTAGTCATCCAATCTCCATTTGCTTTCTATACTGGGAATGACGGAGGAGGGATGCTGCCTTCTTAGTTCTTGACTCCATTTACATTTCTAAAAAGAACCATCTAAATACACTCCTGTACTCAGCCTGAATGTGAATAGTTTAATTCCCAAGGGAACACTTACAAGAATCTTACAAACAACCCCCAAAGAAATTAGAATGTAAGTGCCATTTTTATGACAACTCTCATGTCCTCAGGATAAAATCTATAATGTCTTACAGCTATTAAGGCAATTTATTACCAGCCTGCATCGCTTACCTAGCTTCTTTAGACTTCTGAAGGACAACTTACAGTCACTTTGCCAAAAATGTTTTATCCGAATTAAAAATTCTTTTTCCTCTGAGGAGTGTTGTTAGTTAGGTAAGCCAGTCATCTGAATTTGAACTGTACTGAAAATAATCCTGCTTCATTTTGCAAATCCTTAAATTACTGAACATTTACTATATTCCAGGTACTAGGCCAAGTGATCACTACAGATGCATATGCTAAAATGAAATAATAATAATGCCTTCAACTTTGTATACCATTTTCAAAGCATTATCAATAATTTTTTTTTTTTATCAATAATAGTAGCAACCATTTAATTGAGTCTTAAGCATTTTTAAAACAGTTACTTCATTTAATCTTTACAATCACCTTGATAAATGGGTATCATTAGCTGTGTTTTAGAACTGCGGGAGCTGGTCACGTGGCTCAACAGGGCAAGCCAAGGTTTTGAACCAAGTCCATCTCGTTCCCAAACCCATGCTCTTAACCCTGGCCAAATACAAAACGCTGCTTCATTTGCTTCTCAGAAGAAGTCAGTGAGATCTGTGAGAGCAAATTATGGTCCTTGTCTAACAGATAAGAAATCTGCGCATGAAGTAATGTTCTAGACCATGTAGGGATAAACTTCCAGGGCTCCTGGCTCCAATCAGAGCCCTCTTCCCCAGAATGTGCCACCAACCTCAAATGTGTCTCAAGTCAGGTCATCCTTTAATTGTCATCATAGCATACCATCATCTATGCAGTGGGACTTAAAGGCAATGGTGTGCTAGTACACTGACTCCTCAGTACAAGAAGACCTGATGTGTAGGGTCTGTCAATTCCCTTGGTGTAGTTAACCCCACCATGACAACTTCAGCCTACCAATGTGAGGTCACTGGATGCAATGTGGGAAAGAGGTATGTACAATCAATTCCAGCCAGCTGGTGGAAGCTGGCTCCAGCACACCACTATCAAGGGCACCATAACTCACCAACAATTCTGAATCATTCTTTCAAGGAAGCAAATCATTGCATTAGCCATTTCCATTGCAAATGTCCTGGGGAAGGATGCAGGAAAAGGAGGCACTGATTTCTACAATGTCATAATATTAGACTTAAGGCCAGTGGTCTCCTTGGTGCTGGTTTCTGGTAACAAATTGAAGAAGGGAACTAGAAAAACAGCACCAATAACGAGGGTAGCAGATACGGGACAGGTATGTTTTACTTGTGATGAGGCTGAAAAAGCAGTCCCCAGGCTTAATGACAAAGACAGACTGGCTTGAAAAGAGAGGAAGAAGCTCACAAAGGAGAGAGAAGTGCATAATTCCAAGAAACCAGGACAAGATCTCAGCGTGAGAAGCACAGCTTCCCTTGAGTCCTATTTCAAACTAGCAGCACTGTTCCAGAGAATAGAGCCAGGAGTCCTGGGGATTTGTTCCCATTCTCCTGCAAATCAGTTAACCAGTTTAATTATTTTTTAAAAATAGTACTTGATTGTATTTTCCAGGCTTGCAGGGCTTATTTGCAGGCGCTATAATGCCTAACAGAAGCCTATTGACCAGCTCATCATCCCAGAAGGCACAGAACATTCCCACAAAGTAACTACTAGTGACGTTCCTTGTAGCATGCACTGCTTTTTCAAATCCTGTCCCTTGCCTGGTCCTGTGATTTTCTTGGCACACATTGCTCTCACTTTCCCTGTCCCCTCAGCCATCCATGTGTCACAGTCAGCCCTTGGTTCATAGCAAAAGAACTGTGGATACAGGCTCCTTGGGATTCCCACATCCTCCAAACTCTGCCCAGCTCGGTCATTTGCATAGAAAAGGCCAAACTCCCAAAGACCACACTGCCTCTTTGGCAGCTTCTTTACTAGTCCAAGGGAAACCATGACTAAGAAAAGGAAGCATGGTTTGAAGAGAGGAATGGGGATGAAGAAAAAGGAGGGGAAACAAGAGCAGAGAACAAATAACCCCACGTGCTTTTCTCTGAACATGTGTGGGATGCAGCCTCCCCCACCTCTCGGCAGGACCAAAGGTCCTGCTCGTTTGTCAGCCCTCCTTCACTAATAGCCTGGGTCTTTGAAAACTCTTCTCCTTGCTAGAAGTCAATATTTCCAAAGAAGTAGAGCTTAGTACTGTCACCTCCAGAGCAGATGGTCGCTAATTGCCATGAGTAAACAAACATAGGCTTTGACAGATACATCTTGTAGCTCTGAATATCATTAATTTTCAAGAACACCAGGGGCACCCATTCCCAATTAGTAAAGAGGGTGAGGGTAGGAGCAGAAATGAGGGAGTCCTGCCAGGCAGGGCCATGTAGGGGCCCCGAATCCCATCCTGCCTGTCCCGTACCTGATAGGAGAAGCTCAGGAAGCCACTTAACCTTGTTGCTTTTGTTTTCTCACCTGTGAAACAGTGGGTAATAAAATTCCCCTGCTTCCTCACTGAGTTTTATGTGAATTAACTAATTAATGATTGTATAAAACCTAAGACAATGCAACATGTAATTGAAAAGTTTAATCATCGAGGTAATAGTGCAATAATAGTAGGCTGCAAATTAGTGAGAAATAGCACTTTTAAAACACAGATATTACCATTTGGGTATTTTCTCTCTGATCTGCATTTTCAAATTAGTAGCTTATGTAATTTTGATTTTATTTCCCTTTTTATAATATTGTTTAATTCTACGAGGCTGCTTCCTCTATTAACTGTGACACTTCAACCAAGCAAAGAATTGCTGTAGATTTCAGTAATAACTGGACATTCTAATTAAAAGTTCTCATGCCCAGGAGTCCTAACACCAAACTAGAAGGTTAAGGACCTGCCCATTCCTTACACAGCTGAAGAGTCCGCTGCTTTCATTTCCATTTTCCAAATTAGATACAAGGAGGTCTTCGCGATCAAAATTTCTTCACCCTTTGACCTGCTGTTCCAGTAAGTTCTTACATTGTTATCCTCTACTCCCACGCCTTTGCATGACCTGTTGCTTCCACCTGGATGTCCTCTCCCTACCATCACACCAATGCTTCTTTCTGGAAATTTCTTGAACCACTTTTTCCAAGGATAATTTAAGCCCTATTCTGTAATGCTTTCCCAGACATCTTGAAGAAGGCATAGGATTCTCTTACCTTTTTAATTCCTTTTTGTACCTATAGAGATCTCCATTATTGTAATTATCAAAATGTGTTCGTTTGGTCTGTCCACTCTCAGTTCCCTCACTAGACACTGAGCAACTTTACGAACAGGAATCATTTCTAATTCACGCATCTCCCTTTCCCAGTATGGTGAATGGCACAATGCAATTGTTCAACACATATTTTGGTAGTGATTAATAAAGTGCATTGTTGAATTAATTATTGCTTTGTGTCATTATATATTTTCTCATTTAGTAATTATTTTATCACGTGCAAATCTGCAAAAAAAGAAAAGTGATTTTAACAAGAGCTCTTATACTTGATACAGCTGTGAACTGCATCATGTTCAAATTCAGGTGCCTTACACAGTCTTCCATGATTTGATTCCAGCTTACCATTAGACCCTTAAAAACTACTTCTGCCCTCAGAAACAGACCTGCTGGAGTCCCACCAAACTTCCTGAAGATTCCTGAATCATCACCCCTGTGGCATCCTGCCTGCACCTAGCTGGAACGTCCATCCAGCCAGGTTGACAAACCCCTACTCATCCCTCGTAATCATCTCCTCTGTGCAGGTGCTCTTGATGCTTTATGCTCCACCTTACAGAAGGGTGCTTTTGTTTCTTGCACTTCCCCAGGGTCTGTACAAACCACTACCTCCCTTATCTCACTACTTCGAGGACGCATTTATATACCTCCTACCCTTCAGCTGGGAGCTCCTTGCAGACAAGGACAGTGTTCCATTCTGCTTTGAAACAGCAGATCTTTTGCAGGGCTTGACACATAGTTAATACTCAATTTATAGTGGTTGAAAGAATGAATGAATTGATAATACCTCTGCCAATTATGTAGGCTTACTGGATGGAAATGAAATTACAGGGTCCTAATCTTCTACTTTTAAGAAGCCCTGGTAGTGCAGTGGTTAAGCAGCTTGGCTGCTAACCAAAAGGTTGACAATTTGATCCCACCAGCTGCTCCACAGAAGAAATATGTGATAGTCTGCTTCTGTAAAGATTTACAGTCTTGGAAACACTATGGAGCAGTTCTACTCTGTCCTATAGGGTTGCTATAAGTTGGAATTTAGTCTATAATAATGGGTTTGGTTTTTTTTTTTTTTTTTTAAATTTTCTACTTTTTTACTATGAGGCATGCATTTTTCCTTTTCTTCCTGTTTATATTGGGATGTACTGGAATAAACATTGGAATTATTTTCACTAAATTTATATTATTTTCCTTGGATGAAAATAAGTCTGTATGCCATAAACAAACAACAACAACAAAAAACCCATTGCCGTTGAGTCTGCTCCGACTCATGGTAACCTTATAGGGCAGAGTAGAACTGTTCCATAGTGTTTCCAAGGAGTGGCTGATGGAGTTGAACTGCCGGCCTTTTGGTTAGCAGCCATAGCTCTTAATCACTGCACTATCAGGGTCCCCATATGTCATATACCCCACATTCCTTTCCTTCTGCCCAACTTTTAGAAGCACTTCTCTAACAATTTTGGTATTGGGGAAGAATACTAAACACACCAGAGACTGCCAGAAGAATGAACAAGTCTGTCTTGGAAGAAATACAACGGGAGGGACACTTGGAAGCTAGTATAGTGAGTCTTCGTCTCACATACTTTGGACTTGTTACCAGGAGGGACCAGTCTTTGGAGAAAGACATCATACTTGATAAAGGTAGAGGGTCAGCGAAAAAGAGGAAGACCCTCAGTGAGATGGACTGACATGGTGTCTGCGACAATGGGCTCACACATAACAACAATTGTGAGGATGGCTCAGGACTGGGCAGTGTTTTGTTCTTTTGTATGTAGGGTCGCTATGAGTTGGAGCCAACTCAACAGCACCTAACAACATCTCAGACTGCTTTGAGATGAGTTTTTTTTTTTTTTCCTAACCTGCACATTTCCAGCTGATCAAAGGAAATATCCCAACTGCCCATGAACACTGTCTATCTCATCTGTGGCTTGGAGAGCTTGGAGGAGAATAACAATGAAAACAAGTATTCAAGAGTAAACCCAGCACGTATTAAAGTTTGAAGAATCCTACAGATCGAGAAGAGATTTATGACTTTGGATAATAAAAGTTAAAAATCTATATTTCAGCATATTTCTCTAATCCGTGCAGTTTGGAAAAAAATCATTTTTGCAACAAGACTGACGGACTAAGAAACTTTTTTGTTTGTATTACTGAAGATTTCATTGTGCAGCTCAGAAGTGACTGCTAATTAAAACTAAATGTAAGCACTGGCAATACAACCTTGTCATAGAGTTTTTACAATAAAGTGGGAAAATGAAAGAGCATTCTTTTACAAAGTATGAAAAAAATGACTTATCTTTATTTTCAAGGAAGTCTCTAGCTCAAAAAAAAAAAAAGCTGAATATAATTTGAAATACACATACATACACAGCCCTGCATATTCTTTTTGAATCAATGTAGGTTCATGGCCATCATCATCATCATCATCATCATCATCACCACAGTCGACATCGGTTAGTATTTAGGAAGCACCAATATTAATAGTTCACTGGACTAGATGATGTTCATCCTCCCAGGGGCTGATAGAATGGGTGAAGAATCATGGCTTCTCTGAAGAAAGGGGCCAAGGGGAACTCCTTGACTATGTCTCTAAGGTGCTCTTATTAACATCATTTAAAGACTCAAAAAAAAAAAAATTTTTTTTTTAAGCCAGAACTCCAACAGGAAAATTTGCATCAAGTTCCTTTGATTTCTGTGAAAGAGAAAAATCCTAGATTTGTCACCGAGAGAAAACTTACTGATTATTTATAAACATCTTGGAAGATCATAACAGGGTCAAGCATTACCGTTCTTTGTCTTGTAGCCCTTTTTGTGTCTATTTTAAATAGGCTGTGGAGCTGTCATTTTCTAAATGGCATCAATTCTTCTCATGACTGTCAAAATACTTATGCTGGGTCCACTGAGACACGTCCTGAAGCAGCCCACAATAGCTAGACTGATTGTGCTATTGCATGTTTACGGCTGGTCCTTTCAGGAGAGAAAGCCCATAATCACTTCACAATAGTTTTGCCCCAATGGGACCTTGTTTCCAGATTAAGGAAAGTTTTTCAGGCTGGATGGACTGCAGGACTTTGTACAGGAGAGCAAAACCACTGCTACAGCTCTTTTTCTTGGTTTCCAAGGTTTCTTTTTAAGAAGAAAAGGAATTTTGAGCATGGCTTGGTAACAAAATGGTGGAGTTAAGCTCAGTCCTACTTTGAAACTCCAGTTTGCTTTTCCTACATTCTTTTCCCGTTGGGCTACTTCTTCCCTTCTTTCCATCTTCCTTCCTCTTCCCCTCATACTCATCAAAAATGCTTCCAGTGGAAACGCTGAGACCACTCATCTATAGCTTTATGAGAATTTAAGTCAGTTACCATTTTAAAAGGATTTTTAAAAAGTATTCTTTCTAATATTATCACGATATGCTTAGACTCCTACTAAAAACACCTCTGGTATCAGCAAGTAAATAAGAAAAACATCTATTTGGAGAAGGAAACCATAACCTTTTGTAATCAAATGTAGGTTTTTGGCTTTTCTCCCAAAGCATAAATGAGTACTGCTCAAATTAAGTGGCAATTTTCATCACTACTAGTCGCCTCAAGTCATTTATTCATGCCATCCTGCACCCTCCATATAAGGAATCCATTCTATCTGTTGCAGAGACAGGATAACCTATGCTCTTCATTTCCCCTTAGGGATACGAATACTCTTTATCTCTAACACTTCCAAATAAGATTGTTAGGGCTGTTCATCAGACTGAAAAACAAGTGTGGTGAAATCCTTCAGACACATTCTATTCATGATGTTATTTTTCCATTGCGCAAGGAATAGAAATAAGCCTCATATTTTTATCTTTCCTCAGTCAACTCTTGGTTAATGGCAAATGATAGTTTAATATGAAGTTCAATTTACACTTCTGGCTTATTTATTGTTATACAAAGTTTGGTTACGTAGAAGAAATTTGATTCAATCCTAGCAAGCATCTCAATGCTTATTTTTAAAAATTAGTGGTTTCTATCACAAAACTGTAAATAAAAACAGGAGTATATGAAGTTATGATATACATTTCATTATGTGCTGCTTGAACAGATTATGAATATTGGTCCCTATGGTGATGCACATAAGTATTTTAGATATTGGGAGCTTCAGTAGAATAAGTGTGGCTACCCTAGCTGAACATGAAAATAATATTGATTTGGGTTATGAATTCAGTAACTTAAAATCATACAGTGTTAACACTGCAAGAAAGGGGACCTTGGAGATATTGCTGCTATATTAGAACTTATAGGAAACATTCTTTCAATGGATTTGAAGAAATTCCCATTCAGTCCAACAGACGCTTAGGATAAGAACCAAGATACTCATATCTGTTCTTTGACAGAACTTTTTATTTCCTGAGGGTAACATTTGCTGCTAATTTATTGGCACCAAAATTTAAGTTGCAATCCCTTAAGCATAAACACATTATCATGCCTTACCCATGATAATAATATGAGGGACAGCCTATAGAAATTATACTTACATCATTGTGTCCCTTTCCTCATTGTCATTCCTTCATCAACAAGCATTTATTGAGCACCTACTACGTACCAGTCATTATACTGGGTGCTGCAGATCATAGCCATAAACTACTACAGACAAGTCTTGTGGAACTTACATTTTATTGAGGGAGTTAGATTATAATCAAGCAAATAAATGAGTGAATGAATGATGAATAAGAAGGCACTTTAAGACAGTAAAAGTTTTATGAAGAAAATAAGATAGTGTAGATGGTAGAAGTTATGTGGAGCATTTATACTGAAGGCTTTTTGAAAGCATGAAAGGCAAGAAAGAGCCAACTGTGCCGTCGTGTAAGAGAAGAGCATGAGAGGTGGAAGAGACATTGGTACAAAGAAAAGAATGTATGGAAGGAACAGCAAGAAGGCCTGGCACTCGCAAGTTAGGCAGCTCTCTTCTTCCCAGTGTATCTCACCTATGTCTACTGTTCTGTGTCTTTTCAGGCCCACTCATTTGGACTTTGCTTCATTCTCAGCAGTCTCATGGGCTCCTTGCTTTCGTACCCTCTTCTTTCTTTACTGCTGCGCAAAATGTCTTCCAGTATCAGAGATCTAAGTATATCGCCTGTACCGAGTACTACCGTCCAAACCCCTCAGGCTTAACTTCTATTACCTCCATTATGTGGCTACAACTCCTGGTGCTTCCATTCATATGTCCTATGTTACAGACAGGTCATGATTTTGCTACCTTTATGTGTTTGTCCAGACCATCTACAAGCAATTACCTTGCTAATTCTGTGCATATACTCAAATTGTATATTCCCTTTAAGATATGCATGTGAGACACTAAGATCAAACTACCCTTTTCCTTAATGTCTTTCCTATTTATTGGAGCTCAAATTTATCTCAATTTCCCTGAAAATCTGTGGCAATTCCTGTCTGCATAACTTCTTTGTCCATTAACCAAGTTCTAATTTGCAACATAAGCTTTTTTTATTATCAAGAAATATCGTTTAATTTTTATCATCATTTACTTTGCATGTTTATTTTTGGTCTTCCTAATTAATTATAAAGGAGCCCTAGTGGCACCTAATTAATTATAAAGGAGCCCTAGCAGCACAATGGTCAAGCCCTCAGCTGCTAAATAAAACTTCTGCAGTTTGATTCCGCCCAGCGGCTCCAGGAGAAAGACCTGGAAATCTGCTCCTGAAAAGACTGCAGCCAAGAAAACCCTATGGGACAGGTCTACTCTGTCACACTGGGTGACTATTAAGTCAAAAGTTGACTAGATGGCACCTAATAACACCACCACCAATTAACTGTAAATACTTAGGAAAACCACGTTTCATGTTTCTTTGTTTGCCCCCATAGCCCAGTACGCTGCTTGGCACCCAGTGGGCACTCAGTAACTGCTTATGATTTGAGCTAATCTGAAAATAGGTCTGCCTAACAATACACATAGGAATGTTTTTAAGGTCCTGTTTAATCTGGGAAGTTCCCTTCTTCAATACTTATGTAAAGAAATGAATTCTTCTGATACGCTCTTTGGTGAAAGGGAAAGGTCTCTCCAACTCATGCCCCAAGTCCCTGTCTGGCAATATCTGTAAAACATACATTAGCTCTCAGAGCTATTGACTCAGAAACCCAAAACTCAAGAGGCGACACTACACAGGCAGATTAATGATTTTGTGAGTGATGAATGGAAGGGCATAGAAACAGATGAGAGACCCCAAGGAGAGCTGTCTAGGCAGCATGGAACAGGGACAGCAAAGAAACAAATCCATTTAAATAAATGTGACATCTCATATAAAACCTTAAGAAACCCAGAACCACCAATGCTCAGAACCACTGGCTAATGCCAATCTTGCTAATAGTATAATTTTCCTAAAACAAAGGAAAAGAAAGTTTTATGAAACAGAGATATAAAATACTTGAAATTATAAGATTTTGCCTTTGAAGATAATTTGGGGTAACCACTCATTATAAAGATGAGGAAATTGAGCCTGAACAGGGGGGTTCACTTGCAGAGATGACCCTGGTTTAGAGATAGCGCTCCCCACTTCACCACAACATACCAGAAGAAGGGCTCCTTCTCATGGATGGAGAGAGTTCCTAAGACTGGTTTTTATTGCCAGCCTCCTTGCTGTGGCCAGAATTTCCTAAAGAACGTCCTCAGTCCAGGCCATGAGTAACTCCTGAGAGGTGTGAATTCTCTCACCCCCTGTTGCCTTCCTCAGCACTAGCAGAACTAATTACTGGAGAAACTAAACTCATAACCACACTCCTATTACCCCTGCTTACATCTTGCCTCTTGTCTCCTCTCAAGCTCACATTACTTTGTGCTTCCTCTTTCCAGGATAGAACATCTCTGTTTAGGCCTCAGGAAGTAAAATGAATTAATTAAATAAAAATACACACATACATGCATATATACATATAAACCTCTTGTGGCTCTTGTTACCAAATCATATAATTTTCAGCGTCACCTCATCAGTAATATCTACTATGATCCCAGTCATTGATCATTATTCAATGAAGCCTTTAACTTAGAGTTCACCGTCCTTTAGCCCATCTCAAATCCTATCTTCACCCTTGGTGCTATCAGTGTCCCTGGTTTTAAGCTATTCCTCAACCAATACCTGCACCCTTACTGTTTTACTGCCAAGGCCTCCCTGGCTATATTTCCACCATCCACCCCTATACTCTCATCCTGGACTTCATTATCACCCAGTTTTGGTCCTACTCTGAAATGTTTGGGAAGATGAAGATGCTTCACTGTTTTATCTGCAATATTTATGTATTCCTTAAATTGCTTTTAATAAGAATGTATTTATAAATCACTTGTGTAATTTTAAATATGTAAACATAAAAATAATGCCCACTTTGACCACAGTCTCTACCATTCTAGCACTCACTCAGTTACTCCTCTTGGCCTATATTTTGACCTCATTGACAATTTCCTTTTTTTCTTTTTTAACCTTAATTCCTTTTTCTGTTTGCCTCCTCATGTCATTCCTTCTTTCACTCTCCAGTCTTGTCTCCATTTTTTCCATCATTTCAACCATCTTATTGTAATTTTAGCCCCATTTCCTTTTATCACACCTACCCAGTGTTTTTCCAACCTGGAATAGATTCTATATGTTTCAACAAAAGAATGCAGTGCTGGAAGTGCTCACTAGTCTATGCCAAGAATTTTGGAAGATAGCTACCTGGTCAACTGACTGGCAGAGATCTATATTTATGCCTATTCTCAAGAAAGGTGATCCAACTGAATGCAGAAATTATTGAACAGTATCATTAATATCACATTCAAGTTAAATTTTTCTGAAGATCATTCAGAAGCGACTGTAGCAGTATATCAGCAGAGAATTGCCAGAAATTCAAGCCAGATTCAGAAAAGGACATGGAACCAGGGATATCATTGCTGATATCAGATGGATCCTGGCTGAAAGAAGAGAATACCAGAAAGATTTTTACTTGTGTTTTATTGACTATACAAAGGCATTCAACCGTGTGGATCATAACAAATTATTTATAATATTGTGGAGAATGAGAATTCCAGAACACTTAATTGTGTTCATGAGGAACCTGTACATGGCTCAAGAGGCTGTTGTTCAAAGAGAACAAGGGAATACTGCGTGGTTTAAAGTCAGGAAAGGTGTGTGTTAGGGTTGTAGCCTTTCACCATACTTATTCAATCTGTATGCTGAGCAAAATAATCCCAGAAGCTGGGCTATATGAAGAAGAACGGGGCATCAGGATTGGAGGAAGACTCATTAACATCCTTTGTTAAGCAGATGACACAACTTTGCTTGCTGAAAGTGAAGAGGACTTGAAGCACTTATTGATAAAGATCAAAGACCACAACTTTCAACACGAATTACACCTCATATAAAGAAAACAAAAATCCTCATAACTGGGCCAATAAGCAACATCATGATAAATTGAGAAAAGATTCAAGTTGTCAAGGATTTCATTTCACTTGGATCCACAACAAACAGCCATGGAAGCAGCAGTCAAGAAATCAAAAGATGCTTTGCATTAGTCATATCTGCTGCATAAGACCTCTTTAAAGTGTCGAGAAGCAAAAATGTCACCTTGAAGAGAAGCAAAAATGTCACCTTGAAGACTAAGGTGCAACTGACCCAAGCCACAGTATTTTCAATCGCCTTATATGCATACAAAAGCTGGACAATGAACAAGGAAGAAAGAAGAAGAATTGATGCCTTCGAATTGTGGTGTTGGCGAAGAATATTGAATATACCATGGACTTCTAAAAGAACAAACAAATCTGTCTTAGAAGAAGCACAGCCAGAATGCTCCTTATAAGCAAGGATGGCATGACTGGGTCTCATGTACCTTGGACATGTTATCAGGAGGGATCAGTCTCTGGAGAAGGGCATCATGCTTGGTAAAGTGGAGGGTCAGTGAAAAAGAGGAAGACCCTTGATGAGATGGATTGACACAGTGGCTGCAACAATAGGCTCGAGCATAACAATGATTGTGAGGATGAAACAGGACTGGGCAGTGTTTCTTTCTGTTATACATAGGGTCGCTGTGAGTGGGAGCAGACTCCATGGCACCTAACACCACCACCAGAATAGATTCAATTATCCATTTTCTCTTTATTTTTATGCAGGCTATTGTCGACACATTCTCCTGGTTTGCTTCCTACTTAGAGGACTCTTTTAGCTCCATTACCTTTTTCCACCTGTGCCTACAATTCTGCTGTTTCTCAGAGTAGATCATGTTAATAATTCCCAAAGTCTTTATTTCATCCCATGCCTCTCTTCTTAGTTCCAGGCTCATGTATCCAGTTGGCGCCATGTGACTTACTCAGAAACACCTCAACCGTGAAGTGTGCAAAACCATTTCCCTCATTCTTGTCCACAGGCCTGATCCTCTTCCAATATTTGTTATCATTATCTTGGGACATGGTTCCATCATCCTTTAGTCACTCTAGCCAAAAACCTATGTTTTAAATTTGAATCTTGCTTCTTCTTTGCTCTCCACATTAATTCATTTGCCAGTTCTATTAATTACACCTTCTCTAAATAATTCTCAAAATACTTATTTCAAGCCACCATCATCTCTTGCCTGGATCATTGTAACGGCCTCCTGACTAGTTCCTCTCACTTCTGTTTTTTTTTTCCCCCTTTAATCCATTTCTCACACAACCTGAGTGACCTTTCTGAGCCCATATCTGATCATGTCACTTCTCTGATTAAAATTACTTAATGATTGCCTTGAGAAAATTTCCCAAAGTCATTTATAGGACTACCAACACCTTTTACAATGGACCCCTGTTTATATCTTGAGTTTATGGCATTTGACTCACCTTTTACTCTCTATGGTCCATACATGATCAGTTTCTTGAAAGTTTTGTTTCTTTCCTCCATGTTTTTTGCCAACTCCGGACCTCCTGAGTGGATTGCTTCAGTTACTCTGCATTTGACCAATAAAATGAGACAGATGTGGTCATGCTTGTTCCAAGCCTAGGCCTTAAGAGATCTTGTGCGTTTCTTCTGGCCCTTTTACACATTTGGCATCACCATGAGAAGAACTTCCTCCAGGTAGGTCTACATTCTTGGCCTGGACCCAAGAATGAATATATATGGAGGGAACCCAAGGCCAGAGTTTAACGTGAAGCCAAGCCCAGAGTAGTATGTAGCTTGTAACCAACCTGTCCAGGTGAGCCAGTGGGTTAAGATCAACCTGTACCTGACCTGCAGATACATGAGTAATAATAAACACAGCAAGTCTTCAAGTTACAAACTTTTGATTTAGGGACAACTCATACTTTCCCTTTAATGTTATGTAAATTTGCCCTCACTTTGAAAGGATTGAACCAATACCTACTCACAACAAATTCTTCATCACAATCACCTATGTTTTAAATTTGAAAACACTTGCTGCATGTACAGCTTTTAAATCACTGAAAAGGCTTCAAGCCTTTTTTTGCACTAAGAGCCTTATGCACCTGTTCTAAAAATTTAACTTAAAGACATTCTTAGGAATGGTCCTCATTTGTAACTGGGGACTGCCTGTAATCATTAAAACCTACTGAGTTTTGGGGTGACTTAGCAGTAATAGCTAAGTGCCACACCATTCCAGCCCTATATCTAGCAAAAATGTGTAGCACATAGAAAATGCACGGTAACTGCTATAATAACAAAATGATAAGAAACCTAAAAGACCAATTTATCCTTTGAACCTTATCTCTGAGCCTATTCTAAGTAGACAGTCCTCCTTTTCATCTTGTCTGGGCTGGATCCTCCAAATTACACAGGTCCCAAGCTTCTACAAGCTTTAAAAATTCTTCAACAGATATTTAAAGTTATTCCTAGAGGTCTGTCACCTGGGAAGGAGGGGGAGGAAGAGGAGGAGGAGAAGAAGAAGAAACAGGAGGAGGAAGAAGAATATGATGTATAACCACTTCTCAGGTTCATATTGTGTATTTCTCTCTCTTTTTTTTCTATTGAACATTTCAGTAATGCATTCTTTCTCCTATCTCTGTGTTTTCTCAGGTCTCACTGCACCCTTGTCATACTTATCTCTGAGAAATTCTAACTAAGTTTATAAATTTACTAACTAAATTTATAAAAATTTCTTCTAGCCATCTAAGATCAATATTCAGGACAGAGTCACTTTTCAGCATAATGACAGATGTCATTCTGAGTTGCATTCTTCTTTGTTCTTATTGGTAAAGGGCCCTTATCCCTACGTTCCTTCAATTGGCCACTCCCTTGATTTCCCTGGATTTGTTTAGAAAAGAGTTATCAACAGCAGGCAATTAATGTAACAGAACAAGGGATAAGAACAGATAGCCATCACACAATAATGCCTTTTGTGGAAGTGAACAGCCAATCGACCAGAGCAACAGCCCCTGAAAACTAATTAGTAGAGTAACCTACCAATGGACTTTTTCAAGCTGGAATGTGAGAGTTTTCCCTCCACTCTGTTAATCAGTATTTCTACTTCCAATAAGATTTAGTGTAGGTAACCCAGCCCCAGTGCCATCAAGTCGAAAATGTCAAAAAGCAAACTGGGGTCTCTGTTAAAATTAAAGCAAAGAGTTTTAATGAAGCAATAAAGCAATCTGGATCAGGCAGCACTTCATGAGGATTCACAAAAGTACTCCGGCAAAAGGAATTTTGCACAGAGTTTAGGTACAGAAAATTCAGGAACTTACAAGGAAAAATTTTGATTGGTTGACATTTACAAAATCATGTCTTAACAGATACCAGACAATTATGAGATCCTTTAAGCATTGTTTTGTTAATCATAAAGTTTGAGTCCGTTAACTTCTTGCTAACCTATGGATATTCTGGTGGCCAGCCTGAGTGAATATCCTTCCTGGGAGCATTATGTGATAGAAAGGAAGGAAGTGGAGCCCACAGGCTTCCTGAGGTATTCTGGCTAGCTGACTTTTGAGAGTCAGCTCAGAATGAGCATTAAACAAAAATGGAGTCTGGCCTATATGTTTGGCAGAAGCCTCTCCTAATGCCAAGCACCTGGAATTTTGGGGTTCCCTCACTGTCTTAGTTATCTAGTGCTGCTGGAACAGGGTGCCTAGCCAAATCTTGAACAAAACCTGTGTCATTTCTCCTTCCCTAGCCTGTCTTTATCTCCAAGTATGATTTTGCTTTTTCTGTAGTCCAGTTCCTCTTAAAGTTAAAAATTAACCAATGTTCCCCTTAGAACCATGAAAAGACAAGTTATATTGATCTAAGTCTGTCAGACAGGACAATATACCTGTCTTGTGACCAGGAACCAGGATGGTACCAGTCATAACCTGGGCTAATGAGATAATGACAGAAAAAGGTCAACATGTCTGAAGTATGACCACTGTGACCACACAGAAGGAGAAAGGACATTCCACAAATTCCTAAAACTCACGTCCCCTTTCCTATAAAACCTCCAGCTGGCCTCTGGCTCGGGGAGGCAAGTTTAGGAGATCATTCCTCTCTGTCTCCTCAGTATACCAAAAAAAAAAAAAACCCAAACCTGTTGCCGTCAAGTCAATTCCAACTCATAGCGACCTTATAGGACAGAGTAGAACTGCTCCATACGGTTTCCAAGGAGCACCTGGTGGATTCGAACTGCTGACCTTTTGGTTAGCAGCCATAGCTTTTAACCACTATGCTACCAGGGTTTCATCTCCTATGTATAGATATATAATAAAGTTCTTGCTACCCACCTCACCCTGTCTCAAGAATTGGTTGTTTTTGACAGGCAGCTCTAACTCAAGAAATTGCAGTAACACTGCTATAACAGAAATACCACAAGTGGATGGCTTTAACAAAGAGAAATTTATTCTCTCATAGTCTAGGTTAGAAGTCCAAATTCAGGGTGCCAGCTCCAGGAGAAGGCCCTCTTCATCAATCTTCCCCTGGTAGAGGAGATTCTCAGTACAAGGACCCTGGGTTCAAAGGACAGACTTTTCTCCTGGCTCTTGTTTCTTGGTGGTATGAAGTCCCCTGTCTCTCTGCTTGTTTCTCTCCTTTATATCTCAAAAGAGATTGATTCAAGACACAACCTAATCTTGTAGCTTGAACCCTGCTTCATTAACATAACTGCCTCAAATCCTGCCTCGTTAACATCATAGAGGTAGGATTTACAGCACACAGGAAAATCACATTAGATGACAAAATGGCGGATAATCACACAATACTGGGAATCATGGGCTAGGCAAGTTGACACATATCTTGGGGGGACACAATTCAATTCATGACACAAACATAATGAATTCCATCACTGTATTTCTTCTAGAAAATCAATGTGCCTTTAATATTGGAAGAAAGAATTGCTTTCAAGCCCCTCCCTGAATCTCTTTCTTAAATTAGGCAATTTGGTAGAGGAGTCCTTATTTGGATGTCAAGAATCTGAATCTTTGTCCTAATTCTCTGTGTAATTTTGAGTTCACTATTTCTGACACTTCTTTCATCTGTAAAATGGGAGGTTTATATGAATTAAATATGTATTCAAAACCCAATTTCTATTTAGTATCCTCCCACACTTATTTTCATTACCGGCTCTACATATATACCGATAGCCAATTTAGGCAAACTATAGTCAAGTTAACCAAATACTAGTCAGGGGCTGTAGATTGGCTGTAGTTTACTGTGGTTAGAGTCAATTTGCTAAGGTAAACAGGAATCTAAATAATATTCAAAAACAGTCTATGATCAGCATTGAAGAAAAGATTTATTATCCTCCTAAAAAAGACATATTCACACCTTATGGGATATATTTTCATTTACATTTGCAAAACTTTAGGAATTTTCAAGTCCGCTGTTATACCAGTGGAAGCTTGAAATGAGCCTTGGTGACAGTATTTGTACCATTAGCAAATGCAGTACTTAGAGCTTTTGTTTTTATTTTTTTATCTGGAGAGCCAGTTGTTAAACACTTACCAACATGTAACCAGGCAAAATTCCATAAAAAGTTGCAATCCGGACTAGTGTGAACTATGATTATATTCCAAGTGAAGTCTCCATGGAGACCTCCCCCCAACTCTACCACAGTTCTTCGCCTCCCTTGCAGCCTGCCAAGCCACAGCTTCTAACTGTGGTTTGGTCCAACCATGTTGTGGCCCTAACCACAATTTGGATTTGATGTCAGAATCCTGCACATGTGTGAACCAAGATTTTGGCACATGTGCAGGACCTGAAGAACTGTGTCCTCAGTCTGTCCTTGGACCTGAACATCACCGACATGATTCAACATCTGGACCTCCAAATGTGGACCTGGGAGGGCTAAGGGCAGAGAGTTCCAGGCACAAAACCCAACTCCCAGACGCCATTGGAAATAAAAAGCTCCCCAACCCCCTCAGACAGTAAGCACGTGGCCTTATTGATGCTAGACCTGGGGTTGCTTCTTGTCTGTGCAGACAAAAAATTTCCACTTTCCGTTTCCCTTGCAACTGGTGGTGTGGCGTCCATCTTATTCCAATTGGCTAATATGACAGGACAAGAACCCTCATTCGGTTACACAAGCACTGAATGAAAAGCAATTACCTCACGTGTATTCGTTTTCTCATCCCCAATTTAAAAGAGGATAATTTTCATTACCTAGAATTCTAGATTACCTCATGGAAAAATAAAAGCTAGCCTTCAGAAAGAGTCTGGCCCACATGGAGCTGAGGAACAACAAAAAAGAGTTAACATGAAGTGTGAAACAGTTATGAACACCAAGCACCATTTATTTTAGCTGAAAGCACATAATTTATTAAGAATGAACAAAAAAAGAAAAGTCATCACTTTTCTTCCAGTTAATAATGCCCTCCACTTCCCCTGTCTCCAAATGCTTTGTGCAGTGAAGTTCAGAAGATAAAAAAAAAAAAAATCCTGATACAGCTTTTCCATCCAGAGGTCTTGTTAAAAGCTTATGAGTCTTTTCCTAGATTAAACCTAACTTCAAAAGCTTTTTTTTCTTTTTCCAAAAGCTTCTGCTGTGGTCTCTGTTTGTCACTGTGAGAAGGAATTAAAGCACTGCAGAGCCAAGATCCTAGAGTGACACTTCTTTCTTCTCCCCAAAACACATTTTCTTTCAAGCCAACCCCATGGGCAGACAGCCCAAGAAGAAGTGGTAGGAAGAATAGCTTTTGCATTTTGTACATACATTATGGATCTCAAATTCCAGGCTGAGTCTGAGCAGTTTTTCTCTCATCCGTCTGAGAGATTTGTCAAAAAATACCAAAATGGGCTCATTTATTTCTCATTTTCCATCTCCTTTTTTTTTTTTTTTTTTTTATAGATTTCAGTGATGGGTTCTTGCTGTGGGGATTTGCATTCTCTGGCATTAGTCAAGGTCAAAGTACAAAGCCTTTGTGTGCATTCTAAGTCCTTTTAAATACGTGTTCACCTCCTGGTGTGATGCATTAAAAAAAGATACCTTGTTCTGAATCGACCCACAGGCTCCTGCATTTGTTTGTCTTCTATTAAAGACTAAGCAGCTACATTTTCATTTCAAATTCCACATAAATGCTTTCAGAATAGCTTAAATCTGGAGTTGTCTGAAGACAGGGAGAGTGTCCTGGGACTCTCAAAGTCCCTCCCTGTTCCTCAGTTTTAGTCATTGCCGTGCCTTCCCACTCTTCACGCACAACTGCTTCTGACCCAGTATTCGCAGTCCTCACCGGCCAGCGCAACCTCTTGCCTAAACCCTTCTCTAAAATTTCCTCAAGGAGTCCTAGTGGCACAGCGGTTAAGCGCTCATCTGCTGACCAAATTATTGGCAGTTTGAATCCACCCAGCAGCTTTGAGTGAGCAAGACCCGGTGATATGCTCCCACAAATATTGCAGCCTAGAAAACCCTACCAGGCAGCTCTACTTTGATGATGTCGCTATAAATGGGAATCGACATGACAGCACCTAACGACAACAACATAATTTTCTCCTCACCCCTCAGGTGATTTTGTATCCTCTTTTCCTGTCTACTGATCTAAGCTTGTTCTCGATAAAGTTGCCAATAAGTAATGTATACGGTATGCATGTATGAGAGTGATTCAGAATATAGCTATCTTAAAAATATCCAGTTAAGGTGGTGTAAAACCTATGGAGAGTCAGGATAATGACCATCTTATGGTAAGATGGATTCCAGAGACTGACAGACCTATATTTACCTTCCTTACAAATTCCTGTGTGAATATGGGTAATTCACTTAGCATCTCTAGATCGGCTGCCCACTCTGTAAAACTGAGAAAACGATAGTTACTACTTCATAAGTTGGTTGTCAGAATTAAGTGATAAAATGGATGGAAAGTGCTCGCCCTGGTACATAGAAAGAATGCCCCAAAATGTAAGTAATATTATAGCTGTTGCTCAATTACCTGAGCCTTGAAAGGCTCGACTTATACTGGAAAGAAAAAAGCAGGATATTGAATTTCAGACACAGCCTTCAATAACCTCAACCTCCAACACAAAGAAGAAACCTGGGGCACTTAAGATACTCTGCCAGGGAGGAGGTCTGGATTCTCGCAGCAAAGAGTTATGAAAGGATTGGAGGTCAAAGTGAAAACCTGGCCCCAGGCTTCCTGTCTGACCTCTGATTTTTTTTCTCTCTACTCATTTCAGCTTTTCCAACTGTACAACATGCTCTACTGTCCTTAGGGCTGGTCGATCAATGGAACCAAAATATATACTGACATATTCTGCTTTCTCCGTCCTTAGGATCCAGCATTGTAAAGCACATAATGATTCAATACAAGTTTTTCAGCAAAAAAAAAAAATTCTACATTAAATGTAATTATTTATTACAGGACACCTTGATTTCAGAAATATTAACACATAGAAAACATGTGCCTTAAAAGGAACAATGGTTTTCTGAATCAAGAAAATATGGCTGACCCATTGCCATCAAGTCAATTCCAACTTAGTTAATTCAAAATTAGTTTCCATAGTGTGAGAACCCATTCTTCTCAACAATTCTCTCTCTCATTTATTGGTTGTTGGGGTAGTTAAATTGGTTTTCAAAAATCTTGTCTGTCAGATAGATCACACCCTATATTTCTGATGTCCAGAAATGTGGGCTAAGACACAGATTAGAGGTTCGGTGTAAGAGGTGAGAGAGCAGACTCAGGGTCAAGTAAGAATTTGAGCTTCCAAGATCTATGCATGTGGTCAGAAAGAAAGGCAACTACATTAAAAATATAATAATATATTAATTGAAAAGAATAAGAAAACATTTGACTGTTCTATGATTTAATAAAACAATGTGCAAATTGAAGAAACGTTCCCTCATGGAAGAGGAAGCTGTTTCCAGAGAATGGAGAATTCACAGAGACTTAAATAACTTTTGCTTAAAGAATACAGGTTTCCATGGTAATGAAATACATAATGGCTACTGAGTTAACATTAAAAACATAACTTCAGGGAAGATTTGCCCCTCCACCCGCTTGCAGTCCTGATACCTCTAGAAATTTTCTCATTTAACCACAAATTAATGGTTTTGTTATGGTCTGTGCTTTGAAACAGGAAAGAAAAGTCAGGTTACCCACTTTGGGTGAGAGAGAGAGAGAGACAAAGAAAAAAAAAAAACTGCTGGTGGATTAATTTTGGGTCAGGAATTTTTAAATTCATGGATAAGAAAAGTCCTCTTAAAAAATAAATAAAATAAAAGTAAATATCTAAAAGTAAAATATCTATTTTTAGTATAAAAGTAAAATATCTATTTTAATATACAAATAAAAGTAAATAAAATATCTATTTTTAATATAAATTTGATTCCACAGTACAAAGAATGGTACTTTTGAGTTACTATATCCCTGTGTATTGCAAACAGTTAACACACTCAGCTGCTCACAGAAAGTTCGGAGGTTCAAGTCCACCCAGTTACTTTGGAAGAAAGGCTTGGCAATCTACTTCTGAAAAATCTGCCATTAAAAACTCTATGGAGCACAGTTCTACTCTGACACAAATGGGGTTAACATGGGTAGAAATCAATGGCTACTGGTTTTACATTTGAGACAAGGGTCTCCTTCCACACATTCATTCCAGAACCAGATCAGCACTAAGAATATGGATAATCTGATAGAGGAGATAATGTCTACCCATTCAGAAAAGAGATGTTGAGAGTAGGCAGTGTGATGGGTTGACTGCTGGAACAGCATTGTCTGAGGTAAGGGAAGAAGTCTAGAAGAACCAAATATAACTAGTTACTTTAGCATTGGTGAAGTGGTTAGGTTTGGACCTTGAAATCCTAGGAATTTTAGAATCATAAGGTAAGGAAGAGTTCATACCCAGGACACGGACCTGCAGGGCATATACCCAAATGATTTAAGGAGAAGATGCCCATTAGGGTAACTGGTATTATAGGTCTTACTGTCAAATGAAGGAATAATGGGTCCCGTGAGATGGTGCCCACTCCTTTCCCTTACCATTTCAGCAGGATGCCTACCACACCCGTAGGCACCTCGACAGCTGTGTCTTCCTTGCACATATCACTACAATAGCTGTATCATGAATATTTCTAATTTAAGTCTTGCTCCCACAGGCCATCTGGAAGTCTGAATACATTTCTGTAAGAATCCATGTAACTGTTGACACTAAGGAAGAAAGGGAACTCGCTCTCACTGTATAGGGTCCTTCTGTCCCGCTAGGAGTCCTGGATATTGTAAATTGTTAACAACCTCAGCTGCTGAAAGCTTGAAGCACTGAGTCCACCCAGAGGTGCCTTGGAAGAAAAGTCTGTTGAGCTACTTCCAAAAAACCAGCCATTGAAAACTGGTCATCAGGAGTCGGAGTTAACTTGATGTCAACTGTTTTTTTTTTTTTTTTTTTTGTCCTGCTAATGACAGTCTTCATGCATTGCTCTCATGTGAGACATTTTTCCCTCCATCATACTAGGTTTGATAGATATGCAACTGGCTCAGGGCAACTGGGTAGCACTTGAACCTGAATCTCATGACTATCAAGAACAACATGATAAAAACCACATTCTAAAATGAACAGGATTTAAAGCCATCCATAGACCAAAAAAAAAAAAAAGAATATCAATTAATTAATACAGAGATATCTCATATCTCATGACCTTCTATCATTAACCTTAAAAAACGATGCCCCAATGATATTCCCAGAAAAAGTTTAATAAATTTATAAATTTAATAAACCAAACATTAACTCTAAAAATCTAAAAAGCAAAATGATGCTCCCCAGAATGATCTGTCTTACGATATGCCTAAGAACAATGTATGAAAATATAGTATAATATGTCCACAGTAGAAGTATGCGCGCAGTGTACTAGGATCCCAGAGGAACAGGGTGAACCCCACCCAGGCACCAGGACAGGGAGTCAGGGAAGGCTTCACGAAGTGGGTAAGTCTTGAGCTCTGTCTTGAGAGATAACTAGAAATTAGCCATAGTAAGATTCTAAGCAGAGAAAACAACACAAGGAAAGGCAAAAGAATATAGAGAAGTATGTGTGTGTGTATGTTTTTGTGGGAGCGTGGGCACACACACTCCTCTGGGAATCCCAGCTCCCACCTCTCTTCTGACGTAGTGCCATCAGTCATGTATCAGTCACTGTCCTGATGTGAATGAATATAAATTCAATGTGTTTTCTGGAGCAGGGGTTTTTGCACTTTAAGCCTAACCTCCAGCAATAGACTCAAAAGCCATTGCTCCCTCGCAAAGGAATCTCAGGTATCCATATCAGTTGATGCTTACTTAGTAGGAGGACTTATAATTGTCCTCTGTGTACAAGCAGACCCTTCCTTTAGTTTTGACAACATCGTAAGCCCCAAAACATGGCACAAGGCCAGCAGCGGCTTTCTTTTGCAGCCAGAGCAGCCAGTACTCACAGACCATGTGGCTTCTCTCTTGTCCTGGCCAGGCTCCAGGCTCTTTGCCTCTTTGAGAGATGCTGCTCATGACATAACTGGGTCATGCCATAACCACAGTGTGATGTTTCTGGGGACCATGCCAACTTCATTCCTTCCCCAGCCCATTCACTGCTCAACGGGTCAGTCAGTGGTACAATAAATAACAAGGAGCCCAGCCACGCAACAGTTATAGCAAGGGATACCATTCCAAACCCTGTTTTTACCCCCTTCTAGGTATCTGTAGCCTTAAAGTCTGAAAGGCAATTCCCTTCAGCTACTTTTTTTTTTTTTTATGAAATAGTGTCAGCCTCTGAGTTGTGCAAGGAAACAATTACAACTTATATTAATAATGGTATAGGATAGAACATGGGTCTAGCTATCTAGGCATTGGCAACCTGAGTTTTAGCCCTGCACATTTGATGGCTAACAGTTTTGTAGAGTAACTATCCATACTCTGATTAACCTAAAATTGAGAGATTCATTGAAAGTAAAGAGACCGCTTGAGCTAGAGACAGACCGAACTCCATGCGGGTGGAATCCAGTAATCCAATATGGCAACTCAGCAATGATGTTTGTAAGGGGGAAACAAAGGATATAAAGTACAGTACTTAACTTTACAATCTTGGATCACTGAAAGGCCTCACTTGATTGGTAATTACAGGCCTAGATCATCAAAAGACATTACTTGATTGATAGTAGATCATTTTAAGGTGGGACTTCCTGTGGCAGGAACTTATAATGCAGGACTTCCTGCAACAGGAACTCTTAAGGCAGGATTTCCTGTAGAGAAGGTTGTACGGCAGGACTTAAAAAGATACGCATGTCTTTCTTACGGGATTACCGTAAGGGTATGTGTGGGGGGGGGGGTGGCGTTGAAGGGTAATTACATCATCGTTACCGGGACATTCCTCTCTCACG
Source organism: Loxodonta africana (assembly GCF_030014295.1). Lineage (NCBI taxonomy): Eukaryota > Metazoa > Chordata > Mammalia > Proboscidea > Elephantidae > Loxodonta > Loxodonta africana. The sequence continues at coordinate 64,967,420 of NC_087352.1, forward strand.
TGAGTTAAGCTGCAGTTATATCATCATTGCCAGACATTTCTTAGTTTGATGATTATGTCTGCATGAAAAAGGCTGTTGCTAGGGTGGAAGTGTAACTACCCGCAGAGGAATCACACTCAAGCCTCACGTCAGCCATTTTAGACCTTGTCAGGTACCTCAAATTTTAGAATTCCCTTACACAACAGTATGACTTTAAAGAAGCCTTTAATCTCTGCTGTTGTGTTTTCTTATTAGGCAAATGCTGTTGCCGACCCTTCCTAAGTTGCAGGGACTACCTGGCTATCAGAGAGATGAGAACATTTTGAAAAACTTTAAAACACAAATTAGTATTGAAAGAAGCCAGGAAGTTGTTCATCCAGCACAGTTGTTAATACTACTAAAAATAAGCAGGCCCATCTTCGGAGGCAGGTGGGCCAATTGCATCTGTCACACTTTTCTACTTAATGCAAGATACGCAGTTTAAATTAGTAGGGAGTCTGAGATCAGAGAAGTTCATTCCATTGAATACTAAATATTCATTGAGAGTCTATCGTACACAATGTGCGGTGCTATATGTTTTCATTTTAGTGATTTGTCCAAGGTCAGAGAGCTAGTCAGCGGAAGGCTAAACTAGCTCCCCTCACTCCCAGCTGTGTGATCCATCATTCCATTCCATCACACGTTCTGAAGCCAACAACTATTTTCAAATGGGCAAATAACATGGGGTTTATCTGCTTTAGGTTCACAACTGCTTCATCTGAAGCTTTACATAAAGCACATCAAATTTTCTGGAAATATTTCATGGAATGTCTCCTAAGTTAGGGAGGAAAAAACATATTAGTGACATCAAGACTTTTCCAAAGAGAAAAAACAGTATCTAGGAAATGTAACTGAATTCCTAAAAAAAAGCAGCAGGAGGAAGGCCAGCATGTGGGACCAACAAAATCAACGCATAAAGAATTCTGCAATTATTGGTGGCTCTAAATTCTCCGGCTGTCATCCTAAAAGAAAAAGAAGTCAAACCAGAGGTATAGTAATGTGAACCAAATGATCATCTGCCACTCCAATTTTAATCATTGCTGCCCATTACTGGGATGTTCTAGGGTAGCTGTGTCTAGCCAGCTGTGGCCCTAGTCGCATGGAAATAAAATAAGAAAAGGAAAAGAAATTTGGTTCTTGTCAGGGACCATGTCATGTTGATTTATCAACCTGAAATATAGTTTAATCTGCATAAAAATGGAGTCTTGCAAACTGATTGGTATTAATAGGCTCCAGCTCTAATTCCTTCTGGTGGTCTCATTTGAACGGGCCATCCATCACCGTGACCTCTTTTGATAATAGCCTTACTGTAATATTTAATTTCACATTAATTCTCTTGTAACTTAGCCAATGTTCATTTGCAGAATAATCACTAAGGAATTAACTGCGTTCTTTACCCCCATTCTAACCAACATACTCGTGAATGCCAAAATAATTGAAGATGGTTGATTCCCTTATTGTTAAAATATATTGTTCAAGAATCATTTTCCACTTGGGTAGACAAGGGCATAGGAAATGGGACATTAACCCAGAATGTTTACCTGGACACCAGGTAGGACATTCATTTAGAGCCAATTAAGACATAATCTTTTTTTTTTTTTAAGACATAAAGTATGGCTCAAAGGCAAAAACTCAGGTAAACAGGTCAATTGACACATATCATTTATTTCTATTTGAGTTGGGGCTAGGGAAAGTCAGCTAATTGACTCTTGCTTCTTAGCCAGAACATGCTGGTCCAAAGGGACATTACAGATTCTAATCTATTTAGTTCAGTTCATTACAATGCAGCTTGTTTATGGAGCACCTATTATGTGTCTGACACTAACATAAAGCTGTCCTTAGGAGGTGTATGTGTACTTTGTGAATGAAAAACAGTTCATGCCACACCTGGGTCATGTTGCAACCGAAACCAGTGTTTTTACCAACTGGGCTAGGGATACATACCTTCTTTGGTTCCATAGCTACTGTCTGGAGCAGTCAGCAGCACACTCAGGGCAAAAAGACGGACACATGCGAGACACAAAGCCAGAGGAATTAAGATTAATTTAAACTGGTCCTCCAGGCAAGAACATCCTAGGAACAGATGAGATTTTTCTGTCTCTCAGAAAGAGCCCAGGACATTCCTGTTAGATCAATCCCTGAGAGGACTGGCAACTGACACTTGAAGGTTATCTAAAGCTTCTGGATATGCTGAAAACTCCCAAATTAATAGTCCCAGTTAATTTCCTCTTCAAATCTGTGCTTAAATGTTACATTAACATAGATGTCTTCCTTGGATAATCTATATAATGTAGCATTCTACTCACCTCTGCCTGGGCTACTCTATCTGCCTTATACTCTGAACTCCAGCATCATGTATCTGACCATATACTAGACAACATTACTTGGATTTCTAATAGGTACTTCAAACTTAACATGTCTAAATCCAAAGTCTTGACATCCATCTCCCAAGACCTGCACCTCTCCAGTACCCTCCTTGCCAGTAATGATGACCCCATTCTTTCCAGTTTTCTCAGTCTAAAAAATGTTTTAATCCTCCCTAATCCCCAACTTGCACTCACACCCAGTCTGTCAGCCAATCTTTTTGTCGTACCTCCAAAATATATCTAGACCTTGATGGTTGCACACCAACTCCAGCCATCATCATCTCTCATCTGTGGTAATACAGCAATTTCCTAGCTAGTGTTTTCATTTCCAACCTTGTCCATCACAGTCTGTTCTTTACACTGTATAGTCACAGTTTAAATCAAGGTCATGTCACTCCTCCATTCAAAACCACCCAGTGAGTCTTCAGGTCACTCAAAGCAAAAGCCAAAGTTCTTACAAGGCCTTCTAGCACCCTATAGAATCTTTCCCCACTATCTCAGTGATTGTCTAAACATTTACATCCTAGGAAGGGCACCCTAAGATGAATGAACAGACAGCATCAGGGGACGGGAGAACACCAGGCACATGTAAGACAAGGTATGAGGTACTAACCATTGAGCCACATACAGGTCCTCTCTTTTCCAAGATGAAGTATTTAAACACTGAGAATAACACCCATTTTCAGAAACCGAAAACTGGCAAATGAATAAGGGTTTTGTAGGAACTCATCATAAGGCCACTTTTAGTCCTATAAACAAGCAGAGCACATCTGAGAAAGAACCTAACTCTTCCCATACTTTTAAATAATACCATTCCAAGGGCACCAGGAAATCACTAAAATAGATGAGAATTTTCATTCCCATTTTTCAGCAGTGTAAGTAGTCATAGAAATACAATAACAGGCACTTACATGTGAACTGCACTAACTTACTTTACAGTAAATTTCAGCACTTCCTGTGTTTTTGTTTAGCCTTGATTTAAAGATTGTAACAGAATTGTTTTTCTTCATCAGGCTTCCTCTGATTTTTATACAGTTCATGGGATGCATAGAAACTCAAAATCTTCAGAGAAGATGCTATCTTAAAAAGTCCATAATATTTAGAAAAGCAAACAAGAGGAATAAGTGATGTTTGTTCGGATCATTACACCTATATAGAAGTCAATTTATATTATACTAAAGCAGTTCTTATTTATTCAACCTTATCACTTCAAGTTCTTACTGAATTGGGAGAAATCAAGTTTTATCAGCTATTATGATCATTAGTTTGGTCACACTGGTTATAAATTAGTCACAATGCAAAGGATGATAACATATCACACTTGCACTGTATAACCGGAAAACCAAACCCGTTTCTGTCAAATCAATTCCAACTCATACAGACCCTACAGGAGCTGCCCCATAGGGTTTCCAAGGAGCACCTGGTAGATGCAAACTGCCGATCTTTTGGTTAGCAGCCAAACTCTGAACCACTGTGCCACCAGGGTTTTCTGCATTGTGTATGCACTAGTATTTATTATCTAAATTAATCACCCTCATCACCATGTAAGGCAGTTGCTATTATCCTCATTTGACAGATGAGGGATTGAGACTCTCAGTTTGAAGTGACACATCAAAAGCCACACAGGAAGAGGTTGGCAGAGCCAAAATGTATATCAGACTACAAATATGGGATCGTTTTAACCACACCTCACTTGCAAGGATTGCTTTTATCTGTTCTTCAACCTACAATTCTCAATTCATGCGATTTGCAATCTTAGATCGATTTGTAGGAAGACAAACATATTCAATTTTGTTTTAAATACCTGTGCTTTAGTCAAATGACCACTTATTCTTAGCAAAAAGGGTCAAAATCTACAAAGGATGAGATACTTAAAAAACAAAACTCTTTTCAATTTGATTCCAATTCATGGTAACCCCTCCTGTGTCAGAATAGAACTGTGGTCCACTTGGTTTTCAAAGGCTGACTGTTCACTTAGCAGCAAGCATGTAAGCCATGAAAAAGTTAATTTTTGAGTGTTAAATTATTTGACTCAATTAATTTTTTTTTTTTTAATCTTCACACCACATTGGGGCCTCCTCATAGATGAAGGTTCATGCAATCTATCCTCGGGAGCCTACTCTCAAGGTGGGAAGACCCAGGCTTTCTGGTCAAGAGCTAGGAAACCAACACATACTTCACTAAAGCAGAGAACCTCACTCACCAGGCAGAACCACTCTCATGAAAACTCCTTTATGACAAATAAGTTAATGGCTATACTTCAATGATCATTTCTGAAACTGGTTTTCAAGTAAGTTCTCTATAAGACTTTTCGATCTTTTAAGCAGTTTAAAACTTTTAAGAGAATCTGATGTATTAAGTCATGAAACATACAATCACATTCTCAATCAATGTTTAAATATTTGGGAGATCTAATTTGTTATATCATGTTATTAATTTATTAATTGTTATAAGTAGTTTGTAACTATCTAGAGGAATGTGAATGGTTTAAAGATCTTGAAGATGGCAAACTTCTTTAACCTGTTTGAAACTATATCGCCAGAGAAGCATGGGGAAATGTCTGGAAACAATTTTCAAATTGCATCTTGAGTCTTACCAAAGGGTAAAAAAGAAAGAGATTTATTTAAAGAAAAAAAGAAATCGACTATAGTTCTCAATCCATGATATAGCTATAGGATCAACACAGATACATTTATTAAAAAAAAAAAAAAAACTTGAATAATCTATTCCAACAAATAAGATCATTTTTATGTGACTTTCATATAGATGCAACACTTGTTTAATTATGTTTATGACTCTAAACTTCTTTAATAACATTCTTGTTTACCTCTGCTGATCTTATAAAACTGTGATTTTTCTCCCCTATATTCCTTACACATGATATTTCCAGTCACAGTATCCATTCCTCTACAGAACACCACTCTTTCATCACTGGGGCTCTAAATTCCCAAATCATCTTTAATTTCTTCTTTTCCTTCATCTGTCTTGGTAGACACCATATATGGTCTTAATATCCATTCCTTCTTTGCATTCAGTTCCGTTTACAACGTCATCACCTAAGTTCAAATCTGTATCACTCTATACTTTATTACTTTAATAGTCTATCATTTGGTTGCCAAAACTCCCACCTCCCCTTCCTCTAGTCCACCCTGTGTGGCATTACAAATGGATTATCCTTTGACACAATTTTATATATATCATTCTGTGCTCAAAAACATGGTTCCCTTTCTTACTGCATCTGACTAAAACTCCTAGGTTTACCTATTCAGTTTATCAATAAAGGAACATTGCCTTCTTCTTGCATCCTTTACTTTCCTTATTCATATCTTCTCTTGGTGTATGCCAAGACATTATACACATTCCTGCATGTGTGCCTTTACTCAAGGCGTGTAACCATCTGCTTAGTCCCTTGCCCCTTGAACATTACAGTCCCCATAGCTGAAGCCATTAATCACTTCAGACAGTTAGGAAAGACAATCTCAACTGTCTCTTACAGCTCTGACAAAAAGAGTTTATAAACTACCATTTCTATGGGGCAAAAAAAACTGTTGCACCATATCAGCTACATAGGCAACTTGAGGAATTAGCAAGGAATAAGATATGACTCAAATGCTGTGGGTAGTTCTATCTCTTCTGGGTCATGGACTCCAAAAATCTTCATATTATTATTACTACTACCTCTTGTTATTGTTAGGGGCTGTTGAGTCAGTTCTGACTCATAGCAACCCTATGTACAACAGAATAAAACACTGCCCGATCCTGCACCATCCTCACAGTCGTTGCTAAGTGTGAACCCCGTGTTGCAGCCACAGTGTCATTTCATCTTGTCAGGGGTATTCCTCTTTTTCACTCTTTACTTTACCAAGCACGATGTCCTTCTCCAGAGACTGGTCTCCTGATAACACGCCCAAAATATGTGAGAGGAAGCCTTGCCATCCTTGTTTCTAAGGAACATACTGCCTGTATTTCTTCCAAGACAGATTTGTTCATTCTTCTGGAAGTCCATAGTATATTCAATATTCTTCACCAACACCATAATTCAAAGGCATCAATTCTTCTTTGGTCTTCCTTATTTACTATCCAGCTATTACGTACATGTGAGGTGATTGAAAATACCATGACCTGGGTCAGGCAAACTTTAGTCTTGAAAGTGACATCCTTGCTTTTTAATACTTTAAAGAGGTCTTTTTCGGGAGATTTACCCAATGCAAGTCTTTATTTCTTGACTGCAGCTTCCATGGGTGTTGATTATGGATCCAACTAAAATGAAATCATTGATAACTTCAAACTTTCTTCATTTATCATGATGTTGCTTATTGGTCCAGTTGTGAGAATTTTTGTTTTCTTTATGTTGAGGTGTAATCTATACTGAAGGATATAGTCTTTAATCTTCATCAGTAAGTGCTTCAAGTCCTCTTCACTTTCAGCAAGCAAAGTTGTGTCATCTGCATATCACAGGTTCTAATGAATATCCCACCAGTCCTGATACCACATTCTTCTTCATATAGTACAGCTTCATGGACTATTTGCCCAGTATACAGATTGAATAAGTATGGTGAAAGGATACAACCCTGACACACACCTTTTCTGCTTTTAAACATGCAGTATCCCCTTGTTCTGTTTGAACGAGTGCCTCTTCATCTATGTACAGGTTTCTCATGAGCACAATTAAACATTCTGGAATTCCTATTCTCAGCAATGTTATCCATAATTTGTTATGATTCACACAGTCGAATGCTTTTGCATAGTCAATAATACACAAGTAAACATCTTTTTGGTATTCTCTGCCTTCAGTCAAGTTCCATCTGACATCAGCAATGATATATATCCTTTGTTCCATGTCTTCTGCTGAATCTGGCTTGAATTTCTGGCAGTTCTCTGCCCATGTACTGCTGCGATCATTTTTGAATTATCTTCAAGGCAAAATTTGACTTGCATACCATATTAATGATATCGTTTGATAATTTCTGCATTCTGTTGGATCACCTCTCTTTGGAATGGGCACAAGTATGGATCTCTTCCACTCAGTTGACCAACTAGCTGTTTTCCAAATTTCTTGGCATAGACGAGTGAACACCTCAAGTACTGCATGCATCTATTGAAACATCTCAATAGATATCCCATCAATTTCTGGAGCCTTGTTTATCACCAATGCCTTCAGCATAGCTTGAACTTCTTTCTTTCATACCAAGGGCTGTTGATCATACGCTACCTCCTGAAATGGTTGAACTTCAACCAGTTCTTTTTGGTTCACTGACTGTGTACTCCTTCTATCTGCTTTTGATACTTCCTGCATTGTTCAGTATTTTGCCCACAGAATTCTTCAAAATCGCAACTCTAGTCTTGAATTCTTTTCTTCAGTTCTTTCAGTTTGAGAAATGCCAAACATATTCTTTTAGTTTTCTAACTCCAGGTCTTTGCACATTTCTTTATAATACTTTGTCTTCTCTAGCCACCCTTTGAAATCTCTGTTTGGTTCTTTTACTTCATCATATTTTCCATTCACTTTAGCTGCTCTGCATACAAGCGCAAGATTCAGAGTATCTTCTGACATCCTTTTTGGTCCTTTTTTTTTTTCTTTCCTCTCTTTTTAATAACCTTTTGCTTTCTTCATGTATGATGTCCTTGATGTCATCACACAACTCATCTGGTCTTTGGTCATTAGTGTTCAATGCAGCAAATCTATTCTTGAGATGATCTCTAAATTCAGGTAGAGTATCTGGCTGTCGTGGGGTTGTTTTTAATCTTCTTTATTTTCAATTTGAACTTCCACATGAACAAATAATGGTCTGTTCCCCAGTCAGCCTCTGGCCTTGTTCTGACTGATGATATTGAGCTTCTCCATTGTCTCTTTTTACATATGTTATGTAGTCAATTTGATTCCTGTGTATTTCATCAGGCGAGGTCCAAGTGTATTGTCACCATTTTTGTTGTTAAAAAAAGGTATTGCCAATGAATAGGTCAATGGTTTTGCAGAAGTCTATCATGCAATCCTAGGCTTCTTTTCTATCACCAAGGCCATATTTTCCAACTACCAATCCTTCTTTGTTTCCAGCTTTTGCATTCCAATCACCAGTTATTATCATTGCATCTTGATTATATGTTTGATCAATTTCAGACTGCAGAAGTTGGTAAAAATCTTCAATTTTCTCATTTTGACATTAGTGGTTGGAGTGTAAATTTGAATAATAATATTAACTAGTTTTCCTTGTAGACAAATGTATATTATCCTATCACTGACAATGTTGTACTGCAGAACAGATCTTGAAATATTCTTTTTAACAATGAATGTAACACCATCCCTCTTCAATTTGTCATTCATGGCATAGTAGATCATATGATTGTCAGATTCAAAATGGCCAACATACCCAAGCCACCACAGTATGACAAACTGACATACAAGTGGTAGACTACTACTACTATTAATAATAATGGAAAGACCTGTGGAAAGTAAGAAACTAAAATCAAAACAAATCAATACCATTGCCTTTGAAAGCAAAATAAAATTTTTCTGTGCCAAATCAAGTCACAAATATTCACTGAGTCTTTAGGTTATGGATAGAAGAGGAAGGGGGCTTTCAAACAAAAATGAAACGTGTACAGGCTCTTAGGGTAGAGACCAGAGATGAGGATACACACTGGGAAAGATAAGGTTGGACCAGGTAATATGGAGTCAGATTATAGAGATGGAAGAGGTTAGGCTCTAATTTCCTTTTGTCCTCAAAAGCTCCTTTTTGTCCTCAAAAACTCCTTTTGCTCAGAAAATAAGATCTGTGACCACAGACAATATTTTCATCCCCAGCCCGGGCTCTTTTGCAAGACCAACATGATTGCTGCCATCCCTCTACATCTGTAACATTTAACTTTAATGCCTCTGCCCCTGAGGAGGTGCTGAACACATTTCAATGCAGTTGCCACGGATGTGGCCTGAAGAATGAACTTGGCAGCGTATCAGCAGGTGACCTTTCCTATTGACACTAACTGCAGGGCAGGTTGGCCACATGAACAGGAATAAATTTCTTCCTGAGCCAAGCCTCAAATGGGGAATGGGAAATCGCACACCCACTTCTACAGTATCAGATTTATTATGGAGGTAGACTCTCCAAGGCAAAGAAAGTGGAAACTGTGAAAGCAGATTCAGAGAGTGAGCCTTTCCCCGCCACTGCCAAAGCTGCATTCAGCTGAGGCCACCTGGGAAACACAGATACTTGTCCACACGAGGGGGTGGGCTTGTGCTGCAAATTTCCCCAAGAATCAAAATTGGAGTCTGGGTTAATGCACTTCTTTCCCCTGCTCTCCCCTCCTTTTATCCTCTAGGTGGTCTTGGTGGACAGTTCCCCCAGGCCCTGCAAATACCCCATGTTCAGAGCTTCAAGACCAATCTGTACTGAAACTGGAAATCAGAAAAGTTCCTTATTGATCAACCCTTTGATTTTACTGTCTCTGCTTTTCAAAATGGTTTGAAATAAATTATGCTAAATTTGGACTAAATTTAAGTTTCAACTGCTGCTTATTCACAAGTAGCTTTCGGTGGACGGTTATTTGGGAAATATGATAAGGTGTAAGTTTTAAAAGACGCTGTAAATCAAGGAATTTTAAATGTTTTAAGCAGCATTTTTTTTTTTTTTTTAGCTTTTTAAAAAAAATGAAACTTCAAGAAATAAGAGACATGAGGTCAAGAAATATGATGTAACTTGTTGAAAGTAAAATAACAAATACATTATTTGGGCCAGGGATTCCCCTCACCCTGACTTAGATTTCAGTCCTCTTCACTACACCACTCTTGCCTCTGCCAACTTTTGGTTCCCCTCATAGTCAGGTGCAATAGGCCAAATTGCTGGAGATAGATTGCAGAGAATTTTTAAATGATGCTGTTTTTTGAAAAGTCACAGAGAATGGAAAACACCTGGATTTTATTTATAGTCAGATGATTATGTACATCTTCCATACCAATATATTTTAGGAAGATATTTAAAAAAATTTTTTTAAAAAAACTACTTTAGATGAAGGTTTACAGAACTACCTTCTCAGTAAACAGTTATTACACGTATTGTTTTGTGACATTGGTTAACATGGCCACTCACAGGCTTTTAAGACCCCAGACACTACTCGCCAAAGTAAAATGTAGGACCTTCTCTTCATAAACTGTGTCGTGCCAATTAAGCTAGATGTTCACCGAGACCATGGTCCCCACAGCTCTCAGCCCACTAATTGAGTCCTTCAGGGAGTTTGGATGTGTCTATGGAGCTTCCATGACCTTGCTTTGTACAAGTTGTGCTGGCTTCCCAGTATTGTGTATTGTCTTACCCTTACCAAAGTTACTACCTTTCTGTTGTCTATGTGGTGTTTTTCCATCCCTACCCCTTCCCTCTTGTAACCAACAAAGATTGTTTTTGTGTGTAAACCTTTTCATGAGTTTTTATAGCAGTGGTCTCATACAATATTTATCCTTTTGTAATTGATTTATTTCACTCAGCATAATACCTTCTAGATCCATCCATTATTGTGAGAATGCTTGCATATTCATCATTGTTCTTTATCATTGTTTAGTAGTCCATTGTGTGTATGTACCAAAGTTTGTTTATCCATTCATCAGTTGATGGGCATCTAGGTTGCTTCCATCTTTTTGCTATTGTGATGTGATGAACATGGGTGTGCATATTTGTGTGGCAGCTCTTATTTCTCTAGCGTATATTCCTAGAAGTGGAATTGCTGGCTCATAAGGCATTTCTATTTCTAGCTTTCTAAGGAAGTGCCATACCATTTTTCAAAATGGTTGTACCATTTTGCATTCCCATCAGCAGTAAGAGTTCCAATCTCCCCGCAGCCTCTCCAAAATTTGTTATTTTCTGTTTTTGTTTTTTGATTTGTGCCAGTAATGCCGAGGTTAGATGGTATCTCATTGTGGTTTTGATTTACTAGTGATCGTGAACGTTTCTTTTTGTGTTTGTTAGCCACTTGGATGTCTTCTTTGGTGAAGTGTCTATTCATTTCCTTTGCCCATTTTTAATTGGATTATTTGGGGTTTTTTTTGTTGTTGTTATTGTTGTTTTTGTAGGGGTGTTGGATTTTCCTGTAGATTTTAGAGGTAAGACCTTTGTCAGATTTGTAATAGCCAAAAATTTCTTCCGAGTCTGTAGGTGTCACGGATTGAATTATGTCCCCCAAAAATGTGTGTATCAACTTGGTTCAATGATTCCCAGTATTGTGTAATTGTCCTCCATTTTATGATTGTAATTTTATGTTGAGAGGATTAGGGTGGGATGGTAACACCACCCATACTCAGTCACCTCCCTGATCCAATGTGGAGGGAGTTTCCCTGGTGTGTGGCCTGTACCACCTTTTATCTCTCAAGAGATAAAAGGAAAGGGAAGCAAGCAGAGAGTTGGGGGCCTCATACCACCAAAAAAGCAGCACCAGAAGTAGAGCGTGTCCTTTGGACACAGGGTCCCTGCCCCTGAGAAACTCCTCAACCAGGGGAAGATTGAGGACAAGGACCTTCCTCCAGAGCTGACAGAGAGACAAAGCCTTCCCCTGGAGCCCATGCCCTAAATTTGGACTTGTAATCTACTTTACTGTGAGGAAATATATTTAACATTGTTAAAGCCATCCATTTGTAGTATTCCTGTTATAGCAGAACTAGGTGACTAAGACAGTAGGTTCTCTTTTTGACTTTTGTGGTGAAGTCTTTTGAAAGCATAAGTGTTTAATTTTTAGAAGACCCCAGTTATCTAGTTTATCTTCTGGAGTTTGTGTGCTGTTAGTTATGGTTTGTATCCCATTAATGGTGTTTATTAGGGCCTCTAGAGTTGATCCTATTTTTTCTTCTATGATCTTTGTAGTTTTTGGTTTTATATTTAGGTCTTTGATCCATCTTGAATTAGTTTTGGTGTGTGGTGTGAGGTATGGGTCCTGTTTCATTTTTTTTTTTGCAGGTGGACATCCAGTTTTGCCAGCACCATTTGTTAAAAAGACTGTCTTTTCCCCATTTGATGGACTTTGAGCTCTTGTCAAAGAGCAGGTGACCATAAGTGGATGGATTTACATCTAGGTTCTCAATTTTGTTCCACTGGTCAATGTATCTATCGTTGTACCAGTACCAGCCTCTTTTGACTACCATAGCTGTAGAGTAGGTTTTGAGGTCAGGTAGTGCAAGTCCTTAGGAAGATAACTTTGATGCAAATATTAGGAAGGAATGATGTGGTCCCTTCAGAAGTCTGAGCCCATAGCTGTGGGAGTCACTGGACCACTTCTTGAAGGGAGGCAGATTCATTGTGATGTGGCCCCCACATCATTTCTTTCCTACCTTAGTACTTTGCTCAGACTTTGAATCCTCTTCCCCCTTTTGGAGATACATGCCTCCCAACAAATGTAAAATGCTAGAGTACTTGAAGTCTATTATAAAAAATCTAGCATTTGATGATACTCTGCCTTGTTTTATAAAATCTTATTTTCTCTCCTAGGTACCAAACTCCTAGGAAGCAAAAGCACTATTTTTTTTTTCTTTTTTCATTTACTGCAAAGCCTATCCAAGTACAGGAAACATAGTGGAAGCTCAGAATATTTACTGATGTGCATGCATCGCTTTAACATGATTTAATCTACTTTAAAAAACAAATGGTGAAAAAGTATTTTATGAAAAAAGACTATTTTCCAACAGTGACAGTGACCATTCTACATTATTTTAATTCTTCTTAATTATACTGCTTTAAAAAGATGTACACAGTTAGTTAGGATAAGTTGGATTCATTCAGTAATACATAGTTGGTAATTCTGGTCTTATGATCACATTTCATTAAGAAATCCTCTCTTCATTTCCAAACATGGCACTTCCATTTTTCTCTCCTTCTGTAAGCCAAGTTGCTTGTTTATACCCTGTGATCCTTGGAGGGTAGCTGTGTGCTTGCATTCTTCCCCGCATCACTTATTATAATAAACATTCCTAAAATATTAAATGTTGACATACCAAGTTGCAGTTTCTGGTGAGAATAGAAGTCATTTTTAAGTGTAGAAAGCATTAAGGTCTAGAAAGTGATCTGGTAGGACAGCAGGGCCAACGAGCTCTCAGACATTCTGGATTTACACCCAGAAAGGACTTTCAGTGTGCTTGGGAAGTGTGAGAAGGCAAGAGCCAACTCATGCCATGCATGCTATTGGAGTTCATTTATGTCTATATTGGAATGACATTTTGCAAGCTTAGAAAACCAAAAGGCCCTATCTCAGCTTTCACAGGTTTTTTTTTTTTTTTTTTTGTCTTCCATGAAATTATCAGGAAACCTTGAATAACCCGGATAAAACCAACAATACATACTCACCTGAAATTCTCGCTGCACTGAATTATTTATTTATTCTTGCTTTTCAGAGACATAAACAAAGTTCAGCTGTTTATAATCATAATTGAGGGTTTCACTGGAACAGAGTAGAAGAACTTCAGGCAGGAAAGCCAAGTTCAAGGACTGCTCAAGGAATTCTCTTTGCCATTCTGACTTCATCACCATTTCCATATGAAGGTATTTGGTATGACCCATGTTGAAACAAAAAATCACCTCCACACCGAATGCTTAGAATGATATTCCTTTTTAAAAACAAATTATGAAACTGACTGGCCTCTCTGGCTATGACCCAAATCACCAGCACCCAATCCTATTTGAATGGAGAAGTATCTGCCAGGCATCCACATGTAATTGCCTATTTCTGATATAAGGCAGATTTATAAGCCAGGATTAAAACTTTGTATTTCAAAGGAAGCCATTGGGCATTTTAAGCAAAGTAGTGATTTAATTTGATTCTGGCTCCTCTGTAGAGAATGGGTTGGCGGGGAAAATGAATATAAACAGTGAGAATTGACAAGGGACTCTTCAATAATCCTAGTGAGAGACAATAGTCACTTCATATAGAACGATTGCTATGCAAAAAGAGAAAATTTGGGAGTGGAATTAGATATGGGAGTGAGGTCAGGAGAGGAATGAAGGATGACACCTACCTGACATCCATGTCCTAGGAGATACAAGAGATAATGGTTACAGTCAATTCTTTTCTTTGGATTCTTGGCTAATCTATCATCTTACATAATATCTTGGCTATTTTGAAAGACTACTGGTGCTGCCTGATACCTACCATTCTTGGCCCAGTTTTCCCTCTTAGCAGAACTTTTTGATTTAGTCATAATTCCCAGTAAATAATTTTATCTGTTCACATAAAGAAAAATACATATCTATACTTAAGAGGCAAATATGTACTTAGCAGGAGAAACAGGACATCTACCTATGACTCTATCAATCAATCGATTGATTGATCACTTTAAGTAAGCATATCATCTTACAGGGCATTCTCCACTTTGTAGCTGGAAATCAAGTCTGTCTCATGCCAAAGCTTGTGCTTTTTCCCTAAAGCTATGTTGTCTCACCATAGGCAAGCCACCTTGCTAGAGAGTAGAGGATTTATAAATATATACGAGGAATCATTTCTGAGAGAACTTACAGTCTTGTGAGGAAATGGGAAAAAAATTTTTGCTTAACAATATGGGGCAGTAAAGGACAAATAAATGATTAGTTGTAGAATTACTAAAAAGGTTGCGATAAAAAGAGACCTCTCTGGTCAAAGGGAAGAATAGGTTTACCAGGAAGTCTAACTTAAATTTGTCTTTGAAAGTTGAGTAGGTTCTGATAGGCATCAAATGGACATTCCAAATGCTAGGACTACTGAGTACGGTAAGAATAAGGAATCTAGAATTTGTCAGGAGCCTTCTATATTTCCTACAGTGTGAAACTTACATATATATTATCTCATTTAATACTGAAACAGGAAAATATCCATATCTCCATTTCACATATGTGAGAACTGAGACTCAGAGAACATGAGCCGCTTTACACAAGTTAATAGAGGGAGGCAGAGGTAGGCTTCACATCTACATTTTCTATGCAAATCTAGAGTTAATCTTAGTAGGTTAAAACTGTTTAGTGGACAGTAAGAAAGGCGGGTCAAGGCCAGCTTGGGAGGGGTCATGATTGGAAGACTGATGAATTTGGTAATGGGAAAATGAAGCCTTTTGAGCAGAGTAATGATTGCTAAACATATATAGAGAGAGAAAACTTGGTGGCGTAGCGGTTAAGGGCTATGGCTGCTAACCAGAAGGTTGGCAGTTCACATCCGCCAGGTGCTGCTTGAAACTCTATGGGGCAGTCCTACTCTGTCCTATAGGGTCACTATGAGTCAGAACCAACTCGATGGCAATGGGTTTGGTTTTCGTTTTTTTTTGGTATATATACATATTTGTTTGTTTTGAAATTTACTAAGATTTGGGTATGTTGAGCATTTGTGGTTTCTGGAATAACTGAATAACCATCTGAGGTAAATATTTTGAAGCATTTAAGATATGGAAAGTTCTGGCAAGTTTAACCGGTCCCGTTATTTTATACCTTCTCAGAGTTGTTATTGAAGGCAATAAGGAGCTGTTATTCACAGATTACACAGCATAAAGGCTTTAAAATTACACCATTGCAAAATAAATCATCATTTACTCTGCTCACTCTTTTTATGGAAGGAGAGTTGCTGACTGTAACTCAACATTTTGGTAATTTTTCAAGGGAATAATGCCACCTGTCTGACCCCCAACTAAATAGTTACTAATTTCCTACCATGTTCACAACATTAGGGCGTTGGGAAAGCAGAGATGCATAGTATTTAATCCCTGTTCTCAAGTACTTCTCAGCATGCTGGGGAAGAAAAGATCTCCTCACTTTAGAAATTATTTGACAGCATAATATCATAACTGACTTTTCTAGAATTCTTCACAGCTTACACAAGAGTTACACTGACATCATTACACTGAATCATCGCAACAGCACTATTAGATGGATGGGACAAGGTTATCATCCCTTGGAGAGATGAAGACACACAGACTCAGGTGGGATAATTGACTTCTCCAAGGCTACGCAGGCAGTTGTGGCAGAATCAGACCTGGAAGTGCGCGTGAGCACAAGCCACCTCTTTAAAACAATGTTGTAAGAGGTGTCACAAACAATGTGTGTGCTATGGCCAGCTCAGGAGAAGTGGGATTTCGGCTGGTTGAATTACTGAGGAGAAGTTTCAAAAAGGAGGTAGAATTTAAACTGGGCGTTGAAGAAAGGTGACAGTTGGGACCTGAGGGAGGCCCAGGACTGGGAGCAGCGTCTATTGTTATCTTCTGTTGAATAGTTATGGAATTCACCTTCCCTGACCAAACACCATATTAGGGATACAGTAAAAGACACGTATTTTCTTAAGTATATGAAAATGTGTTTACTTTCTCGTTTTTGCTTCCACAATGCATGCATACAACTGGCAACTATGATGCCACAGTTTACAGGAGGGAGAGAGAAAAGTCTTACAGGGAGAAATGTTGGCTCAAGAAATAAAGAAAGAAAGAAGGAAATAGTAGCTACTAACAACTCATGGTTTTTAAAGTTAACAACCTGCACTCAAGAGATCTGAGTCAGGTATTTTTGTCCTGGACCCCACCTCTCAAATAGAGCTAAAGAATCACCTTGAACCTTATTGACCTTTCCTCAGAATGCTTCAAACTCTGTTTGTATAATAACCCTCTGGTAAGTGACTGCCGGCCTTTTCTCTGAATTATCTCAAGATCTCCACGTCAGGCAGGCAGGCAGCTGTGCTCTGCTACCCCCCACTGCCAGGCGGGGCCCACCAGGCACAGCCATGGGACTGGAAGGCAGCAGCTGCAGGGGTGTTTAGGACACAGCCCTTTCTGAGTGAGTGTGCTGCTGGTGGGGGTGATTGAGTCTGACAACATCTCCATCAGGGCAGGCCGTATTCACTGGTGTCTCTCACTCTGTCAGCCTGCAGAATACCAAGGTCCCCCGTGCTCCACCAAGGGGAGGAGCAGGTTAGCGCTAGGCCAGAAGGGGAGGGAAAAATACGAGACAGTTGTCAAAGTTGGTGAAAAATGAAGATCTGGGCCATCGATTCAAGGGTCTCCAATGCTCTCTAGGGTTCTACCTAAGTCAGAGGAGAAAATAAAAGAAACACACAACCAATACAATAGCTGTCGAGCTGTTGAAATAACTCTCTGAAAGTTATGGGGTAAGAAAGGCAGGGAATTGTCTTTGATAGTGCTCAGACAGGACCAGGAGGAACTAAATGTCTTCAAAGGAAACTGAAATAAGAATGTGTCAGTTCCAAGTTACAGGTGAAAAGTGAGGTTGCAGATATTGTGCCTATATGAGGAGATGCTAAACAGGATCATACATGGGGTGGACAGCAGACGGGGCCACATGTAGACTTGTCAGCCAGTGGTTCTGCCATAGTTATGGAGTTGAAAGAGAGCTAAGAGCAGAAAGAATTTACCACTATCTGTGATAAAGAACATATTTCATATGACATCCTTGTGTTAAGAAAAATCCCTCCCTTTCTTGAATCCTAATAAATATGTATCTATTGAAGAACTTTCTAAGGCTCAGAGCCCCAGGTAAGATGGTTTCTTCAGGGCGGTGGTTCTCTACTGGGGGCTACTGATGCCTAACAGCTTTATGAAATGTATGAAGCATTTTTTACTATCACAATTTGGGGATAGTAACTGATATTTAGTGGACAGGCCCAGAGGTGCGAAGCATCTTGCAATGTCAGGAGAGTTTCCTGTAAGGAAGAATGGTCTTCCTTTCCCTGCCTCACACGCCTCTATGACTGAGGAATACTGCTTGAGGCAGGAGTGAGTTCTCTGGCATTAGAAACGTTCAGAGACTTGGATGATATTTTTTTATGGTTGTTTTGGAGGATATTCAAGCAACAAAAGTTTGTTTGGACTACATGGGTTAAAATACCCTTTCTGTCCCTGAGATTCTATGATTATATACCTGAGCGTAACTGGCTGTATTTGGAAATAAACCAAAGACAGTAGTGGGAGAGCAAGGAACAGGGCAGTTCCCAATGGAAGCAGAATGATAGTGGAAAGCATACTGGTTGAGGGATGAGGGCATTTATACTTTGGTGTCAGCTGTACTGTTCCCTAATACTGTCAACTTCAACAATTCATTTAACCTTTCTTAGGCTCACTTCCTCATGTATCTAAATGTAGAGGGAAAAACAAACAGCACATTTCCCATTTTCTAAGAATCATAGATTCAGGAATCCCCCTGCCCCTTGATGAATATGGTTTATGGCAAACTAATATTAATAGCTCTTCCTGGAGTTCCCTATGTTTCCCATCCCGCAGAAAGCCAAAGCAAAGGAGAGAGCAGACCATTCCTCAGAGCACCGTCCCGTGGGTGCCAGCCCTATCAGCTACTCAGGTACACTGGTGTGTGAGGCATCAATGTCCAGCAGCTCATCAATGCCATCACGACCATCCTGTGGATACTACTGTAAATAACAATGTAATTTGCTGATAAAATGCTGTCAGGCTCATCTGACTGTATGACATAGTGCTTCAGAAAGCATCCAATTTAAAATAAGCAGCTTGGGTCAAATGTAACTCAGGGTCCCATGATTCCTTCTCTATTTCAAAAACCAAACCTACTGTTGCTGAGTTGATTCCAATTCACAGCGACCCTATAGGACAGAGTAGAACTGCCCCGTGGGGTTTCCAAAGCTATAAATCTTTACAGAAGCAGATTGCTGCATCTTTCTCCAGAAGAGTGCTAACCGACCTCATCAGTTAGCAGCCGAGTCATTAACCACTGCACCACCAGGACTCCTTCCATTTGGGCCCGTTAAAGGAGCCCTGGTGGCACAATGGTAAAGCTTTTGACTGCTTACCAAAAAGTTGGCAGTTCAAGCCCACCTAGTGGCTCCATAGGAGAAAGACCTGGTGATATGCACCTGAAAACTTACAACCTAGGGAACTTTACGGGGCAGTTTTACTGTCACATGCAGATGCTATGAGTCGAAATCAACTCGATGCCAGCAACAGCAATAGCAGTAGGGGCCGTTATCAAGCCATGAACTATTTCTCAAAAGAAAATTATTTACTGGCTGAAGAGGTCTTGACTTTGCTCCAAAACTTTAGGGACCTCAACTGTGATTTCCCACTGCATTTTGTGGCAGGGCCCACAGAATATCGTGATCCGCCTCAGATGCTTTTAGCACCATTGGATTTCCTGGGTTACAAGGGTCAAGTAGCAGCACTGCTTATATGACAAGTTGGAGCACCTGCCTTCTCATGCTTGAGGCTATAAGCACTGTGGGCAGAACAGTACACTTTAATGTGGAATATACTGCCTCTAAAATCCAAATAGGTCCATTAAATATTGTGCCTCTTTCTTAATGAGAAGGGATATAAGGTGCTACCACTTGCATTTTTCTTTGGAAGTTCAATCCTCATATGTTTCTGGATATATCCTCAAAATCTTTACTACAGTGGCAGGCCCACATGTGTCTTATCGGGTTATTAGCGCACCTACTACTTCCTGCTCGCCTGGCCAGCATGAAGTCATTAATTTAGTAGATCAGTATGTTGTCCTGTGGAATTATGGAATGAAGAAAGTACCTGAGGACTAAATTAGGACATACAGCTGAGATGTTAACATAGCCCGCATTAAGATGGTTATGGTGTAGTTATATTCCTCCTAGGTGAAAATAAGTTACCTCTGGGTTCTATTTTTATTAGGATAGAAGAAAAAAAGAGAGAAAGAAAGGAAAAAAAAAAAAAGGCGTTTTCAGCTTAATAGCTGGAGAACAGAAGTCAAAAGCTGGGAGAATCTGTGCCAGTCGAGTGACTGTAACAGCAAATGCAATTGGAGCCAAAATTGAACTCCACTTACAATAATAATCCACTGTCATTCCCCAAAATTCTCCTGTCACTGCACAGCTCTCACAAGAGAGTTAAGTGGAATATAATAGGAAGAACCATCTTTGAGTCTTTCAAATCTACATAGATGGACTAATCTCTGCCGTTATGCCAGGGATATAATGTTGCCTTTAGTTCCAAGGACTTCCACTTGGCTTTTAACAGTTATTACTTTACAAATCAGTAGACTAACACAAGGCTTCTGCCTGTCGCTGAGTATATATCTTTTCCAGCTCTACACTGGCGACCACAGAATGGGATTGTGGACCCACTGGGCCCCCTGTGACATAATGTCAGGCCTGCATTTTCTTTACCACCTGACCTCCGTAAGTCCCAACTCTGGACCACAAAACTGTTCAGAGTTACCAAGCTCATTGTCATTGAGTTGATTCCAACTCATAGCAACCCTATAGGACAGAGTAGAACTGCCCTATGAGGTTTTTAAGGAGCAGCTGATGGATTCGAACTTTTGGTTAGCACCCGAGCTCTTAACCACTTCACCACCAGGGCTCCTCAGAGTTACCAGGAAGTAGTATTTTCAGAGACCCAATGTCCAATAACCCCCTCCCCCTGCCAACAAAGACTAGTATTTCTTAATAGTCAGGGAATATTTTTCTTGAATTTGACACAGGTCCTTTTGTGGAAGGCTGGTAGGAAAATTTATAGTAAATACTTAGAGAGTTATACAGAATCCTTCCTTAAGCACGTCAAATCTGCCCTTCACTCAAACGGTGCTAGGTCAGGTTGCAAGCTGGGTAAGGGGCTGCTTCACTCACCAGTGTATGTTTCAATGCTGAGACAAAGTGAGTATCTATAGGCTGTCTTACAGGAAATGTTCTAGAAGGATGAGCCAATCACACATTACAGATCTACTGTAAAATCTCAAGTGTTCTTAAGACTTTGGAAATCTTATTTTACATTAAATCGAGGCATTTTTTGCATCTCCACTTTATTTAGCATAGGCAACTATTGAATCCAAGTTTTAGTCAACAACCCAAATGATTAAATCTACTCCTGCCTACTTGAGCTAGTTTGACCTAGCACATTAAATCTAGACTCCCTTGTAAATTCACTCAAATTGACAAATTCAGCCTGATAAATATATGTTTCTCTCTCCCTGGCCTACCACTGTTAGAACCAATTCCTATACACATTTATCAATAATTTTGCTGATATAATTAATAAAATCTTAAAATATAAAAGTCAAGCCCTAGGTTTGATTTTGTAATTGACCCCTAAGAGCATACTGGGATCTAACTGCAGATGCCACACAGGTCTGTGGAGCAGGAGGAGACTTGGTATCCTATTCTGTGGGATCATTATAATGTGTTCAAATATCAAACCATCAGCCTCATCTAACAGGAGAAAAGCATCTACTTCTACTGCTCCAGGATGTTCAGGGAATTTAGAGTTATTCAAATTCCCCCAAACAGCCCAATTCCAATACTTGGAGTCCAGTACTTTACCAACTTCTTCATTACCTTTCTCATGAGAGACCTGGTGAAGCTGTGAACTCAAGTTATTTCAATTCAGCAACCTATATGATCAGATTCTGTGACTGTTTTTGCATACATTAGCCCTGAAGCCATAGGAAATTGTTTTACTAAGTTATAGAAACACCCTTGTTCTATAACTGGGCCTATAATTTAAGACCCTGAGTCTCTTTTTTTTCTTTAAGCTCTTTGGTGCAATTAGATGAGGCTAATCTTTTCCACTGTATCTGTGCTCCCTATAATGTTCTACTGTAGCTTCCTTTTGGCCTGTCAAAACCTTTGCTTCATTTCTGGAGGCCACAGTGATAATAAGTGCAAATTTTTGCACTAAGTGGCATGGAATACCAGTGCCCCACTCTCTATCAATAACTGAATCTTTTCCCATTCAAATCAAATAGCTTATCTCAGATTTCTATTTCTTTTTGAGTCTGCAATCTGTATCTACCCCTAGTCCCAATTATTCTATGGGTCAGTATTTTTAGTGGTACACAACGGATTCTACTTTAAGCTCAATTAAAAAAAAAAAAGGATTTCATGATTTTAGCTAACAGAATTCCTAGAAAACCCAAATAACCAAGCTTAAATGCTACTAAATAAGAAACAGAATAGCCAAGAAAAACACCCATCCATACCACAGAGGTGGTCCAATGGAAACCCCACTGTTAGTGTCACCTACTGCTCAACACTCAAAAAACTATGGACTAAATACCAGAATCTTTGCTACAATTTCTGGAAAAATAAAACCAAATGACTCTACGAATGGATTGTCCAGAAAAGCTGCATACTCTCTGCGTCCTGATATTCACATATGCCTTTTGCGGTGAGATGGATTGCTTTTGTGTGGCCTTTCTTGTCTTCTAACTCCCACCCAAGTGATTGAGTTGTTACGTGCCATTGAGTTGGTTCCAACTCATAGCAACCCTATGTGTGATTGGGTGGGGCTGTGCAAATAAGGTGATCATGGCCCACCAACGGGATTGGTCAGTTTTGTCATCCTGCTAGGCTTAAAAAAGAGCCAATTCCAGGGCAGAGAGAGGATTTCACCACCACCAAGGAAGAAGAGCCAGGAGATGAGCATGTCCTTTGAACCTGGGATCCCTGCACTGAGACCCTTCTAGACCCAGGAGACAAAGACAGAGGTGTAACACCTAAGACGGCAAAACAGCAAGAAGGTGCAGCACAAAAATGGCAGCAGCAGAGGCAACGAAACCAGGAGACTGGCAGGAGATCGGCAGGAGAAGGCATGGTTGGCTTTCCAGCCCATGGAGCAAGAAAGCTGAATGCCTTCAGGCAGGAGTGGGGTGCCTCTGGACCTTTGGTGTAACTACGTTTGCCAACCCATGGAGCTAGAGCTGAGTGCCTTTGAGTTGAGGCTTACTGGTGGAGTGGGGTGCATCTGGGCACTTATCAGCAGAGTTAAAAGAGCTTCTTAACACTTGCCCAAAGAGGGCAGAGGCAGAGAGGAAAAAGAGAGGTGTGCCTGTGGGTACAGATGAGAAGAGGCTGTCCTGATGGAAGAACTGTATCCTAACGTTCTTCAGCCTGAATTGTAACCTGTTACTTCCCTAATAAACCCCATAATTGTGAGCATGGTCTGTGAGTTCCGTGTGGTCACTGCAGTGAATTATCAAACTCATCAGAGAAGTAGACAGTGCCACGGGAGCTATGCTTGGTGTTGTAATTGGTAAAGATGGCAGAGAGAGGAGGCATGTCTGACCTCTGCCTCACAGGAATCAGTCTTGGGCTGTTGATCTTGATTCTCATTCCCCATGGTACAGTTAGAGGATGTCAGATACCACCCCACACCATTTTTACAGTTTTCCACTTCTGATTCAGTTATATTTGTTTAGCAGAATCAGATCACAATAACAACCTAAGGATAAGGGAGTCTAGAAAATGCAATGTTTAGCTATCTAATCTTTTCATAACAACCCTATACGACAGAGTAGACCTGCCCCATAGAGTTTCCAAGGAGCACCTGGCTGATTCGAACTGCCGACACTTTGGTTAGCAGCTGTAGCTCTTAATCACTGTGCCACCAGGGTTTCCAATCCAATCTTTAGGCTACAGGAAATACAGACTACAAGAGGCTTGGCATGCTGTTGAGTGAACCAATTTGCAGGATCTATCACGGTCATGAAACCCTGGTGGTGTGGTGGTTAAGTGCTACGGCTGCTAACCAAAAGGTCAGCAGTTTGAATCTACCAAGTGCTCCTTGGAAACTCTATGGGGCAGTTCTACTATCTTATAGGGTTGTTATGTGTCGGAATCGGCAATGGGTTTGGTTTGGTTTATCACAGTCATGGTGACCAATACGTAGTGCCTTTTGATTCAGGAGGCAGTTTGAGCCACAACTTTATCACTTGGAACTTGAATGTTAGGTTTGCCATGGCTGCTGTTTTCCTCTGAAGGTAGAAAAATTCTGCAGAATAAAATTTTCATAGGCAAAATAAAACTTGATTTACTTTTTTAAAAAAACCTCTAATACTCAAGGTTATATGTTAAGAATATAAATTAATTATGAATTAATCACTGAGAATCTTAAGAAAAATCTTACATAAGCCCAGTCCTTACATTCAAAGAGCTTCAGTCAAACGAGAAGAAAGGAACATAAATAAATAATGATAAAACATTGTGGTAAGTGCAAAAAGTGAAATGCATATAAAGAAATATTGTGGATTTATCAATAATCATAACAATGAAAGCTAAAATGGACTGACGTACACCAGGTATCCAGCAGAGTTCTAAGGTATTTAGATGTGTTTTACCTCGTACCATCATCCCACGATTCTTATAAAACTCAATTGGATTCTTGAAGTTTTAGCGTTCTATAACTCACAAATTCTCTTGGTCCAGGGAGGGCCTTATCTTCTCCTAACCCAGTTGTCATCGAGTCGATTCCGACTCATAGTGACCCTCTACAACAGAGTAGAACTGCCCCATAGGGTTTCCAAGAAGCGCCCGGTGGATTTGAACTACTGACCTTTTGATTAGCAGCCAAACTCTTAACCACTGTGACATCAGGGCTCTTATCTTCACATATCAGTATCAAATATCAAATCATACCAAAGAAAAGATTCTAGTTTCCTTTGTACTCTAAAACAGGTACCTCTAGTCTTTGGCTCTGTAGCTCTCTCCCTCCAGACTAAACAATGTTGACATCCCTACTTAGTTTTGTGCTAGTTCTCTCTTCCTAAGGCCAGGAATATACAGTTGAAAAGTTTCCCCCATAGACTTCTATAATTTTAAATAAGTATATTTTATTGTATTTTGTTTAAGTAAAATTTCAATCTGATAAAGTGGAAAAAAATACCTTATTTGTTTCAAATCATTTCATTTCACCCTTGTAAAATTTGATTGATGCACAAATAAAAAAGCGTAATTTTGCCACATACGTGGAATGCCATCTGCTGCAAAGAATAACAGTTTGCAATGTTTCCACAAAACTGTATCCAATGAGTGAAGTTTGAATCAGTTCTGCCAAAGTAGTGAGTGGGAATGCCATAAATTCAAGGGCTTTGTGGGCAACATCTCCCTTTCAATACCCTAGAGGAAGACATTCTTTTCTCTTGCATTGATGCGCATGCTAAGGAAAGTGAGTGCATTAGGATTTCCACTTTTACTACTATCCACTCTCTCACCCATTTCCCTGTGTGCACAGAAGTCAGAGGAAAAAGAAACTGACTTCGGACTGCTAGATAAAATCATCCACCCTAATTTCCTCTTTGAATCAACAAGGAAATAAAATTTCTAACATAACTGGTTTGAGAAAGGACCCAGGACAGCTACCCTAAGAAAATTAATTTTAATACATAAGATGTCCTTGCATACAGCTGGCACTCTTGATCTGCTAGTGTGGTTTATTTTCTTTACCCCAGGGGAAGAAATGGGTCAGCCAGGCTGGACACAAGCCTGTCAACAATATGATTTATGGGCCTCATGTCCTAGTTTGTCTCCCCAAACATTAACCAAATAGGCTTTCATTCAATCACTACAGTTTCATTCCTTTGAGGTTTGGGGCTTTTAATCCTCAAGACATTGATTAAACCCCTGTTAGCAGTCACAACTCGCATCATTACCAGTGTCTCTTTAGAAACATCTAGGATTGGTCCATCAGGTAGAGATCTGAAAGAGTAAGGATTTTGGATAGAAAGACAGGCAAAAAAAAATTTTTTTTTGCCTATTTCCCATTTTTTTCAAGAGATATATAAAGTGACCTGGCATATCAACACTTCTCCGGGGTCCTCTTGATTTAAAGGGTATTTATGTGGAATACGCTGACCTAGGTTACAAGTCCTCTATAGATATAGGACAAGAATAAGAAAATCAATTCTCCCACTTGGGAATGAATTTCATGACCTTGGATTAGGGCAGTTCTCTCCAAACAGGCAGCCTGCACTTTTCCACAGCTAGCTGGAGCCAACACCATGCATGTGAACATGGGTATCACCCACATTGTGAGTGGAAACAGCACCCCGTTTCACACTCAGTTTCAAAGCCTAAATTCTTTCCCCAGGAATGACCTTTGAGGATTTTCACTCAGGATGCTAGCCTTTTAAAATCCATAATAAAGGCCTGTCAGATACTGTGCGACATTCTAACATATTACCCTAGCACTGGGATCAATCACAGTCCAGGGCCGGAGATTCAATATATCTTTTCTAGAAAAGATGCAAAATTTTCAGCATACATTATGGCAAAGTTTGCAAATCCCACAAACATAAATTAGGAAATCTGTTTGATATACTTGCATGTCACTGCATCTTGGCTGGGAACCTTACTGAGACAGAGCAGAGCTGTTCCTTGAGGAGGAGGAGTGAGTAGCTCATAGACATGAATGCCTGCCTCATATATCCCATGGCCTCTGGGGTCACTGAACCCTGATTTCCTCTCATCCTATTAGCCCTGTGTTTTGGATTGAATTGTGTCCCCCATCAAAAAAAAAAAAAAGTGTTAGAATCCTAACCCCTATACTATAATGTAACCCCTATAATGTAATTCTGTTTGGGAATAGGGTTTTCTTTGTTATGTTAATCGGTCTATATCAGTGTAGGGTGTGTCCTAAACCCGATCACTTCTGAGTTACATAAAGAGCACATTACATGCAGAGACGTGAGCAAAACAGAGGAAGACAGACACCATGTGAGGATCTTCTATAAGGAGAGGAAGCAAGGAAAACCCAGGGCTACAGACAAGGAAGGAATTTATGCCGCTGAGATCTTGATTTGGTCTTTTGGCCTCCAGACTGAGAGGAAATAAATTTCTGTTCTTTAAAATCCAGCCACTGGCAGTATTTGTGTTATGGTAGCACCAGGAAACTTAGCTACCCCGTTTGACCTCAACAAGAGGAAGGAGAAATGGAGAAAGAAAAGGAGGAAGGGTGAGAAAATAAACAGAAGAAGCAAAGTGCATTTTTTTTCTCAATTAGAAGTGGGGAATAAAAATGTTTTCTGTGGGAATTTTGATCTGGTTGATGCTAAACTATTTGTCTGTCCTCTGGTCTTGCTTCTGATAGAATCTGACAACCCAAGAACTGCCCTCTCTGATACTCCCCACTCTTGATTAGCTTAGAGGCTGCAGTTTTGAAACCTGACTGAGATCACACTTATCTACTTCAGAGTCCAGGGCTCTCGTGAAACCCATCCTCACTGGCCTGGAAGGACAGTGTTACAAGATTGGTAATCCTTTGCCTCAGTCAGAAGAGACTATGGAATTGGAGGTGTAGAAGGAGAGGAAACAAAGCAGGGGGTATCTATGAGTGACTTCCGAAAAACATTTGTTTCCTTGAGAACATCATTTAGCCCTGTATTTCTTTGATTTCTACACCCACGCCTTTCTAAATGTCACAGTCATCAACCACTTGGTGTTAATGAAGTCAGGGAAATAACATTATGAAGCCTAACAGATAACAAGCCCCTGCATCCCAGTTAGGGTTGGCCCAACCGACATGAATGACCCCACGTAACAGCTGCTGGCCAATGATTACTTGTTTTCTCCCGGTCTTTTGAAATTTCAAAGTAGAGGCATGATAACCCTTGTAAACAAGTTATGGGCCTCAATGTTTCAAAACTCAATTTCAAAAGAACGTTCAAAATAAGGATTATAAAATAAGCTGTTTTATTCCTCTAGTAGCCAAAAAGTGACACAAAATATCTGAAACACCAAGCCATATATCCACAGTACCTTACTCCGCAATCAACATGAATAAATAAGGTGAAATATAGATGAAGTCATGAGGCTGAGATCCTTTCTGCCGAAATGAATTATATCTGTGGTGGAGAACAAAGCCAAATTCTTCACGAACAAAATGTGATCAAATCATATGCTATGTGTGCATAGCAAAACACTTTTCCCAAAGTTACTCAAATAATAAGTCTTTAGTAAGTGCTTAGTAAAGTGCAGACTTCTTGGCAACAACCATAGAGTGAAAATTTAGTGGCTTAAATCAAATGTAGTGCACTTCTCTCATACATGAAAGCTAGTCCAGGGCTAGACTGAGGGCACAATAGAGTTGGAGATCATGACTCCTTCCATCGTGTGGCTCTGCTCTTCTTAGGGTGCTGCCCTGTCTTCATGGTTGAAGACAACTCATTAACACATCTACATCCCAGTCCACAGGAAAAGCAAACAATAGGGTGCAAAGGTCATGCTCATTGCCTTTTATGCTGTAACTTAGAAATTCAATCCATGAACTTGCTCACATCCCACTGGCCAAAACTTAGACAATGGCTGCACATAAGTGCAAGGAGAGTCCCTGGGTGGTAGAAACAGTAAACAGACTCAGCCACTAATCAAAAGGTTGGAGGTTTGAGTCTTCGCAGATGTACCCAGATGATCTGCTTACAAAAACCAACCATTGATAACCATATGGAGCACAGTTCTACTCAGATACACATGGGGTTGCCATGAGTCAGAATCAACTTGATAGCAACTCGTTTGGTTTTTGGTTTTAAGTGCAATGAAGTCTGGGCATTTTAGTCTTTATTTTGAGCAGTCTTGTAGCCAGCTAATTCTAAAAGGAAAGATAAAGAATGGAAATTAGGAGACAACTACCATCTCTGCCATACATATGGACAGCCAGAGTCTGCTATGAAGTGTTCAGTAATGGATGTGAGTCTTCCGTATTCTTTTTCCTGGCAATCCTCCTGCCCCCATACCATCTTCAGACACTCAACGCCTTCAGGATGGTGTCCTGCACCTAAAAGCCTTCCTAATTTGTTCTAGAAAACTGGCCTCTTAGGCCCGTCTTCTCGGGAGTTTCCTCAGCATTCTAGGAAACAAGACACTTAGCTATGTCATCAACAGAAATGCATTAATAGACATCATACCCTAAATACACCCGTAGGAACTTTAATGGGGTAAAGAGTGACCTCAGGGGCAGCCACACTCAGGGCATCATCTTCGCCAATGCTGTTGATCACCCCTGAAAATCTTTATTCCCCCTACTGTTTGATGGATAACTTTAGGTAGCTTCTTTAGTTCATAATGCCTCTATATTGTTGT
Organism: Loxodonta africana; assembly: GCF_030014295.1. Classification (NCBI taxonomy): domain Eukaryota; kingdom Metazoa; phylum Chordata; class Mammalia; order Proboscidea; family Elephantidae; genus Loxodonta; species Loxodonta africana. The sequence goes on from NC_087352.1 coordinate 64,996,582, forward strand.
TGTTAGGTGCCATCAAATTGGTTTCAACTCATAGTGACCCTATGTAGAATGGAACAAAATACCGCCTGGTCCTGCACTATCCTCTATAGATTCTCTTAATTGTTCCATTTATTTCAATTAATCAAACCCATCTCGATGGCCTAGGTTTAATCCTATTTCCTTCGTGAAGCTTTCCCAGACCACCCCAAGTCTCACTGTTAGAACTTTGCTTTGAACTTTCTTATCTCATACAGTAGCTTTATCCCACAATTTATACTTGCATGCTCCATTATACGAGCTGTTTAAATGAAATGTCATGTGTATTAATGTTGCCTTTTCAATAACATTATTAATTCCTTGAAAACAAAAATCATTTATCATGTTCAGTAATGGCTCAAAGCTTTAAACCTGATGAACTTTTTTCTTTTCTTCAAGTGTTTATACAGTGCTTATTGTATAACTATCATTCTGAAATCAAAATTAACACCAGTAAAAAGTAATGAAGAAACAAGATACAATTATATAGAATCAAGGCTATGATTGAAAGTCAATAACCACAATATACACTTAAAAGTGAGCAAGAAGAAGAGTATTTGGTACAAATTGGAAGTACAGGGAAGCCTTCACGGAGCCTCCTCCTTCAGTTTGGTTGTCCAGATGGGTGAACATCTTGGCATTCAATGCTGCAGAGTGATACAAGAAGGGGGCATTGTGAGGGGTGATAGTTGCCTGTTCTGGAATCCACCGTCTCAACTTTAAATGTTAGTTTGGATCCAATTCTTCCAGAAATTCCTCCTCAGCAACCTCTTTAATGGTTCTCTCGTCTCAAGACTTTACATAGACAGCAAAAAAAAAAAAAAAAATTAGTTGAACACATGCTATGATATAAACAGATTAATACATTCTTAACTAAAGCTACATATACATGTGTATGTGTGTGTGTATATATATATATTTATGTATGTACATATTACGCATGTAGGCAAAAAAAACAAAACCAAATCAGTTGCAGTCAAACAATTCTAACTTAGGGTGACCCCATGTGTATCAGAGTGCAACTGTGCTCCATAGAGCTTTCAATGGCTATGACCTTTCAGAAGTAGATCGCCGGACCCTTCTTATGAGGCACCTGTGAAAGGACTTGAACTGCCAACCTTTCAGTTAGTAGTCAAGTGCTATGGCAGCCTACGTACATAGGTATGTACGTAGGTAGGTAAAACAAATTGCAATGAGTAGATACATTTCATGTGGTTATGGAATTAACTATAATTCTTCCTTAGAAGGGACTGAGGAAAAACCCTCACGCATCTGTCCAAATAGAACATCTGTCTCCTTTTGTCATATGGCTCCATGTCATTACTTCTGTTGATCCTAGATCATTCCATGCCACATGATTCACACAACTGATCATTTCACTGCATCGAACCTAATATACCAATAACAAAGCACCTCAGGTGATAATTTTTCATATTTCAAATGCTGAGATAGAGTCTATATAAGCTATACTACTATTTGTGCTGCTATCAAGACTGAAATACTTGCTGGACGAGGAAGCTCACCGTCTTCTAAAGAATATTCTGTAAAGCACTGTCCCTCTTCTTCCTCTTCATCCTTCTTTACCTTCTTCTTCTGGGAATGGTTTATTTCCTCTAGCTGTGGTATGAATTGCACTAGGCAATCTCATCTGAGCAGTAATTAATAATGTTCAGGAGAAGCTACAGATTATAAAATATTCATCATTGTTTAGAAATCCATTGCTACTATTTTCTACTTCAGACTATCACACCTGTTTATGCCCACTTATGTGCCTGTGGGCATAGCTCTACACAGCCACAAATGATGGCTGCTTTGTCATACCCATGCAGCAAGAATGGCCCACATGATGCACATAAAACTTTATTCATCTGCACAGTATGAGACATGAAGACCTGGATATTGCAGGAAGTCATTTTTTTCCCCTTCTTTTTTTTGTTCCACATTTTACATTCTGGCCTGCAGTGCAACTACACTAATCGCTGCAGCGTTGGAGTGATACAATGCATTAAAGCGGCTTTTATGGTTGATTAAATGCTCTAGTTCTGCTACTACATTTAATCAATGGCAGCAACCTGACACAGCTTCATTGGCTACAAGGCATTACAGATTAAGCTTCACACATTTTAGCTATTTCGGAACAAATTCTAAGTTTTGTAACTGCAATATTTTTAAAGCTTCAGAGAGTGACAGTTGTTTCTAAGAAAGTTGCATATTTATTTTAATTAGGGTGGTCAACGCTATTGCAGGGCACATTTCACTAGCGCCTTGTCTTTAAAAAGGTATGATAATGTTTAGTCCACATTTATTTCAACGGTCTGGAGATGATTCTTATAGTAAGTAATCATTAAAGAAAGTCTGACAGTCCAACCACCAGACACCAAATTTGCAAACTCTTGGATAGCTTCTACGGAGAAATTTTATCTGCTTAAAACTTCCATGAAAGCCAAGCAGGTGTTCATCTTCTTTCTTGGTTCTGATGACTCAAAAGATGTCTCGTTCTCTTTTGTATATTTTTCTGGAATTAATTAAAAGACATTCTGATGGTTAAGATTGTGTGTCAACTTGGCTGGGCCATGATTCTCAGTGTTATATGTGATCAACCCCATGATGGGATCTTCTGTGAGTAGCCAATCAGTTGAAAGGGAGTTTCCTTGGGCGTGTAGCCTGCATCTGAATATAAGTGGACATTCTGACTTTTGCCCTCCCTGGATCCTGCAGCTACCTCCAGTTCTTGGTACTTGACCTCCAGCTCTTGGAACTTGAGCTAGCAGCTTACCTGACAATCTTGGGTTCTCCAGCCTCTGCAGCTACCTGAATCAGGAGAAGCCTTGTGGTCTTGCCAGCCGATCTTGGGATTCATCGGTCTTCACAGCCTGTGAGCAAGAGCCCTACTCTCTGACCTGCCAATCTTGGGTTTGCCAGCCCCTGCAGCTGTGTGAATCAGGAGAAAGCTCTATCCTGATCTACGGACTTGGGAAGTTCCAGCTTCTACAATCGCATGAACTGTTTCCTTGATATAAATCTCTCTCTCTATATAAACATATTTATACGCACTACTGGTTTTGCTTCTCTAGAGAACACAGCCTAAGATAGACATCCACCCCCTGTAAGGACTCACGTGTCTTTCTGAATCGACTGGACTCTGTGATTATTAAAATAATGAGTTATAGACTTTTGGCAATGACTGACACAATGATCTAAGGACCATTATTTATTAGCCTTCAAATATGTGATACTATATTTTGTTTTTCTTGAGTGCAGGGACTATGCCATAACACCATTGTACTCCTCAGAAGTCAGTTCCAACTCATAGCAATCCTGGGTACAATGAAACGAAACACTGCCTGGTCCTGCATCATCTTCATAATTGTTGTTATGATTGAACACATCGTTGAAGCCACTGTGTCAATCCATCTCGAGGGTCTTCATCTTTTTCACTGACCCTTTATTTTACCAAGCATGATGTCCTTCTCCAGGGACTGGTCCTTCCTGATTACATGTCCAAAGTATGTGAGATAAAGTCACGCCATCCTTGCTTCTAGTGAGCGTTCTGGCTGTACTTCTTCCAAGACAGATTTGTTCATTCTTCTGGCAGCCCATGGTATATTCAATATTCTTTACCAACCCAAAGCATCAGTTTTTCTTCAGTCTTCCTTATGCACTTCCCAGCTTTTACATGCATATGAGGCAATTGAAAACACTATGGCTTGGATCAGGTACACCTTAATCCTTAAAGTGACAACTTTGCTTTTTAACACTTTAAAGAGATCTTTTGCAGCATATTTCCCAGTGCAACGCATCTTTCGATTTCTTGGCTGCTGCTTCCCTGGGCATTAATTGTGGATCTGAATAAAAGGAAATCCTTGACAACTTCAATATTTTCTTTGTTTTTCATGATGTTGCTTATTGGTCCAGTTGTGAGGATTTTTGTTTTATGTTGAGATGTAAACCACACTTAAGGCTGTAGTCTTTGATCTTCATCAATAAGTGTTTCAAGTTCTTGCTTTCAGCATTCAAGGCTGTGTCATCTGCATACTGCAGGTTGTTAATGAGTCTTCCTGGTGTGTTCTTCTTCATATAGTACAGTTTCTCAGGTTATTTGCTCAGCATACAGATTGAATAACTATGGTGAAAAGATACAACCTTGATGCACACCTTTCTTGACTTTAAACGACACAGTATCCCCTGGCTGTATTTGAACAACTGCCTCTTGGTCTAAATACAGGTTCCGTGTGAGTACAATTAAGTGTTCTGGGATTTCTATTTTTTGAAATGTCCATAATTTGTTATGATCCACACAGTTGAATGCCTTTGCATAGTCAATAAAACACAGGTAAACATCTTTCTGGTATTCTCTGCTTTCAGCCATGAACCATCTGACATCAGCAGTGATATTCTTTGGTTCTTCGTCCTCTTCTGAATCCAGCTTGAACTTCTGGCAGTTCCCTGTTTATGTACTGCCGCAACCACTTTTGAATGATCTTCAGCAAAATTTTACTTGCATGTGACATTAATGATATTGTTCAATAATTTCTGCATTCTGTTGGATCACCTTTCTTTGGAATGGCTATTTTGAGGAGGCAGTTCTTCCCCAGTTATATTTTGGGTGCCTTCCAACTTGAGGTGCTCATCTTCTGGCACTATATCAGACAATGTTCTGCTGTTACTTACAAGGTTTTTATTGGCCAATATCTTCAAAAGTAGATTGCCAAGTCCTTCTTCCTAGGCTGTTTTAGTCTGTAATCTCAGCTGAAAACCATCTACCAAGGGTGACCCTGGTGGTATTTGAAATACCGCAGGCTATGCTTCCAGTATCACAGCAACATGCAATCCATCATAGCACAACAAACTGACAGACACGTGGTGGGGAGAATACAATAATAGGTGTTAATAAATGTTTTCTTAATATATTTTTATGGCCTAAAATTCCAACTAAATTCTAAAAACTTTCAAGATGTTCATTGGAAATAGGATAAAAAATAAAACAGCTTCTCTTTTTTTTATAATGCTATAGGGCATTCCTAAGTGAGCTCTCTCACTGTGTTAATTGTTACCCTTTTAAAATATCATCATGAAAAGAAAATGTTTCTAGGAAAGGCGATTGTCAAAGTAGCCAAAAATACTAAGTAACTTAACATTCATAAATGCACCAAAAATGGTAGGATTCTTCAGTTTGGAAAACCAGAGCTGAGTAGAGCCATAAGCAGTGATCATAAAAAATAATAATAATAATAAATAACTGATCACTACTCTCTAAAAGTGTCAAGATATTGAAAGGCAAAGAAGGACTGAAGAACTTTTATAGACTGGAAGACACTAAAGAGCAATGTGGAATGCTGGATTGTATTCTCGAACAGAAAATAACATTAGTGAAAAAAACTGGTAGAATTCAAGTAAGATCCATAGTTCAGTTAGTAGTATTGTACCAAAGTTAATCTCCTGGTTTTGATACTGTACAACGGTTATGTAAGATGTCAAATTCAGGGAAGTTAAGTGAGGAACTTACAAGGGCTGTACTATTTTTGGCAATTTTCTGTTGGTCTAAAATTAGTCCAAAATAAAGGTAAAAAACAATAATAAATAACAATGGGTACTGAATGAAGTCCTTGGTGACCAACTCCTGGAGGATTTTTGTATCAATTAGGATGATTTTACATGTAAGTCATAGAAATCCAACTCAAATTAACTTAAATAATAAGAAATTTTATTGATTTCCTGAAAGTTCAGAGGTAGGGCAGCTCTCAGGTTTGGTACCATAGGAACTCCAGCTCCATTTCTCTGTGACTGTCTCCTCCTCTGGCTATAGATTCTCCTCAGGCTGAATTTCCTCTTGGCCTTATGATGGATGCCGGGGGTAGCTGAAACCAAATGTCCTTGTTTGCTTTTTAAGAAAAAGGGAGAACCTCATCTTTCTCTCTCTTTTTGCTTCTCTTATGACCAAGAATCTTTATAGGAGTCTCCAACTATTTCTCCTTGAGTCTCATTGTCTAGAGTTGGGTCCATTCCTGTACCAACGACGGGCAAGAGAACGCTATGATTAGCTTAACTAATCAGAGTCTTGAGTTGGAATCGACTCAATGGCAATGGGTTTTTGTTAATCAGAGTCTATCTTTGAACCTTGGGTAACAGTAGCTTCATGAGGGAGAAGTAGAAACCTGAATAAAATCAGAGCTCTGTCAGGAAGGAGGAAGGTTTTGGGGAAGCAACCAAATACATTTACAACTATTATAACTAGAAGAAATGTTCTTGAAAATCAAAACAGATCACTGTTCAATATACAAAACAAAATACTACTTTACAGAGTAGAGCATACATATGTAGAAAATAGTAACCCAATAACTGGAAAAAGGAATTGCTATACGTTCAATCTTGTTTTCAGCTGAGGAAGACTAGATTATTTCAGGTCATTCCATGAATTGCAGAGCACCAAAAAATGCTAGATTTGGGGTTTCCACACAGATCAGCACAAACCCAGTGCAGAACGCACCTCCATCCCCAATAACCAGCCTCTTCTAAAATAACTTGCATACATATATGCTGCCTTCAGTTCTACTTTTTAAAAAAGGTACGTATTGCATTGTTCTTTTTTGTTTTCTGGATCATCACGTAATATAAACATACTCCTTCTTCCCCATGGCAGGTCTTTGGATTTCCAGAATAAACCTTTCTTTTCATCTCCACACCGAACGCAGATGTTGTTTCCAGGCATTTCACACTCCTAGTCACTTCTGGACCACCACATTCCCTCTCACAATGTAGCACCCACCTCCATGTTTGATCTCAGTAAAAGAAACACAGTTAGACCACGATTTGTACACAATATGGACACTCTATTAATTAACACAGCCTCATATTATGTGTTTCGTGTGTTAATATTATTTCATTTTAAGTTCTTTGGGGAAGGATGAATGAGTTCCCAGATAATAAACTGCCTAAATGTGCTGAATAATGATACAAATGTCACTTTCATTCTTCCTTCCATGAGCTCCTGCTTAGTGCCCTCCGGAGGGTAATAACAATAAAGCAAAGTTAAGGAGAAAGTTGGGGGTGGGGAGACTTAGCAGATGTTTAGCCTCTTTGAGTCAGGGGACATACTCTCCTATTGAGGCCCCAAACAGCCTTCACACTGCAATAAAATAAAGCTTGTTATTGTAGCTGAAGGAATCGGCCTGAGTTATTGCCCTGCAGGCATTAGGAATTAGAATATGCATCAGTCTATCTGGTGGCCTTGAGAGCAGTTCTAACTCAATCTGCTAGAGCAGAGGTGAGGCAGCGAGACTGGAAAATCGTTATTTCCAGCAAATCCTCGTCTCTCACTTCATGTACAAAAGTGTCCTTCACACAAACCATGGCTTTCAGGACGAGCTGCTTAAATTAGAGAATAAAATTATTGGTCTCTCAAAACCAAACAATCTGTTCTAATACAGACAAAGAACTCTTCCTACTTCCCAAATTAGAGTTGTAGTGATGGTCTGGTCTGCACTAGCTAGGGTGACCAAACATCCTGGTGTTCTAGAACAGTCCCAGTTCATTGTAGCTGTTCTGGTGTGAATTTTAACAAAGTCGCCTTTATTCTCAAAGGCGACCGGATTTAAACAATAAATTATATAATCATATCAACAACAGTACAATGTATCACAGATTTAGTTCAGGATGTTAAAAGTCCTATATTAAAATCTTATCTCCTCACTAAAGCCCTTATAAAGTATAGGATGATCATAGTATGACTCCCATTTGGCATAGTAGAGAGTGACACTATCACGCAACTTGGTCAAACAGGACCAGTTGTAGATTTCAGGTCTCCTGAGACTTATTTCAAAACTTTTACCAGAAGAAGAAAAAAAAAAATCTGTTGAAGGCTGTTTGTGCTTTTCCATTCCTTCCTGTACACTCTTTTTCTGACTTCTTTCTTCTTTTGGAAAAAAGAGAGAATATGATTTAAAGAAATATAAACTAGGTTTTGTTTCTCTACTTCAAAAATTTTATTATTATAAAAGTAACATATGGTTACTATTTAGATAGTATTTAGCATTGTAGAAGATACAGAAAATATAGAGAAATAAAGAATTATTCAATCTCAGAATGTGCTGGACAGTCTATAAAGAAAAATATGTGTATGTATTTTTAAGAGTTATACCATTGCTATATTTACTCTTCCTAGAATATGCTTTCTGATTTTCTCCATTGATCTATATTTTTACCTACTCTTTAAGAATACCCTGAAACTTCTCCTAATGGCCCTGGTCCACAATGCTCTCTTCTTCCCCTGGGTCTGTCTCCCTTACTCGAGGCTTCTTACTTTCCATTACTAATTTGATTGCAAACATTTCTCCCCAACTAGAACTAGACTCCAAACTCTCTGACATGGATTGAATTGTGTCCCCCCAAAATATGTGCCAACTTGGTTAGGCCGTGATTCCCAGTATTCTGTGGTTGTCCTCCATTTTGTGATTGTAATTTTATGTTAAAGAGGATTAGGGTGGGATTGTAACACCCAGCTAAGGTCACATCCCTGATCCAATGTAAAAGGAGTTTCCCTAGGGTATGGCCTGCACCACCTTTTATCTTACAAGAGATAAAAGGAAAGGCAATAGAGCAGATGGGTGTGGGGGGTGGGGGGGAACCTCATACCACCAAGAAAGAAGCACAGGGAGCAGAGCCTGTCCTTTGGATTTGCGGTTCCTGCGCAGAGAAGCTTCTAGTCTGGGGAAAGATTGACGAGAAGGACCTTCCTCCGGAACCGACAGAGAGAGAAAGCCTTCCCCTGAAGCTGACACCCTGAATTTGGGCTTGTAGCCTACTAGACTGTAAAAAAATAAATTTCTCTTTGCTAAAGTCATCCACTTGTGGTATTTCTGTTATAGCAGCACTAGATGATTAAGACACTCTCCAAGGGAGAGCCAATCCTACACCTCTTCATATCCTTGCCACCTAACACCATATTGGCACATGATAGGAGTTTAAGAGCTGTATAATGAATTGTAGTTTACAGTGATGATGAACATGATGACGATTTTACTCACATGGGCCTTCTAATTGATTGTTTCCTCTTTGCACATACATTGCCTTCTCTTTACCTATTAGCTTTGATCACACATCTTAAAGGAATTTTAAATCTTGTAAATAATACTTGCTTGTGTCCCCTCAAAGAAAATTACATTCAGGCCTAGAGCTTCTCAGATATAGAAGGATGTTGACAAATTGCTGCAAATTCAGCAGAGAGTTGCTGGATTGATTAAGGGATGGAGGATTTGATTTATGAGCAAACATTAAAAGAACTAAATATGTATACCTAGGCTCCACAGTGATTCAGAATAGGCCTGGGGGACCTGACAACTGTATATTAGTAGCCAGAGGATGAAAACAGCATTACAAAAAGAACTGCTTAAATTAAAGCAAAGGGCCTCTGGTGACACTCACCAGGGATTTTAATTACTGGGGAATAAATGTCCCCATATATGAATTCAATGCTTCTCAAGCATTGATGTGCGCACAAATCACCCAGAAATCTCGTGAAGATGCATATTCTGATTCAGGGAGACTGGGGTAAGGCCCAAGAGTCTGCATTTATAGCAAGGTCCCAAGGGATTGTGATGCTGCTGGTCCAGAGATTGGACATATTCACTTGCACTTCTTCTCTTTTATAATTGAGCAATTCTGTTTAATTAAAGAATATAAGAGCTTTCAAAATAGGTATATTTAAACTAAATAAACTATCCTAAGACCCACGAGGGAGAAGCTGGGGCACAAATCGACCAAGCTGGACAGGAAGGGGGAAAAAAAAAAAGCAGGCAGGAAGGTGGGTGGATTTCCTGAAGTGCTCATCAGCCTTTCCTGGCCTTCATAGAGGGCCTTCACACTGTGATGAACTACCCAGGGCTATTTCCTGTCCCAGGCTTATCTTTCCACTTGTACAAGGTGACAACACAGGAAGAAAGCATAGCTTTCTCCAAGTTCTAATTGTAGGCTACCAGAAAGTTCCTTTTTGCTTTCAAAATAACTCCTCCACCTTTTTATTAATATCTGATTAATGCTGGTGCATTCTTCCCTTAGCTTTAACCTTCCATCCCTTTCATACTGAAAACGCTATCAGATATTTGTACCTTAGTGTGGATGACTTTCAAATCTTTTCCTGATAGATTTTAAAGGAGGGAAATAAGACATTTCAAGGACACTGTAAACATTGGAAGAGTAGGCAAGGATGGAAAATGTAAGGAGGAGCCACACATTTTAAACATAAGAATAAGGTCCAAAGAGGAGAGGCACATTACCAAAGCCACTACTTTCTTCTTGATGAAATCCAGGTTTCCAGATTTTCAGGCCAGCATTCTTTCCCTAAACATGCCTCTCTACTCTCCCGGAAATCGGCCCCTCTGGTCTTCCTCAGTTTCAAGCTACAAGCATAACCAAGGGGCTTCTTCCAACCTTTGGAGTAAGTCACTGATGGCCAGTTCTTCTCACCTGAATTATGCTTAATCAGATTAACTTAAAGGTAATGTTTCCCACATCAGATATAATCCCTAAGCAGGTGAGCTTCACTTTCTTTATTATACCAAAGCAATTATAATCAAACCAATTAGGATGGAAAGCGTGAAGGTGAGCCCAGCTGCTTCCTATTAAACAAATACCTTAAGGAAACTTTGAATAACCCACTGATTACTAAAAGATACATCATATCATTTCTCTATATACAATCAGTCAAATGAGTACAAGAAGAACGCTGCCTCCCACCCCATGCAAGCCCACCCCTCATACACTGCTTATTTTCATTCAACACCCAGGATAATGTTATCTGCTGATGGCAATCCTGTTGGCAAAAGGTTTCACAGGTCATACGGCTCTTTCATGTCCATATTTTTGTATGATCCACACAATAATCTTTAAGGTGTTATTATTATCATTGTTCCATTTTTAAGCTGAAGAAACTGGTTCATTAACAAGTTAATGTCATGCTTAATGTGACACTTCATCTCAAATTTAGACCCTGACCTGTAGACGTCAAGTCTCATGTTATTTTCTCAATACGCCTCCTTGGTCAAGCCAACTCTGTCAGCCCCAGGGTAAGACAAGTTCATAACTTGTTTTTTCTGCCTACTAAAGTGAACCTCAGTAATTCATGATGAAATATACTCAATTTTATGTGTTCTCACATGATTTTATAACTTTCTTCTCTGATGTTCTAGTCTAGGAAAAGCACATTTATTAGCAAAAGATGAAGCCTCAACTGGAGCTGAAGCAATCAGAGCCAGGAAACTTAATATTTTCCTCAGCTCAATGGCTTAAGAGAAACAGAGGGTGAGAAAACTAAAGTGGAAAAATTTTACCTAAAAAATCCAGTGCAAATCCTAGGGTCATTATACATTCAGTGTCATTCCTTTTCTGTTTCTAACTTTAGAACAGAACACTGAAAAATCATGACCATTAAGATGTTGTCAAGGCTTTTTAAGATCTCCGGTCTCCAAAGACAAAATCAACCAGTAAATAGGCTCTCCTTAATGAAACATAAAACAAATGTGGACATCACAATAATGCCCTACAAGAAAGTTTGACAAAAATGTGTTTTCTGGTTTAGATTCTCAATTCCTTGAGATATATAACTGGCCAAACTTCCTACTCCCCCTATGTGTCTTGGTTAACTTAATCTACAGTGTCATCCCTCTTTCTAGCTCTGCTACTAGAACTGAAAATACCATAGAAGTGTTCCCACCTCCTTTCTTTGGAACAAGCCTTTGGATCAGTGACACAAATCCTAGCCATCATCACGTAAGGCCCAATTCCTATTGTAAGTAGGTAGGTGGGTGGGTGGGTGGGTGGGTGCGTGGGTGGGTAGGAAGAAAGGTACATAGGTAGGAAGGTAGTAGGTAGGCAGGTAGATAGGTAGATAGACCAAGAGACAGAAAGAAGATAGATAACTGCCTTTGAGTCAACTCCAACTCATGGTAACCTATGTAAAACAGAACAAAATGTTACCCGCTTCTGAGTCATCCTCATGATCGTCAGAATGTTTTAGTCTACTGTTGCGGTTATTGTGTCAATCCATCTCACCAACGATCTCCTTCACATGCACTGGCCCTCTACTTCACCAAAAATGGTGTCCTTCTCCAGCATTTGATCCCTCCTGATGATGTGTCTAAAGTAAGCAAGTCAAACAATGCTCTGTAATGATTCATAAGGTTTTCACTGGCTGATTTTTGAAAGTATATTGCCAAGCCTTTCTTCACAGCCTGTCATAGTCTGAAAGCTCTGCTGAAATCTATCCACCACAGGTGACCCTGCTGGCATTTGAAATACAGTGGCATAGCTTCCAGCATCACAGCAACATGCAAGTCACCACAGTACTGCAAACTGACAGACGGTTGGTGGCTTATTCAACTTAAAAACCCAAACAACCAAACCCATTGCAGTCGTGTCAATTCCGACTCACAGCAACCCTATAGGACAGAGTAGAACTGCTCCACAGGGTTTCCAAGGAGCAGCTGGTGGATTCAAACCACCCACCTTTTGGTTAGTAGCCAGGCTCTTTAACCACTGCACCACCAGGCCTCCAGCTCTATGTAAATAATATCAGCCTAACTCTCTCCAGTGATTTTAAGTTGGCAATATCAAGAGCAAATGATACTGGCAGGTAGTAGCAATTTTTTTTCTCTATTTTTTATATCTATTATATACGTATATGTCTGTTCTATATATAATATTAGTTTATAATTAGAGAAGTGAGTGATCATAGTTTTATGGTCATTATTCATCTTAGTTGTCCTCGCTTATTTGTGAGGTACATTCAAATGACTAAAAACATTTAGAGCCCAGAAGGAGAGTAATAAAAACAAAATCAGGATTGTGGTGTAGACAGAATGGAGTTTCAAACAAACATATACTGGAGCACACTGGTAAAAGTGACATCAAAGAAGATAGCCAGAACCAGGTATGATGATAGCAGAAGAGATGCTAAATCTGAGAATGACAGTGAAAGAGTAAAAAACTACATGAAAATCCAAAGCCAAAACTTACCAAAGATTCAACTACATATATACAAAAATGGCTAAAATTAAGAAGGTTGTTAATACCAAATGTTAGCAGCTATTGAAGCAACTGGAACTCATATACATTGCCTATAAGAATGTAAAACGGTATAACCAAGTTGGAAGGCTGCTTGGCAGTATACTAAACACTTATGTACCCTTTGGTATGGAAATTTCACTCCTAGATACATACCCAAGAGAAATGAATGCATATGGCCACCAAAGAATATGTACAATGATGTTCATAATAGGTTTATTAATTAAAAATGAAAACCAGAAAATAATCCAAATCTCAATAAGAAAATGGACAAATAAATTGGAGCATTTTCTTACAATGGATTGTATACCAAAAACCAAACTCAATGCTGTCGAGTTGATTCCGACTCATACTGACCCTACAGGACAGAGTAGAGCTGCCTCATCAGGTTTCCAAGGCTGTAAATCTTTAAAACAAAGCAGACTACAACATTTTTCTCCTGTGGTGTGTCTGATGGGTTCTAACCACTGACATTTTGGTTTGCAGCCAAGCGCTTAACCACCACACCCCTAACAACTAATACATAAACAACATGGATGCCTTTCATAGATACTATGTTTATGAAAGAAGCTAGTCACAAAAGATGTATAATATATGATTCCATTATGAAAAGAGCCAGAGTAGTGGTTATGGGGAGAGTTAGGGCCATAGCAACTGGAAAGTGGCATAGGGAGCTTTCTGAGGCACTGGAAATGTTCCATATCTTCTTCTGGGTAGTAGACACATGGCTGTATACATATGTAAAACTTCTTTGAGCTTTAGTCATGTTGTTAGTATACCTTATGCACTTCACTGTGCATAGTACATGCCATTATGCCATAATTAAAAAAAAAATATTCTGAAGGTAACAGTAAATCTAAACACAGGGATTTGGTGAAATACTTACTTTTCTTCCATCTGTGCTTCAGGACTTCCTCTGAAGACCCACATCCCAAGTTATGGCGAATAATTCCAGCACTCTTAAAGACAAAGGTCCCAGTCGCACTGCTTGGAAACAAATGCCTCAGCAAACTCCTAATCCTTAAATTACCCTCATTAGATGGCATTTGGCTAACAAACCAGGTTTTCCACAGAACCCAAGTACACTCAGACAAATGCCCACTGACCAACGAGGAAAGCTGTCTTTCTTATGGGTATTATGCATATGTATAATTTTCATCGCCAATGCAAAATTTTCTTTCCTTACTTCATATCCATTTCCCCATTTAAAAGCTGTAAAGTTTGATAATTTGCCATGGGAATTCAGGATACTTGTGAAAATGAATAATGTCCCATTATATTTTAATCACCTCTTATATGGGCTTTTATTTCTCATCTGTGGGTTGCTAGTTTATTAAAAATTGGTCTAGAAGAAAATTAAAAATCTTTAGAAAGAGACAGTGCTGGAATAAGATGTTAAAAAAAAAAAAAAAAAAAAAAACTCCGAGTGTAGTACAGACCAGCTTTCCGCCTCTCCTACCAATTTTAAGTTGAAACAGAATTGGCAGCAATTGTGCCATAACGTTAGACAAGATGGCATGCCAAATGAACGAACTGAGTCATGGGTGCTGAACATAGCTGGATGAATATTTTATCATGACGAAAAATATTTCAATGGGAAGATGATAATAGTTTTGGGGGCATTGATGCTGTTTAGAACATTAAGCTATTAATTAAGGTGCTATTGATTCAAAATAATACTAAGATCTTTCTAACAATAATGCTGCTGCTGTTGTTGTTGTTAGGTGCCATCGAGTTGGTTCCTACTCATAGCGACCCTATGCACAGAACAGAACACTGCCCGGTCCTGCCCCATCCTCACAATTGATGCCACGCCTGAGCCCATTGTTGCAGCCACTGTGTCAATCCATCTTGTTGAGGGTCTTCCTCTTTTTCACTGACCCTGTACTTTACCAAGCATGATGTCCTTCTCCAGGGACTGATCCCTCCTGATAACATGTCCAAAGTATGTGAGACACACTCTCACCATCCTTGATTCCAAGGAACATTCTGGTTGTACTTCTTCCAAGACAGATTCATTTGTTCTTTTGGCTGCCCATGGTATATTCAATATTCTTCACCAACACTGCAATTCAAAGGTGTCAATTCTTCTTCAGTCTTTCTTATTCACTGTCCAGCTTTCGCATCTGTATGAGACAACTGAAAACACCATGGTTGCAGCCAGGTGTTCCTTAGTCCTCAAGGTGACATCTTCGTTTTTTAACACTTTAAAGAGATCTCTTGCAACCAATTTGCTCAATGCAATGGGCCTTTTGATTTTTTGACTGCTTCTTCAACAGGTGTTGATTGCAGATCCAAGACGAAATCCTTGACTACTTCAATCTTTTCTCTGTTTATCATAATGTTGTTTATTGGTCCAGTTGTGAGAATTGTTGTTTTATGTTAAGGTGTAGTCCATACAGAAGGCTGTGGTCTTTGATCTTCATCAGTAAATGCTTCAAGTCCTTTTCCCTTTCAGCAAGCAAGGTTGTGTCATCTGCATAACACAGGTTGTTAATGAGTCTTCCTCCAATCCTGTTGCCTCATTCTTCTTCATATAGTCCAGCTTCTCAGGTTATTTGCTCACCATACAGATTGACTAGGTATGGTGAAAGGATGCAACCCTGACGCACACCTTTCCTGACTTTAAACCATGCAGTATCTCCTTGTTCTGTTCAAAGGACTGCCTCTTGATCCATGTATAGATTCCTCATGAGCACTATTAAGTATTCTGGAATTCCCATTTTCCGTAATGTTATCCGTAATTTGTTATGATTCACACAGTCAAATTCCTTAGCATAGTCAATAAAACATAGATAAACATCTATCTGGTATTCTCTGCTTTCAGCCAGGATCCATCTAACATCAGCAATGATATCCCTGGTTCCATATCCTCTTCTAAATCTGACTTGAACTTCCGGCACTTCCCTGTCAATATACTGCTACAGCTGCTTTTGAATTTTGCTTGCATATGATATTAATGATATTGTTTGATAATTTCTGCATTTGGTTCTATCACCTTTCTTGGGAATAGGCACAAATATGGATCTCTTCCAGTTGGTTGGCCAGGTAGCTTCTTCCAAATTTCTTAGCATACATGCATGGACACTTCCAGCTCCGCATCCGTTTGTTGAAACATCTCAATTGGTATTCAGTCAATTCCCGGAGCCTTGCTTTTTGCCAATGCCTTCAGTGCTGCTTGGACTTCTTCTTTCAGTACCATTGTTTCCTGATCATATGTTACCTCCTGAAATGGTTGAACGTTGACCAATTCTTTTTGTTATAGTGACTCTGTATTTCCTTCCATTTTCTTCTGATGTTTCCTGCGTCATCTAATATTTTCCCCACAGAATCCTTCACTATTGCAAATTGAGGCTTAAATTTTTTCTTCAGTTCTTTCAGCTTGAGAAATGCTGAGCATGTTCTCCCCTTTTGGTTTTCTCTCTCTAGGTTTTTGCACATGTCATCATCATTTACCTTGTCTTCTAGAGCCGCCCTTTGAAATCTTCTGTTTAGCTCCTTTACTTTGTCATTTTTTCCTTTCACGTTAGCTACTCGTGGTTGGGGTTACTGGTGGTTCAAGAGCAAGTTTCAGTCTCTTCTGACATCCATTTATGTCTTTTTAATGACCTCTTGCTTTCTTCACATATGATGTCCTTGATGTCATTCTACAACTTGTCTGGTCTTTGGCCATTAGTGTTCAACTTGTCAAATCTATTCTTGAGTTGGTCTCTAAATTCAGGTGGGATATACTCAAGGCCATACTTTGGCTCTCATGGACTTGTTCTAATTTTCTTCGGTTTCAACTTGAACTCGCGTATGAGTAACTGATGGTCTGATCAGCAGTCAGCCATTGGCCTTGTTCTGACTGATGATATTGAGCTTTTCCATCATCTCTTTCCACAGATGTAGTCAATTTGGTCCCTGTGTATTCCATCTGATGAGGACCATGTGTACAGTTGCCATTTATCTTGGTGAAAAAAGGTATTTGCAAAGAAGAAGTTGTTGGTCTTGCAAAATTCTATCATGCGATTTCCAGCATCGTTTCTGTCACTAAGGCTGTATTTTCCAACTACCAGTCCTTTTACTTTGTTTCTAACTTTCTCGCTTCAATCATCGGTAATTATCAGTGCATCCTGATTGCCTGTTCAATCAATTTCAGTCTGCAGAAGTTGGTAAAATCTTCAATTTCTTCATCATTGGCCTTAGTGGTTGGTGTGTAAATTTGAATAATAGCCAGATTGTATTAACTGGTCTTCTTTGTATGCATATGGATATTATCCTATCACTGACAGCACTGTGCTTCAGGATAGATCTTGAAATGTTCTTTTTGACAATGAATGCAACGCCATTCCTCTTCGAGTTGTCATTCCTGGTATAGTAGACCATATGATTGTCTGATTTGAAATGACCAATACCAGTCCATTTCAGCTCGCTAATGCCTAGGATATTGGTCTTTATGTGATCCATTTCATTTTTGATGATTTTGAATTTTCCTAGATTCGTACTTCATACATTCCAGGTTCTGATTATTAATGGATGTTTGCAGCTGTTTCTTCTCATTTTGCGTTGTGCTACAACAGCAAATGAAGGTCCCCAAAGCTTGACTCCACCCATATCATTAAGATTAACTCTACTTTGAAGAGGCAGCTCTTCTTCAGTCATATTTTGAGTGCCTTCCAACCTGAAGGGCTCATCTTCTGGCACCCTCCCCCCCATGCATTGTTGGGTTGTTGTACTGTGAGGGCTTGTGTGTTGCTGTGATGCTGGAAGATATGCCACCAGTATTCAAGTACCACAGAGTCACCCACGGCAGACAGGTTTCAGCTGAGCTTCCAGACTAAGACAGACTACGAAGAAAGACCTGGCAGTCTACTTCTGAAAAGAATTAGCCAGTGGAAACCTTATGAATAGCAGCGGAACATTGATATAGTGCCAGAAGATGCTGTTGCTATTGAGTCAAAATAATACTAGGATCTTTCTAACAACAATGCTGGTGCTATTGATTCAAAATTATACTAGGCTTTTTCTAACAATTAATGACAGCTAAATTAGTATCTTCAACAAAGTTAAAAAAAAAATCTGTTTTAAACCTCATCTTAGAACCACTAATTTTTTCCTCAAAGATGTGTCACTTAAATTATCAATATCTCTTTCAAGTCAAAAGCTTGTTTAAGCAAACTCCTCTTGCCTTATTATTGAAAACACAAAGCAGTAGATTTCTCTGTATTTATTGATAAAAAAAAAATACATTGGCCTTTTTAACATCTCTGCAACTGCTTATCATAACAACATGGTTTTTTCAAGATGATTATAAAAAACAATAAAAATAAACTAAGCCTGGTATTTTTCCAATGCAGAAGTATTTTAATCAACCCTGTGTAGACACTGCATACCTCATTCACCAAATTTGTGTGGAAATTTTACTATGCACCTGGTGCTGTCCTACTTTCTAGCGATGCAACAGTGAGAATGGAGCTTACGTATAAGAGTGGGAAAGAGAATTTTTTAATAATGTTTGTTGTGCTTTAAGTGAAAATTTACAAATCAAGTCAGTCTGATATACACCTTGCTACACACTCCCAATTACTCTCCCCCTAAAAAAAAAAAAAAAAAAAATTATTATTTTTTTAATGAGACAGCCTGCTCTCTCCCTCCACTCTCTGGGAAAAGAGATTTTAATCAAAGTCTCATAGTACTGAGAGCATAATTACAAACTGAGATAAGGACTTTAGAATCAAAGGAACAGGGTCCTGTGAGAGACTCTCATCTAGACTGAAATATCAAGAAGTAACACTTAAATGAAGATCTGAGGGCTGTGATTGAGGGCATTTCAGATAGCTGGGTGGACACAGGCAGGGCCATGAACTGGGAGAAATGTAGGTCTTTAAGGGAACCAAAGGAAGACCAATAAGCCTGAAAGAACAAGACTAGAGAGAACTCGAGTGGCATGTTAAAGCTTATTTAATCTTCACTGCAAAAGGACACCAGGAAGAAGTTTTATAAGCAATTAGTTTACAAGATCATAGCAGCATTTTTTAAAAGACCACTCATGCTACGGCGTGGAGAACAGACGTGAGGGGGGCCGAGCAGATGCAGGGAAATCATTAGTGTGCTGTCATAGAAACTAGAGAGATGAGATCATTTAGGTAACCTGGTAAGCACAGTGGTTAAGAGGACAAGCTCCATACACCTGATGTCCAAATCCAGGTTTCTCATACATTCTCCACTAGGAAGAGCCAGGGCTCCTTGTAGAATGGTTGATTCCAGGGCTACAGTTGGGAAGACACAAGATGAACCTGGAACATCTTGAAAGGGAAGAAGTGTTTAAAGAATGATGGGTGCCTTACAAATGCGTATTCCAAAGCTGTCAGCTGGAAGGGGCACATTCTGGCCAGATCTGAGACCATTAGAGCATCAGGTTTTTTAAAAAGAAGAATGATGGAAATGGGTTATAGCCCATTAAATAACATAAGAATTCATGAATTAATTCTTAATATAAATAAATAAAAGGGAAAAGAGAACACTCTTATTTTATAGTAGAACGGGCAACTAAAAAACGTAGAAGGGATGGTACTGAAATTTAAAAATTAACATTTGACAGCAATCATAATAATTGATTCAGGCACTAATCACAAATGGATGCTAATAATAGTGGGTGAAAGTTCGAGGAGTAAGAGGATATTTGCATAGCTTCAAAGTATCTCTTGAAGGTATAATTAATTATAAAGGAGAATATAGTAACTTTATGGAGGAACAGCCTAGAAGACACCACCTTGACCATGTAATCAAAGTGAACATCAGTAGTAATGGGACAGACTTACTTCATGTACCTCCTGATGGGATACACTTAGAACGAAAGATTGCTGCTGTGGTACCCGTGCCCAGAATGTATAACCCAAATCTAATTATAAGGAAACATCAAACAAATACAAATTGAAGAACATTCTACATAACAAGTGGCCTATTTTTTGTTTGTTTGTTTTTAAGCAAATGTATGAAATACAAAGTAAGACTATGGAACTGTTCCAAGTTAAAGGAGTCTAAGGAAACATGACAACTGAATGTAATGTTTGGTCCGTGGTTTTCTTTTACTATGAATGGTATTATTGGGACAATTTGTAGAATGTAGATAGGGTTTGTAAATTTTTATTGCAGCAATGCTAATGTTCTAATTTGAATAATTTTATTATGATTAAGCAAATTCCTTATTTTAAAGAAACACACTGAAGTATTTAGAGGTAAAGAGACATATCTGCAACTTAATATTAAATGATTCAGGAAAAAAATAACTTTATGTAAAAAAAAGAACAAAATGATAAAGTCAGTGTGTCAGTGTTAACATTTGGGCAATGTGGGTGAAAGGTATACAGGACCTTTTGTTTTTTTCCTTGTAACTTTTCTTGAAGTCTGAAATTATATGAAAATAAAAAGTTAAAAGAAAAATGTTAAATAATAACAAAAGGCAAAAAAAAAAAAGGGTCTGGCTTAAAGCATGTCAATACGGGTTTGAATCCTAACTCTCCCGCAAAGGAGCTACAGATCTTATGCAAGTTACTTAACCTGTTCAAGCTTCAGTTTCATAATCTGTACACTGTTAATAGAATTTACTTCCTGGGGTTTCGTTGAAAATTACAGAAGTCATTACATGTAAAATGATCAATAAATTTATTATTTAGGATCGAGGCAGCAAAATAGAAGGAAACATGAGCAGACTTGAAATATATTGCTGGTGGTAGTAGAAGATTCTGTGTAATAGTTTGGACAGTGCCTCTGTTGCTTCTAGAAAACCGAATTCTTCCACTATAGCATTTTAACTAGGGAGATACTCTTCCAGAGCAAGTTCCAAACAAACGTTCTCATCCTCTCTCACCTCCCACAGCTTCTTCAAAATTCCTTGGTCCTCAGTGTGCTGAGATCTGCAATTCAATAAGAAGGAAGGAACCTACTAGCAAAACTAGAAAAATAAAACAAACACTTTTAAAAAGAGAGAGCATATTGTAAATAGCCGCTAATTTGGTGCTAAATGTTTTTAGCGTCTATAGATAATGAAACACCAAGACATCCAGAATTGCTTGATCACAACAGCAGCTCAGAGCACAGAGGAACCGTCGCATCCCCAGATATACCCCCAAACAAAACAAACCCGTTGCTGTCGCGTAAATGCCGACTCACAGTGACCCTATAGGACAGAGTAGAACTGCCCCATAGAGTTTCTAAGGAGCACCTGGTGGATTTTAACCGCAAATCTTTTGGTTCGCAGCCATAACACTTAACCACCGCACCAGCAGGGTTTCCTCCCCAGATATAAACACTCTTATTTCTGCTTATAGGACTCAGGCTACTCTGGGTAAAGACTCAGTTTGTATATCCGTGAATTCCCTCTTCCAAAATTGTTTATAATTTAAACTTGTTCTCTCTTTGTCAAAGAAAATGTTTTGTCCTTAGTCCAAGAAATGTTCAAGGTCATCCAGCAGAATGGTAGGGTACAAAATGTCCCTGAACTCCTGAAGTCATTACGTATGGGGGTACCTAATTCTTCCCATGCAAACGATCAACCCTGTTAAATAATTTACCCATTGTACTAGACAGTCCCTTTTTATGGTTCTCTCCCTTGGTCCCTGTGCACTCTTATTCATCATGTCATGTTTCGAGGAAGAAATCAGAAATCTATCAGCTTTTAAGGCCTGAGTGATGGGACAGGAACAAAAAAACACCTCAAATTGGGGCTGGATAGGAGCAAAGTTGACAACAGCTCCTGAGAAGCCATTTGTTTTACTTGTTTATCACCTGTCAGAGCAATAAGAAAGGGGGACCAAATGGGATATAAGACTCAATAAAGCATCTAAAACTTGCCCTTGTTTAGAGAATATTTGTCAGGAATACTAGGAACAATGTTATCAGTAGGGTGACCACGCAAATTATCAACTAAACGGAGATCCCTTGGAGAGTAAAAGGCTTCTATTGACAATTACATTATCAACTAAACTGAGATCTCTTGGAGAATAAAAAGGTTCTATTAACAATGACACTACCACAACAGACTTTAACTGTTCCAGGCAAATCAGGATCTATGCTCTCCAGAGTGGTAAAGATTCGGAGCAGATTTTTTTTCTAATTTTGCCAGATGACTTATGTCCAGAGTCTAAGTCCTTTATTTTAGAATATTAGAATATGCAACATAGAGATTTTAGAGCTAAAACCGCTCAATCTTAATTTCCATTTTACAAATGAAGTTCAAAGAGAGAAACTGTCTTTAAACATAGACTTGTAAAGTGGTAGAGCTCAGGGTCTCTTTTTGGTATTGTTAGTTATGAGCCTGGGATTGATATTTCCAAACCACTGCATCTGATAAGGGAAGCTAAAAGGTTATGGCATTATCTGTTCCCTTATCATACTCACCTGAAAAAATGAATCCAAGTATCATACCTCAGGCTTACTGCCCACTCTCATTTTGCAGACAATGATACCTGAGTTGAAGTTGTACTTATCAAAATGAAGGCCTACACACGAAGCCCTCACACCCATGAGTACTCATAAAATGTTACGTTCATTCTTTTTTCCCAGACATATACAAAGAAACCATATCTGAACCCATAATCTAAGTATATTCACCTAACAGTGGCTCCTGCTTTGTACAACCCAAATATAAAAATGGGGACTCCCCAGGCCCCCGCCCCAGCTACTAGTTGGGGCCTGGGGACCATAGTCTCAGGGGATATCTAGGTGAACTGGCATAACACAGTTCATAAAGAAAATGTTCTACATCCCTCTTTGATGAGTAGTGATTGGGGTCTTAAAAGCTTGTGAGTGGCCATCTAACTTATATCTATTGGCCCCAGCCCATCTGGAGTAAAGGGGAATGAAGAAAACCAAAGACGATGAAAAATATTAGCTCAAAGGACTAAAGAACCACATAAACCAGAGACTCCACCAGCTTAAGACCAGAAGAACTAGATGGTGCCGGCTGTGTGACAGGGGTCACAACAGAGAGTCCCCGACAGGGCAGGGGTAAAATGTAGAATAGAATTCAAATTAACAGAAGGAGGGCAGACTTACTGATCTGACAGAGACTGGAGGAGCCCCAGAGACTGCTAACCCAGAAGTGAAACCATTCCTGAAGCCCGCTTTTCAGACAAAAATTGTTGTTGTTGTTAGGTGCCCTCAAGTCGGTTCTGACTCTTAATGACCCTATGCACAACAGAACGAAACACTGCCCGGTCCTGTGCCATCCTTACATTAGTTGCTATGCTTGAGCTCATTGTTGCAGTCACTACGTCAATCCACGTCGTTGGGGGTCTTCCTCTTCCACTGACTCTGTACTTTGCCGAGCGTGATGTCCTTCTCCAGGGACTGATCCTTCCTGACAACATGTCCAAACTATGTAAGACGAAGTGTCGCCATTCTTGCTTCTAAGGAGCATTCTGGTTGCACTTCTTCCAAGACAGATTTGTTCATTCTTTTGGCAGTCCATGGTATATTCAATATTCTTCACCAACACCACAATTCAAAGACATCAATTCTTCTTCAGTCTTCCTTATTTATTGTCCAGCTTTCACATGCATATGATGCAATTGAAAATACCATGGCTTGGGTCAGGCACACCTTAGACAAAAATTAGATAGGCCTATAAAATAAAAAGAAAACCCTGGTGGTGTAGGGGTTGGGTGCTATAGCTGCTAACCATAAGGTTGGCAGTTCTGGTCCACCAGGCGCTCCTTGGAAACTCGGGGGACAGTTCTACTCTGACCTATAGGGTCCCTATGAGTTGGAGTCAACTCGACGGCAACAGGTTTGGTTTTTGGTTTTATAGAATAAAAAATAACATATGTGAGGAACATGCTTCTCATGTCAATCAAATTTTTGAGACCAAATGGGCAACTCCTGTCCAAAAGCAAGAAAAGAAGTCAGGAAAAGACAGGAACTGGATAAATGGATATAGGGAACACGGGGTGGAAAGGGGGCGTGTGCTATCACATTGTGGGTATTGCAACCAATGTCACAGAACAATATGTGTAGACATTTTTTAATGAGAAAAAAAAGGAGGACTCATTTATATGTGTCTACATGTTTGCAATGAGCTTCCAGACTAAGACAGACTAGGAAGAAGGAACCGGCAGTCTACTTCTGAAAAGCATTAGCCAGTGAAAACCTTATGAATAGCAGCGGAACATTGTCTGATATAGTGCTGGAAGATGAGCTCCCCAGGTTGGAAGACACGCAAAAGATGACTGGAGAAGAGCTCCCTCCTCAAAGTACAGTCAACCTTAATGACATGGGTGGAGTAAAGCTTTTGGGACCTTCATTTGCTGATGTGGCACAGTTCAAAATGAGAAGAAACAGCTGCAAACATCCATTAATAATCAGAACCTGGAATATACGAAGTATGAATCTAGGAAAATTGGAAATCGTCAAAAATGAAATGGAATGCATACACATCGATATCCTAGATATTAGTGAGCTGAAATGGACTGGTATTAGTCATTTTGAATTGTAAAATCATACAGTCTACTATGCTGGGAATGACAACTCGAAGAGGAATGGTGTTACATTCATGGTCAAAAAGAATGTTTCAAGATCTATCCTGAAGTACAGCACTGTCAGTGATAGGATAATATCCATATGCCTACAAGGAAGACCAGTTAATACGACTATTATTCAAATTTACGCACCAACCACTAGGGCCAAAGATGAAGAAATAGAAGATTTTTATCAGCTGCTGCAGTCTGAAATTGATTGAACATGCAATCAAGATGCATGGATAATTACTGGTGATTGGAATGCAAAAGTTGGAAACAAAGAAGAAGGATCAGTAGTTGGAAAATATGGCCTTGGTGATAGAAACAATGCCGGAGATTGAACGATAGAATTTTGCAAGACCAACGACTTCTTCGTTGCAAATACTTTCTTTCACCAACATAAATGGTGACTATACACATGGACCTTGCCAGATGGAACACACAGAAATCAAATTGACTACATCTGTGGAAAGAGACGATGGAAAAGCTCAATATCATTAGTCAGAACAAGGCCAGGGAGCAACTGTGGAAAAGACCACCAATTGCTTATATGCAAGTTCAAGCCAAAACTGAAGAAAATCAGAGCAAGTCCGTGAGAGCCAAAATATGACCTTGAGTATATCCTACCTGAATTTAGAGACCATCTGAAGAACCGATTTGATGCATTGAACACTAGTGACTGAAGACCAGACGAGTTGTGGAATGATATCAAGGACATCATCCATAAAGAAAGCAAGAGGTCACTAAAAAGGCAGAAAAGAAAGAAAAGACCAAGATGGATGTCAGAGGGGACTCTGAAACTTGCTCTTGAGTGTTGAGCAGCTGAAACAAAAGGAAGAATTGATGAAGTAAAAGAACTGAACAGAAGATTTCAAAGGGCCTCTCGAGAAGACAAAGTAAAGTATTATAATGACATGTATAAAGAGCTGGAGATGGAAAACCAAAAGGGAATAACATGCTCGGTGGTTCTCAAGCTGAAAGAACTGAAGAAACTGAAGAAAAAATTCAAGCCTCGAGTTGCAATAGTGAAGGATTCCATGGGGAAAATATTAAACGATGCAGGAAGCGTCAAAAGAAGATGGAAGGAATATACAGAGTCATTATACCAAAAAGAATTAGACGATATTCAACCATTTCAAGAGGTGGCATATGATCGGGAACTGATGATATTGAAGGAAGAAGTCCAAGCTGCTCTGAAGGCATTGTCGAAAAACAAGGCTCCAGGAATTGATAGAATATCAATTCAGATGTTTCAACAAACAGATGCAGCGCTGGAGGTGCTCACTCGTCTAAGCCAAGAAATATGGAAGACAGCTTCCTGGCCAACTGACTGGAAGAGATCCATATTTATGTCTATTCCCAAGAAAGGTGATCCAACCGAATGTGGAAATTATAGAACAATATCATTAATATCACACGCGAGCAAAATTTTGGTGAAGATCATTCAAAAACGGCTGCAGCAGTGTATCGACAGGGAACTGCCAGAAATTCAGGCTGGGTTCAGAAAAGGACGTGGAACCAGGGATATCATTACTGATGTCAGATGGGTCCTGGCTGAAAGCAGAGAATACCAGAAGGATGTTTACTTGTGTTTTATTGACTATGCAAAGGCATTCGACTGTGTGGATTATAACAAACTATGGTTAACACTGCGAAGAATGAGAATTCCAGAACACTTAATTGTGCTCATGAGGAACCTTTACATAGATCAAGAGGCAGTTGTTCGGACAGAAAAAGGGGATACTGATTGGTTTAAAGTCAGGAAAGGTGTGCGTCAGGGTTGTATTCTTTCACCATACCTACTTAATCTGTATGCTGAGCAAATAATCTGAGAAGCTGGACTATATGAAGAAGAACAGGGCATCAGGATTGGAGGAAGACTCATTAACAACCTGCATTATGCAGGTGACACAACCTTGCTTGCTGAAAGTGAAGAGGACCTGAAGCACTTACTAATGAAGATCAAAGACCACAGCCTTCAGTATGGATTATACCTCAACATAAAGAAAACAAAAATCCTCACAACTGGACCAATGAGCAACATCATGATAAACAGAGAAAAGATTGAAGTTATCAAGGATTTCATTTTACTTGGATCCACAATCAACACCCATGGAAGCAGCAGTCAAGAAATCAAAAGACGCATTACATTGGGCAAATCTGCTGCAAAGGACCTCTTCAAAGTGTTGAAGAGTAAAGATGTCACCCTGAAGACTAAGGTGCGCCTGACCCAAGCCATGGTATTTTCAATCACATCATATGCATATGAAACCTGGACAATGAATAAGGAAGACCAAAGACGAGTTGACACTTTTGAATTGTGGTGTTGGCGAAGAATATTGAATATACCATGGACTGCCCAAAGAACGAACAAATCTGTCTTGGAAGATGTGCGACCAGAATGCTCCTTAGAGGCAAGGATGGCGAAACTGCATCTTACATACTTTGGACATGTTGTCAGGAGGGATCAGTCTCTGGAGAAGGACATCATGCTTGGCAGAGTACAGGGTCATCGGAAAAGAGGAAGACCCTCAACGAGGTGGATTGACAGAGTGGCTGCAACAATGAGCTCAAGCATAACAACAATTGTAAGGATGGCACAGGACCAGGCAGTGTTTCGTTCTGTTGTGCATAGGGTCGCTATGAGTCAGAACTGACTCAACGGCACTTAACAACAAGAACAACAACATGTTTGCCTGTGCTTGAAGCATGTTTGTGCTTCAACAAACATGGTTGAAGCAAGTGCACAAGGACTGTACTGATAGAGAAACTCCATGCCCATAGTGTGTTTTTTTTTTTTGTCAGCTCATGACAAAGAGGAGTGGAAGAGGGGTTAAGTACACCAGACTGAAGGATTACAGAGAAGCATAGTGTTTAGTCTTCTGCTTTCAGATCAGGGTCTGTCTCTCTCTGTGGAGACCCTGAAACTTACTTCATCCGTGATTTTCTGTGAGTAATTTTCTCAAAAGTAGAGTTGCCAAATTCTCTTGTGCCCATGCTCTCTCTCTGATCAGTCTCTGTGTCTCCCATTCTAGGTCTGTTTCCATCCCACTGGATAGGAATTAGTGAGTCAGCTCAAGAATAAAGGAGCCTGAGAGGGAGTATGAGCTGGGGTAAAGCTCTCTCCCATTCTGCTCCTTAATCTTCTACTACTGCCCCATTTCTGTCCTGTAATAGGACTTTCCCTTACCTCGGAAGGCCAGATTTTTTTCTGGCTCCTTTAAAGAAAAGACTTCCTTCCCCATTCTCCAGATTGTGGAAGAGGGAAAGAAAGAATAAGGATATATAGAAGAAGAAAGAGGAAATAACTCAGGAAGAAAGAAGTAGGGGTAGTAGTTTTCAAAAACGCAAAGTCTAAATTATACATGTCCAAGGTAGGCATCAGCCAGTAGCAAATTTTAAGAAGAGATTATGTACTGATGAGTTTGGGCACACAAAGAAAGAGAAACTCTTAGGGAATCTTCCCAGTTTTAGCACCGATGTACTATCACTTTCAATCTGCAATTTCACAACATGTAAAGAGCATACCAGAAGTAAAGGCTGTTGTGAACTGTGGTATGAAATGACAGTGTAGACAGTAGAGCATCATTCTCCAATTGGATCTGGTTGGTGATTCTAAGCCAGGCCACTTCACTCCAGGCCAGGACAAAATACTTTCCTCCCAACCACACAGTAAGTAATGAGCTCCTTCAACCAGTATTATTCATACTGTGTATATAGATCCAATGGCCTTTTTCTGAAATTTCTCTCTCTTTTTTTTTAAAATTTAGGAGGATAATACTATGCACATAGTGTGTATTATATAATATTCCCAGTTTGATTTGTGTCAGTAACCCTAATCATATTAATTTTTCTGCAGCAAAATACACACATATTCACATTACAAAACAAAAAATAAGTAGCATAAAAACTATAAACAGTCATATTCAAGTTCAGGTCAGGTTTGGCTGTGAAGTCGTTTTGTCACACTTATGAAAACTTGATTTTCTGAGATTTTTGGGTTTTAGAATCATAAATAAGAATTATGGACCCATTCTCATCCTTAAGAAAGTCAGTAAACCTACCCTTGCCTCAATTTCATCTTCTGGAAAACAGAAATAATATTGGTACCCATCTCATGGGGATGTCTGAAGATTAAATCAGGTAACATTTGATGCATAAGAATTGTGCCTAGCTCACAGTGGGTGCTGTCATTAGGTGCTATCTTAGGTGCTGTCATTATCCAATTTACAGTGGTTCTCAGCCTGACATTAAAACTGTAGCCATAAGGCTCAGCCATAAAAAAATAGTGTTAAATCACCTGGCATGATTCTGAGGAAACCAAGAGGGGCCTTTTGTTCCCAAGTACACCTTCCCTACTGGCTCTTAAAGACTGAGGCCCTTCCTTACAATTAGCCGTTCTTCAGATGCACAACCCTTGGCAGAACTCAAACTTCAATGGGAATTAAGGAACTAAAACTAAAATTTTTTAAGGGAAAATAAAGACAAGAAAAGGGGCATGGGATATTGAGCCCTCAGACAGAGTCACCATCAGACAGGGGAGAATGAGAAAGTCAAAATTCAATTTTGCTTACTGTAGAATCTTGTAGGAGGCTAAGGCATCTGACTTTGAAGAAAGAGGTACTTAAAAGTGGGTGATTTCTCTTGAAAGGAACTTATAGTTTAAATTTTCCTTTTGTTTGGCATCTATTTCCGAAACGATTAAGGACAAGTATGGGTCCCCAGTTGTTACTTATTATTCTAAAACCCAAAAAGCTCAGGTGCAAACATCCCTGAACATCAGTTTGCTCAGTCATGAAATTAGCCTCACCTTACAGGTGATGGAGCCCTGGTGGTGCAGTGGTTAAGAGCTACCGCTCGAATCCACCAGCTGCTCCCTGGAAACCCTACTGCGGCAGTTGTACTCTGTCCTGTCGGGTGGCTATGAGTTGGAATTGACTTGACAGCAAAGGGTTTCCTTTTTTTTGTGCAGGAGATGGAACTAAAACTAAATATGTTAACTGACTTACCTGAGACAATACAGCAACCCAGAAAAACCAAACCCAGTGCCATCGAGTCGATTTCGACTCATAACGACCCTATAGGACAGAGTAGAACTGCCCCATAGAGTTTCTAAGGAGCTCCTGGGGGATTCAAACTGCCGACCCTTTGGTTAGCAGCCATAGCATTTAACCACTACGCCACCAGAGTTTCCAGTACAGCAACAAATGGTTTTAAATCATGATTATCTTGCATGTGACTACCGCTTTCACATTTATCTTGTTTTATCCAGTATCAACAGTTAATAAGTGGCAGGGCTGGAATTCTGATTCAAAGCCTTCCAATTCCTGGCCCTGTCTGCTTCTCACTATTAGCAACCAAAGCTTCCTACTGCAAAGCTTTCTGAGTTTCAGGCTGGGAATCCCTTTATATTGGACTGTATCAAATCTGAACGTGGGGAGATGAGATGAAATAGTGGGTAAGTAAGGGCTTTGCAGTCAGAAAGACCTGGGGTTGTAGGGCCATGGACAAGGTACTTCCCAGGGATTACTCTTTCATAATATTGGGGGAAATAATATTCAACTGTTACAGAGAGTAGACGAGTTAACATATGTAAAATGTTAGCAGAGTACGCAACATATAACCCCTTGCCGTCAAGTCAATTCCGACTCATAGTGACCCTATAGGACAAAGTAGAACTATCCCATAAGGTTTCCAAGGAGCATCTGGTGGATTCAAACTGCTGACCTTCTGGTTAGCAGCTATAGCTCTTAACCAATACACAACCAGGGTTTCCCTGCAATACACAGTTGGTACCAAAACAATAATAATAATCAGCTCCCTACTCCACTTTTCTCTGATTGTCAAAAATGTAGTCTCCTTTTTGTTTTGTCTCACATGTGTTTCTCCCCTAGTACTATTCAAAGAGTCCAGACATCATGGGGAATGACTGCCAAGAAGGAAGAAGAAAGGACAAAAGCAACATGGAAGGAAGATAGATACTATATGGCAGAGAGAACGATGGCATTTTGCAGACAACAGACACAACAAAACAAAAAACTCTGCTCATTTGAGGATGGCAGTGCTGAGGCTCTTGAGAAAGCAGCTGGGAGCCTCCTGGCATTCTGCACCACTAATGAGGACACCAGTGTTTCAGGGCTCTTTATTTGCACAACAACAATGACAAGGTGCATTCTCTCATTCCCCACAGCCCTGACCTTGTCAGGAATCTTTGCCCCTTTGCAGCATCCTCCGTAGCTCCAGAAAGATGCTGTGACACAGAAGGGAGGATTGGAGCTCAGAGGTCCATTTGCTCAGCCCCAGTCTGTCAGGGAGACATCTCCAGCCCTGACCACACAGGCAAGAGAATGTCTTGTCTCCTGGCTGCCTGGTGGAGCTGGAGCAGCAAC
This sequence comes from Loxodonta africana, assembly GCF_030014295.1. Lineage (NCBI taxonomy): Eukaryota > Metazoa > Chordata > Mammalia > Proboscidea > Elephantidae > Loxodonta > Loxodonta africana. The sequence continues at coordinate 65,027,540 of NC_087352.1, forward strand.
TGCTCAGGAGTCTAAGGTCACAGCAGAAGAATTACCAGGGAAGATGTTGCCCAAACATTTGGCAGGTGTCAGGTGGGTTTTCTTCATTTAAAACAGTGAATGTGATTTATGCCAGCACTGATCCATGGCTTACCAGCCCATCCTTCTCTCTCCCTTGCCTTGCCACTGTCACCTATCCCTCCTACCCATCCATGAAGCCTCCTGGTGAAGTGTAAACAGAATGGCCTGGAATGACATCATCCATATTGCTTAGCTACATCTGACTCACCCTTCTCTATTAATATTTAAATAATTCATTAAAAATGAGGGATTTTACCAAGAAAAAGAGGGAGGGGACAATTGAGATAAAAAGGATTGGACATTAATTTGAAAAATCCATATGGCTGATAAATCTTTGCAGATGATTATTAACTGGAAACTAATAAATTCATCAGAAAGGGCTCTGCCTCCAAACGTCGACAACTTATGAACATGAGATGCTACCTTCACAGAAGCAGACTAATAATAAGGATGTAATGAATAATAATCAGACACAAACATAATGCTAAGGATCAGAAACACAAACTCCCTAAAGAGTCAACTCTAGTGAGTACACTCTTGGGTACAACTCAACTGTCCAGGGATGGAACAATGATGTGAAATTTGCTTTCGAAAATGGAGGGCACTGAGAGAAAAAAGAACAAGGCGGACAACTCCAGGGTGGCAGCAAAGGAGTTTGTTAGGGATAGTTACAGATGAGACAAGTCCTGGAAAGCCACAGGACCAAAGCAGATTTCCCTACCCCGCAGTGGGAGGGCAGAGGGTTTATAGCAGTGGTGGACAATAGTAGCTACGTGCCAGAGCCTTACATAAGAATGCAAACTGTAGTGAACTGGCAGACCGCCTGAGGGTGCTCACGTTCTGCCTCACGAAGCCTGTTTCCTCTTCATCAAGAGATGGAAAAAAAAAAAAATAGTGAAAATAGTAACATAATTAGTTCATCTACATTAATAAGTACTCTATGAAACTGAGTTTTAACTCCTTAGATACTCACCCATCCAATTCTGCAATCATTCAACCTAGAAATTTTGTATAGGTGTACGCTGTGCTGCCATGTTAAACAGAACATACTAAACCTATCTTAGCCCTACCCTGACCACTACTAAGTTGTAATTGGGATACTCTTGGGAGCTACCAAGATGAGCAGGGCCCCACCCTACTATGTGGGTATTTATTTTTTTCTTGACTCCTTCATGCATATGCTTCTCCCAGAAGAGCTCTTCCTCTGTCTTGTGTACTGTCTCATGTAATATAAGATTGAACTCAGGATGGCCCAGGTCATTCTTTTTTCTGTATGTGTAAAATATGTATAGCAGAAAACTTGCCATTTAAAACATTTTCAAGTGTATAATTCAGTGGCATTAATTACATTCACCATGTTGTGCAACCATCGCCACTACCCATTTTCAAATGTTTTTCATAATCCTAAATGGAATCATTCAGATAACTCTTAAGTAATCTAAACCAGGTAACATTTAATACTAAAGCCAGGGAGTACAGGACCTCGGGGGAAGGAAAAGGACTTTAGTGAAGGGGATCTAAAAACGCTAAGAAGCCCGCCCACCCACATTGCCAAAGTGTAGACTTTGGAGGAGACCCAAACACAAACATGAGTTGTCAATGGGTAGGGAAGGACAGAACACCTTACATCAGTGGCCCAGACATGCACTAGCAGAGCCCGGACCTGGAAAACCAAAAGTAAAGGATCTCTGGAGAGAAGGTAGACCTGGATGGCACCCAGGACTTCAATCACTGTTCAGAGCAACTGTCCACACTGCTCACTCAGACCCTGGTCTCCTCCCTCTCTCCCTTAGTGTCTTTCTCTTCAGTACCCTACACTAACTCAGACTCTAATTTTGATTTCAGGCCTGCTGTGAAACTTGCCTACTTCTTCCATGCCTGTAACATAAATCCTGCCTGTGGCTGTGACCAGTTCTGACATCTGGCCATCTGTCGAGGTCATGTTCTCCCAGAAGCAGACGGAGAGCCAAGGGTTTAAGCAGAATTGATTTATTAAGTAAGTGTTCCCGGGAGAAAGTGATAAAAGAGTGGGAGAAACAGAATAAGGAGGGGGAAGAAGCCAAGCAAGCCCCATCCATAGCCTTATCCCATAGGGAACTATGGAGTGTAAATCACATCTCAGAGTTTGTCTCATCTTGGGATGAAGGAGCAGGACTTTTGTACTCCCACAGCTGGCAGCTACTGCCTGTGATGTCCCAGGTTTCAGGGTTGACAGGGATTTCCCAGGCACTTCCAGTTTTCCATAGAAACAAGGTTTTCAGTACCCAGTGGTGACCATCTCAAGATTGCAGGTCCAGTTGTTAGCAGCAAAGCTCAATGAAGCTGGAGAATGGGTTCACAGATCAGGTGAAAAGAAATGGAGGTGATCTGTGCAGACAGAACAAATGTCCTCCACACCATTCAACAGCATCATTCCACAAACATTTATTTACTAAAACCACTGAGTTGTACACATAAAATAAGTGAATTTTACAGTATGTAAATTATACCTCTACAATAGAAAGAGAAAAACAGAGATATAAGGAAACCTGGAGACTGGCTGACAGTATGGGCTACTCTTTGGAGAATATTACCATGAAGGGGAGAAGGGACAGAGAAACGAGTGGTATCTTAAAAAGAGAGTGAGGCATAAGTGAGATCCTTTTTTAGATGGAAGAAATGATGGCATTTTCTATGCTGATTTGCATACCATAAAATTCTACGCTCTTTTAAATGACACAGTAAAGTGGGAAATTTTATGATGCAGGAAGGAGAGGAAAAAATTGCTGAAGTGACATTCTGAAACAGCAAGTATTCACTGAGCCCATATAATGGGTTAGATGCTGTACTACATAATGCATATATGCTATTTCTTGTATTCCCTAATTGCCCACGCCTCATGAAATAGATTATTGTACATACCCAATTGCCAGTTGAGAAAAATGAGGTTCAGAGAGGTTAAGTATCTTATCCAAGAACACACAGCCAGTGGGTCCTGGAGCTAGACTTCAAAGTTATCTTTGACTCCAAAAATGTCCCCTTTCCCTCTTCAGACTCCAGCCCAGCTAACTTTGTTACTGACTTGTCTCCTCCATAGACTAACCCTACTGTGTTACCTAAGGCAGAACATGATTCAACCTTATAAAATCAATAACTTTAACTTTCTTCAGGATGCTAAGTCAGCAAGCGATAGCCAAATCGCACCTCTCCCCATCAGTAAAGTACATGTGATGTGGACATGAAATATTTTGGCTGAAGAACCCTGATATGTAGCGTCTAGGGAGTGTGTTGAACAGTGTTATTCAGGAAGCATCGTGGCATCTCCTTTTCTACCCATGGGGAATAACTTTCCCCTTTGGACCCTAATGAAGATGTTAATTTTTGTTCAAAAGGGGTGAATTTTAACAATCTCCACTACCACAGAATATAAAATATTGCTGAATGCTGGTTACTTCAGAGGACCCTAGGCATAGAGCCGGGATGTAGGATAAACCCACTGTCATTGAGTTGATTCTGACTCCTAGCGACCCTACCTTCAAAGGAGTGCACTTCTCCACAATCAGTGACAAGCACTTTGCTGAGCATGTTGGAAAGAATGAAGGGATTTCATTGGTAAGAACTCTGTTCAGCGAGTGAATTTTGGCAATTACAGATTCACAAATCCAGAATTTTTCACAAATAGCAATCTAGAATTTGATTAAAAAATAAATATTTCAGCATAGCTTGGCCCCCCAAATATATCCATGTCCTAATCCTAATCCCCAGAATCTGTGAATATATTACCTTACATGGAGTTATGGATTGAATTGTGTCCCCCAAAACATGGGTTGTAAATCCTAACCTCTATGCCTGTGGTTATAATCCCATTTGAAAAAGGGTTGTCTTTGTCACGTTAATAAGACAGGATTACTGTAGGGTGTGTTTTAAATTAATCTCATTTGAGATATAAAAAAGAGACTTAAAAAAAACAAGCAAAAGAAGGAGAGATGGGGGAAAATAGATGCCAAACCACGTGGAGACTGCCCAGGAGCATAACCTCAGAAGACACAAGGAGCTTTCTCCAGAGCTGAGAGAGAAAGAAAGCCTTTCCCTAGAGTCAACACCATGAGCTTAGACTTCTAGCCTCCTAAACTGTGAGAAAACGATTTTCTGTTTCTTAAAGCCACCTACTTGTGGTATTTTTGTTATAGCAACACTAGACAACTAAGACACATGGCAAAAGGGACTTTGCAGGTGTGATTAAGTTAAGGATCTTGAGACGAGGATATAATTTTGGATTATATAGGCATGCAATCACAAGGATCCTTATAAGAGAGAGGGAGAAGGGTCAAAATTAGACACAGATTGGAAGATGCTATGTTTCTGTGGCTTCTAAAAGCTGGAAAAGACAAAGGAACAGATTCTCCCCTAGAGCCTCCAGAAAGGAATACTCCCCTTCCTAGACCTTGATTTTAGTCCAGTGAGACATTTTGGATCTCTGATCTCCAGAACTGTAAGATAATAAATTTATGTTGTTTTAAGCCACGGTGTGGCACTTTGTTATAGCAGCAATAGAAAACTAATCCACTGGACATTAGAACAGGAGGGAAAAATATGAACAGATGTGAAAAACCAATTTAGATAAAAGACAATTCTCTTGGCCCAAGCTGGATAGAAATGTAAAATTTAAGAGAGAATTGCTGCCTTAATTTGAAGTCCCTTAAATGCAGAGCCTAAGACAAGAAATTGGATGTAGGTAGCTGTGATGGTCAAGGTTACAAGTTCCCTTGGCTGGGCCATAGTCCTCACTGGTTTGGCAGTTATGATGTAGTCTGGCAGCTTTTTAATGATGTGATCACCTCCATCATGAGATCTGATATAATGTGATCACCGCCACGATGAGATCTGTTGTGAGCAGCCAATCAGTTGAAAGGGAGTTTCCTTGGGGTTATGGCCTGCATCCACTATAGGTGGGTTTTCTGGCAAGGCTCACTAGATCCTGCAGCTAGCTCCTATTCATCTAACCACTGATTCTTGGGACTTGAGCTAGCAGCATATCTGCCTCGGTACCTGCCGATTTTAGGATTACGTAGCCTTCACAGCCTGTGAGCCAGAGTCCTCTTATCTGACCTTCTGATCTAAGATTTGCCAGCACCTGCAGATATGTGAGTTAGGAGAATCCTCCAGCCTGACCCCCAAACTTGGGACTTTCCAGTCTCTACAACAGCGTGAGCCGTTTCCTTTATATAAAGCTCTCTGTATACTTACATGCTGCACTGGTTTTGCTTCTCTAGAGAATTCAGTCTAAGACATTTGGTACCAAGGGTGGTTCTAGAGAAACAAAATTGTAAGGATGAGTTTTCTAAATTGGTTCTCAAGTCTGGATAGTCTTAAAGACGTTAATGACTCTGCTCCCAGTAGTAAAAAGGGCACTGTTAATCCATGGTGTGAGGTGGCAACAGAAATATGCAAAATATCACCACCAATAGATCAAGTATTGGCGAGAGGTGAGGCTCTGGATAATCAAGTTTGATATCTTTCTACAATTTTGTTATATTAGAAGTATACGTCAGCTGGCTGGTTGGTCTTATTTTCGCTAGACAGAGTGGTAAAAGAAAGAGATGAGCTCAGGGCTTCAGAGTCAAAGCTCAAGTGCTTCATAAATGACCTCAAAGTTTCCACTTGTGCCTTGAAAGAAAGCCTTATTTCTTATAGTAACAGAGCTGGTTTTGCCAAAAACCAAACCCAGAGTCTTATTGTAAGACTGGCTGAATTACATCAACTCAATTCCCAACCTCGAGTGGTGTGTGAAGTTAAAGTGAGGGCACTGATTGGGAAGAAACAGGATCCTGAAACTTGGGATGGAGACATATGGGCAGATAATTAAGAAGCTGGGGGCACTGAGCCTCTAAATTCTGTTGAATCACTCCTGCCAACAGAACCAGCCCTCTCACTCCCATCCAAAGAGATTACTCTGTCTTTGTGTGTTAAGCCACACTCTCCAGTAAAATGGTTCATCCCTCCACCTCCATCTGATGAGATTAACCCAGCTATATCTGAAAAGCCTTTGTCTGAGTCATTGCCTGGGGCATTGCCTGAGGCAGATGCCTTACAAGACAATGTTGAATATTCTCAAAACACATCCTCACCACCCATTTTGGCTTCTAGACCTATAACTAGACTTAAGTCCCAGCCAGCCCCAAAAGGTGTGGTACAAAGCGTGACCCAGGAGGAGGTATGCTACACTCCAAAAGAACTGCTTGACTTTTCTAATATGTACAGAAACCTGGGGAATATGTGTGGGAATGGCTATTCAGGGTGTGGGATAATGGCGCAAGGAACATAGAGATGGATCAGTCTGAGTTTATTGATATGGCCCCACTAACCACAAATTCGTCCTTTAATGTTTCAGCTCAAGAGGTCAGGAAAGGATCTAATAGTTTATTTGGTTGAGTCACTGAAGCATGGATTACGTGGTGGCGTACCCTAAATCCAGTTGAAATACTGGATTTGCCCTGGCATACTGTAGGAGAAGGTATCCAAAGGCTTAGGGAAATTGGCATGTTAGAGTGAATTTATCAGGTTAGGCCCACAGGCCCACACCTAGAGTACCCAGAGGACCCACCCTTTACCGCAACGGTGAGGAACAAATTTGTGAATGGAACTCCAGAATCCTTGAAGACTGTTGTGCTTGCTATTTTAGATAACTCAGATTTGATGGTGGCAACTGTCTTAACTGAATAAAGACATCTAACTACAATGGGGCTGATTGGACCTCTTGGTGGTAGGGCCCAAGTGATGACACTCAATCAACAAAGGCAAGGTGGGTGTGGTTACCATAATGAACTGCAGAGCCAAATCAAAATAACCGGACTTATATGGACTTTTGGCATTGGCTACTTAGTGATAGTGTCCCTAGGAGTGAAACAGATGGGAAATCTACTAAATATTTACTTGACTTATACAAGCTGAAGAATTCTGGGTCAAATGAATGGCATTCTAACTCAAATCGCCAGACCAGGGAGTCATGGCCCCTCAATCAAATTCCAGACTTGAGGCAGTCTATAGACCCACAATCCCTTAAATGAAGGGGAGGCTAGGTCCCCTTGAAGGAGGACCCCACTACACAGCCAAAAATTTATACTGTTGATCTTTCTCAAAGCCTTCCCCAATGGGACCTATAGCCTTTTATGAGAATGACTGTTTATTGGGGAAAAGGAAATAATCAGATTTTGGGGGGTTACTGGACTGACACTAACCCCAGGAGACACAAAACTTCACTGTGGCTCAGAAGTCACAGTGGGGGCATATGGAGGTCAGGTTACTAATGGAGTCTTAACTCATGTCTGTCTCACAGTGGGTCCACTGGGTCCCTGAGCCCATCCTGTAGTCATTTCCCCAGTTCCAGAATGCATAATTAGAATAGATATGCTCAGTAACTGTCAGAACCCCCATGTTGGATTCCTGACAAGTGAAGTAACAGCTATTATGGGAAAAGCCAAGTGGAATCCATTAGAATTCCCCCTATGTAGGCAAACAGTAAACCAAAAGCAATACTGCATTCTTGGAGAGATTCCAGAGATTACTGCTACCATCAAAGACTTGAAGGATGCAGGGGCAGTGACTCCCACCTCATTCCCATTCAACTCACCTATTTTGCCTGGGAGAATCACAGTGGATTATCAAAAACTCAACCAAGTGTGACTCCAATTGCAGCTGCTGTTCCAGGTGTAGTTTCATTGCTTGAGCAAATTAATATGTCTCCTAGTACCTGGTATGCAGGTATTGATATAGTTAATGCCTTTTTCTCCATGCCTGTTTTGAAGGACCATCAGGAGCAGTTTGCCTTTACCTGGCAAGGCCAACAATACACCTTCACTGTCTTATCTCAGAGGATATCAGCTCTCTAGCCCTATGTCATAATTTAGTTCTCAGGGACCTTGATCTCCTTTCCCATCCTTAAGACATCACACTGGTCCATTACACTGAGAACATTATGCTGACTGGACCTAGTAAGGAAGAAGTGTCAATGATTCTAGACTTATTGGTAAAACATTTGTGTGTTAGGAGAGTGGGAAATTAATCCAACAAAAATTCAGGCACCTTTCACCTCAGTGAAATTTCCAGAGGTCCAGTGGTTTGAGGCATGTTGAGGTATTTCTTCTAAAATGAAGGATAATTTATTGCATCTGGCCTCCTCTACAACTAAAAAGGAGGCACAACACTTAGTGAGCCTCTCTGGATTTTGGAGGCAACATATCCGTCATTTGGGTGTGCTACTCTGGCCTTTATTTATCAAGTGACTCAAAAAGCTTCTAGTTTTGGATTGAGGCCCAGATCAAGAGGAGGCTCTGCGACAGATTTAGGCTGGGGTACAAGCGGCCCTGCCACTTAGGCCATATGATACGGCTGATCCAACGGTGTTTGAAATGTCAGTGGCAGACAGAAATGCTGTTTGGAGCCTTTGGCAGGATCCTATTGGTGAATCACAGCATTGACCCTTAGGATTTTGGAGAAAAGTCCTGCCATCCTCTACAGATAGATATTCCCCTTTTGAAAAAGACCTTTTGGCTTGTTACTGGGCCCTAGAAGAGACTGAATGCTTAACCGTGGCCCACCAAGTCACCATGTGGCCTGAGCTTCCCATCATGAACTGGATGTTGTCTGACCCACAGAGCCATAAAGTTGAATGTGCACAGCAGCACTCCATCATTAAATGGAAGAAGTATATATGAGATATGGCCAGAACAGGAACTGCAGGCACAAGTAAGTTGCATCACGAAGTGGCCCAAATGCCCATGGCCTCCACTCCTGTCACATTACCTTCCATCTCCCAGTCTGCACCTATGGCCTCATGGGGAGCTCCTTATGATCAGTTAACTGAGGAGGAGAAAACTTGTGCCTGGTTTATAGACGGTTCTGCGCCGTATGCAGGCACCATTTAAAAGTGGGCAGTGGCAGCACTACAGCCCCTTTCTAAGACCTGCTACCATCAAGAAAGCAGAGCCAGAAGCACAGTATGTCCTTTGGACCCATAGCCCCTGTGCTGAGAATCTCCTGGACCAGACAAAGATTGACGACAAGGCCCTTACCCCAGAGCGGACAAAGAGAGATAGCCTTCCCCTGGAACCACCACCCTGAATTTGGACTTCTAGCCTCCTAGACTGTGAAAGAATAAATTTCTGTTTCATAAAGCCATCAACTTATGGTACTTCTGTTATAGGAGCACTAGATAATTAAGACAACAGCATATTTGGGAGGCAATGCCAGGAAGTGGGAGTGAGAAAGAGTGAAAGAAGATGAACCAAAAGAATGGTGTATTATCAAGGTCACTGCTGAAGACCATGGAAGCCAATGGGACCTATGGGAAGCAAACAACGGGCTTCCCAGAATTAACCATCCAGTGTAGGGAAGCTCCAGAGACTTTGGAGAATTCCCTAAAACAAAGCAAAAAGATGTGCTGTATATGTCAGTGGGGATCTGACCTGGGCAAAACTGTACGCCACAGCTATGATTGAAATCAGAGGTAGGCTGAGAGTATGTGATGCAGGCACCAAAAAGATTTGTAATAGTTACCACCTGTCTGTCAGTTTGTTGTACTGTTGTGGCTTACGTGTTACTATGATGCTGAAAGCTATGTCACTGTTAATTTCAAATACCAGCAGGGATATCCATGGTGGACAGGTTTCAGCAGAGCTTCCAGACTAAGACAGACTAGGAAGAAAGGCCTGTCAATCTACTTCCAAAAATTAGCCAATGAAAACCCTGTGGATCACAACAGAATACTGTTGAATATAGTGCTGGAAGATGAGTCCCCCAGGTTGGAAGGCACTCAAAACACACAGTGGCCACAACAAAGGACTGGAGCACACCAAAGATCATAAAGATGGCGTAGTATGAGGCAATGTTTCATTCTGTTGCACATGCAGTCACCATCAGTCGGAGCCAATTCAGTAGCAACTAACAACAACAATCTTTATATGTATGAGTTTTAGAGAATGAATAAGAGAATTATAAACCCACCAAAAGACAAAAAAACAAAGACATAGCATGAAAACTTTGGTGGCATAGTGGTTAAGAGCTATGGCTGCTAACCAAAAGGTCAGCAGTTCAAATTCACTAGGCAATCCTTGGAAACCCGATGGGGCAATTCTACTCTGTCCTACAGGGTCGCTAGGAGTCAGAATTGACTCAACGGCAATGGGTTTTCAATGGGTACTAGTAAAACCCACTGCCATCGAGTTGATTCCCACTCATAGGTGACCCTATAGGACAGAGTAGAACCACCCCATAGGGTTTCCAAGGAGCAGCTGGTGGATTTGAACTGCTGACCTTTGGTTAGGAGCCTGAGCTCTTACACTGGGCCACCAGGGCTCCAACTAAACTACCAATGGGCACATGGAAAAAAAAAAAAAAATAGAGCTTATAAGTAAGGGGAAGACATGAATTGAAAACAATGAGTTACCTCTTGCCTATCAAGTTGATACTCCTGTACTTGTTGAGTATAAACTGTACCAACTTTTCTAGTAGTGAGTTTTGCTTTATGTATTAAATGCATTGAAAACATGATTTTTTTTTAATTCATTACTTTCAGTTCTAAAAATTTAACCTAAGGAAGATAGTAATATAGTTAATAATTTAAAAGCCTTAAAACAGGGGATTGCTTAAATAAATCTTACTACAAACATATAATAGAATATTAGCCATTATCATGCACTGATTATTTTTAGGTATGAAAATATGTTCATGACATATTATGAAATGAAAAATCTAAGTTACAAATAGTAGGCACCCATGGAGTGATTCAGTTTTCTATAAAAATATTTTATAACTGAAATTACACATTTCAAATTGTTTAAAGCAATTATCTTTAGGAATATTTTGTCAGCATTTTCTACAAAGAATATGTATTCTTTTTATAATACAATACAAAAAAAGATTCCTAAAAAAGAACCTACATCATAGTATCTGCTTCATTTTACTAATCTCAGTCAATAATTTTAAAGTCCTGTAGAATTATTAAAGGTCTGAAGGATCCTTTAAAATTTTGTATAATACTCTATTACATTAAAAGAGGAAAATTAAATACCTAGGATGTTATTAATAAATTTTGGGCATTCTGCAGTGTCTTACGACAAATCTTTTGAGAATATCAAGGGTCTAGTATAGAATCCTTTGGTGGTGCAAACAGTTAAACACTCAGAGATACTAACTGAAAGGTTGGCAGCTTGAACCCACTTAGAGGTACCTTGAAGGAAAGCCCTGGTAATCTTCTGAATTAATGAATAAATGAGCACCCTCTGGAGTGCAGTTCTTCTCTGCAGCACACATAATCAACTGGGTGGCAAATGGCTTGTTGTATATAGACTCCAGGTATCCTAAGAATTATTTTGCAAAACAGACTGCCTGTACATAGACCAAGAGGCAGTCATTCGAACAGAACAAGGGGATATTGCATGGTTTAAAATTAGGAAAGGTGTGCATCAGGGTTGTATCCTTTCATTTATTTACTTATTCAATCTGTATGCTGAGCAAATAATTCAAGAAGCTGGACTATATGAAGAAAAACACGGCATCAGGATTAGAGGAAGATTTACTAACAATCTGCAATATGCAGATGACACAACCTTACTTTCTGAAAGTGAAGAGAACTTGAAGTACTGATGAAGATCAAAGACTACAGTCTTCACTATGGATTACACCTCAATATAAAGAAAACAAAAATCCTCACAACTGAACTAATAAGTAGCATCATGATAAATGGAGAAAAGATTGAAGTCAAGGATTTCATTTTACTTAGATCCACAATCAATATCCATGGAAGTAGCATTAAAGAAATCAAATGACATCCTGCAATGGGTAAATCTGCTGCAAAAGACCTCTTCAAAATGTTAAAAAGCAAAGATGTCACTTTGAAGACTAAGGTGCACCTGACCCAAGCTATGATATTTTCAATTCCCTCATATGCATGTGAAAGCTGGACTATGAATAAGGAAGACTGAAGAAGAATTGATGCCTTTGAATTATGGTGTTGGTGAAGAATATTTAATATACCATGGACTGCCATAAGAATGAACAAATCTGTCTTGGAAGAAGTACAGCCAGAATGCTCCTTAAAAGTGAGGATGACGAGACTTTGTTTTATGTACTATTGACATGCTATGGGGAGCGACCAGTCCTTGGAGAAGGACGTCATGCTTGGTAAAGCAGAGGGTCAGCAAAAAAGAGGAAGACCCTCAATGAGATGGATTGACACAGTGGCTGCAATGATGGGTTCAAACCTAGCAACAATTGTGAGGATGGCAAAGGATCAGGCAATGTTTTGTTCCATTGTATAAAGGGTTACTATGAGTCAGAACTGACTTGCTGGCACCTCACCACAACCACAGCATAGTGACCAAAACAAATTCAACATAAATGTTCATGATTCAGGAAACTCAAGCAGTAATAAATTGGAGTATACAGTAGGATGAAATTAAATGCCTGGAGTTTATCCAAGTCCTCCAACTGCACTGCATGCAAAGAAGAGGAGAGTGCAGACCCAATACACTGAAATGTGGATGCTGGTTCATGAGCTTAGCTCTCTCCCTCATGCCAGTACACAGCACAAAGTATTATTTCCATAAGTCAGTTCAAAACCATGCAGAAAGTCAAGTTCTACTGTGATGTTCATAGGTATAGTCACTCTTCACAGATAACTGTATTGTTGACATTGTTGTTGTTGCTGTTAGGTACCCTCGAGTCGGTTATGACTCATAGCAACCCTTTGTACAACAGAAATGCTGCCTGGTCCTACACCATTTTCACAATTGTTGCTGTTTGAACCCATTGTTTCAGCCATTGGGTCAACCCATCTAGTTGACACCACGTCCTTAAATAAAGCACTCACCATATATGGCTACAGATAGTGCCTGCTGGTGCATCCAGATAAGACAAAACCAAGTAAGCAACAATGGCAAATGTCATTTAAACATCTAATTTCTGCTTTCATGTGTTTCGTGTTTCACACCGACTTTATGGCAGCTTTTTCTTCAATGCTCAGAGGGTTTGGGAGACCCAAGTAACATCCAAGAAGAAAGAAGAGTCCCTGCAAACCAAGGAGTTACAGGGGTTTTAATGTGCCTACTACATTGCCAAAGCACTCCGTCTCATCCTTTGATGCTTTTGCCTGTTCATAAATAACTTATGCGGCCAGTGCCATGTGGCTACACAGCAGAGGGACAGAGCAGTGTTGATCTTACCTGGCACCGTCCCAGCACCTTTTCTGCCACTAGCTGTAGCTCTCTCCTGCATGCCGTCTTTAGAACTCTGCTTCTTCCCTGCCTGTACCAGCCCCTTGTTATTTCCCATGTTGACGCCCAGAATTCCTATAAGAATATAGTATTTGTTCAGGCCCAAAATATTTACTTTCCTCCCTCTAAAGGAATATTCATTTTCTTTTCCGTAAGTTTGCTTGATGCAGCCTCAAAGGAGAGAGGGAGGAGTAGCTACTTAAATTATGAGAAGGTATGGTGCCTAAGTCTAGGTCTACCCTCTTGATTTCACTGCAATTGTATCAAAACTAGCCGTATCTTCTGTTAGGTTTCATCTTTCCAGACTGCAGAAGACTCTTAACTTCTCCAAACTGAGTAGAAGTACCTCTTAATAATCTGTACTCTTGTTAAATATTCCTTGTGGGAATGGACATGCTACACCCTACCTCCCTGGAAAGCCTTAATACTGGATTACAGTCTTAAACTATAACCTCTCTATGTGGTTTTCTCCATCCCTCAGTGGCCTCCCAGCATCAGCCGAACTCCTTTTTGTACCTAGAGACTGGATCCTAACTCTTGTACCTGCTTTTTTTTTAAGAAAGAAAAGAAAGAAAAAAAAAGCCTTCAGAAAAAGTACTTTCCTTAAAGGCCATTTATGAATTATGTGTATATGTGATTCATACATGTGCTTATATAAAACAATAGTTTGTTGGAATTAATGTGCTCTTTTTCCTTCCTGTTTAGAGAAAAAAGTTTAGAGAGTAAGTAGTTAAAACACAGAATCTGGAACTCCAACTGCTTGGCCCCAGAGCTTGACTCTGCCACTTCCTAGCTGTGTGACCTGGGCAAGCTGCTTAAAACCCCTGTGCCTCAGTTTCCTCATCTGTCAAATGGGGAGAATAATAAAAGTACATACTTCATAGTCTTGTTTTGTTTTTGGCGGGAATCAAATGAGGTCAATATACATACAACATTAGAAGTAGTGCCTGGTGTTCAATAAATGTTGATTCTTATTACTGTTACACAGCTCCAGCCCATCTTGTAGGGCCTAGTTCATATTGCATAAACTAGTACCCATGCTTTGAGAACATAATAAACACTTGGAAGACCTGTTTAAAGGGCTGATTCCTAGGCCCTGCCCCAGGGAGACTGACTGAGAAGGCCTGGATGTGTCCAGGAATACACATTCTTAACAAACATTTCAGGAGTGTTGATAAAGTGGGCTGCAGGCCTCAGTTTGAGAAATATGTCCTACTGAAGCCATCTCTAATTACCACTTGTCCACAGATCATCCCTGTTGTTCTATATCTGTATAGAACAGTTGGTACTTGGAATTTACTACCTTACATTTCATGTTTAAATTTTATCATTGGGTTAGATTTCAAATTACTCAAAGTTTGGTATTCTACATCTCACAGATTATGGTGCCTTTTTTACATCTATATAGCATATAAATTGGATTTTGATTGATTGATCATTGAATCTTCCAGTCTCAGAGATATAAACCCAGGTCCTCTGAGTGGACTCAGGAAGAATTAACAACAGACTCTGTTCTCCAATATAGTCTCAGCACATTACTTGAAGTATTTAAAAAATACAGTTATCCAATATGCTATGTTTATATTTTCAAGGGAAGGTCTTGAGATAAATCATGGTTTCTATTAGGCTCCAAGAATTTTTCAGAGTAATTTACTAAAACACTCAGAATTTGTGTAACATTCTCAAGATCATTTGGGGTTATGGGATAGACCCAAAAGTAACAACTTGAACATGACTTTGGATAACCATCGTTATCCATAGACCTAAATGACACATTCCACCATACTATGATGAGAAAAAATTGTGAAACTATGGACTCCTAGTGACAGGAGAAAAAAAAAAAAACTACAATTTTTTTCTAAACCCATTCTCAAACACTGGTCAGGGGACAAGCTTCAGACTAACATAGTGGCTGCACATTAGGATCACATGGGGAGCTTTGAAAAATCCTGAGGACCACTGGGCTAGCTTCACATGAGCCTAACTAGTATGTTAAGTGTAGATCCCCAGGTCCCAGGCCTAGACATTCTAATTCAGGAAGGATATTTAAACTCCCTACCCAAAAGTGATTCTGACTGACAGTGAGTTGTAAAAGCTATTCATCTAACCAATACCACCATTTTGCAAATGAGAGTTACAGACAAAGAAATGCTTATTATGACTACAGCTGGTATAAATGACCTAGGCTGCCCCGTTCTAATAGCCTAGGTTTGAAAAAAGAGGGGAAATTAAGTGCACGGGAGTTTTGAAGCTGGGGAGAAAGGATTTTCAAGGAATCAAAGATGGTAGATGAGTAAGCCTGACAATATTAGACAAACTCCAAGGTTTTACCAAAGTTCAATTGAGTTAATATGTTTGAATCACTTAGAACTGTGCCTGGGATATAAAAAGTATTATATAAGTATTTGTTAAACAGAATAAACAAGGGAAGATGGCCACTATCTGTAATATGCGCTCCTCTCTCCAGAGTACATAACAAGGCAGCCACTCCAAGGACCTTGTTGTTGTTGTAGGTGCTGTTGAGTTGGTTCTGACTCATGGCGGCCCTGTGTACAACAGAATGAAACACTGCCCCATCCTGTACCACCCTCACAATCATTATCAGTATGTTTCTATTGGAAGAGCCCCAAGGACTTTATCCTTTAAGTAATACACCTGTCTACCTTGAAATCTACATTGCGAAGTCTACATAGTACTCTCAAAAGAATGCAGATAACTAAACCCATAAGCTAGCGCAGGGGTCAGCAAACTACTAATTAGGGCCAAATTCAGCCCAACACTTGTTTCTGTACATAAAGTTTTATTGGAACACAGCAACATCCATTCCTTCAGGTACTGGCTATGGCTGTTTTTGTGCTACATTAGTAGAGGTGAGAAGTTGCAACAGAGACCATGTAGCGCACAAAGCCTAAAATACTAAGTGTATGGCCCTTTACAGACTACTGTCCTAGATAATTACATTTAATAAGAGAAATTTTTCTGAACTATCAAGGTAATAAGGACAAAAACATTTTTACTAAGCCTCATTTTCTACACCTTCCTCATGGTTATCCACCTCATTTTGAGTTTTGGTGCCTGTAAAAGCAGGTATATTCTAACATGAGAATGGATTAAAATACTCTAACATAAGAGGATATTCCAATGGCAAAATCATGGACTCACCCTAAATTTCTCACGCGACTTCCGAGCAAACTAGGACATCCAATGGCTCGAATGTTAGGAAGTCACTAAAGATGATGCTTCTAAAAGGTTAAAATAACACTACAACATCCTTATGTGACAGTGTTAAATGAAAAAGTCAGAATTCAAAATTATATAAATTATGATCACAACTATGTAAAACAAACAAATTACACATTTTCACAGGAAATCTCTAAAGAAAAACACATCTGAATGTGTTAGCTTTGAGTGATAGAAACAAGACTTTTTTCTATTTTTTACGTAGTAAACTTTCTATAATAAGCAGGCATTACTTTTATAATAAAAATAAACTTGATTTTTAAAATATGGAATATGAATTTTGTTTGCATCTAAGTCTAAGACTGACAATTTATGACACATGTGTGTTAGAGGTGGCATGTGATATTTTAGTGTCTCACAAACAAAACTGGTGCTATGAGTAATAATGTGTTATATACGTACATGGGACCCTAGTGGCGCAATGGTTAAGAGTTTGACTGCCAAGCAAAAAGTCAACAGTTTGAATCCACCAGCCACTCCTTGAAAATGCTGTGGGACAGTTCTGCTCTATCCCATAAGTTAGCTATGAATTGGAATCAACTTGATGGCAATGGGTTTTGTTTTTTCTCGTATATACCAAAAAACCTGTTGCCATTGAGTCAATTCCTACACATAGTGACCCTACAGGACAGAGTAGAGCTTCCCCATAGAGTTTCCAAGGAGCGCCTAGTGGATTCAAACTGCTGACCTTTTGGTTAGCAGCCATAGCACTTGACCACTACATCACCAGGGTTTCTTCAGCTCTGATGTTTACAAAGGTTTCTTAGGTACATCATCCTATCCAGTTCTCACTACCTCAAAAACAAACAAACCAAAAGCCTATAATTGACAAAACTAGGATACCAATTCAGACCTTTTGGCAAAACTAGAATACTCAAAAAAATGAGTCGCCATTTATCCTGTGCACAGGATCCCTGGTCGCCCTGTGGTTAAAGCACTTGGCTGTTAACCAAAAGGTTGGCAGTTCAAATCCACAAGCTGCTTCAAGGCAGAATGATGTGGCAGTTGGGTTCTGTAAAGATTACAGCCTTGGAAACCCTATGGGGTACTTCTACTCTGCCCTACGGGGTCTCTGTAAGTTGGAATTGGCTCATTGGCAGTGGGATTTTGTTTGTTTGTTTTTTAGTCGTATTCATACTAACCCCTTCCTCCCTCTTGATACCATATAAAATTTAATGTATAGGTAATGAGGTATTTTTCATCTTTTGCATGAAATCCTGGGGATTCACAATAAGACAGAAACAGTTCTTGGAGTGTCTTAAGTCCTTTTTGCTTGTAGTATAGCAATGTAAGCTACCATCAGTTTCCCAAAATATTTGTGCAGTGGCTTTTCCAATCTCAGTACAACCCCTTTCTAGGCCCATTATCAGCAGAAATCACACTTAAGGCAAGATGGGATTACTGAACTCTCTCATTGCCCAAACACCTTGACTGGCTTCCATCCAGTGAGGTTTAATGGGCCAAACATCCTTCAGACGTGCTGACAAGGGTCAGCACAGTAATGTGCAGTTCTCCTAAGCACTTGGTAGGCAATGATGGACATTATGAAGTACAGACAACATTGTATTTTATGAACCAGCTTTTGAAAAAGTTTTTTTAAGGGATGAATTTTATCCTTCAACTCCTCCAACTCTTCCCTGCCATAGCTCCGGCCCCAATTCCCTGTCACCCCTGTTGTACCAACTATCATTCTTAAAGGCTCTTCCTCTCAGATGCTGTTACGTGAATTCCTGCTAAGATATTAGCTGAAAACAGCTTCTTATTGTAATAAATAGGATGTGCATTTTAATAGGACGCTACTGAAGAGCTCTTGTGATGCTGTGGTTAAAAGCACCTGGCTGCTAACCTAAAGGTTGGTGGTTTGAGCCCACCAGCCACTCCATGGGAGAAAGATGTGGTAGTCTGTTTCTGTAAAGATTGCAGCCTTGGCAACCTTAAGGGGCAATTCTACTCTGCCCTATGAGGTCACTATGGGTCGGAACTGACTTCACAGCAAAGGGTTTTGTTTTTGTTTTTGGCTATTGAAGAGCATAAAAACAAATTTCCAAATAATAAATCTCCATTTACTTTTCACCTCTCTAACTCAAAACTCATCTTCATCTCTATTTAGCCTTGCCTCATTCCTTCCTGTCTCATTTTCATTTGCATAATCAGGACTCCATTACACCCCCTCAGGTGTTTTGCTCCTCAAGTAATCTCATCCTTGCGATTCCTCCGTTTCTTCCCCAAGGCATATTTCTTCAGTTAAACAAATAAACTCATGGAACCATGATATTCAAGACTTTCACAAACTGATCTCAACCTATTTATCAAAATCCCCCTGCTCCCATCCCCTTGAGTTCCAGTCTTCCACAGAACCATTTGCCATTCCTTGAATATATCTCATTCTGTCACATTTATGTGCTTCTGCATAGGTAGTACCTTCCACTGGAATTTTCTTCCACTCTTTTGATGGGTGAACCTCACCCTTCTCTGAGAGATCTTCCAATCTCCCCTAGGCAGAGTGAGCTGATTCTTCCTTTGTTACGTTATGTGCCCTCGAGTAGATTTCAACTCAACCCCATCTGACAGAGTAGAACTGGCCCATAGGGTTTCTTAGGCTATAATCTTTACAGGAAGAGATCCCCAAGTCTTTCTCCTGCTGAGCCTCTGGGTGGGTTTGAATTGCCAACATTTTGGTTAGCAGCTGAACACTTCTTAACTATCATGCAACCCCCCAAAAATGCATTGCTGTCGAGTGGATTCTGAAGCGTAGCAACCATATAGAACAGAGTAGAACTGCCTGATTGGGTTTCCAAGGCGCGGCTGGTGGACTTGAGCTGCAACCTTTTGGTTAGCAGCTGAGCTCTTATCTGCTGCACCACAAGGGCTGTGCAACCAGGACTCCTCAAATTCCCGTTAGCAGTGGAGAATGTATTTTCCTTTGTCACTGTGTGCTATAATCTTCACATAATTCTACAGCATAACACGTCACATTCTATTATAATTAGAAGTTTATGTTTCTACCATCCTTATTTCAAGCTACTCAATATCAGGCTCTCTCTCTCTTATGCCTGTTGTGTGCCCATTTCCACCCTCACTACCTCTTAATTCCTTGCAAAGAGCTGGACACATACAGGAATCAAAATAATTATTGAATTACTAAGGAAAGAATGAATTAGTGAATAAATGATTAATAACAGAACTTCAGTTATTATTAGAAGCAGCATGGAGAATATGTTCCGGTTAGGCAGCTGGCCCTTCTGGGAAATTGCATCACACCAGTACCCTTGCTATGTAATCACAGAGGAGTCAATTGCATGATAAATATTCTCCTACCTTTTTAAATTAAAATCAAACAACCTTGCACTTTGAATAACAAACTATAAAATTTAAGTGCTGTAATTAAACAAACATTACTACCAAATTAATCTGGACCATGAAAAAAAAACTTATTGGGATCTTGTTAATAAGGCATTAATATAGCTAGCAGGTCATGTAGAGAAAAACAAGGTTAGGAGTCCAAAAAAGTTGCCATTTAACATTTTTTAGGTTTTTCCTTGCCCGGTCTATGACTGGAAAATAAATCATTTCTGGGTTACTTATGTAATGAAAATGGGAAAACATCAGAGAACAGAAATTTTGCCTGACTCCTCTGAATACTCTCAGATTCCCTTGTAGAAAGGGAGAGAAAGAATTTCCCTACCTCTCATTATGTGGCATACTCTAGCTACACGCACCTGTCCCAAACAAACCCATTGCCATCCAGTTGACTCTGAGTCACAGCGACCCTATAGGACAGAGTAGAACTGCCCCATAAAGTTTCCATGGCTGTAAATCTTTACAAACTGCCACATCATTCTCCCAAGGAGCAGCTGGTGGGTTTGAACCTCCGACCTTCCGGTTAGCAACAGAGTGATTAACCACTGCACCACCCAGGCTTATCAACTATACCTATACATAACTTAATTCTTGGAGAATGAATACTAGAAGAACATTTAGAGACCCCAGCTCCTGACTCTAGCTGAGCAAGAGGTATGTGACTGGCTGTACCACACCCAAGAAATTGCTCTGGGATGCCTGGGTAATAAAGTCCTGTCTCCTTAATTAGTCCTGACCTAGTTGGCCCGTTTACAAAATATTTCCCCGACATTCTCCTGAAGTTGGATTAATTGGATTTTAATTGGGATTAATATAAGCAAAGACTGTTAGGAGTTTTGAGGAATGAGAGGGTGGTATAACTCATATACATGTCAGTGCCAAGCAATCTAACTTAAACAAATCCATGTTAAAAATAGTTAAGAGGTTTTTAATTTTCCAAAATATATGATTAATTCCCTTAAATAAAAAACCTAATTGCACAGAACTTGACAAAATTGTATTTAATTGATTTAAAGAGAATGAAGGAAAGAAGGTTGGTTTCTTGAGGAAAGGGCAGATCAGGTTGGAAAACTTCAGGGGGCAATTTTGGCAAACAGAGTTTTCTTATCTCAACAATATTTTCATCTCTTCTTCTTCTATGATTACCACTTAAGAAGTCTCTAATTTTTTTTTTCTTTTGTTATTTTGTAGATGTACAGTAGCTTCACAATCGGAAGTATATAAACCTAAAATATCTCACAATGACAAACCTCAGATTGGCAGTGTATACTCTAAGCAGGAGAATGGTGACTGGAGGTTTTTATGTCATGGGTAGCATACCATATAACATGTAAAGTGTAACTGCATTTAAAAAAAAAAAAGAAAGAAATGCAAACTTTTGTTAGCATGGGTTAAATCTACTGGGCTTAGACTTACTGCCGGTGATAGAATGCTAAGATGGCCACATGATCTACAACCCCTTGGTGGGGGCAAGAGCTGTGGCTTGCCTCTAGCCAATAAAATATGGCGAAGGCAATGGAATGTCGTTCCCATGATTACTTGTAATGGGAGTGTTTTTTATAAGACTGGGCAGAGAAAGATTCTCCTGCTGGTTTTGATAAAGTAAACTTCCATGTCTTGAACTGCAGAGGAAGAGAGCCTGAGGGCAGCCTCCAGCCTCCAGGCAGTAAGAAGTCTTCAGTCACATAGCCTCAAGGAAATAAATTTTGTAAGCATATGAGAGACACTTAGAAGTGGATTCTTCCCCAGTCAAGTCTCCAGATGAGAATGCAGCCCAGTCAATGCCTGTGAGACTTTGAGAAGACTTGTCTAAGTCATGCTGAAGCCATAGAAATTGTGAGATAATAAATATTTGTTGTTTTAAGCCTCTAAATTTGTGGTAATTTGTGACACAGCACAGAAAACTAATACAAGGTCTTTCTTCAAAATGAATTATTCTATGTACATACAAGAGAGTGGAGTTATAAGATCAATATGGTTGAATACTCTGTATCAGCAGCTGGCAATTCTTCTAATTATTGAGTAAATTCTCATTGACCAGTTGGTTTGTCTTTGTTTTGGTCTTTTTTTCATCAGTTGCAAACCAAAAACTCAACAGTTTGAATCTACCAGCCACTCCTTAGAAATCCTATGGGGCAGTTCTACTCTGTCCTATAGAGTTGCTATGAGTTAGAATCAATTTGATGGCAATGGGTTTTTTTTTGTCGTTGTTTTTTTGTTTGGTTTGGTTTGTGTAACTTGGGTGTTGTTAATGTTTTAATGGAAAAACATGTAATTAAAAGATTGCCTTTGGGCTTCTGGCCAACATGGCGCCAGAGACAGAAGTGCCACACTGCCCCTCTACCTGAAGAACTAAGTAAAATGGAGACAAATGTCATTCCTGGAACCTGAAGTGCCAAATGGAGAGATAGAGAACTCAGCCAAGCACTGAATGGAATAAGAAACTGACAGAGGACGGAGAGTGAGCAGAGATACGTGCAGAGGGCCCCATCAGCTAACGCACCACGAATCCACCAAACTCCAGTAGGGGACTGACAGACAGGGAGCACAGGGAAGCAGCTTTGCGGAACTCCCAGCAGGAGACAGAGCACCTGGTAACCAGCCATACATGCTTTCCTACCCCCATCCTCTCCCCGCTTCTCCACCTCGGAGCTTCCTGGCTGGCTGCAGTGGCTCAGCCAGCTGGGAAGTGCAGTGTCCGTACCGCCTGGATTTGCCCCACCCATGTCAGAAATCAGCAAACAGGGAGTATGGGAAAGCAGTTTCATGAAGTTCCCAGCAGGAGATAGGGCACCCCATAACAAGCTATGTACACTTTCCTAGCACCTCGTCTCCTTCCCGCCCTGCTCCCCGCCCCCCACCCCTGTCTTTTCTGCTTTCTGCCAGTCGAAGTCTCTTGGCCAACCAAGAATAATATATCCTGCAAAACTTTCATTCAAATATGATGGTGAAATTAGGACATTTCCAGATAAACAGAAATTAAGGGAATATGTAAAAGCCAAACCAAACTTACAAGTATTATTAAAGACCACAGCCTGAATTCTAGGATGCAAGGCTGTACCAGCCAGATACCAACCTAGGAAATGAACTCTCAAGGACTATCCAAAACCAAAACACTTGCAACAGGGAACCAGAAAGGTTAATCTATAAACGACAACAGCATCAGAACAATAAAAGAGGGAATAAACTGTACAGGTATAGAACTTTCTAACAGAGAGGAAGGCAAGGCTATACCAAGTAATAATAGACTGGTTCAAACCTAGTAAGATAAGGGTAAGTTTCCAGGTAACCACAAAGAAAGTTAACAAACATACTCATCAAAATAAAGAAGAAAAATATAAAGTCTCAATAAAAACAAGATCTACAAAAACAAAAGAAATTAAATAGAAATCCACAAACAAAAGGAACTCAGCACAGGAGAGTAAGAGGAACAAAGAAAATGTTAGATGAATATGTGAAGCATCTCATAACATTGATGCATCTGGAAGACATGCTGAGTGAAATAAGTCAATCACGAGAGGACAAACATTGTATGAGACCACTGCTGTAAAAACTCATGAAATTTTTACATACAATAAGAAAAAATATTTGATGGTTACTAGGGAGGGGAGAGGTTGGGATGGAAAAAACGCTTAGTAGACAAAAGATCAGCGGTAACTTTGGTGAAGGGTAAGACAGCACACAATACCTGGGAAGCCAGCACAAACTGTACAAGGCAAGGCCGTGGTAGCTCTATAGACACATCCAAACTCCCTGAGGGACTGAACTGCTGGGCTGAGGGCTATGGGGACCGCGGTCTCAGGGAATATCTAGCTCAACTGGCGTAACAGAGTTTATAAAGAAAATGTTCTAGATTCTACTTTGGTGAGTAGTGTCTGGGGTCTTAAAAGCCTGTGAGCAGTCATCCAGGATACTCCACTGGTCTCACCCCTTTGGGAGCAAGGAAGAATGAAGAAAAGTAAAGACACAAGGGAAAGATTATTCCAAAGGACTAATGGACCACGTCTACTACATTCTCCCCCAGACTGAGTCCAGTACAACTAGATGGTGTCCAGCTACCACCGCTGACTGTTCTGATAGGGATCACATTAGAGGGTCCCAAACAGCTGGAGAAAAATGTAGAACAAAATTCTAACTCAAAAAGAAAGACCAGACTTGCTGGCCTAACAGAGACTGGAGAAACCCTGAAAGTATGGCTCCTACACACCCTTTCAGCTTAGTAATGAGGCCACTCCTGAGGGTTACCCTACAGGCAAAGACTGAACAGGCCCATGGAACAAAACAAGACTAAAGGGGTGCACCAGCTCTGGGGCAGGGACTAGAAGGCAGGAGGGAACAGGAAAGCTGGTAATAGGGAATCCAGGGTTGAGAAGGGAGAGTGTTGGCATGTTGTGGGGTTGTTAACCAATGGCATATAACAATGTGTGTGCTGTTTGATGAGAAACTAGTATGTTGTGTAAACCTTCATGTAAAGTTCAATAAAAAAAAAAACAAGAAGAAAAAAAAGAATGCCTTTGACGAGTCCATTCTAGTTGATATTTTCCCCTTTACTTTTTAGTTTCCCATAAACCTATCCCTTCTGCTCAGTTATCTCTGATTTACAAGTGTGAAGGTTCCAAGGACCTCCAAGGCTTGCTTAACTCTTTTCAGTGCTTGCGATGGTTAAGATTGTGTGCCAACTTGGCGGGGCCGCGATTCTCAGTGGTTTGGCAGTTATGATGTAGTTGGCAGTTGTTTGATGTTGTGATCACTTCCATGATGAAATGTGATGTAACATGATCACCTTCATCATGGGATCTGCTGTAAGTAGCCAGCCAGTTTACTTGGGCTTGTGGCCTGCATTGAATATGAGTGGATATTCTGGCAAGGCTCGTAGGCTTTTACTCATTGCTGGATTCTGCTTCTGGCTTCTGTTCATCCGACCTCTGGTTCTTGGGACTTGAGCTAGCAGCTTACCTGTGGTCTTGCCTGCCAATCTTGGGATTCCTCGATCTTCACAGCCTGTGAACTAGAGTCCTGCTCTCTGACCTGCCAATCTTGAGTTTGCCAGCCCCTGCAGCTACATGAATCAGGAGATGCCTCTATCGTGACCCACAGACTTGGGCTGTTCCAGCCCCTACAGCCACATGAACCATTTCCTTGATATAAATCTCTCTTATACACTTTACTAGTTTTGCTTCTCTAGAGAACCCAGCCTAAGACAGGGCTATAAGTAAGGGGGAAAAAAGAAGGAGTTCAGGGCAACTTTTACAATTCCTTCTCACACTTTCCATCCAGTCTCCTATAGTGCCATTAATTATTTCTGAAATTAGCAGTCACGAGGACTGGTATAATATTTATTAAAATGATCTATTTTTTCCTGTCCTCTCTGATCCTCACAATAACCTTTGAAATAGATACAGTGGCATTTTATTTTGGCTCTGGATTTTTATTTTCTTTGTTTTGTTTTCCATGTAAAGCAAGAAAAAAGCTAGGGAGGTTACATGACTACACAAAGGCAACATAGCAACTTCATGGCAGAGCCAAGGCCCTAATTCCGGATTCCTGATTTGAAGTCCAATGTTCTTTCTACTTCCACCTAAATTTCTTAGGGATCTATTATGAGTATAAAATGAGACAGTGTTTTGTAAAGAACATAAATCTATTCTAGGAAATTTAAAATCAGATCAAACAAGTGGAAACTCATTTTCTAAGTAATAAAGAGTAAAGCCATGGTTATAATTTGACCACACTAAAAAAACTAGGTAACCATTACCAACATTTGTATCTTCACAGCAAATGTAAATGTAATTAAATCCAATTTATTTACATATGCTCAGAAATTATGATGAGCAGAAAGATTTTTTTTTTTAATTGTTTAATTCCTGGCCTTGTAAAATTTAGCAAATCCCTAAAAATAGTGGAGGGACAAGACATGTGTTCTTTGACAATTCTAGAAACTAATTAGTGATGAAAACAAGTTCTCAGATTTAGCAGGTTAATAGCCTTGTCTATTTTGGAAAAATTAATATTCCTGTGTATTCCGACAGATTTTTTTTTTCCAATTCAATCTAAGAAACAATAGAATCACGCATCATTAAACTGGACAAGAGGATGATAAACAACGATGTTATGGTTCTGTGGTTGCTAGGTTGCTAAAGGCTCTGAAGAGGTAACTCTCATTATTTGACATAGACAAGTTGCTAAATGAGTGTCAACACAATTGTTGATGCCTGAAGTAGTTGAAGCAACTTACAGCAAGAACTCTGACTATTCTTCCTTAAAAATGCAACCTATTCACTGTGCTCGCCATTTGAAAGTTTTCTCTTTTGAAATACATCTAGATATTTCCCTTTCATTACTATTTCCCTAGTCAAGCAAAGGCACAAAATGGTTCCCAACTGTAGAAAGAAAGACAGAGAAGGTTCAAACTGTGCTTTTAAAGCACTACTGTGGTCTATTCAGAAACCCTGGTGGCGTAGTGGTTAAGAGCTAGGCTGCTAACCTAAAGGTCAGCAGTTCGAATCCACCAGGCATTCCTTGGAAACTGTATGGGGCAGTTCTACTCTGCCCTATAGGGTCACTATGAGTCAGAATCAACTCAATGGCAGCGGGTTTGGTTTTTGGTTTTTGGTGGTCTATTCACAATCTATCTTTCCACTGGTATAGTCACAACTCTCCCAAATCAACCCCCTAACCTGGAAAGGCTTATCTCTGCCCAGCTGATGCCCAGCATGAGTACTCACACGTCTACCATTCATCTACTTCACGTCTCCCCTTTCTCTTTCTCTCACCATTCCTTTACCCTCCCCCCACCCCAAGTCTCTTCCCATGAATTATTTTCTGACTCTGGTAGTCCATTGTGATGATCCCATTCTCATAACTGGGTTCTCCAAAAGGCTTATAATAAAAGTAGATGTTCATATTTTAACTCTTGAACTAGAGTATAACATCCTAAGAAAAAAATTTTGTTCTATACCTTTTTTTAAACTCCACAGACTCTAACAGTATGTTTTACATAGATCCTTTGTTGTTTCTTGGCATATAAGTTGGTGAACCATAAAATATATCTTTCCTCAAAAAACATCTTCTCTACTGTACTCAGCCCAGGACTTCTGGCCTTTGTTTGAGGCATATAAACCTTATCCTGTGGGTAAATTTAATTTTAAAGAATTTTTTTTTTAGTATATACTAATAAAAACATTGCTGCCCAGCACCTTCCAACTAAGGGTCTTAGTTCTGTTCTTTGAAGCTACACAAACTAAATCCACCTTTTAAATGGTAATACTGCTTTTTCTTCGTTGTGACAAATACATATGTAACAAAATATTTGCCATCTCAGCTATCTTCACATCTACAGTTTGGTGACAGAAATTACATTCATCATGTTGTTCAACCTTTAACCTTATCCATTTCCAAATTTTTCCATCATGCTCAACAGAAGCTCAGTGTTCCCTAAGCCTTTAGTCCTCCTTTCCTCCTCCTTCCTACTCACCCCTTACAAACACTAATAAACTTTGGTCTCTATACACTTGCCTATTCTAGATATTTCCTATAAATGGAACCATATTTGTCCTTTTGTGGCTTATTTCATTCAGCATAATGTTTTCAAGGTTCTTCCATGTTGTAGCATGACTAGGATTTATTTCTCTTTATGGCTCAGTAATATCCCATTGTGTGCACTACCACATTTTGTTAATCCATTTATCTGTTGATGGACATTTAGGCTATTTTCACTTTTTGGCTATTGTGAATAGTGCTGCAATGAATTTGAAGGCAGCTACAATGTCTCTCTTGTAAGTTTTTTTTTTCTTCCCTAGTCAAACATTTCTCATTTGATCATTCTTCATGTAACATGGTTTCCAGACAGCCTAGTTATTCTTTTGACCTCCCTCTGGACTCTCAGCTGCTTATCAAGATATCTCTTGAATATGAAATCAGAACAATGCATAAGACTCTAAGGTCATCCCACCAATGCATTCTGTGGAATGACTGGTTTGCTTAATCTTGACACTATAGTGCTAGTAACAAAGTATAAATTAATGGTATCCATTTTAAAGTTACATCAAAATCTTGACTCATGTCAAAGATATATATACAAGTATTTTGCACACAAACTGCTATTTACTCAGTTGTTCGCAATCTTGAACCTGCAGGAGTATTTGTTGCTGTTGGTCTCCTAATCACCTTCTAGAAAACCTTTCACAGGGGGCAAAGATGTTAAGTTGAGGCAATTTTTCCTTTTTAGAGACATGCTATTGAAAATCTTAGACATGAAAGCAGAGATTTGTCCCTTATGAACTGTAATCTGTTCTCAGATTCTGGGAGTCCCCAAATGAGGTAGACAGTTAATACTCTTGGCTGCTAATTGAAAGGCTGGAGGGCTGAGTCTACCCAGAAGTGCCTCACAAGAAAGGCCTGGAATCTACTTCTAAAAAATCACCCATTGGAAATGTTATGGAACACAGTTCTACTCTGACACGCGTGGGGTTGTCATGAGTCAGAGTCGACTCAACGGCAACTCGTTTCTCATATTTAAGAGACTATGAGTTAGAAAGGGGACTAACTTTATACTATGTCTGCTCACATGACAAAATAAGTAATCAGTTGGATTTAAATGACAGATATTTCCCCTAAAGATAAATGACTTCTTAAAATTAAAACTGCCTGGTAAAATGAGTTGCCCCAAAGAGGCTATTTCATCATTGACTGGGTTCACGTAGAAATTGACAGCCATCTCATAGCTAAAGTTTCCAAACTAGAGTAAACATTTGTCAGGTTGGGGAGGTATCAGCAGGAGGTTCTATGTGGAGTTCCCAAAGCTCAGAAGCATGGACTGTAGGAAGGTTTGAGGATATTTTGTAAGTACGTGCCCTGCTCCACCTGACAAAAGACTAGTGTGTAAACAGTGTTTCATAATCAGTACAGATTGTGCTCCAAACTCCTCTGACCTCTCTGGACTTTGGTTTTCCTGGCTATAAAGTAAAAAGGCCCATGTGGGTCATTACTCTGGCTCTTTTCAAATAGAAGAGACTACCTGAATGATTGCCTTTTCTCAGTCCATTCAAGCCATCTGTTAATATTCTCTTTTGAATGTTGATGGCTATCAGTGTTAAATCAAACAATCTAAGGTTTCCAAAAGCCAAATTTTCATCCATTGGAAAACTGGAGCAAATTTTATCTAATTTTTTTTTTTTTTTAAATCGTACTGGAGATTAAACAATTGGATAATTTGATCATCAGCCTCCCTGACAAAAGGAAGCTGACTCCTGAGCAAATGAGTACCTAGCAAAATCTGTGAACATCTGCCTCAGGTGTGTCTTAGTCATTGTGACATTATAATCCTGGACCAAATTGGCTCCAGGTTCTATTCAAGCTGAGCCTGAACAAAAGCATCTTGATTTCTAGTTGTCTGTCAATCACAACATTTATTAATCAAAAACCATGATCTCACATCCCCTCCCCCCTCTCACTTCAGATTTTGGATTTGGCAGGTGTCTGACTAAGTGTTAACAACGAGCAGATGGGCTAGGAGGGCAGATGGGGCTCTCAGGAAAGCAGCTAAGAAATGATTTAAATCACCAAGGACTGAACTCATTATTCCCCCTTTCAATGGATGCTATATTTTTCTGTTAAATCTGATTAAGACAGCAATGCAGACAATGGAAGTGAAGCAATCCTTGTGCCCTGTCTTTTAAGCAGTAATATTTTAAGAAGACAAGATAGTTGAGAAAGAGTTAAAATAAAATTTATCTGTATTTCCTTGAATAATAATATCATAGTCTTCCCTAAGAATTTGTGATGCTCATAAAGACGCTTTCCATTTTTATATAATTTTAAAGCTTTCAACCCACTTACACATATCTAGTGTCTACACCATAACTGTATTCACTTAATCATTTGGCATGTATGTATAAGTCAGGCCCTGTGCTGGGTGATGAGGTTACTGTCAAGAGCAGTATAAGTACACAGAAGCCAGCAGTTACAATGAAGAGGCACTCCCCTGGGAGCAACACCCTTTAATGGACACAACCCCATGACTACCATCGTTCAAAACACTCAGGTTGGGATATCATATTCTTAGTTTAACTGTATTTTTCTTCCTTACTTTTCTCTGGCACCTCCTCAGTAAATTGTTTCAGAAGCAGATGAGTACCTCTGAAAGAAAATATAGGTAAATCTTATTTCTGTCCCCAAATAGTTTTGTCCAGTAGTTTACCAAATTTGATTCTGAAAGATATCTTCATTTCTTTGATGCTGAGCATAAGAACAGGTGTAAGCCAACAACAGGAGTTAATAGTCGGACCTGTCTAGGTACTCACCACTTCCCCCAACTCTACATTGTATCTCCCCATTACCTGTTGCTGCTGAGTCAGTTCTGACTCATAGAGCGACCCTAGAGGACAGAGTAACTAACTGCCCCATAAGTTTTCAAGGAGAGTCTGGTGGATTTGAACTGCTGACCTCTTGTTAGCAGCTGTAGCTCTTAACCACTCTGCCACCAGGCTCCTTACATTGCATCTAGAAGGTTTTATTTTGTTAATTAATGATTTTTTTTTTTTTTTTTAAACAGGAGAATTAAATTCTATCTAATCCCTGCTGGGTAGATTTTTCAGAAAAAAAAAAAAAAAACTGTTCCAAAACTATAAAAATACAAATAATTGGGAACACATACTTCTGGGAATAGAGGATTAGATAACTTTGACCAAAGTCCTTCATAGGCCAATTGGAAAAGCTGGAGACAAAACTGAAATATAACTGATTGAAGGTATTGAAGAACTAACAAGGCAGTAAAGAATTATCAGGCCAAAACACGGAGCTTGACATTTGGGACCACTTTTCCCTGGAGAGTGGCTGAGGGTTGAGTAGAGCAAAGTAAATTTAAAGAAAGTGTAAGTAAGCAAATAACAAAGAGATAGCATAAATCAATGAAATAGAAAACAAGCATAAAACAGTGAAGGTTAACAAGGCCAAATGCAGCTCTTTGAAAAGACTAAATAAATTTAATAAAGCCCTTGTGACACTAATAATAATAATAAAAAAAAAAGAGATAAGAGGTACAGATAACCAATGTTAACAGTATAAAAGCCTTTTTTTATTTCAAACATAATAAAAGGCTCTTATGAACTACTTTAGGTCAATACATTTTAAAAATCTAATGAAATGAAAAAAATTCTCTTTAAAAGTACAGTTTAACCAAACTGACACAAGAAGAAATTGAAAGTAAGGATATTCATATTTAATCTGTACAACACTATAAAAGGGGCAAGGTGGGCAAACCCTGCCTTTACCATTAATTGTGTGGTAAGGATTAGCAAAAATCCAATTCCCACCTGGAAATGGATCCAGGCTTCACCTTCCCATATCTCCAAGATTCTCATCACCAGTCACTTTTGTGGTGATCTCTCTCTCTCTCTCTCTCTGACCCTCTAATCCCCTTGGACTAGGTTGCAAACCAGAAAGACTCTCCTTCTTCATACGCTGTCCGTGTGGTCTTTTGTCATCATCCAGTCACCCAGAGCTGGGCCTACACAAATTGATTCTGTACTGCCAACCCCTGCTGGCTTATTACCCCTGTAAATTCATTAATTCTCTATGACAGCTCACAAAATCTATGGAGGCTGTTACCTGTTACATTTATCCATTTCCATTTATTATAACCAGAAAAGATACAAAAGAAGACACACATCAGGCAAGGTCTGGGAGAGTGTCTGGCATGGGTCCTCTATTGTCCCCAGGAATGTGCTGTTCTCTCTCCCAAGCATGGATATTCTCACTGATCCAGGAGGCCCCAAAGAGAGCCTCCAAGGTCCCGGGTCCCCCAGTCATTGGAACCTCAATGAATATGTATGACTTGAGCCTTAAGGGAAATACTGGTGGAGTAGTGGTTAAGAGCTACAGCTGCTAACCAAAAGGTTGGCAATTTGAATCCACCAGGCGGTCCTTGGAAACCATATGGCACAGTTTTACTCTATCCTATTTTTTATAGGGTCGCTATGAGTTGGGATCAGCCCCTCGGGGGCAATGGGTTTTGGTGAGCCTTAACAAATCCAGTCAATGAGTACGCATGACTACATCAGGCCCCTCTTCCCTTCCTGAGGTTAGTTAGGTTTTAAACATTCCCATATAAACAAAACTCTGTATCCAGATGTCTTCATCTGCAAATACTCCTAAACATTTAAGAATGGAATAATGCCAATAATGCACAAATTCCTCAAGAAAATAGAAAAAGAAGGCACACTTTTCAATCATTCAAAAGCTAGTGTCACCTCCGTAAGAAAATTTGATGTGTAAATTCCCCCCAGAAAGCCAATCTAATACAGAAAAATAAATGCAAAACTCCCAAACATTATCAACATGATTTCTATAATATATACGTATATTTATAAAATAAAAAATGAGGTGGGTTTCTTTTATTCCAGGAAGGCAATGTTAGTTAAGCATTTAAAAATTAATCAATGTAATAAACCACATTAACAGAATAAATGTGAAAAATCAGATGACCATCTTACTAGGTATAAAAAAAAATTGATAGAATTCAACATCCCCTTGTGATTTAAAAAACAAACTATAGATAGAAGAGAATTCCCTTAACATGACAAAGGGTTTTTATCATAACTCTGTAGCAAACCTCATAGTTAATGGTAAAATAGTGAAAGCTTTCCCTTTGAAATCAGGAACCATGTAAGGGTGGCCACCATCACTTCTACTCAGTATTGTACTGCCAGTTCTCGCCAGGCCAGTAAGGTAAGAGAAAGATAAAAACTATAAGGATTGGAAAGTCTAGTAGGTGCTTTGGTGCTTCATCTATACAACCTCATGTTGACGATATTAATGAACACCAGTCCCAGTTCCAATTACCAGCACCTTCTCTCCTTTGCTGAAGGTTTTCCTACGCTAGTGGAGTCACTTCAGCTGCCGCCATGGAAGGCTGGAAATGACTCACCCTGGAAATTAACTGACCCCTAGATATCCCTCAACAACGGATGTACAGAACTTTTGAAATAAGTATTTTAGATTGCTTACTCCTTGGGTCTGGTAACCCTGATGCATATCTAGACACAAATATAGTATACCTTAATGATTCCATTTATACAAATATAAAAAGAAAGGCATAGGCAGAAAAGGAAACAACTGTAAAAAGCAAGAAAGGGATTATATTATTATTCAGGATAGTTGTTTACCTTTGAGGCAAGGAGGGGTTGGTGACTGTAAAGGGCATGAGGGATCCCTATGGGGTTCGGGCCGTGCTTTAGTTTTTGATCTGAATGTTCTGTATATCAGTGCTACTCAAAGTGTGGTCTGTAAAACAGTACCAGACCATGAGCTGTTAGTTATGAGTTCTGCTGTGAAGGTTCATTCCAGAGGGCCTGAAACTGGCCTGAGCTGTTTTGCTAAAGTACCTGCAAAGTACTGACCCCTGCCCAAGGCATGAAGTGTACTGATTCATGTCAGGCATTGTGCCGGATAAGAGGAACATGACAATATTGAGGGTTATGGTCCCGTTGAACAAAACCTCTGAGGAACCCCATCTTCCTCTCAGGAAAGACTGCTGAAAGTGTTTTGTTCAAACAATACCCAATCCGGGGAGTTTTGCTGTGATTCTCCATTTATACACAAGACCTTCTTTGGCTTTCTAATTCCGCAAAATATGTTATTCCCCTCCAAATATACAAAAACACAATAAATTAAAAAAATCTTTCAGTTCTGGCTGCTTAGACTTCCAGCTCACATCCTAAGCCCTCCATCTCCGTCAGGGTCCTCCTTGTTATGCACACTGGGTACGGGAGCATTATCGACAGTGCTATATTGGTGTTAAATGTGATGCAGGCCTGCTTCGTGATGGATTGGGGCCAAGAGAGAAAATACCAAAAGTCTGAAACTTACCACATAAATCAGAAACTACTTCATGCTGTGACCATGATAAATAGATTTGAAAATATCCACCAGGAAAAGTTTAGAAGAGTCTTGGGGCACTTGTGTTATACCTGAATTAAAAGGCAGCTTTGCTAAAAATGAACTTTTCTCCAGGCCAGTATGGTTTTGTTTTATGTTTAAAAATGAAGTGTAGCAGAACCCCTATAAGGCATTAAAGGGATCTTGCCATTGAAAATCAGAATGCATTTTGCTAAGGGGTGGCCATCCTATAAGCCGGACAGGACAGACGGATTATTTTTCATAGAGTTAATAGATTGTTTATAGGTCCTGAGTGTTAGTCACTTTCTTGTTTTCATTAACTGTACCAATTTTATCTTCTTGTTTTGACTGATATTCCTCTTCTGTCAGATTTGATTTGAAGAGTAGTCTAATAAAAAATATTACTCAGTATTCTTCAATATTCTGGGAAGGTAAATATTTTATCCTTTTAGATTATTATTTGAAAGTGCTATACGATGTCCCTAGAATGGATTCTGAGGGACCAAAACGATGATAGGAAATGGGTTAACTGTAAGGACAGACTATTTCAATTTCATTAAGTGTCACCAAATCATAGGTCTATTTCTGCATTGATGCTATTTTGAACTCATTTCATATTTTGGTCATTAACTGATCCCTTTTTTAGAAGAGTTGAATCCATTTTGCTTCTCAAATTACTGATTTTGAGTTCATTATGAACCTGGTGAGATAGAATGGCTCTGTGCATAACAGCCTCCAAAGAACCTAAAGAAAGAGCTTTGATTGTGTTAGAACACTGCAATCTGCCCAGGAAATGCTCCCTTGCTAAATTTGTCAGTGATAGCATAATAGTAATAGAAATAACCAACACAGGCCTTTGGGCAATGGAGCTACACTCTTAATTATTATACAAAATTAATTTAGTTTTCTGGTTTGCAAAGAAGGAACAATGCTATCCCTAATCCCTTTTAGAATAGGTTGGTGACTGAATGAAACCTCTATGCACTTTAGAAGTATTATAGCACCATGGTTAAACGGTTCAGATCTGGGGTCAAAACTGGGTACTCTATCATTTACTCACGGAAAAGTTACTTCAACTTACTAACTCTCAGTTTTCTTGTCTGGATACAAAAGCCACAAATAGTACCTATTTTATATGGAGAGAGCCCTGGTGGCATAGCGGTGAGGCCCTTGACTGCTAACTGAAAGGTCGTTGGTTTGAATCCACTACCCCTTCCACAGAAGAAAGATGTGGCAGTCTGCGTCTGTAGATATTACAGCCTTGGAAACATAAGGGGGCCGATCTACTCCGTCCCATAGGGTTCCTATGAATCAAAATCGACTTGATGGCAGCTGGTATTTTATAGGATTTTAGGAGTCAAATAAACAATGTCTAACAAATTCTTGTCCAATTCTTTGTACAAAGTAAGAGCTCAAAAATGGCAAATCATATTAATACTTTTTATCACAGACCATAGCCATTCTAAGAGAGAGAACAGTGCCTAGCATGTATTACATGGTCAATAAAGTTTTGTTGGGGGAAAAAAAAAAAACAATAAGTAGAACAAAATCTAGTATGTGGCTTAAATAAAACTACACATATATAATTTAATGTCAAATGTCATTGTTCTGGGTCATTAAGGAAAAGATAATAGTATGATTATTTCTCTGTCTTGCTGGCCAAACTGCCTGTCTCACCAGATAGATTCTCAAACACTTCTTTCCTGTCTATGACAGATTCAGAGACTCATTACTATTATTATTGTTTTTACCAGTTCATGGGAATTATAAACTCTATGTGACAGCACCTCAAGCTAGTTAAGAAAACCAAATTAGAGCAAAGATAGGAAGGTGGTTCTAATGTTAAACCAACTTATTACTACTCCAGAAATGGATAGTGGTAATTCAAAGAGTTATCCAAAAGACTCCAAAGGACACACATCAGGATTTAAGATGAATTAAATGGACTTGTATTTAAGTTGAATATCAAAATAGTTGCTGATTCCTGAGAATGTTGATTGAGTGGGCTTCCTGTGTAAAAGGCAGACTGGGAGAGGGCTGGGGAAGCATTTCCCATTTTAATGCACATCTCGCTTCCCCCTGGATGATATATAGAAGAGCAACAATTGTTTACATCCTCCTGTGAGCCTGTCCTTTGAGTTTACTATCTCTCATATGCACTGTGACCATCAAGGAAGACATTTCTTGCTGTCCTGTTGTAGGGCTCTGACTACAGTCCGAATCACCTATATCCTAAAGATAAAGTGAAGTTTTTCTCACACCATACTCTCTGTCTGAACTAGAAGTCTAATGCCTGGTTTTCTTCTTACGTAACTGAACTTTTATAATCAAGTCACAAATCTGATCTCAGGAATTTATTGGGGGGAAGAAGTCACTCCCAGGACATGTCCTAGGATGGATAAACACAACCCAGCTTTCACATCTTCCCTGTCTCTACCTAAGGTTCTTGGTCGTTCAAATTTAGATACTGAATAATGATCCTAAGGCCCTGGAAACTTTAAACTGATTAACATGGAGTCAATGATATTTAACAAAATTTTAGTGGGATATCTGATATCATTGCACCCTATTTCTTTGATAATCTAAGTATAACATTTAGTAATCTCTGATTAAATGGATTATTCAGTGGGTCAGAATATTCTTTGTTTTAACCACGTTCCTAGATAAATGCAAGTTGTTGTTGTTGTTGATAGCTGCCATTGAGTCTGCTCTGACTCCTGCACAACAGAATGAAAGACTGCCTGGTTCTGCGCTGCCCCCATGATCTGATCGGTGTGATCCATAGGGTGTTCACCGACTGATTTTTTAATGTAGATTGCCAGGCTTTTCTTCCTAGTCAATCTTAGCCTGGAAGCTCAACTGAAACCTGTTCGGTATCAAAACAACATGCAAACCTCCATTGATAGACAGGTGGTGGCTGCCCATGAGATACATTGGTCAGGAATTGAACCAGTGTCTCCTGCATGGAAGGTGAGATTTCTACCACTGAATCACTGCTGCCCCCAATCAGCATTTACTCTTCCTAAATATTTCTAGCTAGATCAACAAAACATGCAGATGTGGTTGGCTAAGCTGCCAGCCATTCAAACTGAGGTTCAGGCATGGTATGGTTGGATCCAAAAAGGCCACTGGAACATATACAAGGGAGAACCAATAAGTTTGGCTCTGCCCACAAATTGTAAAGATGCCTATGCATCAGCCACCAGGAAGAACTTAAATATTTTTCCTACTGATGCATTACACCAAATGTTGATGTGACAGAATGTCATATTGGCACACAATATGTTTTAATAAAAATAATCCACAAAAGAGATATCTATATTATTCCTAAAATGTATGCTAGTAATAAAGAATATGTAAGGTAGTTGGTAAACACACTAACGGTGATCCAGCTTATAACAGATGGTGAATACACGGCTGTGTTTAACTCAATTTTAATAAAAACCTCTTTGAAAATAGCAAGGTTGGAATTCACAAAAGAGCAGTTGGCAGTTGCCAAGAATTAAAGGACTAGGTGCATATGCAAGTTTGGTCTAAATGGGTTTCCAGAGCATTTCTGCATGAATGGCTTTGTGAATTCCACTGGATCTTATCCCACAGACAACTGGTAATATTTCACATGGTCCATCACACTTTTAAGATAAATGCCCAGACAACGCCCTGGGAATAAAAATCCTCTAATGACAAATACCGCTCCCAACCTGTGTTTCAAATAAGAAGAAAAAATGACACTAAATGCATTCAGTAAATATCGCATCCAATTCTATGTTAGCACAAATACATTCAGAAGATAAAGGCATCTGTCTTAATTCAAGAAGAGTGCCTCCAGGGAGACTGACGTTCACACTTAGGAAGGTTTCATTTATTTTAAATAAACTAATCTGATACTTTTATCAATTGTGCTGCTTCCGTGTTTACTTTACTCTTGATGCTTAGCCTAAGTAGGAACTTCTGTGGATTTGTCAAGTCAAATGCCAGGGGGACGATTAAAGAGAAATCTCAGTAACATGCATGGTGGAACCTGGGAATGCTGCGGTAATAGATGTCAGCAGCAATTCAAAACTGGATAATGTGAGCAGATGGCAGAGAACAGGCAAAACTCAACACCTATTTTGTTTCTGTCTTTTCTTCTAATGGAGCCCTGGTAGCATAGTGGTTAACCACTTAGCTAATAACCAAAAGGTTGGCAATTCGAGTCCAAGAGCTGCTTCTTGGAAACCCTATGGGGCAGTTCTACAGCATCCTATAGGGTTGATATGAGGCAGAATCGACTCAACAGCAACAGTTTTTTTTGCTTTTTGTTTTTTTGGTTTCTTCTAAAGAAAACAATCTCCTAACAAGAATATATGGTGATGGGGAAATGAAACCCAGGATAGGAGACTTGGAAAGAATGTCCAGTTACTTTCAGAGAGCTTCATATCCAAAATTGACATAATACTAGAGTTTGTTATTAAATATGTCACTTTTAAAGGTAATTGCTGGGAGCCAACCTAGATGGATTAACAAAAATCCACAAAACTCATCATAGTAGAGACGAAAATGCTAGAAAGAGGCAGTGCGTTACATGAATTAAGAGACTTTTGTGTCCATCAGAACTGGATTTGAATCCTAGCTAAGCCACGTATAGATGTCTGACTTTGGGCAGTACTTTAGCATCCCAGAGTCTCAATTTCTTTCATATATGAGATTGATAAACTAACTGTAGTTATATTCAGAATTAATATACAATGAGCTCGTGATTATAAAGTAGGGCATGACACACAGTAGCACTCTTTCACTCTGTGGGGATAATTGCTATCAATATCCAAAACAGTTTAAGGAAGGAGAGTCTAGAATTAGGAATACCTGTGAAGGAGCTTAAAGAAAACCTGAATTGTTGAGAATCTGATTAATATTTATACAAGGTCATTCATGGTCCCAGAGAGAACGGGATGGTGGCTCATGATATTGTCCCTACTCTGTAGAAAGTCTGTTCAGACACAAAGGATTCTCTCGGCCCAGCTGTCACAAAAAATAGGGCTGATATTTGCCTTTGCCTACCTCCAATTTACAACCATTATGTAATATCTTGGCCTATACTGTGAACCCATTATTTAAAATGCCACTTAAATGTCATTACCAAATTAGCTTTTGAGCTCTGAAACCTAAGGAATATGGAACAAATGAGAAAAACAACCAGAAAAGGTTGATAAATTTTAAGCCACGAGTGGAGAGTCTAGGGTTGAGGTTTTTTTGACTTATCTTCCCCTGTTAGGATAATCCATTTTACTGGATTGTTCAGTGAAATCTGCTTTCCAAAAGGTATCAAAGTAAAAAATCTATACAGGTCACTTGACTGTATTTATTTCACTCGTTATCCTTAGAAAAACGCTCCATTCAGAAAATCATAAGCTTGCGGTTGTTACCTATTAAATCGTTTTATCCACTGAAGATAGTTTCTTCTGCTTTAGAACAGAAGAGACAGCTCTGGTGACATGGTTACAGAGTATGAATACTGAGGCTGCACACTGTCCCCTGCTGTCACTCAGGAGTTCATTTGTTCACAGCTCACCTACTTTGCAACATCTGATTGCTTCAGTTACCAGCAAACAGTGATTCCCTAAACATGGAT
Organism: Loxodonta africana; assembly: GCF_030014295.1. Taxonomy (NCBI): domain Eukaryota; kingdom Metazoa; phylum Chordata; class Mammalia; order Proboscidea; family Elephantidae; genus Loxodonta; species Loxodonta africana. The sequence goes on from NC_087352.1 coordinate 65,066,957, forward strand.
GTCCTCCCATTATCTTCTGAAGGAGGTAGCTGGCTGAGAAGCCCCACCCTGTCTATCAATCATAATGAGCCACATCTCTTTTCAAAGGCATTCCTGCAGGGAGAGCTCATTCAAGTGTCAAAGCAAGCTTCTAATTGCAAAGCTAATTTTTACCCTGGTAGACTTAAAAAGTACAGGGAATAAATTGCTTTCCCAGATCCTACTAAAGTGTAAAAAAGTTCAGAATGTTTCATGAATAAACAGAGACCCCCTAGATGGAAAATAATAAGCAACATATTAGGCGGCCCTCAAAGGGATCAGAGTAGAACCGGAAAAAAAATCACTGATACCCTTTCAATGGCGGGGATCCGAGTATTGATTACAAGGAAACTGGCTGGTGTAAGAAGTGGAACTGCCCCTCTCTCCACAACTATGGTGAGGAAGATTTATATCCTCAGGCTAAAGGAATACTTGAGATAAACTGCCTAGGAACATAGCAGATAAACTACCCAAGGTAAAAATAGCCAAAGTCACACCAATAGGCCACAGCCTTGGGTGTGGATAATCCCTGGAGGTTTCTCATTTCAGTGAGGACAGAATGCATGGCTGGATAGCCTAAACCACATCACACCTGCTGGGGAGAGGAGACGTTCTGAGGCTATCCTAAGGTATCCTGCAAAGATTATTATAGACAAAATTCAACAATGGAATTCACCATATAGATATAAATCCAAATGGACTAGGCCCTGGGCTCAAGAAGGAAACACACACACATTCACACACACACTTCTTCAAGGAACAAGAGGACTGAAAATATAACTCAACTCAGTTCGAACCCACCAGTGGCTCTGTGGAAGAAAAACATGGCAGACTGCACCTTTAAAAATTTACAGCCTTGGGAATCCTATGGGACAATTCTGTTCAGTCCTAAAGGGTGCCATGGGTTGGAAACAACTCCACAACAGTGGGTTTTAATGCTCTACAAAGCCAGACTCAGTAACTATCTTTGTCAACAAAAAATAGAGTCTCCTTACCTTCTAAAGGAAGGAAATCTCCTTACCTTCTGTGATCGTTAAGGTTGTGTGTCAACTTGCCTGGGCCATGATCCTCAGTGGTTCGGCAGTTATGATGTAGTTTGGTAGTCATATGATGATGTGATTACTTCTGTGATGAGATTTGATACAATGTGATCACCTCCATGATGGAATCTGCAGTGAATAGCCAATCAGCTGAAAGAGAGTTTCCTTGGGCTATGGCCTGCATCCAGTATAGACAGATTTTCTGCCAAGGCTTGCAGGCTTTAGCTGGTTCTGGATTCTGCAGCTGGCTCCTGTTCATCTGCCTTCTAGTTCTTGGGACTTGAGCTAACAGCTTACCTATTATCTTGCCTGCTGATCTTGGAATTTGCCTGTCATAGCACCTTGTGAGCAAGAGCCTTGCTGTTTGACCTGCCCATCTTGTGTTCACCAGCCCCTGTGACTATGTAAATCAGGAGAAGCCTCCAGCTTGGCCCACAGACTTGGGATATTACGGTCTGTACAACTGCATGAGTCATTTCCTTGATATAAATCTCTCTATACATTTTTTTATATACATTTATACCCTTTACTGATTTTATTCCTCTAGAAAACTCAGTCTAAAATACCTTCTAAAAGAAGGAAGATTTAGAAGGGAGTTGTTTGACTCGAAGGCACTGGGTTGTTCCCTTCTAAATCAGTCTCACCAAATGTGTTTTTTTCAATCGCCTCATATGCATGTGAAAGCTGGACAATGAATAAAGAAGACGGAAGAAGAATTGACGCCTTTGAATCATGGCATTGGTGAAGATAGACTGCCAAAAAAAATGAACAAATCCATCTTGGAAGAAGTACAGCCAGAATACTCATTAGAAGTGATGGTGAGACTTCATCTCACATACTTTGGACATGTTATCAGGAGGCATCAGTCCCTGGAGAAGGACATTACGCTTGGTAGAATAGAGGGTCAGCAAAAAGAGGAAGACCTTCAACAAGATGAATTGACACAGCGGCTGCAACAATGGGCTCAAGTATAACAGTGACTGTGAGGATGGCACAAGGCCAGGCAGTGTTTTGTTCTGTTGTGCATAGGGTCGCTATGTGTGGGAACTGACTTGACAGCACCTACCAACAACAACAAATGTGAATAATTGAGATAGCCTGTGTGTTGGTTTCCACAGAGGCTGGGTCATGAGTTTTTTGGCCTCTTCTATGGATAGAAGGGACTGGTACAGCTGCACATCTCACAAGCATAGTGAGGACATTTACAATGTTCTAGGCAGACAAAAAACATGACAAAAGTCCACTACACATACTGATGTACTCTTCACAGACACATGATAAAGAAGGTATTTTCCCCCAAATTTTACAGCTGAAAAAAGTGAGGATCATTGGGACAGTTATTTGCCCAAGGTTAGGGAGCTGGTAAGTGGCCACTAAGATTAGAATTTAATCCCTTTCAACACTGTCTCCAAGGAGAAAGAACCAGGGGCTGCACAGAAAAGTAATCTAAGGCAGAAATAATCGGAATGCTGAAGGACAATGTCTTGTCCTCTACAAACTCCCTAAGAGTCAGGAAGGTGGGTCTCTACTTTGCCTCAGATGAAATTATTATAGTGTTATATGATTTCTAAATTACTCAGCAACTTTGTGGATACTGGACACTGGGCAATTCACATGGCTCTTCTCCCACTGCCTCACACATCCTGCTATGGTGTCCCCTGCTATGAAGTCCTAACCCCTGGTACCTGTGAATATGACTGTGTTTGGAAATAGGATCTCTGAAGATGTTATCAGTTAACCTGAGGGCAAACTGAACTAGTAAAGAAAAAAAAAAAAAAAACCTGTTGCCGTTGAGTCAATTCCGACTCATAGAGACTCTATAGGACAGAGTAGAACTGCCTCCTAGGGTTTCTAAGAAGCAACTGGTGGATTTGAACTGCTGAGCTTTTGATTAGCAGCCAAGCACTTAACCACTACACCACCAGGTTCTAATCCAATCTGAGTGGTCTCTTTATGAAAGAAGAAAAGTAGCACGAAGAGACAGAAAGAATAAAGAAGACCAAGTGAATATGCACCTACAAGCCAAGGCCTGCTTGGGGCTACCAGAAGCTGGGAGAGACAAGAAAGGATCCTCCTCTAGAGACTCTGGATGGAGCATGGTCCAGCCAACTCATTGATTTGGACTTCTAGCCTCCAGAACCATGAGACAATACATTTCTGTTCTTATAAGCTACTTCGTTTGTAATATTTTGTTACAATAGCCCTAGTAAAGTAATTCACATCACTATTAATATTTCTTTACCAAATTTGGGATAAATATTTTAAAATGCAGAGAGGTGAAACACCACCTGTTTTTTTTTTTTTTTTTTTCCTGTACAACAAAGGAGGGACATGTAGATTAAAATTACCTAAGAAAATTTTTTCAAATAAAGTTCCCTTTACCTTCCCCAACCAAGATTCTGAATGTCTCTTTCTTTCTACTCAATTAACCACTAATCGCAATAATTTATTACATATATATGTTGCCTACCTTTTTCTTTTTGCTTGGCAGTCTATAGTAAAAGTCTGGACTGTGAACTGGGAGATCTGATATCAGTCCTACCTGGTGACTCTGGACACGTTACCTTCCTTCTCCCTCAGGTTCCTCCATAATAATAAGGGAAAGACTAGGGGAGGGTGAGAATCTCTACTGGACCTTCTAATCTTCAGCATTCTATCATTTCTTTCCTGTCCTGGCTAACCCAGAGAGCCCCTGGGAGGACACATGAGATAAGGCATTTGAAAGTGCTTTGAATAGTATACAGCATCTGAGCAATGTAGCGTTATTTAAATCTACAACTGCCTAGTCTATTTTTTTAAGTTCCCAGAGCACTGCTTGCCCAGCCAACCACCCTCTTCTTCCCAACAACTATGTTAAGTCTTGATGATAGGAGAGATTTTGAGAGAAGAAAATGTAAGCAGAGAAAAAGAGGACATGTTTGGAAGAGCTCTGTGATTTGAGCCCTTTTTCTGTTTTGGCTCTCTGGAGATAAAAATTGGACTTCTGGTTCCATTGGGGGCAATCCCTGTTCTTGAAAAATTTACAATGAAATTTAGATGCTAGGAGAAAATCATATTCATGTCATTCTTTCTAAATACCTGGTCCTGTGTCCATCCCACACTCTAGCACTGTGTGGAGAATGACAGGAGCAGGCAGATAAGTCATTTCACCAATAGTGACATGTGGCTCCTCGTTTTCATTTAATCATCTGGATTGACGGAATTTTTACTTGGTAACAAATCACCAGGCCCTTTGCCTGCACTAGTTTTGTACTAGATTGAGCCCATCATCTTTCATGCCATATTACACCCACAGCTTCACCAAGAAGAAACCCAATTTGCTTTGGATCATCTGTACACCTTGAGTTGAAGTTGATAGTACCTAGTTATTTTCTGAGACAAAAAAAAAAAAGCTCCCAGTAAATATTCTGGGAATGATTCTGTCGTGTCTTGATTATGGATTCCATTTGCACAAAACTGAACTCTTGGAAAAAATTACTTGGTAAAAACTACTAAACCTTTTCTAAGAAAACAAATTACTTCAAACAATAAACATTCCTATAATAAAGATTTCACGACCCAAAGTACACATAAGCCTTTTTTTTTTTTTGCTCTCCCTAAGATGGGGTTAAAATGTAACTCTCTACACAATTCCCATTGGCAGGAATGACTTTGGACAAAACTGTGAATTAAGAAGAGATAGACACTTTTAACCAGAGGTGACATTTTTTCCTTGCCTTTCGAGATCCTCCTATACCCACCCCCTACCAGCACTTGGGCAGGCAACAACCTTCAAGCTATGGGCAGACCCATATTTATTATTATAGAAGAGCCACTAGCTCATATGCATATTCATTTTTTTAAAAGGCCTTCAAAAAGAGGCACAGGGGCAGTGGTAGTTCAGTGGTAGAATGCTGGCCTTCCATGCTGAAGACCCGGGCTTGATTCCCAGCCAATGTATTTCATGAGCTGCCATCACCCACCTATCAGTGAAGGCTCATGTGTTGTTATGATGCTGAACAGGTTTCAAATGAACTTCCAGACTCAGACAAACTAGGAGGAAAGGCCTGCTGATATACTTCAGAAGATCAGCCAATGAAAACCCTACGGATCACAATGGTCTGATCTGAAACCAATCACAGGACTGGTACAGGACTGGGCAGTGTTTTGTTCTTTTGGGTGTGGAGTTCCCATGAGTCCAGGACTAAATATATACGGCAGCTAACAAAAACAACAATTTAATCAGAGCTTAAGTTACTGGCCCAAGTTTGTATAGCTAGAACATAGTGCAAAAGAGTTCAAATCCAGATTTAGACACTAAAGTTCATCTTGTGTTCCACTACTGCACGCCTTCTCACATAAGACAGTGAAATGCCTTGTTGATGCTACACGATTTACCATTTAACTGCCTTTTAATTGACTGATGAATGTTAGACTTCCCTCACAAGAAGCTTGTAAACTCTTTGACAGAAGGACACTCTCTTACCCTTTCCTTCTATCCCTCCCCACAATGCATGGTAAATTTTGACATGCAGGGAAAAGAACATTCATAAATGAGCATGCAGAGGAATGCAATAGGAACACAATGTCTACAGAATGTGTGGATAAGGAATGCAGGAGTGAAGTAAAGAAATTAGGAGTCAGTTTGAGGAAAACAAATGTCAAATATGAGTGTGAGGATGACTGTGGAAAGAAAAAACATGAATTGGTGAGAAGAAAGAAGGAGGTGATTTAGGCATGAAGTGGTCACTAGAATGTCAGAGAGGAAGGAGGTTGTCTGCAAAGATTCACATGGTCACTACCTTCACAGAGGCAGAGAAACTTCTGAGGTGAAGCGGCGGGGTTTAGCTTGGTGCCAGCACCAAAGAAAATGAGATACATTATAATGACCCATAAAACACTCATAATGTCTTGTGTATGAGTGGATCCTGCTGGATTTCTTGGTAAACTTTTCTGCCAACCTGTTGGAAGGGACTCAGAGAGCATTTGCTAACTATGCCTCGTGTGTTCATAAACCGCACAGACTGTCACCATCAAGAACAAATGGCATCAGCTGCCACCATGCTGTGGCATTCCATTTTACAAAATGATATGTCGTTATTAAGCGGCAAGGGATATTGATTTCTCAGTATGCTTTCTGCTCGCTCAATTGCTTTGGTTATAACAACAACAATGTATATGTTAAATACACTGGGTAGATAAAAAAGATTTTATCCCTGGGTCCTCAATAATGTGGACTTGCTCTGTGTCCTGTCAAATCATCAAATGCCCTGACTCCCATCTTCATTCTGTTCTCTCAAAAGGAACCTGGCTTCTTTTTCTTACCGATAGTTTTAAAATGTGAAAAAGCTCCTTATACGAAGCTGAGATGGCAGTGTGTGGTACAGGGCATCATCTGGAAGTCAGACAAGCAGAGTCTGCATGCAGTTTTACTACTGATCAACAAGTTACTTCAGAGGCCACATTACCTCCCCGGTCTTCAGTTTCCCCCTTTGTGAAGGAAGAGGGTTGCATACAATTATTTCTAAGATCTCTTTGAGCATAGTTAATAATTGTTATGAATTGAATTGTGCCCCTCAAAAATATGTGTTGTAAATCATAACCACTATACCTATGGTTATAATCCCACTTGGGAATGGGTTTTCTTTGTTACATTAAGAGAACTTATCAGAGTAGGGTATATTTTAAGCCAGTCACTGTTGAGATATGAAAAGAACAGATTAGGCATAGAGAAGCAAGCACAGATGGGGGAACATAGATGCCATACCACATGAAGATCATCAAGGAACAAGGACCCTCCCCAGAGCCAACAGAGAAATAAAGCCTTCCTCTAGAGCTTGCACCCTAAATTCAAACTTCTAGCCTCCTAAACTGTGAGAAAATAAATTCATGTTTCTTAAAGCCAGCTACTTGTGACATTTCTGTTATAACAGCACTAGATAACTAAGACAAGCATTGAAATTATTTTTGTCCCTAGGAAGCCCCGGTGGCATAGTGGTTAAGTGCTATGGCTGCTAACCAACACTAACCAAAAGGTTGGCAGTTCGAATCCACCAGGTGCTCCTTGGAAACTCTATGCAACAGTTCTACTTTATACCATAGGGTAACTATGAGTTGGAATCGACTTGATGGCAACAGGTCTAGTGTCTCAGTTTGTCGTACTGTGGTGGTTTGTATGTTACTGTGATGCTGGAAGCTATGCTACCAGTATTTCAAATACCAGAAGGGTCACCCTTGGTGAACAAGTTTCAGCAGAGCTTCCAGCTTAATACAGACTGTGAAGAAGGACCTAACAAAACTGGTCAGTGCAAACCTTATGGATAACACCAGAATAGTGTCTGATATATTGCCAGGAAATGAGTCCCTTAGGTTGGAAGGCACTCAGAACGTGAATGGGGAAGAGCTGCCTCCTCAAAGTGGAGTCACCCTTAATGACATGGATGGGGTAAAGCATTTAGGACCATCATTTGCTGATGTGGCAAGACTCAAAATGAGATGAAACAGCTGCAAATACCAATTAATAATTGGAATCTGGAATGTATGAAATAAGAATCTGGGAAAATTAGAAGTTATCAAAAATGCAAAGGAATGCATAAAGATCTATATCCTAGGCATTAGTGGCCATTTTGAATCAGACAATCATAGGGTTTACTATGCTGGGAATGACAAATTGAAGAGGAATGGCATCACATTCACTGTCAAGAACATTTCAAGATCTATCCTGAAGTACAATGCAGTCAGTGATAGGATAATATCCATACACCTACAAGGAAGACCAATTAATACTACTATTACTTAAATTTACACACCAACCACTAAAGCCAAAATGAAGAAATTCAAGATTGATACCAACTTCTGCAGTCTGACATTGATCAAACATGCAATCAAGATGCATTGATACCTACTGGTGATTAGAATGAGAAATTTGGAAATAAAGAAGAAGAATCAGTAGTTGGAAAATACGGCCTTGGTGACAGAAACAATGCCAGAGATCACATGATTGAATTTTGCAACACCAAGGACTTATTCATTGCAAATACTTATTTTTCAACAATATAAACAGCAACTATACACGTGGACCTCACTGTATGGAAAACACAGGGATCAAACAGACTACATCTGTGGAAAGAGATGATGGAAAAGCTCAAAATCATCAGTCAGAACAAGGCCCCCAGGGGCCGACTGTGGAACAGACCATAAATTGCTCATATGCAGGTTCAAGTTGAAGCTACAGAAAATTAAAACAAGTTCGTGAGAGTCAAAATACTACTTTAAGTATATCTCATCTGATTTTGGAGATCATCTCAAGAATAGATTTGACGCATTGAACACTAAGGATGGAAGACCAGACAAGTTGTGGGATGACATCAAGGACATCAAACATGAAGAAAGCAAAAGGTCATTAAACAGACAGGAAAGAAAGATCAAAATGGATGTCAGAAGAGACTCTGAAACTTGCTTTTAAACATAGAGTAACTAAAGAGAGTGGAAGAAATGATGAAGTAAAAGAGTTGAACAGAAGATTTCAAAGAGTGGCTTGAGGAGACAAAGTATAATAATGATATGTGCAAAGCTGTGTTAGAAACCAAAAAAGAACACACTGGGCATTTCTCAAGGACTGAAGAAAAAAATCAAGGCTCAAATTGCTATATTGCAGGATTCTGTGGGAAAAATACTGAAAATGATAGTAGCATCAAAAGAAGATGGAAGGAATACACAGGTACTGTACCTAAAAGATTTGGTAGATATTTAACCATTTTAGGAGGCAGCATATGATCCAGACCCGATGGCATTGAAGGAAAAAGTTCAAGTTTCACTGAAGGCATTGGCAAAAAATGAGACTTCAGGAACTGATGGAATAATACCAAATGAGATGTTTCAACAAATGGATGCAGTGCTGGAGGTACTCACTAGCCTATGCCAAGAAATTTGGAAGATAGCTACCTGGCCAACCAACTGGAAGAGATCCATATTTGTGTCCATTCCAAAGAAAGGTGACACAACAGAATAAGGAAATTATTGAACAATATCATTAATATCAGAAGTAAAATTTTGTTGAAGATAATTCAAAAAGTTGCAGCACTGCATCGACAGGGAACTGCCAGAAACTCAAGCTGGATTCAGAAAAGGACGTGGAATGAAGGCTATCATTACTTATGTCAAATGGATCTTGGCTGAAAGCAGAGAACACCAGAAAGATTTTTACCTGTGTTTTATTGACTATGCAAAGGCATTCAACTGTGTGGATCATAACAAATTAGGAATAACATTGCAAAGAATGGTTATTCCAGAGCACTTAATTGTGCTCCTGTGGAATCTGTACATAGACCAAGAGGCAGCTGCTCGAATAGAACAAGGGGATACTGCGTGGTTTAAAATCAGAAAAGGTGTGCATCAGGGTTGTATCTTTTCACCACACTTATTCACTGTGTATGTTAAGCAAATAATCCAAGAAGATGGACTATATGAAGAAGAACGTGGCATCAGGATTGGAGGAAGACTCATTAACAACCTGTGTTATGTAGATGATACAACCATGCCTGCTGAAAATGAAGAGGCATTGAAGCACTTACTGATGAAGATGAAAGGCCATAGCCTTCAGTGTGGATTGCACCTCAAGATGAAGAAAACAAAATCCTTAAAACTGAACCAATAAGCAACATCATGATAAATGGAGAAAATATTGAGGTTGTCAAAGATTTCATTTTACTTAGATACACAATCAATACCCATAGAAGCAGCAGTCAAGAAATCAAATGAAGTATTGTACTGGGCAAATCTGCTGCAAAAGACCTCTTCAAAATGTTGAAAAACGAAGATGTCGGTTTGAGGACTGAGTTTGTCTGACCCATGACATGGTATTTTCAATCGCCTAATATGCATGTGAAAGCTGGACAATGAATAAGGAAGTCCGAAGAAAAACTGATGCCTTTGATTATGGTGTTGGTTTAGAAAATTTAACACACCGTGGACTGGCAGAAGAACAAACAAATCTGTTTTGGAAGAAGTACAGTCAGAGTGCTCCTTGTAAGCAAGGATGGTGAGCTTTCATCTCATGTACCTTAGATGTACTCCCTGGAGGGACCAGTGAGAATGACATCATGCTTGGTAAGTAGAGGATCAGTGAAAAGAGGAAAACACTTGACAAGATGGACTGACACACTGGCTGCAATAATGGGCTCAAACATGATGATTGTGAGAATGGTGCAGGACCAGGCAGTGTTTTGTTTTGTTATACATAGGGTTGCTATGAGTTGGAACCAACTTGATGGCAACTAACAGCAACAACAGTGTCTCAAAGGAGGCTTTTTTTTTTTTTCATTCAACACGTATTTATTGAGTATCTAATACATGCCAGCCATTATTCTAAACCCTAGGGATACTTCAAGTAAAAAGTAAAAATCTTGCCCTCCTGGAGCTTAGCTTCTAATGGATATAGAGAGATAGTAAACACATAAACAAGAGAGTATACATTATGTCAGATAATGGTAAGTGCTGTAAAAAAAAAAAAAAAAATTAAACAAAGCAAGTGGGATAAAGTGCGGGGGTGTGGAAGCAGGGGTGGGTATTGAGTGAGCTGCTAATTTATTTTGGGTAACCGGGAAATTCCTCGAAGATAAGGTAACAATATCAGAACAGAGAGAAAAGTGAAATCAGGAAGTAAACCACACAGATACCTAGAAGAGTTTTGCAGGTAGATGCAAGCGCAAGTGCAAAGTTCCTGACGCAGGAGTGTGTTCGAGGTGTACCAGCAACCTGAACCCAAGCATTCAGGCTTGGAGGAACATGCAGAGATTCATCTGGACATTGTCGGTGTTCCCTGACTTGCCCTCTGCTCTTGCTGTTGAATGAATGCAGACTTGAGCAATATTGTGAATAGTGCTGGGACATTCCAGAGAAGGGCAACCCTTGAGGATATGGGAAGTCCACAGCCACTCCTTCTGAAACCTGATACACTAAAGAAAAGCAATGTAGAGGGAGCTTATGTGGAGCTGTAATTTTCCCTCAGGTAAGCCAATTCTCCTCTTTACAAACAGTAGCATCATTATGAGACCTCTTCTTTTTCTGAAAAGAACCAAGTTGAAACTTAGGTAGTTACATTTGGGAGGAAAAGCAAAAAAACAAATTTGGTCTGTGAAAAAAAAGGTGGGAATAATCCTCTGCCTAAATGTCACCATGAAGAGAACATTTGTAATTACAGCCACACAATCACCTTATAGACACTTAATAGCTTAATAAGATTTTTAATGAGTCTCTTTGAAAACGAGAAACCCCGCTGTATAAAATGGCCTATAAAATGTTATGCCGCTGCCCTGGGGTCTCGAACAAATCGCAAACGGATCCCATTCAGTACCTTCTAAGATTAAATGCTGAATTTAGGTGGCTATAGGAGGGTTTTTTGTTGTCTTCAAGAATACTTAAGAAAGACTTCAAATACCTCCAGAGGCAGCCCCACAAACAGGTACACTGGGCTGGCTTCATAGGGAATCCTGAAAAATTCCATTCTCCTGTTTGTGTTTCTCCTAATTACTTTCAGATAGAGTAAATCTACTTCATCTTCCCGGAAGTGGAATTCCTTTTATGGTTAACTTTTTAAAATTTTATTTTACTTATTTTGTTGTTGTTGAGAATATACACAGCAGAACATATACCAACTCAACAGATTCTGCACGTACAATTCAGTGAAAACGATTACATTCTTTGAGTTGTGCCACTATTCTCACCTCCTTTTTTGATGTGTTCCCTCCCCATTTACATAAACTCACTGCCCCCTCTAAGGTTCCTATCTAACCTGTGGAGTTGCTGCTATTAATTTGATCACATATGGAGAGTTCTTAAAAAAGCATAATGCTCAATGCAGGCGTTTTTTACTAGTTAAGCTAAACTATTATTCGGTTTTAAGAAGACTTCAGGGGATATTTTTGATCTAAAGTTTATCTCAGGGCAATAGTTACAAGTATTCATCCAGCCTCTATGGCTCTAGAAAGTCTTTAAACAAACTGAAATAACCTCACTTGTCATTAACAAAGGTAACACACCTAAATCCCTCAAAGTGACTGTCCCATTGTACTCTACAGTCATCACATTGCATCTTAGGCACTAAGTTACATTTACACAGTCGTATTTTTTAAATGAAAGTTAATGTAAAAATAGGAGAGTATCTCAAATAGTATACCATATTTTTACGTAAATAACACCCACGTTACACATTTTTTTGCTAACTGCACTCCCTTGCCCTTGTACTATTTTCATAAGCATGGTATGTTGTGTGTTACGTGTGGGCATGTTATTTACATTGGCACAGTATTAGCAAAAAAATATGGTAACATTAGACTATCTTGTCATATAAGGAATGGCTGGGAAACCTGGATCTGATTGATGTATTGGAATGTATAGTACAGTAGGTTTGTCCTTTGTGAATCCAGAGGATCAAATAAGATTAACAGGTTCAAGTTAAGTGAAGTACTTCAGTTTTGGTAAAAAGGACTTGGTAATAATAATAATAATAATAGCTAAGCCTCAGTATTTTTTGAAGACAGAATGCCAAATGCTTCTCATACAGCCTCTTGATTCCTAGCACAACTCTGAGTGGTAGCAACTGTGGTGCCCCCACTTTGCAGATGGGAGGAACTATATTGAAACTAAGCTGGATAACATTGCGAGGAATGGGAATTGCAGAACACTTAATTGTGCTCATGAGGAACTTGTATATAGATCAAGAGACAGTTGTTCAGACAGAACAAGGGGATATTGCGTGGTTTAAAGTCAGGAAAGGTGTGCATCAGGCTTGTATTTTTTCACCATACCTATTCAATCTGTATGCTCAGCAAATAATTCAAGAAGTTGCATTATATGAAGAACAGGGCACCAGGATTGGAGGAAGACTCATTAACAACCTGTGTTATGCAGATGATACAACTTGCTTGCTGAAAGTGAAGAGAACTTGAAGCACTTCCTGATGTAAATCAAAGACCACAGCCTTCAGTATGGATTAGAGGCAAGAGTGGCAAGACTGCGTCTTACATACTTTGGACAGGTTGTCAGGAGGCATCAGTCCCTGGAGAAGGACGCCATGTTTGGTAAAGTACAGGGTCAGCAGAAAAGAGGAAGACCCTCAACGAGATGGACTAACACAGTGGCTGCAACAATGGGCTCAAGCATAACAATGATTGTTAGCATGGCGCTGGACTGGGCAGTGTTTCGTTCTGTGGTACATAGGGTCGCTATGAGTCGGAACTGACTCAACAGCACCTAACAACAACAACAAAAAGCTGGAAGAAGTTGAATAACCCATGACCACACAACTACTCAGTAATGGGATTAGTATTCAAACCCAAGTGTCATTAACCACTGTGCTCTGCTGTCTCTCAGATAGACCTTCCAAGGAATCAAATAGGTTGTATCCAGGCTCTGGAAAAACTCTCTGTTACTGCAGAAATAAGCATTTCTTGGCGAGCTATGGCCTGACAGCATAAGGTGCAAAGGATCTTTCATTTACCTTCTTCATTAAAAAGATTGACTAGTTACATGCATCTCAGTCATTTAATCATTTGAAATTGTGAATCTTTGTGCATATCTGAAATGTGCTGGCCTTTCTCCCCTGTGTGCCCCAGCTAGTTTATTCTGGATTTGAATTTCTCAAGTCATGTGTGACAAGTATAGGGAAGCTCCTCACTACCAGGAAATTAGAGCAAACGTTGACTTTTTTTTTTTTTTTTTTTTTTTTACTGTTTTCACTTTATATCTTCCTCTCTCGTTTCTTTGGAGACTGAATGAATCTACATGCAATTGATTCTGAATGTTTTTCATCTTGCCCTAGAGGTAAGATTTTCCAAATAGAAAAAAGGAGTTTAATCATGGCAAATTTTGCCCCATTCCTGCTTTGATAGCATTCTTTTGAATTCAGCTCTTAGGTCCACACACATCATGTAAAGGCAAGCCTAACATTTTGTGCTTGGAGCCTCACAAGTACTAATGAGGGGGATATTTATTTTAAGACACAATAACATATTGTGTGTGTGTGTTTTGTTTAATGGTTGGGAGGACTAACTTTGGTATCAGACAAAGCCAAATTTGAACTTCTTCTCTTCCACTTATTAATTGTAAGACCTGGGTCTCCCTATCTGTAAAAAATGGGAATGATTATAAAATGTCTCTCATAGGTCTGCTGTGAGTCCTAAGTGAAGTGATATTGTATACACCTAGCACAACATCTAAGGAGCTCTGGTAGTACAGTGGTTAAGTTCTCAGCTGCTAACCAAAAGGTTGATGGTTCAAACCCACCAGCTGCTCCACAGGAGGAAGATACGGCAGTCTGCTCCTGTAAAGATTACAGTCTTATAAGCCTTATGGGGCAGTTCTACTCTGTCCTATAGGGTGGCTGAGTCGGAATCAACTCAATGGCAATGGGTTTGGTAGCACAACATCTAACATACATAGGAGACATCCTTTTGGCATTAACACCCTACCCTCTCCCACTTCCCTTCTAAATTTAATGAGAAATCATTCCTTTGCCATGCTCTACACCCACAAATGCCCAGGCAGCAGCTGCTTACTCCAACCTCAAGAAAAAAAAAAAAAACTCTCCAGAAAAAGGTATGAGCACTTATCTAATGTGCACTTATCATCTGCATGAAGGCTGTAATTCTTGAATTTTCTAGAGCAGCACTGTCCAATAGAACTTTCTGCAATGGTGGAAATGTTCTGTGAATGCATGTCTGCTTTTGTTGCTAGCCACTAACCACTTTTGTCTATCCAGCACTTGAGATTTCACTAGTGAGACTGAGGAACTGAATTTTAAATTTTATTTAATTTTAATTAATTTAATTTGAATAGCACACATGGTTACTAGCTATCAGATTGGACTGCACAGCACTAGAGACTAGTCCCACTGCAGAGCTGGTTGACTGTTTTTTAAATCCCCAGAAGAATTAAAATGCTACTGAATTAAGTATTCCCTGGAGATGGGATAGGCTTTCCAGGGGTTTCAGTAGCTTTGACAAATAGATGCTGCAATCCAGAGCCTCCTGTTTGCCCATTGCCTTGTTACCTCCACACTCCAATTTCATGTTTAGACATACCTTATCCTCGCCCCTCCACAGCATTATTTAAAGGCACTGTACTTTGAGGCCCTAGGGGTGCAATGGTTAAGAGCTTGGCTGCTAACCAAAAGGTCAGCAGTTCAAATCCACCAGCTGCCCCTTGGAAGCCCAATGAGGCAGTTCTACTCTGTCCTATAGAAACTCTATGAGTCAGTATCTACTCGAAGACAAAGGGTTTGTTTTTTGGTTTTGTACTTGGAACCTTTTTAAGGAAGAGACCTGAAAAATTCAATTATCTTGTCTGATTCATTACTCATATTATTCAAGTTACAAAAATTAGGCACAAAGAGCTTTGTGACACAGTCAGCATACCTTAAGCTTCCCCAGTTCCAGACCACCACCTTCTACCATTGTCTCACTAGCCTGACTCACCTTTGTACAGGACAAGGCATTAGCATCCCTCAACTGATTCTCTTGATGAACAACTGCAAATATTATTAAGTAACCTGGCTAGGCTCAGAAGTTTTATGATAACAGAGCAGTCTACTTCTGGCATATACAGCCAATAGATTGGAGAATGACTATCAAAAGTGACCTTGGCTTCCAGAGAAACAGACCCACCAACTCAAACGTAAGGTTTAGCTATAACATTTTCTAAAAATAAGCCCAAGTCACTGATACAAGAGTGGTGATGGTTTACAGAGAAGAGGGTAAAGTGAGAGAACGCAGATACATGTTAGCAAAGCCCTCCTTGACAATGTATGTTAGTACTTAATAAATATCAGGAGTCCTGACAGTTTTATCATAAATAGGAGAAAATTGGCTAATTGTTTCGGATTATAAAGTCTTTAGATCTATAACCAAAGTATTCACACTGCAAATCAAATTTGAAAACAATATGGATAAATGCCATGTTACATTCACTAGAAGGAGAAAAAAAAAAAAAAGAAGGAGAGAGCAGTAATATTAACTTAAAGATATGCAACTTCTCAAGACCTAAAGGTTTTCAGAGGAGTACTGCAGTGGGGTTAAGTTTAGAACTTGGTGCAGAATCAAGGCCATGACCTAGAAGATTTAGAGAAGTCAGAAGGACAGGAAACAACTTCCTGCTAATGAAGTAGGGGAGGACTCACACCACTCTTTGGTTGTGCTGAAGCAAATAACCCTACCAGCGCCACCCACAGGAGTATGTGGTTTGGCTGACATCATACAGGGAAGAAATCTGATTCACTATTACCAATTGCCTTTAGTGATCATGAACAACAAAACCTGTTGCCATCAAGTTGATTCTGAATCGTAGCCACTCTATAGGGCAGAGTAGAACTGCTCTATAGGGTTTCTGAAGAGTGGCTAGTGAATTTGAATGGCCAATCTTTTGGTTAGCAGCTATAGCTCTTAACCACTACACCACCAGCGCTTCAGACGGTGAATAGCAATTGATAGCCTGGTGAGTTAGCTGTTGTCAGCATTGCACAGCTGAAGTGAGCCAATGCTTGCTGCAAACTCTCTTTCTGTCCCCATCCTATTAAATTGAAGTTAATCCTTACATATGAAGAAGTCCACTCTGTCTCACCACACATACTGAAAATATTCTTTGCATTCCAGAGGGAAGGGGTGACTGGTCTGAGAAAAACCTAGAAAATCCAGCCATGACCTTGGCCTAATTAGCCCCAAGCTGCATCCAACTGAATTAACCAGCCCAAAAAATGGGGCCAGTCATTAGGAAGGCCCTAGGGAGTGACTGACTGACATCTGAAATGTCTCCAGGGGGTAGTTCTCTAACCTGACAGGATTCCAGGCCACATCTGGGAAGCCCTGGGACAAGGCAACACTTCCTCCCAGGGGCCAGCTCTAAACACTAAGGTAAAAATAGAAGCTTTTTCATTCCATGAAATGTCACTTCACATTTTACCACAGCCTAAGACTCAGAGGCCCATGTTACATTGGAGCCTAAACCCTGCCATCCTTAGGTGTTCTGAGGTCCTCTGTAGTAGTTAGATTAATATGCAAAGAGGCTGTTTTTTAAAAAATGTATTTGAAAAACAGCTAGTGTGTTAACTATGAGGGAAAGAGAGGAGGGAAAGAGGATGGAGAGCAGGGGGGACAGGACATCCATCCTGTCTCAGGAAATAGACAATAGTGGCTAAAAAAATTGATGGAAGTATTGAAAATCAATTTTAAGTGTTTCCTACATGGAAAATCAAAAATAGGACATTTCATACATCACTGCTGGCCTGATTCTTTCATTCCTTTCCTGTCATTTTGACTTTGTGCTTTTTTCCTTTTTTGTCAGGTTGTTTTCTTCTTGACTAAAGTAGAAAAAAATAAGCTGACTAGAAGTTGTTCCAGCCCGAAATTTCTCTGTAGAAGGAGCTTTACAGATTGTGGCTTCATCAGCATTACCAAGTCCAATCAGACACACAATACAACTAGGTGACTCTGTCTAGGGGGCAGTATCTGCATTACAGGGATGTTGAGTCCACAGAGAATCAAGTAAACTACAAAGATGGGCCCACTCTGTTCTCCTGTGGGGGACTGTTTAAATGTAAATTTACCTGTGTGGTAGATGTGTCACTGGTCACCGTATTTTGTACCCTTCTTTCTAGGGTCCTCCCTGAGGAAGGATTATACAGTAAAACCTGCAAAAGCTGGAATCCGTGGAAGGCAAAAACCTGTCAGAGAAGGAAAACTGAAATATTTTCCACTTAAATAGAGAGCAAGAGAAAAACGTTGATTGTGCCCTGTCAAAGGTGGAAAACTTGTGAGACCTGGAAGAACAAGGTAGTCCTTTTAAGGTTCAGCTCTCACAGGTTTCACTGCACAGCCTTCAGTGAATGAACATAATCACGTGACTTACATTGGCCAATGAAATGTGAGTGGAAATGTTTATAGGTCTTTGCTGGGCAGACGCTTTAAGGGCCAGCGTATAGTTGGCCAAGTTCTCTTTTCCTTTTGCCTTAGATTTTAGTAAAGACACATAAACATTCCACATGCAGTTCTCCAAGATTTGGTTCTTTGAAACCTACAGAGTCATGATAAAAATTTCAAAAATCCTGCTTCTTGAAAATGAAAGCCTTAAGTTGCAGGCTGTTGTTTCTGCTGTGGGCTCCACAAAGTCAAGGATGATCAATGATTCCTTTGTTCCTATCATATATGCCATTCCCCTGAGGACAGTGTCTACAGGAAGCTGCCCCATGCTAAGGAGATAGGGAAAAAATTAATGAAGTTCGGGAAGAGGAACCTCTGTGTAAATGAAAATATTATCCTAATATATGTCCTAAAATATGTCCTGAGCACTAAAACAGCACAGGCTTCTCAGACTGTCAACGGCCGCAGGTACCCTGGTGTTACACATTCACAATTACTCCCTCTTCTTCATCCCCCAAGTGGTGATACAGCCACCATGGCTCTTAGACATTTTCATTCTTAGGGGCAATCTGAGTCTTAAAGATACCACAGTTCCTGGTTACATGTACTTAAGGAGACAATTCTATTATGGGTAACATTTTAGTTTTTGTTGGAGGGGTCGTTTGGAAACTGGGAAAGACAACCATGTTAACTGATATAAACATTTGCTTCTTCTAGGACGGGTCACTTTGTTGGACAATTTTAGTCATTCAGCTCTAAGGTTACTGCCATCCCATCATTTCAGGCAAGAATTGAAGGTTATGAAAAAAATCTGAATGTAGGCACTTCAAACTCAGATGTTGTGTTATGTTTATTAAGGTGTTATAAAATGGGTATAACTTTCTGAAGATTCATGCTTATTATGTTTCCCCCTAAATCAGGATTTAAATCAACCTACACTGCAAGTCGCTGTTCTCTCTTAAGATGTATGCACATGTGTTCTTGCTCCATGTTGCTTACAGGAAATTAGGAGAGACCATAACAAGGCAAAAGGTGCATTCAGTACTCCTCTTTATTTTGAGCTAAGGAAAAGACTTTAGAAGAAACTGAACAAGGCTGGTCTCAGGGCAATCTGGAATGGGCTGCTAACATTCAGGATCATGTGGCCCCAATTTAAGAAAATGTAGAAGCTGGGAATGATCTTATATCATTGGGAAGAGGTCGATAAAGCAGGACATGTCATCTCTGGAGGGGGAAAAAAAAAAGACTTTTCCTCCCTCTGGACCTCACTGTTGAGTTACAGACTTTGAGAAAAGCCCTGTTCAAAAACTACCTACAGGGAACTGTTGGTCCCGGCAACAAGCCAGAGCTAAGGAGAAACAGCCCACTGAAGATTCCCCTAGGGAAGTCCACAGCCAAGAGACTTTGAAAAGAGTCTGTCAGTTGCCAGCTTTCAATTCTCTACATTTCTTTTAACTTTTTATAAAGTCTTATAAACACTAGAAGTTGCCCTCAGCCACCATTATGTGGAATTATTGACAAGGCCTAGCCCACACCTGGAACAAAGAGGTGCAGAGAGAACAGCAGCTGCCTGAGGAAAAATGGTTTTCCAGTAGCAGAAACAACTGCAGAAGAATGGTGGGGAAGTCTAGAGCCAGATGGCTGGCTGCAGTAGGCAATCACAACCTGGAAGTATCCATGGAATCCAATCCATCAGACATCTGGGACATATCCAAAAACATTTAGGGAGAAGAACATGGTAAAAGACTGAGTTTCAGCAGGCTTGAAGCATGGCCAATCATGTCATAATGGTTTGATGTCAAAAGGAGGCATGGCTTTGGTCACAGTCTGGTGAAGTCTGAGACTTCTGAGTTCTAGCAAGAATGATACTGTCCCATATTTAGGACTAACAGTCTACCTAAGATATTAAAAACTTCCAAATTGTTTGGGAAATATCCACTCTCCTTGGCTACTGCAGGCCCTCCTCATGTACCTCCTGGATGTCCTCACAATCTGGCAACTAAAGTGTCAACACATAGCAGAACTGGGGGCCTCCAGAGCCTGCTCCGTTACCTGCCTCACACACTGTCTGCCAGTTCTCATATTCCCATAACATGCTGGTTATTACATTATGTGGTCATTAGCCTTGCCTGTATGTACTGTGAGCTGAGCCTGACTGTGAGAGATACAAGGAAAAAAAAAAAAAAAAAAGAATTAAATAGCATTTATTCTTAAAGATTGTATTTGGGGCAAAATTAAGACGAACCTATGTTAGCTAAATAGAGAACAACACAGTAAGTACATTACGAACTCAGAGCCAAGAAAACAGTAAAGGTTAAAGGGACCAGGCAGGCTGATGGAGGTCAGGTCAAGGGTCTTCCTAAGGTGTGTGGGCTTCTCTTCTGTCCCAGGTTTGGTTGAAGTTCTTGCATTATGCTCACTGTGACAGCATATATACCTATTATCCCGTAAGAAAACGCGATTGTCTCTGGGCTGTCCAAATGTTATAATTCCAGCTCCCTCATTTATTTGCCAACAACTCAGCAGCATGTTGACTTTTCTATACCATCATAATTGGAAAAATTATGGGACTGCAATGTGGGAAGAGAGAAATTGGGCCATCTCTGCCCTAAGTTGTGGATGTGCCAAAATTGTCAGGCTCTAACCCTTTATTACTATAAAAAATCCCAATAAAATTTGAAACCAACTATGTGTAAATAATGACCCAATTAGTTCATATAAAAAAAAAAAAAAAACCCTTTATTACTATAAAAAATCCCAATAAAATTTGAAACCAACTATGTGTAAATAATGACCCAATTAGTTCATATAAATGAATTCACTAATTTAAAATGAATTGTGATCAATTGTTAGGAGCAGCTTACATTATCCCAGCATCTTGTATATTAATTCCATATATATATATATATAATTCCATATAATACTGACTATATATTTAATTCAGAATGAAGGCACCGCAAAGCCAAGCCAAGAAATACACAACACATGGGAATAAAACTAGAGAAATAGAAGAAACCCCAATTATGTTCACTGTTTAAGAGCTAACAGCTTCTAAAATTAAGTCTTATCATTTCCATAAAATATATATATCTTTGGCTTAACGATAGCACTTGTCAAGAATCTGATGAAAAAGAAGTTACAATACAGGAAAAAATAAATAAATTTTCCATTCTCTTCAGCTGACCAAGGCAAAAGATTTGCTTAATTGGGTGTCATAGTTCAACCTTCTGCTCTTCTACTGCCCAGTAAAAAGCTGTTTTCAAAAGTCAGATAATTAGGTGTCAGAAAATTCAATACCGATTCAAGTTCATAGGAGGAGGGGAGAAAGGCTAGGATATATCTCCCTCCCCAAACATCCTCTAGAAAGTGTTATGAAGCATGCCTTAGTAATAGAAGTATAACTGTGTTAGTAAAAATTTTTGTTTTTATAATAAAGTTATTATAAAAATGGAATTAAAAAAATAAAAAATCCCAGAAAAGGAGAGGCTTCTGGTAACATATGACTCACAAGAAAGGGACTGATCATTTCCTGTCAGCTATTATCCGTCTTATGATGTATCAAGGACCTCCATTACCCTATCATGAAGTCATCACCATGAATGATGCAACACATTGTTAATCATCTTCCTTCCTGATGTCATTGAGAGGAGGCTAGTAGCAAGAACCTCCATCCACCTTTTACTCTGAATTTCTAATATTTCAAAACTGTGACCCATATGGATACAGATAGTAATTTTCTGACCCAAATATATATGTCTATTTTTCCCTTTTCCTACCCCCAGCACTTCTCCAAGTATACCCTCACTTTTAGACCTGCTTCTAGCATCCAGCCATGCAGTGGCCCTCTCTTTCTTTTGAAAAGTGCTGCTGGTATGGCTGCCATTTTTCAGGGCTTTAGGAGCCTTTACTAACAGAGAGGAGTCACCAGGCAGTGGAAAGGCTTAACACACTTGGCTGTCAACCAAAAGGTTGGGGGTTTGGGTCCACCCAAAGGCAGCTTGGAAGAAAGACCTGGTGATCTACTGCTGAAAAATCAGCCATTGAAAACTCTATGGAGCACAGTTCTCCTCTGACAAACACGGTGTTGCCATGAGTTAGAGTCAATCTGACAACTGGTTACTGAAAGAGGAGCTTGGTCCACCTCTTGCCTGAAACTTTATTTCCCCAGAAGACTTTTTCTGAACTCCAGGTGAAGATAGCCCCCACCCTCCTACACCTAGAGGGACACTCCTACAGAACCCAGAGCATCCTCTTTCCTAATAGCTTGCCGATGCCAGTCCTCCCTACTCTACCATGAGAGTAGGCACCAGTGTTCTGGCCTTGCCATAACCACCATCTCCGAGAAGTGCCTGGGAGACAGTCAGCAGTCAGGATATGTTTGCTGAGTAATGACTAAAGAGCATCCATCATTCCTCATAATATTCTTTATATCTTAATTTCAGTTCTTACAGAAAGTTTCTAATCAAAGTTCTATTTTGGAAACATTTATTTTTCTATCTGGGAGGTTTTTTTCTCTAGAAAACTTAAAACTATAAAACTAACCTTGTTTTCTAATAAAGATATTATAAAGCCCAGACAATAAGTTATTTAAAGAAAAAAAAAGAATATTCCATTCTGTCATGGATTGAATTACGTCCCCCCAAAAATGTGTGTATCAATTTGGCTGGGCTGTGATTCCCTGTATTATGTGATTTTCCTACATGTTGTAAATCCTGTCTCTATGATGTTAATGAGGGAGGATGGGTGGCAGTTGTGTTAGTGAGGCAGGACTCAACCTACAAGACTGGATTGTGTCTTGAGGCAATCTCAAGATATAAAAGAGAGACACGAGCAGAGAGACTGGGGGCCTCATACCAACAAGAAAGCAGTGCTGGTCCCTGTGCAGAGAAGCTCCTAGTCTAGGGGAAGATTGATGAGAAGGCCAACAGAGAGAGAAAGCCTTCCCCTGGAGCTGACACCCTGAATTTGTACTTTTAGCCTACTTTACTGTGAGAAAATAAATTTCTCTTTGTTAAAGCCATCCACTTGTGGTATTTCTGTTATAGCAGCACTAGATGACTAAAACACATTCCCCCTCATTTCACTGTAAGCCAAGGCTAGAAACTGATTCAAGAAGAACTTAAATTACTACATGGTAGAACCACAATGGGCTAATAGAGAGGTCTTCTGCATGTGGTGGGGTCTCCGAGTAGTGCAAATGGTTAATGCTCTCTGCTGCTAACCAAAAGGTTAGAGGTTCGAGTCCACCCAGTGGCACCTTGAAAGGCTTGGTGATCTATTTCCAAAAAACTCAGCCATTGACCATCCTTTGAAGCATAATTCTACTCTGACACACATGGAGTCACCATGAGTTGGAACTGATTCAATAACAACTGCTTTTTTTCTATGTGTGGTGGGGTTCTAACCTGTGAGAATGGTGTTCCAGAAGAAACTCGTGTTCTCCCATCCATGCTGCCTTTGCCCCAGCAGGCTGAGTGCTGGTCTCCAAGGTCAAGGAGGTAAATTCAGCCCTTCTACTAAGACTTTTTTTCTAATTTAAAGGTTTGGCGATTGATTATTCGAATCTACTGATGTCCAATATCTTCATTAGGAAAGAAAGTTTTTGATAGGAGGGAAAGAGAATGAGAAGGCTTAAGATACTTCACATGGGGAAGAAAGGGTCCAGTATAAAGAAGACAAATTTCACCAATGAAGCCCAAGTTCGAAGCCCAACTTTTGCAAAACTTCTTAATACCCAGGAGCTTCTTCTTTGGGGTAAATTCTGTCCCAAGCATGCTGTTTGCAGTGCCATCCTTACTTCTTTCATTTCTACCAAATGAGAATTGACTGAAACCTTTTTCCAGCAGCTGGGATACTGTCTAGGCATAACCCCCACATTACACTCTAATGGGGAGAAGGCAGAACCTATTTACTCAGTCGACCAGAACCACCAGTTACTTTGTGGAGCCCAGTAATGATTAAGAAAATGAACTTCTCTCAGAAGATGTTCTTGGTAGAAGAAATGCTAGAGAAGCCAGCATTCAGTATATATTGTTTCTCTCTGAGCCTCAAGGATATTTCCTTTTTTTTTTTAAGTAAGAAGAAAAAAAATACAAAAATAGTGGTAATAAACTGTTAATTATGGCTTTTAATAGTCATAATCCCAGAGAATTTGATCATTAAAATAGTTAATGACCAGTTTGTTAGAGAGTTAACTGCTCTCAGCTCCATCCTGGGATACACAATTAACAAGCCAGTCATTAAATACTAGCAATAACTAATTATTCCAGGATTAAAAGCTTAAATATAAATAAAAGTGAGATTGAAACTCCTTAAGTTAATGGGTTAATGTGTCTTCTATTTACCATGGTTGTACTGTATATTATGTCCTTATGAACAATGTTATTTCTAGAGGGGATATGGGTGTCTCTGAGTGGGATTCGATTTATGTCTGCAGCAGATGTTTAATCTACCACACATTGGCTATTGTTTTACAAGTCCCTACACTTCCCCTTAATGGAATCTCTTGAATTCACCTATTCCTTGAGTTTTTTTTTTGGGGGGGGGGTCTTCTTGAGGTGCTCAGGTTTGTATTTTTTTTTTAACTTTGTCCTCATATTCCAATTTTTATGCTTTTTTCTTTGCTTCACCGGCACCAGGATTACACACACACAGGCATCTTTGCCACATTATCAGTACCAATTATCGTCAACTAATATTAAGTCCACATCAGCTTGGCCCATGGCTATCTCAATAGAGCAATATATTACCTTTGGATAGAGTTTTCTTATTTAAAAGTGATTCTGAATCCACTCAAGTAAATGTGAATTGATATGTCACCTCTAATCCACAAAGAATATCTGAGATGGAAGAAGTAAGGTTTATATTAGCCCCATTTTTTAAAATAACAAAGTTAAGGCAAAAAGAGGTCACTTGAACTGCCCCAGGCCACACAGCAGGGTTATGTCAGAGAGAATGTTGAGAATAAGTGATATAGTGGAAGGATGCCTGGGCTGGCAATCAGGGCACCTGATTCTTTTTCTACCTCCTTCAAGCTAGAAATATATGTAATCTTTAGCACTCTAGTATTCTAGATTGCAGCTTCCTCACTGGCAAAACGAGGGCTTTAAACTTAATAACCTTCATGGTTTCCTCCAGTTCTCAAAATCTGTCTTTCTGGCCTCTTCATTTATGTATCTGTCTGACATTATACCAAGAGACTCTTTAATTAGATCAACTGTATAAAAAGAAATGCATTAAGGTGAACTAAATTTGTGAAGTGCAATTTTATGGGGAAGGAAGGACATGATTTGTGTCCTAAATGACAGATGCTAGGGACAGGGAATGGCATGCTTACTAAAGATGATATTAAAACGTGACTGGGGAAACAGGTCAAATCCACATGTAAGCAAGACAACTATACAAGGTAACGCAAAAAGATCAAAATTACATTTTAGTAGTTTAAATTCTGCAGGGCTTCAGAAAAGGAACATCAAGAGTTGTTTTCTCTGACAGACTGTGGCATTTCTTTCCTACAGCGTGGTTTAGTAAAAATCTTTATGGACAACTCTCACTCTTTCTTCCTTCTTTGCGTGGGAATCTCAGCAAGGCAGCCAAGAGCCTTTGGTCCTTTGGTTTCAAAGCTAGACTGGATCATTCAGATGAAGCCTCTATGCCCCTCCAAGATTCTGCACACTCCCTAATTTTGCACACCGTACGGACATACGCACACACACATACACATGTTTTTTCCTATTTTTTTCCAGGGAAATTCAGGATATAATCACATAGGCCAAGTATAAATTTGGGTGAGATATGAGATTGTCCCCTGGGTAAGTCACGTGAAGAAAGTCACTGACAATGAGAGAAACCCAGTTATTTTTAAGTTATTCAGTCAATACTGACAAATTGTTTCTCTCATTCAAGTCCATCTTGGTCACCAATATTATGCCATGGACATGATCATAGCATATGCTGCACTTCTAAAATACCTTTCTTAAATCTAGGTCTTATTTAATATTCACAAAGCCCCATAAGGTTTGGTAGGGCTTGTGCCACAATTACCAGCACATAGATGAACTTCTCAAGGACAAGAAGAGTTGAATGGCTTGCCAAATAAAAGCTTCACAAAGGTGTTATTCTCATGACTGATATGGATGGGATACAGCCAAAACTGTTATTTACTGGACTTTAAATGGGTGCAAAAATATATATACTTTAAGTTGTACCTTTAGATGAGACAAAAAAGTGAGTTTTCAGTGAGGTAGCTTTGACGATACCTAATCAGATCTATGATTTTTTAAACTGATGAATAAAACCAAAATATTAAAATATTGCCCAGTCTGGACCCCAATGCAACTGAGAGTATATTTTTGTAGTAATACACCTTATGTTATGATTATTGTTATGACTTTGGTCCTTGTAACTAAAGAAGGTAGTTCTGGTCATGCCTGATAAGTAGGTAAGTTTCTTTGAAATTCATGGGATAAAATGAGAGCAGTGAGAAGTCAAAAAGACAATTTATATAGCATAGAAATGAGTAATGTTCTGATATATTAATAGCATCTAAAGTAGATAATAAAAGTCCAATGATCCTAACCAAAAAAAAAAAAAAAAAAGAAAGAAAAGGCCCGGAGAAATGAAGACAGTCCACAGAAAGAGAATTCAAAAGACTCCTGGCTATATAAAAGATGCTCAGTTTTCTTCACAATAAGAGAAATGCAATTTAAAACCAAAATGAGATACCATTTTTCACATATTAGGTTAGAAAAAAACCCAAGACGACAGTACACTCCGTAAGTGAAACTGTGTGGAAGCAAGTACTCTCACACATTTCTAGTGGGAATGAAAAATAGTACAACCATGACAGAAGAGAATTTAGTAAAGCCCTCACTTACCTTTTGATCCAATAATTTCAGTTCCAGGAATCCATCCCAAAGTTCAATGGCAAAAATACAAAAAGGAATATATGCAAGGGGTTCAATTCCAGACTACATGCAATAGCAAGAGATTAGATGCAAGACAAATGCCCATCAACAGGAGACAAATCAGGTATCGCCCAGAGGACACAGGAACCGACCTGAAGAGTCTTCCACTGACCAACAGGAAGACACTTTGATCATCCATAAGGATAATAATAATGGTGTCAGTGAAGACTACTGAATACACCATGAATTGCCAAAAGAAAAGCAAATTTGTCTTGGAAGAAGTACAGCCAGAATGCTCCTTAGTAGCAAGGAGCATGGACTGACACAGTGGCTGCAACAATGGGCTCCAGCATAATGATTGTGAGAACGGTGCAGGACCGGGCAGTGTTTTGTTCTGTTGCACAAAGAGTCAGAACCAACTCAACACAGCTGACAACACCAAGGATAATAATTAGAATGATTAAAAACATTCAAATGTTTTTATTTAAAGCTGTGAGTTCATAATGACATTTTAAAAACTAACTGAAATTCCTCATTGAAGATGCTTGTGGTCCAAAACATTATTTTGAAAACAACTCTTCAAGTTGGCTCCTGCATCCTCTTGACAAGATCTTATTTGTCTTCTGTTGATGGACATTTATCCTGCATCTAATATTTGCTATCACAAATGGTCTGGAAATGAATCCCTTGCATATATGTCTTTTTGCCATTGAACTTTGGGATGGATTCTTAGAATTGGAATTACTGAATTAAAGGATAAATCTATGTCTTTCCAAATTCTCTTCTGTCATGGTTGTACTATTTTGTAAACAAAGGCAAAGATTTAAGTATTTATCCAGGATTTCCTATACAGACAGAACCACAGGTTACCAAATAGTTAATTAAGAGAAGTTCCTCTTCATAGAAATAGTCTAGCTAATAAATGAAAAAAAGGAATATAAAATATCACCATTGTGAAATCCCCACTGAATTAATGGAT